>NC_090025.1:98284005-98884005 GCF_037176765.1 Anolis sagrei | reverse complement strand
AATCAAATAATTTATTTTGGTGATAGACCAGCACAGGAAATAGAAGTCACATTTTCATACAAACTTGGTACGTTTGGTACGTTAAAAATATAAATATAAATACTGAAGCACAATAGGGGTGAGGGAGCTTAAGGGAAACGGTAAAAACCTACAATGCACAGGTCCATCAACAAATTATAGATTCAGGGAAGATGATTACTGGACACACAGTGAACGTTTGGGACTAGTCATCCCCTGACGGATTTTGTATGCTGCTGTACAGAACTTTGCAACATTGTAGGTTGTAGCTGAATTAGTATCTACAAGTAGCAGGGAGGTATAAAATTGTCCTGAATGGCCTGGGTGCTTGTATATCAAAGGTAAGATAAGCCTGGCACAGATATCCCTGTAGAATGGGCACTGAAGGAGCACATGTTCTATCGTTTCTATATGACCCGAGTCACAGGGGCAGAGTTTCTCTGGGAAAGGGATCTTCCGGCAGCGACTTTCGAGTACAGCTGATGGGAGAGTGTGACATCGAGCCAGGGTGAAAGCCCTTCAATGAAGAGGAACCTCTAAGTTCGTTAAATATGCCATAGGGGAGGCAAGATATCTGTTGTCTTCATTGATAAGGAAGGTTGGAACGGAGGCCAGACCTCGTTGGCACTCTGTGTCTGTGATACGTTTATTTATTTATTTATTTAGAACTTTTCTATACCGGTCTTCTCACCTCTGACGAGGGACTCAGGCCGGTTTACAACAGAGGAATTCATACACAATAGTTAAAACATCACATCCTATAAAGCATTAATATAAAACACATTGAATCATATAATTACATAAGGTTAAGTCATCAGAATAAAATCACCATTCATCACCATCCGTCCGTGTGGTCAAGGGTTATTGACTCACTCATCAAATGCCAGATTCCAGAGCCAGGTTTTCACCAACTTTCTAAAGGTCAGGAGGGAAGGGACAGTTCTAATCTCCAATGGGAGAGAGTTCCAGAGCCAGGGGGCCACCACCGAGAAGGCCCTGTCCCTCATCCCCACCAGACATGATTGCGAGGGTTGTGGGACCGAGAGCAGGGCCCCTCCAGAAGATCTTAACAACTTGATGGTCCATAGGGGAGAATCCGTTCGAACAGGTAAACTGGGCCAGAGTCGTTTAGGGAGTGCTTTGTTTAATAAGTGTTTAATAAGTGCTTTGGCTTGATTGCAATCCATAGTTAATAGTAGACCTGGAGAAAATCCCAATGAAGAGATTGTAGATGCTACCGCCTGCTTCCATGTGGATTGGAAGTCATCCTCCATGGTTAGTGGAGCAAAACCAAAGGGTGCACGGGATAGTCTGAGCCAGAGGTTGAGTATGGCCTCCACCCTCATAAAGCCCGTCTCTAGTCGCAGGGTCACCTTGAGAGAGAGAGAGAAAGGGAAGCTTGTAATTTTTTTTGTTATTGTGTGCCTTTAAATCTAACTTATGGCAACCTTAAAGAGAGTCTACTATGGGATTTTCTAGTGCTGTGTGTAACTCACCCCAGATAACCCACTGGGTTTTCATGGCCAAGCAAGGAATCGGTCCTTGATCTCCAGAGTCTTTCCTGTGCTTGCAAACATACCGGATCTCTTGCCACAAGATCAAGTTACTTAAACACATGCCCATAAAGTGTAACTGAGAACATAGAAAAGATTCTAGAGACAGAGACATGCAGGAAACCTATATTGTCTAAAACCTCATTGCTCTAATAGCAAGTGGTAAAGGGATTAAAGAGAATACTTGGTTGAGAAGCATTTTCGAACAATTTGTCAAGCTGTGGTATGAATGATCCAGTGCCCTCACTAATGAAAATAAAGTTGAGAAACCTGATATTAGTGTCTTCAGAAATAATAATGAAAATATTTGTTCCCCACAAATTAGAACGGTCTGTGCACAGAGGAAGTGATAAACTGAGACAACCGTGTATGCTCTGGTTAAAAGTCTGGCAACATGATGCCTAATCCTGCTAAGCCCGGTTCCTCATTAATGCCATGTACCAGCGACTGTGTCTCATTGAAGAAAGCTTTCTGGCTTGTGTATCAAACTGTTGATCTGTTTCCAAGGTTTAAAGAACATGTAAATACTCAATGTTCGGCATATAAAACACACAGTGTGGAGAGTAGTCCTAATTAGAGACGCTACCCATCAGGATCTGCCATGTGGGAACGCTGTAAAAAGTTGTATTTCAGTCTGTTCACCTACTGAAGTATGAGCATATGTTACAGTGGGCGGACGTACACATAAACTAAATGAAAAAGTGTGATATTCTCCTCCCACCCACACGCACAGTTCTGCTTTTCATCATTTCAAACCTGATGGTGTGCATTCCTGCATCAAAACCTCCCCAAGCCCTTGTATATAGCATTGAAGTTTTGCACAGCACATCATTGTTAATCTCCCAAGCAATTGTAAACAGCTGTGGAATAACAACATTTGTGAAATAACATGCTCCTATACACCCAGCAAATGCAGGAAACAACAAACACCTTTTCTTAGAAAAAGAATTTCTGTGGCAGTACAGTTTTCTCTATAGCTGTAACACTCCAAATTTTACATTCCAATGAAATACAGATGTGTGTATCTTTTTTCCTTACTGTAGTTAACAGCTAACATGATGTATTGTCGAAGGCTTTCATGGCTGGAATCACTAGGTTCTTGTGGGTTTTTTCGGGCTATAGAGCCATGTTCTAGAGGCATTTCTCCTGATGTTTCGCCTGCATCTCTGGCAAGCATCCTCAGAGGTAGTGAGGTCTGTTGGAATTAGGACAACGGGTTTATATATCTGTGGAATGGCTGGGGTGAGGCAAAGAGCTCTTCTCTGCTGGAGCTAGGTGTGAATGTTTCAACTGACCACCTTCATTAGCATTCGGTTGAAAACTTAGGTGCTTCTTCTTATCCACATATCCTGAGGATGGAGTTCGTGGATTTTGCATTAATTGAGCTTTCAATTGGCCATCAGTAACTGTTCTGTCGCGCGTTGGGCCTGTAAATAGTTGTCTTTAAAACAGGATGTGCAACCTTTGCCCAACGGGAAGCCAGGGGGCCCAAAGAGAAGTTCTCAGAGGTTTCCACCACAAACAGTCTTTAGATGGCTTGAGAAGTACAACAAAGTCTTTTATTAATGAACAATCAAACAGAAACTTCTCTTGTCTTCAGTAAAATTAAGCAAATGATTCCAAGCTTTTAGGTAACTGGTGAATTCCTAAACTTGCCCACGAAGGACAGGCAACTATCTTCAATAACTTCTTCTTTAAAGGAATAACCCCCTTTTAACTTCTCCCAGGCTGACTGTAAACTTAAACCTAACTGATGTGGGCACCACTACCGGGTTGAACTGCGTCTCAAAGCACCGAGTGGACCTACCAGCAAGGCCTGTAGTCTCTTCAGCTGGAGTTCGTTGATCTTTAGGGCTGTTTCCCTGGAAAGTCTTTGGAGACTGTTTTCCTTCTGTTTCTGTTGGAATTTCTGTAACCCTGGAAATTCTTAAAGCTGTGGGGATGCTTCCCTGGAAATTCTTAAAGGTTGAAGCTTTTGTACAGGGGAAGCTTTACACATATCCTGTACATAGCTAACCTAGCTCAGACTAACTAAAAATGGCTCCCTTCCCAATTGCCCTGAGCAAGGGGCGGGACCAAACTCAACAATGATGGACATGTGGCTTGCCCTATAACTGCAACCAAAAGAAACCACCTATCTGCAGAGTCCCTGAAACTTAGGACTGCAAATAAACATCCAATGCAAAGCAAACAAAATTGGAGCTCCTGGTACAGCTGTACCAGAACAGTAACAGTAGCAGGGTTGGATTGGATTGGATGAACCAGTGGTAGACATCTCAGTTTCCAGTTTCCTCAGTTTCCACCTGCAATCCCAATGTGCATGTTCTGGGGCCCTGATGGAAGTCACAGTACGCTGTGTGGTGGCATGTCTTGTGGTAACTTGAAGACTAAGAAGCTATATTTGGCATAAGTTTTTATGATTTCCAATCCACTTCTGTAGATATATAGGGATTTATCGCATGATAGATCGCCGTACCATCACACGAGTTACATTAACTGTTTTATAATGTTTTATATTGTTCTATTGTTATTTAAATTGCATATTTATGTTTTTGGTTGTGGGCACCATGGGGTGCCGCTTTGTTAGCTGCCCTGAATCCCTCTGCGGAGGTCGAGATAGGACGGGATACAAATGTCCGAAATAAATAAATAATACATTAATTAAAAGATGGTGAATGGTACTTACTGTGATTCTTAAGGGCATTGCCTGAGCTTTTGTTCTGTTGCACACTGGGCCTGTAATAACTGTACTTTTCTATAGGATGAATACTTTAAGCCCCGCGGGAAGCCAGGGGCGCCTCAAAGAGAGGTTGTCAGGGATTTTTCTGAAGTGATAGTCTTTAGAGTCTTTCATGATACAACAAAGTCTTTATTATGGAACAAACAACAAATCTTCAATGATTCAAACAACACTTCAAGGCTTTCTTAGTGTAGTCTTCAATGGACTGGCACCTGACTTCGCTCAACTGAACCTTCTTCGTAGGAAAAACCCCTTTTTAACCTCTCCCAGGCTGCTTTCTATCTATGCCTCGTCAGTGTGGGTGCTACTACCGATTCCAAGTGCGTCTGGCTATCGAGCAGACCTTACCAGCTGAGGCTTGAAGATATTTCAGCTGAGTTCAGTGAATCAGTTTCTCTGGATGGTCAGTTTCCCTAGATGATCAGTTTCCCTGGATGATCCCTTTTCCCTGGAGGTTCTTTTCCCCCTGGATGCTCTTAAGAAAGGAAGCTTTTCTACGGGATGAGCTGGTCTACGTCCTATAGCTTAGCTACCTTGTGTGAGACTCACTAAAAAATGGCTCCTTTCCCTCCCAGAGCCCAGAACAGGGGGCGGAACCAAAGCTTAACTATGATGGACAGGAGGCCTGTCCAATGACTGCAAAACAGATAACAGAAAGAAAATAAAGTTGGAGCTCCTGGTACAGCCGTACCAGCACAGTTTTTTTTTTTGTTAGAAGAGTCGTACTGTTATTGTGAATTTTGAAACACATGCCATGTCACTTTTGGTAGATGTTTTTTTAAAAAAATATTTCAACAAGTTTTTCAAACATTTTTGATGGGCCATGAATCTGCCAACATACGAATTTTTTTTAGCATGTAGGTTGCCAAAATTCTGTCTGATTCTAGTTTGAAAGGATATAAGATTAATTCACAGGGAGTTTGAGTCTATCTTTTAAGTTCTGAAAAGAAAATACATGTACCCCTCTATTCTGGCTTGGTTAGACCACACTTGGAATACTGTGTCCAATTCTGGGCACCACAATTGAAGAGAGATATTGACAAGCTGGAATGTGTCCAGAGGAGGGCGACTAAAATGATCAAGGGTCTGGAGAACAAGCCCTATGAGGAGCGGCTTAAGGAGCTGGGCATGTTTAGCCTGAAGAAGAGAAGGCTGAGAGGAGATATTATAGCCATGTATGTGAGAGGAAGCCACAGGGAGGAGGGAGCAGCTTGTTTTCTGCTTCCTTGGAGACTAGGACATGGAACAATGGCTTCAAATTACAAGAAAGGAGATTCCATCTGAACATGAGGAAGAGCATCCTGACTGTGATAGCCGTTCAGCAGTGGAACTCTCTGCCCCGGAATGTGGTGGAGGCTCCTTTTTGGAAGCTTTTAAGCAGAGGCTGGATGGCCATCTGTCAGGGGTGCTTTGAATGCAGTATTCCTGTTTCTTGACAGGAGTTGGACTTGATGGTCCACGAGGTCTCTTCCAACTCTATGATTCTATGATTCTATGTATGTAAAGTACACATTATTACATTGTTAACATTTGCTATGTTTTTGTTCTCATTTGCCTTCTGAAGCATTAAACGGGGATCCTATGTTAGGATCAGGTGAGCACATCCCCATACATGTGATACAGCTGTAATCACATATGTGATGGG
Organism: Anolis sagrei; assembly: GCF_037176765.1. NCBI lineage: Eukaryota > Metazoa > Chordata > Lepidosauria > Squamata > Anolidae > Anolis > Anolis sagrei. The sequence goes on along the minus strand of NC_090025.1, from coordinate 98,878,049 downwards.
AAAGCCCCTCTACCCCCCCCCCATGTTTCTTTCCCTAGCTATTCCTTTTTTCTCCGAATCCCAAATATTTTGAAGGATTAAAACATTTATTTCCTAAATGTCATTCAAGTGTTCCTCGTCCATCCCAATACCTTTCACTACCTTATAATGGTAGAGTGTACTCCCCCCCCTTGAATGTATAGATATTAAACATGTTTAAATATATATTTCGCATTCTCAGTGAAACCAGTAAGCTTTAAAAGCACTAAAATTGGCTGCATTTGTGTTGCCCATATTGTCCAGATGAACAATGCCATTTCCTGCTTAACTTTTTTCTCTCCAACTTACTTGGCTGCTCAAATATAATACACTTTTGCATTAAGTGTCCTACAGTTACAGGGCTGACCTACCAAGGCATCTTGCAAACTAAGTAGGGTCAGCACTGATCTGTAATTCAGTGGGAGGCTACTAATGCACATCCGTTTTTATCATTCAGAAGAATGAACTGGAAAAATCACCTCTGAATATTGTATGTCAGGAGCCCCCGGTGGCGCAGTGGGTTAAAGCACTGAGCTGCTGAGCTTGTTGATCGAAAGGTCGCAGGTTCGATTCCGGGGAGCGGCGTGAGCTACTGCTGTCAGCCCTAGCTTCTGCCAACCTAGCAGTTCGAAAACATGCAAATGTGAGTAGATCAATAGGTACCGCTTCGGCGGGAAGGTAACGGTGCTCCATGCAGTCAGGCCGGCCACATGACCTTGGAGGTGTCTACGGACAACGCTGGCTCTTCGGCTTAGAAATGGAGATGAGCACCACATCCCAGAGCAGGGGTCGGGAACCTTCGGCCCTCCAGGTGTGGTGGACTTCAACTCCCACAATTCCTTGAGGCTCGGCATTTGCCCCAAAGGCTTACCTTGGCCCAACGAGGTTTGTTTGGCTCTTTTTCATGGAGGACGGGCAGCAAAGGGGGAGAGACGAGCGTAACGTAGCTGTGCAGATGGCGAGGAAGGATGCGGAGCCCACAGACTGGCCTCGGAGAGAGAGAGCGGGCGGAAACCCCTGCGGGCAACGCGCCTCCTCGCCGCTTCGGCCCTTAGCAACTGCCCCGCATGGACCCCCTCCCTAGCAACGACGCCGGCTGAGTGACGTCGTGCAGAGCTTGTCGGGGAAAAGGGAAGGCGAAGGCTGGAGGGAAAGGGCTCTGCGCTGTTTACAGAGACAGGGAATGTTGTTGTCCTCTTGGACAAAATGGGGGGGGGGGTGTCACAGAGGGGCATGGCCAGGCCCTGTAGTGTCCTGCCATGGATTTTGGGGGAGAGGGGCACAAGAAAGTTCTGTGGCACTAGAAATAGCCTTGCTAGTAACATGTGACCTGCAGTTCAAAGTGGCTATAGCTAGGGAGGGGGTCCATGCGGGGCGGTTGCTAAGGGCCGAAGCGGCGAGGAGGCGCGTTGCCCGCAGGGGTTTCCGCCCGCTCTCTCCCTCCGAGGCCAGTCTGTGGGCTCCGCATCCTTCCTCGCCATCTGCACAGCTACGTTACGCTCGTCTCTCCCCCTTTGCTGCCCGTCCTCCATGAAAAAGAGCCAAACAAACCTCGTTGGGCCAAGGTAAGCCTTTGGGGCGAATGCCGAGCCTCAAGGAATTGTGGGAGTTGAAGTCCACCACACCTGGAGGGCCGAAGGTTCCCGACCCCTGCCCCAGAGTCAGACATGACTGGACTTAATGTCAGGGGACTACCTTTACCTTTTTTTTTAAGAAACCCTATAATATTCATGTGGTTCCCATAAGTTGGCAGGTGACTTGAATGCAAAGTTTTAGTAACACCAATTTAATTTGTAGTGTTCCAACTAAATATCGTTCCCAGCTTTGCATACATAGTAAAGAAAAGGGAAGGGCCCGGTTTGTAAGACTATGTACACAGGGCCTTCCTTCAAGTATTCTTGTGAATATCTATATTTGCAGCCATAGTGTTCACCCTAACCTTATATGTTCCTCATTCATAACTGGGAAGAGAGCTAAAATAAGGGATTCCTATATTAAAAGGAGATGCTGATGCAAATATTTGGGATCATCATCTACAAGAGCCTTCCTATTGTTTATTTTTCCAACTGGAACTATTATATTCTATGAAATATTTTAAGTTGTGTTTATTTTCAAAGTTAAGGTTGTTTTTATTTTATTTGTCAGTTTGTAGTCTCAGCAATCTGGAGAAGAGCTCAGTTCACATTTAACCAGCAACAGACTCTGAACGTAAAAGGTCGCAGAAAACCCGAAGAATGCCATTTCCCAAATCAGTCATGAAATTAAGGAGCAAACAAATCATTCTCTCTGCTCAACAATTTCAAAGGTTAATGCTTTTACTTCTTTGATTCACAGAAGTGCTTTACTACTTAACATAGTCTATGTTTACGGGCTCGCTCTGTTTCCTCTCAGCAGTAATAAAACCTCCAATGCAAATGTTTAAAACTGCTCATTTGTCACCGACAAAATTTCAATTAGAGCATCACAATTTTTCCATCTCTAACAAAAAGAGCATATAGTTATTGGTAGGATGCTAAATCACCTTGGGTACTGTAACAGTGATTTCAAAGCATTCTCAAACACAGTTTAGTTTTAAGATACTGCATTATTCCTAGTTTGGAAGATTAATTTTAAAAGCAATAAACCTCATTACCCATTACAATAGTTGCTGCAGTATTTGTTGAAAAAAATAACATCTTGGGTATTTATTTATTTATTTACTGTCCTTGTATACCGCCGTTTCTCAGCCTAATTGGCGACTCAACGCGGTTTACAACAAAATACACAGTGCACAGTATACAATTAAAACCATAAAAAACATAATACACAATATTACACGAAATCACAATCCAATACATCTCCTAACTAAAATCGTGGTCCAATTGCATCATCCATATTACCAATCCGTAATCAACACATTCATTGTACCGAATTAGCCAAATGCCTGCTTGAACATCCAAGTTTTTAGTCTTCTTCGGAATACCATCAGCGAGGAGGCTGATCTTACCTCCATGGGAAGGGCGTTCCAGAGCCGAGGGGCCACCACAGAAAAGGCCCTGTCTCTCGTCCCCGCCAGCCGCACCTGTGAAGCAGGCGGGATAGAGAGCAAGGCCTCCCCAGAAGATCTTAGGGTCCTGGTGGGCTGATAGGCCGAGATACGTTCGGATAGGTAGGTTGGGCCAGAACCGTTTAGGGCTTTAAAGGCCAACGCCAGCACTTTGAATTGAGCCCGGTAGCAAATTGGCAGCCAGTGGAGCTGGTGCAGCAGAGGAGTTGTGTGCTCCCTGTGCTCCGCTCCTGTTAGTATCATGGCTGCCGACCGTTGGACTAATTGGAGCTTCCGAGCCGTCTTCAAAGGCAACCCCACGTAGAGATGTACAGTAACTATACATCATTCTCACAATTTATTGATTAATTATTTATTTACGACATTTATATGCCACCCTTCTCACCCCGAAGGGGACTCAGAGTGGCTTACAAGTAAAGAGTAAATACAATATATTATATTATTATCATAGCACAATATTAATATTATATATTACATTGTACTATAACATTACACTGTAATATTATTAGTAATATTACATTTAATATAAAATATATATTTATAATATCATTTTATTATTAGTAGTAGTATATTGTATTACATTATAATATTATCAATATTATATATATATATACACAATATATTATATTATTTTTTAAGTAAGGTCCGTTTTGTTGTAGACACTAGTAGTTCGTGTGCATACCGCAACGAGCGCATGCGTCATGTACCGGCATGCCTCGGGAACAACTGTGTTCAGTTTCTGCTCTGTAGTTAACCTGTACAGTTCTGTTCTGTGCTTTCAAAATGTTTAAGACTATCAACTCACCCGCCGCATATGAGGTTCGCTCAGTGATACGGTTTTTGTCAGCAAGGAACCTGCCTGCTGCAGAAATTCATCGGCGGGTGAGTTGATAGTCTTAAACATTTTTAAAGCACAGAACAGAACCGTACAGGTTAGCTACAGAGCAGAAGCTGAGCACAGTTGTTCCCGAGGCATGCCGGTACACGACGCACAGGCTCGTTGCGGTATGCACGCAAACTACTAGTGTCTACAATAAAACGGACCTTACTTAAAAAATACCCCTCATATTATATTATATTATATTATAGTATAGTATAGTATAGTATAGTATAGTATAGTATAGTATAGTATATTATATTATATTATATTATATTATATCCACATTGCAGGAGACAAGATGGATCTGCCTTCCTGGCCCCTCTCTTCACTCTGGGAGGGGGGGGGGGGTCCCAACCGATGACACTGCATTCATTCACTAGTTTTCTGATAGAACTCTTAGGACCAATAGGAGGAGTGCATAAAACTTTAACATTTCCTCTCAAAATGCCTACAAAAATGTCCATAAGAAGTAACTAGAAATTAAACTTTTTCATGGCAGTGGGGGAAAATAATAAATAATAATAATAATAATAATAATAATAATAATACTTTATTAGTATCCCGCTACCATCTCCCCAAGGGACTCGATGCGGCTTACATGAGGAAGAGCCCAACACAACAATACAAGCAATAATCACAACAATACAAGCAATAAAAACAAAAACACAGAAATAAACATATAACATTATCAATAAGACCAAACATACAATTAAAACTGTGGGAAGGCCAAATGTAAAAATTAAAATTGGAAATAATGCTGAGGCATGGACGAAAAGGTGATAGTGGCGTTTGTGGAAAGACATACAAGCAGACCTAAGAATATAAAGTGCTTTGGAGGGACAAAGTGCTATGGGATTCATTATTCTGGGAAGGCACACTGGAACAACCACGTCTTCAAGCTCCTCCTAAAGACTGCCAGGGTTGGGGCCTGCCTGATGTCCTTAGGGAGTGAGTTCCAGAGTCGAGGGGCCACCACCGAAAAGGTCCTCTCTCTCATCCCCACCAATCACACCTGTGATGCTGGTGGGATTGAGAGCAGGGCCTCTCCAGATGAACGAAGAGATTGTGTGGGTCCAGAGAAAGTAAAATACAGTTTTTGTAGCAGTTCATAATTCCCCAAAACCCCAGACAACCAGAGTCCATGGCTCAAATATTAAGAATCCCTGTTTCAAATATAGGAGAGGAGACATTTATAATATACCTCAACATTCTCCCAGTAGGAATTTTGTATATGTTTTCAATTAAATTGAAAGAGCATTCTCTTGAGGCCTCTTTTATGTAAACAGCTTCAACGTTTCATTCTGTATGCTGCAAATATGCAACACAGGCTTGAAAGGACAAAAGCAAAGGTGTTTGGAACTGGCTGGACTTTTTGGTCCAAGCAGGCACCTTAGTTATTTGTTTGCTGCAAAGATGTCTATGTATAGTCAAAATATTATTACAGCCAGAGGAGTCTGGGATCTATCATGCATTCTTGGCTGCTCTGTACCAGAGTTGGAGTTTTATAAAGGAAGAGGCAAGAATAATTAAGTTCAGCAACCGTAACTTTGACTTTGATGCTGCACTACTATTCTAACAGCGAGTAGATTTTCTCACTAATTACAGAATTTCTTTCTCTTTAGTCTGGAAACCATCTGAGGACTGTGTGATCTGAATTGAGATTCTGTTAGATATGCATCCACAACATAAACAAAGCGCCATCACAATTGGCACCAGTTTTATAATGTGAGATCTGCGACTGAATAAAGATGCAACTCCTTTTGTTCTCCTTCAGTCATCCACAAAATCATGGGTTCACCCAATCGCAGCAGATGTTGAAGCTGTAGAAGAATTCATTTCTTGAAGAGAGTTAAGCCAGAATTCTGAATCTGCCAATTTTAGATAATAAGCCAATGAAAGACTCTATGGAAGAGAATTTGCACTGAAAAGGCTGAGTACAGCATTTTGCTTCAAGGGCCTTGCTTGCTTGGAAAGCATCTGCTTTCCCCAAGAGTTTTCAAGACAAAGCGAACGCTGACAGAACAAATTAGTTATTGGAAACAGGAGCAAATGGCTGCTAGATGCTGGGACCATGTGGTTGCAGACAGAACTTGACAAAAGTGTGTGTGCATGCAAGATTTATTCTCCCATGATCCTGATTCTTTCAGGATCATTAGGACCGGTGGAAAATTAGCATCCTGGATCAGGATCACAAGGCTTGGGATGACATTTTAACACTGCTCATCTCCTATAACCACAGGATAAATGTTATGGTGAGTTCAATGGAACATGCATACTAGGCCTGGGTAACAACAGAAAAATATGTTTCTAAAATCGATTTGTATTTGGGGTTTTTTTTTGTTTCGATATTTAAAATAATTACAAAATTTTCCCTTAAAAAAGTTCGGTATTTACGAAATTTCGTTAATATTTACAAAACATTTTGTAAAGATGGCGCCCTTTTTTTCCAATATTTTTTAAATATTTTTTTAATTTAATTATTAATTTAGTAGAATAGGGAGGAGAAATTATTATTAAGGAGGGAAGGCAGGCACTCACTCTGGCGGGCCCTCAAGCGCTGCCACCGAGTCGGGCCCGGCTCCTCCGAAGCAATGCGAAATTGGGAGAAGGGCTCCCCAAAGGCCATCTAGCCCAGCCCTCCGCTAAGGAATTGGGAGAACGAAGCACAGCCCTCCGCTAAGGAATTGGGAGAATGAAGCACACCCACTGCAAAGGTGAGGAAGGAGGGACGGGCCGCCTTCCCGCTGAGGGTCGCTCGCCCTCTCGCTCGCCCTCTCGCTCGCTTGCTCAGCCGGCGCCTTCCCCGCCCTCTCCTCCTCCTCCTCCTCCTCCTCCTCTTTCAGGCTCTGCCTCTGACTGGCTAAGAGAGGAGAGAGAGGAGAGCTCCCAGCAAGCATCTAGCCAGGCCATCTTACGTATTTCCGAAATGGACGGAAATACAAATTTTTTTGGCGCCTGCCGTTTCGATATTTAAAAACACTTCCGGGTTTAAAAATAAGTTTTGTAATCGTTTTGTAATTGCTAAAATTAACGAATATTTAACGAATTACAAAATTAACGAACGAAACCACCCAGGCCTAATGCATACATGTCGATACCAGGCAAGATTCTGGAAAAGTTTGTTAAGGAAGTGGTCTGCAAACACTTAGAAACAAATCCGGTCATCGCTAATAGTCAACATGGATTTATCAAAAACAAGTCATGCCAGACTAATCTGATCTCTTTTTTCGATAGAGTTACAAGCTGGGTAGATGTGGGGAATGCCGTGGATGTAGCGTACCTGGATTTCAGTAAGGCCTTCGACAAGGTCCCCCATGACCTTCTGGCAAACTGGGCCAATGTGGGCTAGGCAATACTACGGTGAGATGGATCTGTAATTGGTTAAATGGACAAACCCAGAGGGTGCTCACCAATGCCTCCTCTTCATCCTGGAAAGAAGTGACGAGTGGAGTGCCGAAGGGTTCCTTCCTGGGCCCGGTCCTGTTCAACATCTTTATTAATGACTTAGATGAAGGGTTAGAAGGCAGGATCATCAAGTTTGCAGATGACACCAAATTGGGAGGGATAGCTAATACTCCAGACGACAGGAGCAGAATTCAAAATGATCTTCACAGATAAGAGAGATGGGCCAAAACTAACAAGCTGGAATGTGTCCAGAGGAGGGCGACTAAAATGATCAAGGGTCTGGAGAACAAGCCCTATGAAGAGCGGCTTAAAGAGCTGGGCCTGTTTAGCCTGAAGAAGAGAAGGCTGAGAGGAGATATGATAGCCATGTATAAATATGTGAGAGGAAGTCACAGGGAGGAGGGAGCAAGCTTGTTTTCTGCTGCCCTGGAGACTAGGACATGGAACAATGGCTTCAAACTACAAAAAGGGGGATTCCATCTGAACATGAGGAAGAACTTCCTGACTGTGAGAGCCATTCAGCAGTGGAGCTCTCTGCCCAAGGCTCCTTCTTTTAAACAGAGGCTGGATGGCCATATGTCGGGGGTGCTTTGAATGCAATGTTCCTTCTTCTTGGCGGGGGTTTGGACTGGATGGCCCATGAGGTCTCTTCCAACTCTATGATTCTATGATTTACCAGGTTCTTGATTCAGCAGGACTAACAGTTGGAATAACGCTCCCTTTTGCCAATAAAATATGCAGATAGGAAGAATGTAGAGACTGTTTGATCTTCTTGCCTCCAGATCACTGTGGCAAGTTCCTGGCTTTCAGTGGAGTCTCACTCTTGATCTCAGTGTGTAGGGAAGTGAATGTTAATGTATGCTCCTTTAAATTTTTTCATTTTTCCCAGATAACACTCATTAATATATACTTTCTTTGAATTTTGAATTCTTTGTATTCATGTACCACAGCAGATACCACTGATGTAACCTAGGTATGGTCTGTCGCATAGACCGAATGCATGAGCGGATTGTGATCATTTTCATAGGGCTTCTTCACAAACCCTGCATGTTCTTCATTTGGCAACCACAACTTCACTGGATGTCTTTCATGCAATAAGCTGTCACAGACCTGATGCGGCAACTATAAATATCAGTTCACACATGTTGAGTAATGAAGAAATGTTAGCCAATTGTTAGTTTTGGAAACAAAGAAGCATAAACACTTGTATATAGAGTAGGGGTCCTCAAACTAAGGCCCAGGAGCTGGATACAACCCTCCAAGATCATTTATCCGTCCATTGTCTTTGTTCCTCAATAACCTAGAACTGAAAATAGGATCCAAGTAACATCCCAAAATTCATATGTTTCTTGGGGCTAGGTGAAAACCCTGGCAGTAGCACAAAAGATGAGACTATTTCAGGACCAGTTGTTTGCCTGTGCTTTTTTCATAATGGAAGACCACACCTGAAACCTGACATCATTGGAGTTGGAGCTATGAATGTTGGGAGTTGGAAATGACAGTCTGGAGTTTTGATTATTTGTTTGGATTAGGACAGATATGGGTAAACCCAGGCCTGAGGTCTGGATGTGGCTCTTTTCTCAGGCCTCCTCTCTCTCACCATCCTCTCAGCTTGAGAACGTAGCAACCCGCCACATTCTTATGCTGAGAGGAGGGCTGAGTCAGTCACACGTGGCAGAGCCTCTTTCTGACCTGCGCCTAGTCCTCCATGACCACAGGACTCAGCTCCTCCTTGCTGGTGTACATGAAGCTGGCATGCTCCCCTTCTTCCAGGCCTCCATCCGTGGCTATGGGGAGGAAGGCTTCTCTTCTGCTTCTGCCTCCTTTTCCTCCTCCTCTGCCACCACCACCTTCCTCGAGGACAAGTTGCCCCTCGGAAAGCCACTCCAGGAAGGTGCACTGGCTCAGCCATGGGACCCTGGAGTGACTCCCCAAGGAGCACACCTTCAGGAGGTGTCCCACACTGCTACCTGAAGAAGAGTAGAAGCAAGAGGGAAGGGAAGGAGAGCCCTAGGCAGTTACATGCTAAGAGGATTTGACACTAGATTCTACTAGCATGATTAACCAGGGCTCTCCTCCCTTCCCTTGCCTCCTGCTCCTGTTTTTCTTCTTTCCGAAGGGAAACTTGCAGAGGCCCGGAAGAAGGGGAGTGCACTAGTGCTGTGCAGATGAACCCTATGGAGGTGGAAGGCCAGAAAGAGGCTCTCCCCAGGGCTGGTGCTGAGGCCACACGGGGTGCATCTCAGGTGTAGACATGGCCATGGTCCAGGGCCAGGAGGCAAGAGAGATCAGCACTGCCATCAAGCCATGGGTCAAGGGCACCAGGGACCACCCATGCTACTGCCCTAGGAAGTCCATTACTAGCAAGATGTCGTGTATGAAATCCTCTCCTCTCCCCCACTCATGCCAACCATGCCTCAGCCTCCCCCCTGCCCCACACCCTCCATGCCTGGACTAGAATTTTAAGTGACTCATAGGGCACATGGACAGTAGTCATACAACTAGCAGAGGATTCTGGAAGTTATATCCAAATGGTAAGGCTTTCCCCCCATCCATATGAAATATTCAATTGTAAATTTGGGGGTTGTTTTGTTTTGTTTTATTTTTGCTAGAGGTATATCTGTGTCCATGTAGTTCAACACCCATCACATTCTGAAAACCTACTTACTAAAAAAAAATAGATCCTCTATTGTTGGTTCTCATATCAGATTGTGTCAATCATCTATAACTCTGACAACTTGAATTAAGGTGTGCACAAAAGAGACTACAGAACAGATTTATAGCTTTACTGAATTATTCTGTTATTAACCTTCAGTTAATTGCTTCTGTGATTATGATTAAAGTTGGTTCACATCATCTGTGATAAAGTTTAATTTGTTTTTTACTCTGAATCGGTTGTGTTTGCATTGATGACATTACTTGACACATTCCGAATGACTTAATAATGATTATGTTAGTGGAGAAAAAAACACGACAACTGCATCACTTTTCCTGGTTTTATGAAAGCAAGTTAGAGGAGTTAAAACCTAATTTGCAATAACTGCGTAATGCCAAATTTCAGAAAATTCACTGCAAAAGAAAGAAAGAAAACAATGCAATGTTTTGCCTACATCCAAAAGTTATATATTTTGAAATGAATAGGGCTATTGTGATTTTGCATTCATTGTGTGAGGCTGCTGAATAAAGCATGGAATTTGGAGTGGTGAGTCATCTGTGCTTAAGCTGTGCCTCATTGCAGAGTTTCCTGATGAGATTTTAGACAAGACTATTTTATGGTTTCATATACCTATATATGAAATAGGAATGTCAGTGTCCCTTTCTCATGATTAATAAAACATGTGTGCAATATTTTGAATGTCAAAAGCACTGTAAAATTGATTACATTCCAATGCCCCTTGTGAATTATTTTTCAAAATGTATAGTATTCATGATTCTATAGCTTTGTGTCAGTTTCTCCCGGTTACCATTATTTAGAAAGGTCTCCAGTGGGATATGGTGTGTATATAAACGTACATATGCACATGAAACCTTAGTGCAGTGGTTCTCAACCCCCCTAAAGCTGTGACCCCTTAATACATTTCCTCATGTTGTGGTGACCCCCAACCATAAAATTATTTTCGTTGCTACTTCACAACTGTAATTTTGCTATTGTTATGAATCATCATATAAATATCTGACATGCAGGATGTGTTTTCATTCCTTGGACCAAATTTGGCACAAATACCCAATATGCCCACATTTGAATGCTGTTGGGGTTGATGGGGGAGTTGATTTTTGTTATTTGAGAGGTTTTTTTTTTTTTTTTGCTGGAATTTATAGTTCACCTACAACCAAAGAGCATTCTGAACTCCACCAACAATGGAATTGAACCAAACTTGGCACACAGAACTCCCAGTACGAACAGAAAATACTGAAAGATGTTGGTGGGCATTAATCTTGAGTTTGGGAGTTGTAGTTCATCTATATCCAGAGAGCACTGTGGACTCAAACAATGATAGATCTAGACCAAACTTGGCAGGAATACTCAATATGCTGAAATGTGAACACTGGTGGAGTTTGGGGAAACTAGACCTTGGCATTTGGAAGTTGTAGTTGCTGGGATTTCTAGTTCACCTACAATCAGAGAGCATTCTGAACCCCAGCAACGATAGAATTGGGCCAAGCTTTCCACACAGAACACTCATGAGCAACAGAATATACTGTGTTTTCTGATAGTCTTTGGTGACCCCTCTGACACCCCTTTGTGACCCCCCCAGGGGTCCCGACCCCCAGGTTGAGAAACACTGCCTTAGTGTGATTACGAACTTCATCACATGGACAAAATTACCCATCGTACCACACTTTCATCACAGTTTGGGGACAGAGCCGCAGGATCTCATCAAATGATGGAAAAGCTACATCCAGCAGGGCTCCATCCCCAAACAGTAATGAAAGCATTGTACAAGGGAGCAATGAGAACACGGAAGGATTTTCGTGTTCTCATTGAGTACAATGAGGAAAACATGGGGAAAGCGGGGAAGCAATGTTTCTCCCCGTGGAATGGGTAAGAGGGAGATACAGATGATGTGGGGCACGGGGCAACAGCTTCTCCCACTGCCCCACAGATTTGCCATGTTGCCTGGTGAATCCCCCCACTATCACTTTCTCTTTGGACCTCAGTGTGATGATGTCCTAAATGATACTGAAGTATTTTATCACTGGCTTTCAGGATTCCTTACATGCTATTCCTACAACGATAACGGTTCGTCAAGATAAATATGTCAAACTCCTGCAGATACTTTCCATTAGTGTGATACATAGTTATTAACAACCACAGAATAACCCTGCCTCTCTCAAGACAGGCTAATCTGTTCCCACTTCTCTTTGCCTTTAGATGGTTACTTAAGACTATTTATTTTTTCCCATTAAAAAACAACAGCACAACATTTGATATAAGCTACTGCTGTTTTTTGTAAATCTGTTTTAACTTGTTTGATGGTAAATTCCATCCCACGTAATACCTCATGTGTTATTGTATATTAGTTTGCTGTTGTAAGCTCCTTTCATTACTTGATAGAAAACCAGGGTTGAAATTCTAATAATAAATGAATAAAATGTGATTATCCATATGACATTTATTTGTCAGTGTGTTCCATCTTTTCTTTTTTAAAAAAAATTGGAAGAATATTGTTACAAGGAAAGTGGGTGAATATTGTGTTAAACAGGGGTCCTCAAACTATGGCCCGGGGCCCGGATGCGGCCCTCAAAGGTCATTTACCCGGCCCTTGCTCAGGGTCAACCTAAGTCTGAAATGACTTGAAAACACACAACAACAACAACAACAACAACAACAACAACCCTATCTCATCAACCAAAAGTAGGCCCACACTTCCCATTAAATACTAATAATTTTATATTTGTTGAAATTGTTCTTCATTTTAATTATTGTATTATTTTAAAGTGTTTTTTGCCCTACAAATAAGATATGTGCAGTGTGCATAGGAATTCATTCATTTTTTTTTTCAAATTATAATCCGGCCCTCCAACAGTTTGAGGGACTGTGACCTGTCCCTCTGTTTAAAAAGTTTGAGGAGCCCTGGTATAGAAGATAGGAAAGTAGGAAACATAAAAGAACAAGAAAAAAATCAAGAAAAAAACCGTGGTGTACTTCCAAGCTCTTCCCAGTCTGGAAGATTGTGTTCCATCTTTTTTTGTTTGTTTATTTACTGATGTATTGATATATGGTATTGAATTGTTGCCTTTTTAAGGCTGCCCTGAGTCCCCTTTGGGGTTGAGAAGGGCAGAATATAAATGTCATAAATAAAAAAAACAAATAAATATTTCCCCTGAGGCGGTTGCATTTCAGAAGTAGGGAAGGTGATCCCTGCCCATCTAACTCAAACATGGACTAGACCTTCTGAGCAAGGATGCCAGCAAAATATGCCGACAAATCTGTTGGTACCAGTTTTTCCTTGTTCTGATGGGGTAATATTTTCACCATTATGGACTGCGATGTCACAGTGAAATCTGTAACTTGGTGGGAAAGATCCACTGCCTTTGAAATTTACAAAAATATTTATGTATATTCCTGTGGGAAATCCAGCATTATTTTTGGATGTGTCAATGATGAAAGTGATGCAAATGAAAGTGAAGGGAGGAGGGAGCATTTTTGGATATACAAATGCATGCAAGTGGATTCACAGTAGAATGCCAGAAGAGAAATATGGATTACTTTGCATATTACTTTCTCCCCAAATCATCTAGCATCTGGAACAAGTCTACTACAAATAAGAGCACCTGAACTTCTTAAATACACTCAAGGTGAATCATGTTTGACTCTGACATGATTACTTCTGAGCACTTCCAGAGTTGGGGTTTTCCTAAAAAGTCCTCAGAATTCATCAGTTGTTCCTCATGAAAATTCTTTCATCATTAAAGACTAACAACCTTGCTACACAGGCCATCGGAATCGCCACGTGTTGTGGCAAATCTAGCAACTGTTATCGGGGGTTGTGGGGAACCTGTCATCCCACAACTTACATTGCTCAGCTCAAGAGGAAGCAGATCCCACAGGGAGTGGGGAGTGTCGACTGTGTGGCTTCACCCCATTGCTTCCTGCGAAAAACCGAAACTTTCCATGTTGCCACTGCAGTGGTATATGCCGGCTCTGCTCTAGATGACCCACAGAGCTCCTCTGGACGATCTTATGTAATGTTTGATGGGAGCTGGTAGACTCTAGATCAGTGATTCTCAACCTTCCTAATGCCGGGACCCCTTCATACAGTCCCTCAAGTTGTGGTGACCCCCAACCATAACATTGTTTTTGTTGCCTCTTCACAACAGTCATTTTCCTACTGTTATAAATTATAATATAAATATCAGATATGCAAGATGTATTTTCATTCACTGGACCAAACTGGGCACAAATACCCAATGCACCCACATGTAAATGCTAGTGGGGTTGGGGGAGGATTGATTTTGTAATTTGGGAGTTGTAGTTGCGGGGATTTATAGTTCACCTATAATCAAAGAGCATTCTGAACTCCACCAGTGATGGATTTTGAACCTAATTTGCCGCACAGAATTGCCATGACCAACAGAAAACACTGGAAGGGTTTGGTGGGCATTGACCTTGAGTTTGGGAGTTGTAGTTCACCTATATTCAGTGAGCACTGTGGACTCACGCAATGGTGGATCTGGACCAAACTTAGCACAAATACTCAATATGCGCAAAAGTGAACACTGTTGGAGTCTGGGGAAAATAGACCTTGACTTTTGGGAATTGTAGTTGCTGGGATTTATAGTTCACTACAATCAAAGAACATTCTGAACTCCACCAACGATAGAATTGGCTCAAATTTCCTACATGGAATCCCCATGACCATCAGGAAAATACTGTGTTTTCTGATGGTCTTTGGCGACCCCTCTGACACCCCTTCGCGACTCCCTCAGGGGTCCCGACCCCCAGGTTGAGAAACACTGGTCTAGATCATCTAGATCTCAACCAGCATATACTGCAATCTAATGAGATTGTTGATGAAGGCCCAAGGCAAGTCAGCTGACCTTTCAGACAACAGGGAGTGGCCAGGCATCCAAGTAGAAATGATTGAAAGGAAGGTTGTTTACAACTTGATAGCTTTGTAAAGTTTGAACTAGCATAGAAGAGGTGAACCAGAATACCAGGGAACGCACTATTAAGCCACTGGAATAGGGTGAATATTTACAGCAAGTGGGGAAGGGTAACCTCCTGCAGCAGGTCACACTACCTTATTTTCAGTTCAAAATTATATCAGAAGTTACTGCTGCTGGTGATGATGGTTGGCTTTGCTAGTGATGATGGTCGGCTTTGGGGCAGGAGATTGAGGCAGTTGTTTGAAAGGAGTCCTCCAGAAATAGCAGTTTACTATCCAAGGTATTTTTCAGTGGAAAAGTTGAAAAAGCTGGAGGGTTGTGAGAGCTTTGGGATGAGCAAGCTTGAGGCGCAGGAAAGACCAAACAGGGTTCATGGATCCATGGGCTTTAACTACTTTAACTACCCATCCTTGCACCACAATATAAGGGAAAATTCACAGCCTGCAATAATAATAATTATTGTTGTTGTTGTTGTTGTTGTTGTTGTTGTATTGTCAAAGGCTTTCATGGCCGGAATCATTGGCTTGTTGTAGTTTTTTCGGGCTATATGGCCATGCTCTAGAGGCATTTTCTCCTGACGTTTCGCCTGCATCTATGGCAAGCAACCTCAGACGTAGTGAGGATGCTTGCCATAGGTACAGGCGAAACGTCAGGAGATAATGCCTTTAGAACATGGTCATATAGCCCAAAAAAACCTACAACAACCCATCATCCTATTATTATTATTATTATTATTATTATTATTATTATTATTATTATTATTATTACAAACACAACAAGATGAGTCCACAGCAGACAAGATCACACTGCTGGCTGTTGTATTGGATCACGCATTGGACACTTCCCAAGTGTCTAGGACTGTGTGATGTACCGGCGAATGACGCGTGCAGATCCCAGTAAGGTGACCTTCTGCAGCTGGCAGATGGTAATTTTGTCAGCGCCAATTGTGTTTAAGTACAGGCCAAGGTCTTTAGGCACTGCACCCACTGGGACCATCTTGACTGGCTTGTGCCAGTCTTTGCATTATTATTATATTATTAATATTATTATAATTATATAATAATAATAATAATAATAATAATAATATTATATTATTATTATAATTAAGACCGGGACATCCGTAGGGATACCAAGGTGCTTGTCTATAAAGCTATTGTCCTCCCAACCCTGCTAAATGCCTGTGAGACGTGGACTGTTTACAGACGTCACATGCAACTCCTGGAACGATTCCATCAAATTTGTGATATTTGGGGGGGGGGGAGCGAGGGGGGGGGGGCCTCTCCAGAAGATCGAAGAGCTCATGCAAGTTTATGAAGGGAGATGCGGTCATGAAGGTAGGCGGGTCCTGAACCATTTTGGGCTTTATAGGTAATAATCTGCACCTGTTGGAGTTCAGCCTGTGATTGTGTTTCAGAGAATAAAAGTATGGGAAAATATAGTTAGATGAAGCATCATTGGAATCAAGTGTAGTTCTCATCCTTGTTTTATGGAAACCTTGCTTGGAAGATTCTTGTCTAAGCATTTCTTGTTTCATGGTTTGGATTCTTGGATTGTATAAATGCCTGCTCATGCCTTGGATTAATGTTTCCTGTTTTCCTGAATTATATTAGAGAAGTGTGGACTTTGTTTTTATGGACTTTGCTGAACTTTACCCTGGACTATTTTTGCTCCTGCTTATCTTCTTACCTAATTGGATTTACCTATTTCTTTAAAGTGCTTTTTAATTGCTCCTTTTTAATTATATTCAATAAATGGATTGTTTCACAATCAACAGTGTGGTGTTTACAGTCAGAGGGCTTTTCCTGTCCTGGAGTGCAACAGCACTTTGAATTGGGTCCGGAAAATAAAAAGTAGCCAGTGGAGCTCCTTAAACAGGCGGCTAGACCGCTCCCTGTAATTCGCTCCAGTTAATATATGTCACATTGCCAGGGCTCTACCTTATTTAGATAGAGATGAATCAAACTCTCAGTTTTATCAAACAGTTTAATTAAAACAGCACTTACTTGCTGGCTGTTTTAATAGACCAAAATATAAAACATAAAGATAGCACCCAGCCATAGAATAAACAAAAACTGATAGCAAAGGGTCCAGTACAGTGGTCAGTTGCCGAGAGTTCAATAAACAAAGTCCAGGGATCAAGAGTCTATACCGTAGTCAAAAGCCAGTCCAAAGGTTCAAGGTTCCAGGAGACAAGTCAGGACACCGAAAAATCCAACAGACCTGGGGGAAAAACCAGCAACATCCACCACCAAAATGCAACAGATACTTTTCTCCCAAAAATCAGTCTCAAAGTTAGCTCCTTAAATCCAGTAACACCCAGCTGCAAACCGTCTCCAGCACACGTCCACCCTTAATTGCTTTTACCTGTAAACTATTACTTACAAACTACTCAGCCCTTTAGAACCAAGGCTTACATTAACCCTTCCATCACCAACTGCCAGGTCTACCACCACCAACCACCATCAACTGTGGAACATATGGCAATATATATGCTGTGATTTCCTACTCCCCTTATTAAATAAGATCAATGTTAAAATATGTCATGTGCTTTTATTGCTTCTGAAGTAACTAGGATTTCTAAAAAGCAAGCTGAATTTGTGAATAAATGTTATTGAAGATCACCTAAAAACACAGCAGCTGCTTTGTAGAATACAAAGGAAAATATTCCCTTTGGATAGAGATTAAAATTCAATCAGTGCCTACCGTGATAAATGCTATGCTTGATTATTTGTGATGCATCCTTCAAATTCACTTGCGGTTGGCATTTGTGATATTGCACATACTCATATGCAATTACCTTATTTGAATTCCAAAGCAGAAAGCAAGCAAGCAGAATGCCTCCCCTGTCAATGAACCACCAGAGGTATTCATAAGTACCAGAGGACCAATACAAATGTCCCCCACCTTTTGACAACTCACTTTGAGATGACTCCCTCATTCAACCATTCTAAATTTATACTACGACCCATGTTTCCAGAGCATGGCCCATTTACAGTTTTGTGACCATGTGTTGCTTTTTTGCCTTCTCTTTCACTCAATTTGCTTGATTTATGGGATTTTTCCCTCTCTCCGTCAGATAGGCACCATTTTTTTATTCAGTCTATGTCCAATTGTTAGTGATGCATTTTATTTATTTATTTATTTATTTATGTGCGACATTTATATGCTGCCCTTCTCACCCTGAAGGGAACTCAGAGTGGCTTACAAGATAGATAGATAGATAGATAGATAGATAGATAGATAGATAGATAGATAGACAGACAGACATACAATATACTATATTATTAGCATAGTACAATATCAGTATTAAATATTACTATATTGTATTATACCATTATATTGTAATATTACATGTGATATAAATATATAATTATAATATCATCAGAGGTGGCCCTAGGTAATTTTCAATGGTAAGCAAACAGCATTTTGGCGTCCCCCCCCCCCCCCAAACAATTACTGATATATATTTTCTGTTCATCATGGGAGTTCTGTGTCCCATATTTGGTTCAATTCCATCATTGGTGGAGTTCAGAGTGCTCTGATTGTAGGTGAACTATACATTCCAGTAACTATAACTCGCATATGTCAAGGTCTATTTTCCCCCCAAGAGCGCCTCAAGAGCACCCCTGGGCAAAATCAAATATACTGCAAATGCTTACTTTGCGTAATGGGTTGAACCGCCCCTGAATATCATATTATTATTATTATTAGTAGTAGTAGTAGTAGTAGTATATTGCATTACATTTTAATATTATTAATATTATATGTAAATAAATACATTATATTATATAATATTACATTACATTAAATTACATATTACATTATATTATATTATATTATATTATATTATATTATATTATATTAACATAGCACAGGAGACAAAGTGGAACTGTCTTCTGCCCCCCTCTCTCTTAACTCTGGCCCAGAGCGGCAGTTGGTGATGGGGGAATGGGTCCTCAACTGATGACATATTTTAGAAATTGAGGTCAGTGTATCTCTGATACAGTACTGTGCTGTATTTTTATTGTAATATAGTATGCATGCACTATATATTTGTGCTTAAAATATACAATATGAGTTACATAGACACACACACATGCATATATACTGGTGCACAAACACACACAAACATACATATACATACATACACAGAAAGCGAGAGAGAGAGAGATGCACACATTGATCCCTGAAGGTAAGTAGTGTTTCAGGTAACTCCGATAGCGCTTCCTGCATTTTTCTCCCATTTTCTCCATCTGATGGGGATAGGGTGCCAACATACCTTGTCCCGTTCCCTCCTTGTGATGGGGGAAGAAGGGAGAGCATGCGGGGCGCTGCAGGGCACCCCATGTGCCGGCCATTTTGCTGGCAATTACCAGCATAACAGAACAAAATGGGGAAAGGGTCATCTGTACAATGAGGTCCTTAATGCATTTATATGGGAGGATAAATGCTATAATAATTACAAATTCCATCTTAAATTACCATTTTAGCTGAGGTGTTCAAAATGTCATTGTTCTGTCGCGCACCGGGCCTGTAAAAATTGTCTTTTGAATAGGACGTGCACTTTGTGCCCAGTGGGAAGCCAGGGCGCCTAGAAAGAGAGGCCCTCAAGGATTTTCCTGTACAATACTTAGAGACTTGAAAGGTTTAGCAAAGTCCTTTCTTATTGAACAAATTAAACAAATACTTCCCAGATCTTCAATGAATCAAACAAATGCTTCTTAACT
Organism: Anolis sagrei; assembly: GCF_037176765.1. Classification (NCBI taxonomy): domain Eukaryota; kingdom Metazoa; phylum Chordata; class Lepidosauria; order Squamata; family Anolidae; genus Anolis; species Anolis sagrei. Next base: position 98,858,362 of record NC_090025.1, on the reverse strand, counting down.
TGTCTACAGTGGACAGGCACCTTGCTTGGAGAACTATTTCTTTCTTTAACAAGGAAAACCCTTTTTTTAACCTCTCCCAGGCTGTGTACTATCTAAGCTTTGCTGATGTGGGCTCTACTACTGGATCCAACTGCTTCTTGGGCACCGAGTAGACCTACCAGTCAAGGCTTGTAGATTCTCCAGCTGGAGTTCTTTGGGTCTGTAAAGCTGTTTCCCCCTGGATGCTATAAGGCTATGAGGCTGTAAGCTCCCAGCCAAAGCTTTGGGACTTTCCCCCCAGATATTCTTAAGAAATGAAGCTTTTCTGCAGGTGAGGCTGGTCCATGTCCTATAGCTTAGTTTCCTTCTGTAAGACTGAACTAAAAATGGCTCCCTCTCCTCCCCAGATCTCTGGGGAAAGAGGCAGAACCAAACACAACAATGATAGACAGGTGACTAGCCCTAACTCCAAACCAAGGGAAGTCACTTTTTTGCAAAACCCCCGAAACCTTGGAATGCATGCAAACATTAAATAGAAAGAAAATGAAGTTGGAGCTCCTTGTACAGCTGTACTTGCTTACTTACTTAGGCGATCTCTCACTTTCCGAGGATGATTGTCTTCCAATATTCTTGTGGGTTCGTATGTGGCTGTGGAGCCCTATTCTTGCTCTGCATCTTCTTCCGCAGTGAGGGCATAGGTTTCCAGGTGGAAGGCGGTCTCGGTCGGGGTTGGCTTCTCCCTTTTGCCCTCCATTCGTGTCTCCTCAAATTCTGCAGCACTGCTGGTCACAGCTGACCTCCAGCTGGAGCGGTCAAGGGCCAGGGCTTCCCAGTTCTCCGTGTCTATGCCAGAGTTTTTAAGGTTGGCTTTGAGCCCATCTTTAAATCTCTTTTCCTGTCCACAACATTCCATTTTCCTTTCTTGAGTTCGGAGTAGAGCAACTGCTTTGGGAGATGGTGGTCGGGCATCCGGACAACATGGCTGGTCCAGCGGAGTTGGTGGCGGAGGACCATCGCTTCAGTGCTGGTGGTCTTTGCTTCTTCCAGCACGCTGACCAGCACAGTCATCCCTATGGAGCAATGTACTGCTCTCATTGTCAAGGCACAGAGTTGCAAACCTCACTTAAAGTTTTACTTATAATTTGCTGTATCTTTTTAAAAAGAAAAAAAACACACAAAAAAACATCCATAATTAGAATTAGAACTCACTGCTATGGGTGAATCCTAAAAAAACTGATTGTACCTTGACCCATGAATCCACCTCCCATATCATTTTCTGCTGTACCTGAACCTCTGACATTGCATTACCACAATAAATCTAGGAGCTGTTTGAATGCTGTTGCCTTGTTTTTCTTTGTTTTCCTTTGTTTTAGTTATTTGCATTTGAGAGTAAATTTGGAAATTGTCCCAGCAATCTTCTGAAGCATGTGTAACAACTGAATTTCAAAAGGGAAACATTAGTCATTCTGTTCTTGGCTCTCAAATGCTCTTCAAAGGAGTCTGGATTGGTTAATTTCATTTTCACTTTGCATTTGAAAAGAAGCAACAGGAGATGAGGGCTGGTCTTAATTGAAATGTTTAATGCAAATGAACCTGGCAGTAGGTCAAATTGCTTTCTCAAGAGCTTTCAAAGAGTGGTTGCCTTTGCTCCCCTCGGGATAACAAAATGATTGTCTTCTAGTTCCTTGCCCTGTGAATTAACCTTAAGTTTTTGAAAAGATGGCTGGTACCATGCAGATGAATAACAATAAACAATGCCAATAAGTTGTCATTCCTGCAAATAATGGCAGTCCTGGGAATATTGGATGAGCCAGGACTGTTACCACATCATTCACCTCCCTGGTCCCCCTTCGGACTTTATTACACAAACCCACAATTCCACTACAGCTGCATTGTCATTGATAGTGGATAGTTACATACTGTGTTGAGCATCCTCATCACCGCCTTCATCAACACCTCTCTTCATGAGCACAGTTGCACCAAATGACCAACTTGTAGTTCCACAATTGTATTTCTGCACACCCTATACTATCGCCGCTGTTATTTAGTTTTTATTTTAGTGAAATTGTGCAATTCTTGCATTTAAAAACAATAAATGCAAATATAAATATAAAACATAAAATAAATGGAAACCAACTGTTAGAGACCCTAAATCGGGTCTTAATACTTAGGTCCTGTGCTAGTACAGCTGTACCAGAAGCTCCCATTTTATTTGCTTTGTATTAAGTGTTTGCTTGCAGCCCAAGGCTTGGGATTCTGCAGCAGGGTGGCTTCCTGTTAAAGTTTGCAGTTATAGGGCAGGCCACCTGTCCATCATCATTAGGTTCCCTAGTTCCACCCCCTTTTGAGTTTTGGAGGGAATAGGAGCCATTTTGGCTCATCCACACAGAGAAGCCTTCCTTACAGGACTTAAACCAGGGCCTCCTGTAAAAGGCTTCATCATTTACAGCTTGGCCAGGGAGAAACAGCACCATAGCTTGGCCAGGGATATACAGATACAGCCTCACAGCTCTCTTGCCAAGGATCCACAGCGCTTCAGCCAGCCATCACTGGGAAGTGAACATCTTCCTCCTCCTGGAAGTTCTGCAAAGCCTCTGTTCGGTAAGGGCCCTTTGCGGCAACCATGTAGGGGCCCTACGCCAACAGAAGAGAAGACAGATTGCCCACGTAGAGGTCGGGGATTTTTCCAACAGTGAAGGAACAGTTGCCTGCCCTTGGGGGCAAGATCGAGAAAGTCAACAGTTTATTAAGAAAACTTTGAATCCAATCGTTGAAGCCTTGTTATTTGTTCAGTAATAAAGATTTTGTTGCATCTTTAAAGACTTTGGAGTCCATCTTTTCAGGAAAATCCCAAAAAAACCTTTCTCTGAGGCAACCCCAGCGTCCCGTTGGGCTAACAGAATTTAAGTCCTGTTTACAGTCTTTTATAGGTCCATAGGTCCACATCATGGGAGCATGTAAGGAAGGAGGCAGTCCCCAAAAATTATCAAAACCAAGGTTTTATTTTCATCATGGCCTTTAAAAGGTCAAGACAGTCGTGTTGAATACACGCAGGAACCAACACTTGCAAGTGACTGCCGCACCCCTCCTTGATTTGTGCAAACATTTATACCATCATGTAAACAAGACAATGGAAAGTACCTTTGACAGTTGACCTTTTACTCTTTCCAACACCCCCTCCCACCAACCTTTTGATGCTTACACCTAGCCTGAACCTTTGTTTGTCAAAACCACAATTTGTTCTTTACTTGCAAACTTTGTGCTTCACCGCAAACCCATTTCCTATGTAAGCTGAGCAATTCCAGTAACTTAATATTCCGGCAACTTCTTTTTAGAACATCCTCCCTCTTGCTGACATGTTGCTCTTTCTCTGCAGGGAGGGGTACCTTTCTTTTGTTTTGTTGCCAAAGCTTAGCTATTCCAAAAATCACTCATTGTCTCCTTCACAATGGGTATAGAAAGGTGGTGGTGAGGAGAGAAGGAGAATCCTGCCTATTAGTATCATGTTTCTGACAGCACCGAATTGGAAGGGACCCATTGCACCAAGGTAAGTGACAGAAATTTTGTGAGCTGTATTTTAACCATCAATAGCTATTGAGGGGGAAATCGCAGAATAAAGAGACCAGCCATGTCATGCTCAAGTAATAGGGCCCAGCTGCAATGTCAGCTTGCCTAACTCGTGTGTTAAAGTCCTACATTTAGCTGCAATTCCACATTGGCAGAAGATGTCATGGACTTTCCAAGCGGAGATGAGTGTAGCATATGTTGCAATGTGTTAGTCCTCCCACTCACTCCTATAAGCAGGAGTTACAAAACCAAGATCTTCTGGCCACTGTGCCAACCCCCCAAAGTCTCATCTTGTTTCTGCCTACTGCCCCTACAGGACATGCATGATTGAGTCCTTCTGACTTAACTAGATAGTCATATCGTTTCTTTTCTTTATCTTTAGACCTTCCTTTCCTTCTCCTTCCCCAACATCCTTATCCTTGTCATATCCCCCTTTATAATTTAACCTTTGAGCACATCTTCTCCATTTCTCCCCCCCCCCCCCCCCACTTGCTTGGGAGCAGGGAGGAAGAATAGTAGAAGAAGGTGAGAGTTAAGAGAAGTAAAAGAGAACCACCATTTTTTGTGAGTGACTCTCCCCATTTGATTGCCATCCTCCACTAGTGGTGGGTGTAGGTAAAAGAGGGCACTCCAATGGAGAGGAGTAACTGGGAGGACTGGACGAAGAGAAAACCCTCCACATTACTGCAGTTTCCTAAAGCCACTGCCAGGGAACATAGAGGCACCTCAGAAAGGTGAGAGGCTGACCAGAGGTGGCTTGAGCAACAGTGAGACCCTAAAAATACCATGGGGAACCTCCACCCAGAGTTGGAAGTTTGGATTAAAGTCCTGGTGATCAGGGAAGCCATCTCTATGGTGGAGAAGATCATGCTGGAGACATCCAGAGCCATGGATTACCATGAATTACCAAATTGCAGAGAATAGGCAGACATATTCCTATTCCATCTGTGCCTCATCGTATTGCATGCAGAAAGTGTGCTCACCCTCAATTACAGAGGAGAATGTGGGTATTGGGATTTCTTTGGGCATTTGGCCAGATAGAAAGCTTATTAAGATTTGAAGTTCTCTTAAAGAAAATGAGATGTGAGCTTCCTGGTAAAAATACACAATGAAGAGGGCAGATAAAAACAGGTAAAGAACTTAAAGAGATTCGGTCCCCAGGCTCCCTTTTTTCCTGGTTCGTGCACTAATATATTCAAAATAGTAAAAGGTAAGTTTACTTATGAGGGTTGAATGAAAAGTAATGTCTCCACCTTCGAAACTCCTCAACAGATGAGAAGATAGTATGCGGCAGGTACTGGCTTGTTCAGTAGACTCTCCTCTACAGTTCCATTTTGGTAGGAAGCCTTAGCATGGAACAGTTGTGTTGTTAAAGTGCAAAGTATGGAATCCTGCGCAGACAGTCAGTCAATGCGACTTAAGTAACATGCAGTAATTGAATTCTTGACAGCAGAAGGTGCCACCCCAAAGGAGATTCATCACAAAATGCAAGCTCTTAATGGTTATTGTGTTGGTGTGAGTACTGTGCATAATTGGGCGAGTAAGTTTAAAGATGTTGAGGTTGGAACATCTGACTTGTGTGACAAACAAAGAGTTGGATGTCCTGTGACAGCAACCACTGAGTTTCACAAGCAAAAGGTTGACAGATTGATTCAGAACGATCATCGTATCACTCAGAGAAAAATTTCAAGCATAATTGGCATTTTCCAAGAATGTGTAGGTCACATTATTGCTTTGCTTGGCTATCGGAAGATCTGTGCATGATGGGTACGTTAAGAGAACTGTGAGATGCTGGTTGTGGAAACAGATCTTCCGACAGCCAAGCAAACTGCACGCATTATTCGCCGCACACACTCCTAGACACTTGGGAAGTGTCTGACGCGTGATCCAATACGACTAAGCTTGTTATGTTTCAAATAATAATATGAATTCTCATCCAAAGAGATCTGGTCCCTCTCCAAACTACAAACCCAAGGATTCCATGGGATGTAGCTAATATGGCAGTCTGGAAATCTGGGCTGAGAGGGCCGGTATATAAATGTGATAAATAAATAAATCTACATTTGTGTAGTGTGGCAATGCCTCATATAATGAAAGAAAAATAGTTTTGAAGTCTGGCATATTCACCTCCTTTGGAACCAAGGAAATAAAATCATGCCTAATCAAGTTTATCCATGTCACATTGGATAATTGACAATGAGGGCAATTCTAAGTCAAAAGGTCATTTTTAAGCAGTACAAAAATGACTACATACCCAAGAAGCTTTTTTAGAAATCCTAACTGCAGATTTATGTTGGACACAAATGAAAATGATGTGATGAGCACAAAAGCAATAAGATCAAAACCAAATCCTTTCATACCTGTAGTTTAAATGTCAGGCATGTACATGAAGCAGAACAAACTGAGTGAATAGATTGTGTATGTTTAACTTCACAAATTGTATTTCTTTTGAAATTTGTGTGTTTTGTGACTCATAAGAATCTTCTGCCGCGGAAAAACAGATATCTCATAAAACACACAAAATGTAAACATCATGGAATTTTATTTTCAGTCTTGTTTTTAAGAAATGTCATCCGGCTGTATTTCCCAGTCTTTCTGAAATTACATATAAGCAAATGCTTTGCTCTGAAATCTGAAAGTTGATCCTGTTGGCTTGCTTAGCTATATTTGCTCACTGTTGTGTCTGTGCTGAAACACTGGGAACTAGATTACTGTTTATATTTATTTCTGCGGGCATTTACATATAACTCAAAAGTAGCATTCAAAAATTGTAGTAAGGCTGATAAGCATCACGAAAAGAGGTAACCAGCTAAGAATCACTGAAAGAGATTCTTACCTGGTTATAATATGTACACTTTAGCATATTTTTTGCATTAACTCCTTATGATGGGAATCATAGAATCATAGAATCAAAGAGTTGGAAGAGACCTCATGGGCCATCCAGTCCAACCCCCTGCCAAGAAGAAGAAATATTGCATTCAAATCACCCCTGACAGATGGCCATCCAGCCTCTGTGTAAAAGCTTCCAAAGAAGGAGCCTCCACCACACTCCGGGGCAGAGAGTTCCACTGCTGAATGGCTCTCACAGTCAGGAAGTTCCTCCTCATGTTCAGATGGAATCTCCTTTCCTGTAGTTTGAAGCCATTGTTCCGCGTCCTAGTCTCCAGGGAAGCAGAAAACAAGCTTGCTCCCTCCTCCCTGTGGCTTCCTCTCACATATTTATACATGGCTATCATATCCCCTCTCAGCCTTCTCTTCTTCAGGCTAAACATGCCCAGCTCCTTAAGCCGTTCCTCATAGGGATTGTTCTCCAGACCTTTTATCATTTTAGTCGCTCTCCTCTGGACACATTCCAGCTTGTCAATATCTCTCTTGAAATTAAATCTGAAAGCTACAATCATTATTTTTCTGTGTGGTGAATGACTCAGCTGTATGAGAGAGAAAGATTTGAAAAACTGATTTTCCTGTATCCAATGGTATGGTTTAACTTTTCTTGCACAGCAGTATGCCAAGAAAAGGGGGTATCATGGGTTACAGATCTTTAACCAACTTGTATAACCCTATTTTAATTTTGTGGCCACCATGATATATTTCAGCAATGTGTTGCAGAAATTAAATCTCCATTCTGTGAAGAAGTAGCTACAGTTGCCCATACTGAGAGTATCTCATTCAGAGTTTTATCATTTTATGTAGTTCATTTAGGATCGCCCACTGTGTTTGATTTTTCACTTTGTTATTTGGAACTGTTTTATTTTTGTGTGTTTTTCTTATTTTATTGTGATGTTATTTTTTGCTGTTCTGTATTTATTTTGCTGTAATGTATCACCAGGCTTGGCCTCATGTAAGCCGCTCCGAGTCTGCTCTGGGGAGATGGTGGCAGGGTATAAATAAAGTTGTTTATTGTTGTTGTTGTTGCACACTGTCACTAGACAATCGCAAGAACTGAAATGATGAGAGAGGAGAAAGTCCACCATACATATATGAACCTGTGTCATTTATTTTATTTTTATTATTATTATTTTTTAAATATTTTTTATTAAGACATATTCTTACAGATATATAGGTAAAAGGTTGGGGGTTAGAGTATTAGGATTGAGGGTGGGGAAAAGGGTCGGGGTTGAGAGGGGGGAAAGGGGTGTTAACAACAAAGGGATTGTATGAGGCAAGGGAAGGGATGTACGGGATCTGGGGAGGGAAAAGAGGTACAGGGGTGTGATGGGGGTCTTCTGACTTCCTTAATCATCTTCTCTCTGGTTCCATCTATTTTTGTCTTCTTCCTTCTTCTGCAATTTCTTCTTCCTCTCCTTTTATGTCATGTCTATTTAGATATATTGATATGTATTCCTCAAATAGCTTCCAGTCTGTTCTTTTCATTGGTCTTCCATATGAGTCTTTTAGTGCAAAAGTCAGTTTATCCATGTCTTTGATTTCCTTCACTTTACTTATCCATTCTTCTGTCATTTATTTTATTTATCGTGTCAGGCAACCGAACAGTTGTATTACATTTTTTAACAAACAAACAAACATACATACAAAAGACACAGAGTTTGCAAGCTTGGTAGTTGATTAAATGTCCTTTGACCAGTATCTGGCCACTTGGAGTGCCTCTGGTGTTGCCGCAAGGAGGCCCTCCATTGTGCATGTAGCAGGGCTCAGGTTGCATTGCAGCAGGTGGTCAGTGGTTTGCTCTTCTCCACACTCGCATGTTGTGGATTCCACTTTGTAGCCCCATTTCTGAAGGTTGGCTCTGCATCTTGTGGTGCCAGAGCTCAGTCTGTTCAGTGCCTTCCAAGTCACCCAGTTTTCTGTGTGCCCAGGGGGGAGTCTCTCATTTGGTATCAGCCATTGATTAGGAGCCCCTGGTGGCGCAATGAGTTAAATCCCTGTGCCGGCAGGACTGAAGACCGACAGGTTGCAGGTTCGAATCCGGGGAGAGGCGGATGAGCTCCCTCTATCAGCTCCAGCTCCTCATGCGGGGACATGAGAGAAGCCTCCCACAAGGATGATAAAAACATCAAATCATCCAGACGTCCCCTGGGCAACGTCCTTGCAGATGGCCAATTCTCTCATACCAGGAGTCACTCCTGACACGACAAAAAAAGCCATTGATTGAGGCTCTGGGTTTGAGCCTGCCACTTTTGGACTCTCGCTTTGCTGAGGTGCTCCAGCAAGTGTCTCTATAGATCTTAGAAAACTATTTCTTGATTTAAGTCATTGGCGTGCTGGCTAATGCCCAAACAAGGGGTGAGCTGGAGTGGTCTCTGCCTTGGTCCTTTCACTATTGGCTGCTACTTCCCAGCGGATGTCAGGTGGTGCAATACCAGCTAAGCAGTGTAATTTCACCAGTGGTGTAGGGTGCAGACACCCCGTGATAATGTGGCATGTCTCATTAAGAGCCACATCCCCTGTTTTAGTGTGGTGAGATGTGTTCCACACTGGGCATGCATACTCAGCAGCAGAGTAGCATAGCGCAAGGGCGGATGTCTTCACTGTGTCTAGTTGTTATCCCCAGGTTGTGCCAGTAAGCTTTCATATGATATTGTTTCTAGCACCCACTTTTTGCTTGATATTCAGGCAGTGCTTATTGTAGGTCAGAGCACGGTCCAGAGCGACTCCCAGGTATTTGGGTGCGCTGCAATGCTCCAGTGGGATTCCTTCCCAGGTGATCCTCAAGAGCTCGGGATGCTTGTCTGTTCTTGAGATGGAAAGCACATGTCTGTGTTTTAGATGGATTATGGATCAGCTGGTTTTCCCTGTAGTAGGCAGTAAGAGCACCTAGAGCTTTGCAGAGCTTCTGTTCAACTATCTCAAAGCTCCCTGCTTGAGCAGTAATGGCACGATCATCAGCATAGATGAAGCTCTCTGTCCTTTCTGGCAGTGGCTGGTCATTTGTGTAGATGTTGAACATGGATGTGGCAAGCATGCTTCCCTGAAGCAGGCCATTCTTCTGTTTCCGCCATCTGCCTCTCTGGCCCTGGAACTCAACAAAAAAGCTCCTGTTTTGTAGCAGGTTTCCTATGAGGCGGGTGAGGTGGTAGTCCTTTGTGATATTATACATTTTTCTGTGTCATGAGGCAAATCAGTTATATAGATAGTGTTTCATCATGGGACAAGACAACAATATGTACTAATTCAACTCTTAAATTACTCCTCTTCTCCCTCACCAGGTAAACTGTCCCATAGCAAAATTCACAAATCTCCAAATTGAAGGAATTGTTTATTTGTTACATGAGTAAGATCAGATGTAACAGATTGCCTTTCCCCAAAACTTAGTTAGTCTGAATTTGGAACTGCAGAAAAGAATTGCATCTCCCAAGGAAATAACTAGCCAAGCCCTCCTTACTTTTAAGACATCAGAATTTGAAATATACTCAGAACAGTGTGCTTTGTCTCAAAGCCTTCCCTGCTTTTCTCATGTTATGTTCCAGTTTAATTGGTTTCTCCGTGTAAATCGTAAATCTAGCATAAATCTCTTCCCAAAATGTTGAAAGTACATTTGCAAGAGCATCTTTTGAAAGTTTGTAAGAATCATTAATCATTCAGAAACAGTGGATAAATTTTGATGAGAGTTTATATTTGTTTCATATCACCCAGAGCTAGTGTCATATCTTTGGAGAGAAAACTATTCCACTGAGCTGATAGCAGCCCATTGTTGACATCAGGAGCTGACATCCTGTCAGGCTGGGCCCAGAAGATCACTTTGAAGATTGTCCTAGTTGTTACTGAAAATTCAGGTTTTTAATGCTTCTCCATAATGAAGAAAACAATCCTTCCCTGTGTGAAGCTATAAAACAGGATATCAGTAGCTCATCATCCTAGCTCATCATCCTAGCAGAGATGTTTTTGTTTGACCATCTCTCTGACCATGTTCATTTTCAGTGTGGAGGGGTGTTTTATCCAGATGTTAATGAAAAAGATTACAATCAGGTGAACCCATGTCTCCAGTCAAACAGTCATACATTAGAACATGTTTATACTATTTCTGTGAAAATTTGGCTGATGAGATAGGATTGTTGTTATTGTTGTTGTTTCAGATCATTTCAGACATAGGTTGACCCTGAGCGAGGGCCAGGTAAATGACCTTGGAGGGCCATATCCGGCCCTCAGGCCTTAGTTAGAGGACCCCTGCTTTAGACTATGGACTGCTAAGATTAAAAGAAAAATGCCCTGTATTGTTGAAGGCTTTCATGGCTGGAATCACTAGGTTCTTGTGGGGATTTTCGGGCTATAGGGCCATGTTCTAGAGGCATTTCTCCTGACGTTTCGCCTGCATCTATGGCAAGCTTCCTCAGAGGTAGTGAGGTCTGTTGGAATTAGGACAGTGGGTTTATATATCTGTGGAATGGCTGGGGTGGGGCAAAGAGCTCTTCTCTGCTGGAGCTAGGTGTTAATGTTTCAACTGACCACCTTCATTAGGATTTGAAGGCCTGGCTGAGCCTGGGAAAATCTTTTGTTGAGAGGTGTTAAGATGTGCCTGGTTGTTTCCTCTCTGCTGTTTTGCTGTTGTAATTTTAGAGTTTTTTAATACTGGTAGCCAGATTTTATTCATTTTCATGGTCTCTTCCTTTCTGTTGAAATTGTCCACATGCTTGTAGATTTCAATGGCTTCTCTGTGTAGTCTGACATGGTATACCATGCAGCTGTGGACAAGTCTACATAGGGGGGAGGGATTGGTTTTGTCATTTGAGAGTTGTAGTTGCTGGGATTTATAGTTCATCTACAATCAAAGAGCATTCTGAACTCCACCAATGATAGAATTGAACCAATCTTGGCACACAGAACTCCCATGACCAACAGAAAATACTGGAAGGGCTTAGTGGGCATTGATCTTGAGTTTTGGAGTTGTAGTTCACCTACATCCAGAGAGCACTGTGGACTCAAACAATGATCTGGACCAAACTTGGAACAAATACTCAATATGCCTAAATGTGAATACTGGCGGAGTTTGGGGAAAATAGGCCTTGACATTTGGGAGCTGTAGTTGCTGGAATTTATAGTTCACCTACAATCAAAGAGCATTCTGAATCCCACCACACAGAACCCAGATGACCAACAGAAAATACTGTGTTTTCTGATGGTCTTTGGCCACCCCTCTGACACCCTCTCACAACCCCTCCAGGGGTCCCGACCCCCAGGTTGAGAAACGCTGTGTTATGGCATCGTTTTTCCAAAAGGTTATGATTTCTAGCAAAGTCATGCCTTTCCAACGATCATAATTCTGGATAACAGCCAATTTCATACTGATACCATGCCCTCTACCAACATAAAAGCACTCCAAATGTTGAATTGAATTTACGAAATTGAATTTGAATCTGCATGAATGGATGACAAATGAACAATATCAATCTCTGGGTGTATTTAAAGAATAGCTTTCCACTTGGTGCATTTTGGATCCTGGGCATAGTATATCTTGATTAGCTGCCTGTGTATGCAATCACTTATTGAATTCTGTTGTGGGTTTAAAAAACAAAACACTGCCCATATATCAAGGAGTTGGACCTTGTTTGATCATCACTCTCCAGAGCCAGCAATTTTACTCATTTATCCCACATTAGAGAAAGTCGATTGATTTATTTTAAAGCATTCCCATAAATCACTGTTTGTATAGTGGAATACCTTTTCTATCAAGGGGATGTTAAACTAATTGACATATTGATCTATCCAAGGAATGAAACAAAGCAGCTCTTCTTTCCAAACTGCAATGAATTTAGACAAGCGATAAGCTTCCAGGGTTTTCGAATCTTGCTACTATTCATTTCCTCTTTCATATATCTTCGGTTTTGTTATGGTTTTATTTTTTCAACTGTGGAACATTCATATTTGTTTCTTACATTTCAGGTAAAAAATATATAACTATTTCACTTTGTGCTGTCGCACGCTGGGCCTGTGCATAAGACTGTAGACAGGACATAAATTCTGTGTGCCCAATAGGATGCCGGGGCTGCCTCAGATTAAAGGTCCTTGGATTTCCTTAAAACAGGGTCTTTAGATTGCTTAAAGGTTCAACAAAGATCTTTATTATTGAAAAAAACAGGCACTTTAAGGCTTTCTTAACAGTCTATTGGCTCTCTCTCAATCTTGTACACGGGGAACAGGCACTATCTTCATAACTGTATACTAACTGTATACTGACTAATGGGGAAATCCTTAACTTATAATCTGGGCAGTCTGTCTTTGCCTCTGTTGGTGTGGAACCTCTGCACCCGGTACCAACTGCTTCTGGCTTCCACGAGCAGAGCTTTGTAGACTTCCAGAGGAAAAAGGAGTTCAGGTTTCAGTGATGGCTGGCTGAAGTCCCTCAGCAAAGGAGCTGTAAGGCTGTATAATCCTCGGCCAAGCTATGGGACCTTTCTCCCTGGCCAAGCTGGAGAAGACGAAGCTTTCTACAGGAGCTCTTGGTATTATGTCCTGCATGAATGGCTTCTCTGTGTGGACTGAACCCAAAAGGCTCCTATTCCCTCCAAAACCCAAAAAGGGGGCGGGACGAGGGAACCTAACTATAATTGACAGGTGGCTTGCCCTATGATTGCAGCCAAAAGAAGCCACCTATCTGCAGAGTCCCTGAAACTTAGGACTACAACAAACATTCAATGCAAAGCAAAAAAAAAATGGAGCTCCTGGTACATCTGTACCTGCACACACTTCCTACTTATACTCTGAATTTTTCATTAGAAAATAGAGTTGGCTAGTGAAGATTGGAAACAGTTGACTCAGAATCTCTACACATGTGGAAACTGGGAAATAAAATGGCTGGTTGAATTTATTATGTAGCACTCCACAGTTTCTGTCTGTCTGTCTGTCTGTCTATCTATCTATCTATCTATCTATCTATCTATCTATCTATCTGCATTATCATTTTAGATGATTCCAAGAAAATCTGTCTAAACTCATGGTACCCCGTAAACACCTGAAGGAGTTGATAATAAATGGAGATATTATTCTTCCGAGTGTGTTGTGAGTTCAATTATGTTTGTGGCACACTGTGCTGCTGTACTAAATTAGAAATTACAGATATGTCATTCAGCTGCCAGAAGCTTATAATTTAGCCATACATTCTGAGAACGCTCTTACCCTTCCTCTGTTTCCCTGTGGAATTCTCTCACCAGGCAAATATGGTCATTGCTAAACCACTTTGTTTAAAACAATGATTAAAAATGCATTTGTTCATTCTGCGCGGCTTGGAGGGGTGCACTTCAGTGGAACTTTCATGCTGGGATTGTGCTCATTGTATTACAGTACATTGTGACTTTGGATTGATATCTAATAGATTTAATTATTGCATACAGTTGGTGTGTTTTATTATGTTCTTTACAGCTATTGTCATAGTCTTCCTTTACTTTAACTGCATTCTCAGGTTTCTGTAGAACAGAATTCATATCTTGCGGTGCCACTTACAATGGCATAGGTGGAAGCTCACATTATTGAATATTCCTTCATTTAGAAACAAAAAAAAACCTATTCATATAAAAATCTAACTTGCTTGAAGATGCTAGGCCATACCGTATGTCATCAACATGGTAATTTTCAACATGAAGGAAATGTATTCATTTCTTTTTAGATCCACATCTGTGCAGGTACAGCTGTACCAGGAGCTCCAATTTTGTTTGTTTTGCATTGAATGTTTGTTGTAGTCCTAAGTTTCAGGGACTCTACAGATAAGTGGCTTCTTTTGGCTGCAATCATAGGGCAAGCCACCTGTCAATTATAGTTAGGTTCCCTGGTCCCACCTCCTTTTTGGGTTTTTGGAGGGAATAGGAGCCATTTTGTGTTCAGTCCACACAGAGAAGCCTTTCACACAGGATATAATACTAAGAGCTCCTGTAGAAAGCTTCATCTTCTACGGCTTGGCTGGGAGGTATACAGCCTTACAGCTTGGCCGGGGAGAAAGGTCCCACGGCTTGGCCAAGGATTATACAGCCTTACAGCTCCTTTGCTGAGGGACTTCAGTCAGCCATCACAGAAACCTGAGTTCTTTTTCCCCTGGAAGTCTACAAAGCTCTGCTTGGTAAGGGTCACTCGCGGAAGCCAGAAGCAGTTGGTACCAGGTGCAGGGGCTCCACGCCAACAGAGGCAAAGACAGACTGCCCAGATTAGAAGTTAAGGATTTCCCCATTAGTTACAGTTATGAAGACAGTGCCTGTTCCCTGTGGACAAGATTGAGAGGGAGCCAATAGACTGTTAAGAAAGCCTTAAAATACCTGTTTGTTTTCATTGATAAAGAACTTTGTTGAACCTTTAAGCAATCTAAAGACTCTGTTTTAAGGAAATCCAAGGGCCTTTAATCCAAGGCAGCCCCGGCGTCCTGTTGGGCACACAGAATTTATGTCCTGTCTGCAGTCTTATGCACAGGCCCAGCATGCAACAGCATAACATCTGTAGCCTGAAGCACCACAAGACCAAATTCCTCCATAGAGGTTCTCAATTTCCCTCCATATATTGTATTATTTAGCTTTTTAAAAGGAGGATAGGCTTCAAACAAATCACTTCCTAGTGTTTTGTTTCCTTTTGTTTAAACTCAACTATAGCTTCAAGTGTTTGGAATAACAGTAGGTTGGACAGTCTCAGATAAGCCTAGGAAAATTAAAGCAATTTATTGCTTGATTAAATCCTTTAAAAGCTAACCATTATCAGAGCCATGTAGTATTTTATTCAATCCTTTAGCGCAAATTTGCACAACCCACCAAGCCAAGCTCAGTTTACAATGAATGTGCTGTTGTCAGATATATACTTGACCTCCCTATTTTGCTGAGTAGCACCAATCAAAAAAATTAAACCTTTAACTGATCCTGTGTGAAATGCATTTGATTTAATAGACCACACTTAGTGCATATCCAAATGTCATATTTTGCCTTAAGCATTTATCATCAGACCGCACTGTTCACCTTCTGCTGAACACACTGAAAGAACCATGGAGCTGTCTTATGATATGTGGTGCTAAAAGTTGGCCGTTGTGACCGAGGAGGGAATTGCTGCTGTCTTGTAGGCTTGTACAATTCAGCCAAAAGGCATGCCATTTCAAGGTCCATTTTTGGCTAACCATTCTGTTTACCAGGAAGTTACTCGAATCAGGAGGAGTGTTGCCATTTTCGTTCGGCAAAGATCAGCCCATTGGCTACAATGCGAAATTTTAAAGTCATTTTAAGGCTTACCTTCATGAAACCTACCTCAGTTTTAGACGCCATTTACAATTGCAGGCCTACCAAGTTTCAGAACAATTCACCAATCTACTGATTTTTAAGAATTATTTTAAGTATTTTAAGAATTTACCATAACATTTAAAAATAAAACAAATCACAGGAGAGGTTCTGGAAATTGTAGTCACCAATTGTGTCCATTCTCAGCCAATCAGAGTATGGACATAACCAGGTCTTTATTGGCTGAGAAAGAGAGATAGAAAAAAACTTCAACTCCCATCATGCTCTCAGAGGAACTCAGAGTTTTTTCCATGCCCTCCCCATGCAAGTGCTTCTGGGAAAGTGAGTTCCCAGCAGGACCCTGTCTGGAGGAGGAGCCTAGGGAACTTTTCCAAAAGTAATGGGAAACTTCGCTGCCAGGGAGAGAGATAAAATATTGCAGGACCTTCTCCAGAAGCCCCACAATGGAACCCTGCCTCAGGTATATTGCAGACTTAACTCCATCCTCTCCAGTAGCTGATAAATCTGGCTCTCTTGATCCACTCTGCCCAGCTTTTCAGTTCTCTCCTCCCCATTCTGTTTTTGGGGAATTACATGAAATGGACCACCAAATATTACAAATCACTTTCAGTCAAACTGATCTGGGCTCAAGCCTACCGTCTTATAGCTACATGTGTGCCTGTGCCTTCGTGTCATCTGTCAACATATGATAACCTCATACATTTTGTAAGTTTTTCTTTTAAAAAATACTTCAAAATTGTTTTGACATTTTCTTCCTCTGAAAGGAAGCCTATAGTACTATCTGACATTCATTGGTAGCCTCTAATACTAATCAGAGCTGACCCTGTTTAGCTTCCAAATTCAGATGTGATGCCTTTTAGTATATTTAGGCAATCTTACAACTATATACAACTTTAATTTCATACGCAGTTGTGTGCCATATTTTGTTTTCAATTTACTTGTTTTAGATGCTTTTTCTTTTGTGTGCTCTTACAATAAATAATTCACTTAGGTTTACAATATAAATATTATATGCTTGAAGTATTATTGTGTATGTCTGACTAAGCTGCTGATCATGTTTAAATTTTTTGCTGTGCTGCCTGATTTTTTTAAAAATGAGGGGGGATCAGATAGAGTGTTGCTACAACATCATGATTATGTATGCCATGCAGGATCTCAATGAGAAATTTTGTTAATGTGGTTATTTTAAAAGGCAAGTAGAAAATGCTATTTAGGAATATACTTTCAGATGGATTTGTGCTCACGGGAGCGGGGTACAGGGAGTGCACTACACCCTTTACGGTTCCGGCCCAGTTTACCTGTCTGAACGTATTCTCCTCTATAAACCATCAAGAGCTTTTCCGGAGAGGCCCTGCTCTCGGTCCCACCACCTTCACAGTCATGCTTGGTAGGGCCTTCTCTGTGGTGGCCCCCTGGCTATGAAACTCTCCTCAAATGAGGTTAGGTCTGCAAGTGAAATCCTGGATTTGGAATCAGGCATTCACAGAGTGATGATTGGTACCGGTACAGACTAAGAGCTATTGGACCACAATGTGTGGACTGAGTTGGATGATATTTTAACTTGGTGAACTGGTTTATATGTATTTTTAACTTATACTAGCTGTACCCTGCCACGCGTTGCTGTGGCCCAGTCTGTTGATATGGAAAATAAAGTAATGAGAAAGTGTTGGTTTCTAATATATGTAATTTCTTTCTGCTTATGGGTAAACAGTATTTCTTGCTGTTTCTTTGTCAGTGTTGATGTGAAGGGTGTCTGGTTTGCCTACTCTGGAACATGAAACATATGATTGTCCTACTTTAGGGGTCCCTTTCAAATCTAAGATACTATATTTGTGTGTGTGAATCATATCTATCTATATCTATGGCTGGATGGCTCTTTGTCAGGAGGGCTTTGATTACATTTTCTTGCCCTGGTGAAGGGAGTTGGACTAGATGGCCTTGAGTATTTTCTGTTGGTCAGGAGGGTTCTATGTGGGAAGTTTGCCCCAATTCTGTCGTTCGTGGGGTTCAGAATGGTCTTTGATTGTAGGTGAACTATGAATCCCAGTGACTACAACTCCCAGATGTCAAGGTCTATTTTCCCCAAACTCCATCTGTGTTTATATTTGACTGTATTGAGTGCTTGTGCCAAGTTTGGTCCAGATCCATCATTGTTTGAGTCCACAGTGCTCTTTGTGGGTTTGGTGGGCTACAACTACAACTCCCAAACTCAAGGTCAATGCCCACCAAACCCTTCCAGTGTTTTCTGTTGGTCAAGGGAGTCCTGTGTGCCAAGTTTGGTTCAATTCCATTGTTGGTGGAGTTCAGAATGCTTTTTGATTGTAGGTGAACTATAAATCCCAGCAACTACAACTCCCAAATGACAAAATCATAATTTTTTGAGTGATCCTTGTGTTGTGAGATGTTTTGTTGCCAAATTTGGTGTGATTTCATTCATTGATTCTGTGCTGTCGCACGCTGGGCCTGTGCATAAAACTGTAGACAGGACATAAGTTCTGTGTGCCCAACGGGATGCTGGGGCTGCCTCAGATTAAAGGCCTTTGGATTTAGAGAGTCTTTAGATTCTTTAGATTGCTTAAAGGTTCAACAAAGTTCTTTATTAATGAAAACAAACAGGTACTTTAAGGCTTTCTTAACAGTCTATTGGCTCTCCCTCAATCTTGTCCACAGGGAACAGGTACTATCTTCATAACTGTAACTAATGGGGAAATCCTTAACTTCTAATCTGGTCAGTCTGTCTTTGCCTCTGTTGGCGTGGAGCCCCTGCACCCGGTACCAACTGCTTCTGGCTTCCGCGAGTGACCCTTACCAAGCAGAGCTTTGTAGATTTCCAGGGGAAAAGTAGTTCAGGTTTCCGTGATGGCTGACTGAAGTCCTTCAGCAAAGGAGCTGTAGGGCTGTATAACCCCGGCCAAGCTGTGGGCTGTATATCTCCCCGGCCAAGCCGTAGAAGATGGAGCTTTCTACAGGAGCTCTTGGTATTATGTCCTGCATGAAAGGCTTCTCTGTGTGGACTGAACCCAAACTGGCTCCTATTCCCCCCAAAACCCAAAAAGGGGGCGGGACCAGGGAACCTAACTATAATTGACAGGTGGCTTGCCCTATGATTGCAGCCAAAAGTTGCCACCTATCTGCAGAGTCCCTGAAACTTAGGACTATAACAAACTTTAAATGCAAAGCAAACAAAACTGGAGCTCCTGGTGCAGTTGTACCTGCACAGGTTCTTTTGTTTTTCAGGCATTCATTATGCACAGAGCATTTTTATATGTATAGATATATGTATTTTTAACTTATTGTATTTGTATGTTTTTTTTAACTGTTATTTACTGTCTAGCATTTAATTTTTGCTGTTAGCCGTTCTGATTCCCTCCACGGAGGTAGAGAAGAACAGGATGTAAAAGTTCTGAGTAAATAAATAAATACATATTTTAAAATACTGGTTGCAAATAATGGCTGGACTGATACGTTCTCTTACTTATTTTGCAGAAAAAAAACATTTTGATGTGCCTCAAGATGGGAGAGTTAAGATTGCAGTCCAAGATGAGCAGCTTTGTCCAGCAAGGAGAAGAAATGACTGAACAACTTAGAAAAACTCAGAGGAGATGGCAATTGATCTAGTCGTTTGGTGAGGAGACGGTATGCAAGCAATGCCTTGAGATAAAGAACGGCTGTCCTGAAAGAAGACAAATGTGTTTGAGGGAAGGCTTACAGCAATGAAAAACAAGTTGCTCCAGTGGGATTCCAAGTTGAGAGTGGACATATACTACAATGTGAACCTTAGGTAGTTATAGTTTCTTTGCCTCCCTCATCCATTAAATTGCCATTTAAGCCTAACTCTTAAGTGTCGAAATAATAAATGCAACTTTTTTCCGAAGTTCTCTTGTGAATACTGTTACAATAAGGTAGATAGCGAGCTGCATTCTTTCATAGTTTTTTCTCACACAAGAGAGCTCTCTTTTGGAACCCAGGAAGGGAGAACAGCGCCCATTTCAAATCATGTAACTTTCCCATATTGATCCATGGCAAGATAACAAGCTTTGGCTTCATGTTTCTGAGCCAACCACAACAGTGCTGATGGGGAATTTGAAGGAGAGTATCTCTCCCATCAAGACCCCAACTAGAAAAAAACAACAACAACAAAGGCACCTGTGATAATACAAAGCAATAAAATAGATGTCCTCCATTAAACAACATCATAGTTTAATTCTGCTATTTTGAACTACCGCTTCCCCGTACACTGGCCTTAAGAATTACCTGCCCCTCAGGAACTTGATGACATCCTTACAAAGCAGGTAGGCATTGATTCTCGTGCTGAGGATTATGGCAATACATGGGTATTGTGCACCATGAAAAAGCTAGGCATTTTTCATGGAAGGGGATATCATTTGAGAACCAATGTTTTTTATCAGTCATTCTGGTCAATCATAAACCGGATCGGGGTATAGGGTGGCAACCTGTGCTGGACGGGGTTACACTCCTCCTGAAGTCACAGGTCCTCAGTTTGGGTGTCCTCTTGGATTCATCACTTACGCTTGAGGCTCAGGCGTCGGCGGTGGCCGGGAGGGCTTTTGCACAATTGAGACTCGTGCACCAACTGCGACCGTACCTCATAAAGGCTCATCTGGCCGGGGTGGTCCATGCCTTGGTCACCTCTAGATTGGACTACTGTAATGCGCTCTACGTGGGGCTGCCCTTGAAAACTGGTTCGGAAATTTCAACTGGAAATTTCAACGGGTGCTCCTTACAGAGAGAGGTCAATCCTCCTGTTTAAGGAGCTCCATTGGCTGCCGTTCATTTTCCGGTCCCAATTCAAGGTGCAGGTGCTCACCTACAAAGCCCTAAACAGTTGGGGACCCACCTACCTGTGTGACCGCATCTCCGTATATGAACCCACACGATCCCTCCATTCATCTGGAGAGGCCCTGCTCACGATCCTACCTGCGTTGCAAGCGTGTTTGGTGGGGACGAGGGACAGGGCCTTCTCTGTGGTGGCCCCCCAACTCTGGAACTCTCTCCCCAAGGACGTCAGACAAGCCCCAACATTGGCAGTCTTTAGGAAGAGCTTGAAGACCTGGCTGTTCCAGTGTGCCTTTCCAGAATAGGAAACTCCCAGTATCATGTCCCAAACGCACTTTACCAGAGATTTAAGATTGCCTGAACATCGCACCTACCCTGAAATCCTTACATTTCACCTGTCATGTCCAGCACTTTTGATTTATTCATTACATTTGGCCCAGCCCTAGTTTTAAATGGTCATGATGCATTGTTTTGATGTTTTACTGTTATTGCTTTAATGTTTATTGGTTAGCTTTTTGAGTTTTATTGTTGTATTTGTTATGCTGTTGTTTTATTGAGGGCCTTGGCCTTTGTAAGCCGCACCGAGTCCTTCGGGAGATGTTAGCAGGGTACAAATAAAGATAATAATAATAATAATAATAATAATAATAATAATACACAATCCTATTAGGCACCCTAATAGGGCAAAGAACACAAAGATGGGTAGGGCAAAGAACACAATTCTTCAAGGTGACAAATCCATATTGAAAAGGCATGTTGTGTTTGTTTAATTAATTATCTTAGATCTCCTCTACCAAGAAAGACTTTGGAGCATTTCTGCTGAAAAATCAGTTGTTTGCTGGTAGTTATTATTTCGTATCAAAAGCATTGTTTAAATTAGTATAAAACCGATAAAAATAGAAGGAGCGCAGGTGGCTTAATATCTTTAGACCAAAAACGGGCAACAGCAATGGCATTGTCTGTAGCCTCCAACAATTCTTCCTCTGTACATGAGGCAGGGCAAAGTGGACAAGCATACAGATGCAGCGTTGTCTGTTCTGCTCCACAGTCACACGAGGTGTGGGATTCTTTTAGGCAGTAATTAATAGAAAATAGAAGAAAGTATTGGTCGTGGGATGGGATGTTTACAGACATGTCCGACCCATAGTTTTATGGTTGACCCAGAGTTGGATGTATAAAGAACTGCCTGACGCCATATCTGAAGAGTGGTCCTTCCCATTTTAAAATCAAGATTAAATTTAGTATCCAAAGATGTTGCTGATTATTTCCAATCAGTTTGATACCCCACTCCTACATTGCTGGCCATGTGCATTTTTTTACTTTACCCATTTTTTCTCCAAACCTTCCTGTCTCCTTTAGGATGCTTCCACTGGCCTTTGCCTCTTCCTATGGCTACTTTCTACTCAGTCTTCACTGTCCTTAAACTACTGTCCTCTCAACCCTGTGGCTCCTGCTTTAATAGGCCCATACGTTTTCGTTTCACATATCCTATGTTTTTCAGATCCTCTGGTCTTTCAGAATATTAGGCAGTTCAGCCAATCTCTGCCAAAGGCTTTGCTGTTGCTCCTCTTCCTGCAGGAATGGGGAGCCTGTGACCCTCCAGTGTAGTTTGGAGTTTATTTATTTTATTTCTGGTATTTCTACCCCGTCTCTTCTCTACCCCCAAAGGGGGACTCAGGGCGGCTTACATTTAGTAACGATATGCTACCTAACAATTACAATAATATAACCACAATTAAATACATAAAGTAATCATTAAAAACAGTACATACAGCATTAATTAAAAACAGTAAAACAGTATCACAGTATCATCAGCTGTTATGCCATTCCAGTCAATGTAAAGTGCTAATTATGTCTGCTGTCCGAAAGCCTGGTCCCAGAACCACGATTTTAATTTATTCCTGAGAGTTAGGAGGGATGGAGTCTATCTTATCTCATTTGGAAGCGTTTCATAGGCGGGGGGCCACAGCCGAGAAGGCCCTGTCTGTCATCCCCGCCAAACGCATTTTCGATGTTGACGGAAGTGAGAGCAGGGCCTCCCCGGATGATCTTAGATTATAAGGTGAGATGTAGATGCAGATGCATTCGCACAAGTAAACTGGGCCAGAACCGTATAGAGCTTTATAGGTCAAAACCAGCATTTTGAATTGAGCTTGGAGATGGACCGGCAACTAGTGGAGCTGACATAACAGGGTGGTGGTATGTTCCCTGTATGTCACTCCAGTTAGTAATCTGGCTGCCTCCCGTTGGACTAGCTGGAGTTTCCGAACCGTCTTCAAAAGCAGCCCCACGTAGAGCGCGTTTCAGTAATCTATTCGAGATGTAACCAGAGCGTGGTCAACCATAGCCAGATCAGACTTCTCATCATCCATTACTGTTGACTATGCTGACAAGGACTGATGGGGATCACAATTAAACAACATTTGGTCCACCACATGTTTTTCATTCCTAATTTACTGGAAATCCCTATTATCATGTCACCTTAGGTGTAAAATAGATGCCAGCTGCTGGACCAGAATCCTAACCTAGGATTTTGTGTGGGTCTGTTCCAAACAGGCAAGAACACAAACAAAAGGGAAGAACGTCTCTCTCCCCTTTGCAGGATATCTCCTAAGTGGCACACTATTGATTAAGTTGATGCCAGCATATGTCGCTTCCAGTTCCTTGTTCTGCAAGGCCCACCCTAATACACCACTGCATCACCACATCCACAAATCAAGAGTTGAGCTTGTACCCAAATGTGTTCCAGTTGCTCTTGATCATTGAGTAGAGACTTACACTGGAGACAGAAGGTGCCTTCATCTCTCCTGGCTCAAGAGCAGCCAGAATAAGCACCCCTACATTCAGTCAGTTGCCAGCAGTGCCCAGCAGTGCTGGCAACTGCTGGGCACCAGAGAAGGCAGCCAACATCTGCCAGCTCTGATTAGTACACTGAGGAATGTCTTCACTCCACCACAGCACATGTTTCCTTCAGCAATCCTACCACTTCATCACACAGGGCTTTTTTAGCATCCTAGGACACTTCCCCACCAGTCCAGCAATGGATGGACACATTGCCCATGACATGATGGCACTAGACTCCTAGCAGAGGCCCCACCCACAACCAGAGTTGAAGCACCCTAGGAAGCTTCCCTTCAACACAAGAACCTGCCAGTGTTGTGCTGATTTCAATGAAGTTCAGCACAGATCCATGCTTCTTCAGAAATGTTTCCCCCGTGTGATGGGGGAAGCCTCACCATGAAGAAGCATCACACGATGGAAAGAGTTGCCCCTTATCCCTACCGTTTTACCACAGAGGCTGGCAAAATGTCATTGGGGAGGAAGTCCATGCTGCTTTGGAAATGTTTCCCCCGTGTGATTGGGGAAGCCTCACCATGAAGAAGCATCACACGATGGAAAGAGTCGCCCCTTATCCCTACCGTTTTGCCACAGAGGCTGTCATTGGGGAGGAAGTCTCCCATGTGATTAAGTCCATTGAGGAACTACATCTCTTGTGCTATGTTTTCCCAGAAGCTCTGCCATGAACAGGGCTTTTGCATACTCCACCAGGACCGGGATCCTACAAATTCTTAGAATAGCCCTTGTTTTATTTAAACAGCAATGGATGTAGCATTCAAATAAAAATAGCCAACGGGCAGGCCCATACCAGGATTTTGATTCGGGGGGGGGGGGGGGGCTGAGTTTGATTCAGGGGGGCTGAGTCTGAGTGAAAGAGGGTCTACCCTAGCAAACCTTTTGTATCGTTACCCCAATACCCCCATGCATATGAGATACATTGAGCATGGTGATCAGATCATATATGAA
The DNA here is from genome assembly GCF_037176765.1 of Anolis sagrei. Lineage (NCBI taxonomy): Eukaryota > Metazoa > Chordata > Lepidosauria > Squamata > Anolidae > Anolis > Anolis sagrei. Next base: position 98,834,060 of record NC_090025.1, on the reverse strand, counting down.
TAAACATAAGTCTAAATAATGTACCAGTAAGGTCTTTTCGCAGACCACCATGAAAATTTGGGGGGGGGGGTGAAGCCCTCAAAGCCCCCCCCCCCCCCCCCGCTACATGCCTACCAGCGGGTTTTCACATTTTGTGTTTAAGCCTTTGAGCTTTCTAGAAAAAAGACTCCTGATATTGTATCAGCCTCATTTTAAATCAAGGATGAGAGGAGAAAAGAAAGCACACTTTCAAAAGGCATCAATGCTTTAGGTCCTGGAGACACAGGCAAAGTTTGGGCAAAAGCATGTTTTATATAGTAGATCTTTTGGCCCCATTTCCATTGATATTTTTCCTCTGACTTCTGTTGGACAGATACGCCACTAGAGTAGCAATCCTACTTGTTCTCTTTCATTTTCATTCAATCAGAAACACCACTTGTCAAAAGTAATCAAGAACACTTCTGTACTTTCAGTACCTGCTTAGAAGAGGGACTTTCAGCCAGTGCTGTCATCTAGAGTTAAAGAGAGCGCTCTTTCTTTGCCATATTACAAGGTGCAAAGGTGTAAAAGTAGTCAAAGCAAAATAAAAAAACAAACAACAACACTCCAGTCCAATTATAGTTGCAGGCAACTTTGGATTGCAGATATATATCCTCATAAACATCAATAGTTAGATGAGTAGGGCTTCAATGAACCACACAGTTGAGAGACACTGAAGAATCCTTTTAAGTAATATATATTTTAAGTAATATATTTCCCCGGTATTCAGATCAAGACATTTGGATCACTATGAAAATTGGAGCCCCCGGTGGCGCAGTGGGTTAAACCCCTGTGCCGGCAGGACTGAAGACCAACAGGTCGCAGGTTTGAATCCGGGGAGAGGTGGATGAGCTCCCTCTATCAGCTCCAGCTCCTCATGCGAGGACATGAGAGAAGCCTCCCACAAGGATGATAAAAACATCAAATCATCTGGGCATCCCCTGGGCAACGTCCTTTGCAGATGGCCAATTCTCTCACACCAGAAGCAACTTGCAGTTTCTCAAGTTGCTCCTGACATGACAAAAAAAAAACTTTGAAAACTCAACAGCGTATACCCACCCATGGACAACAAAAATGCCATCACGGATTTATTAGAATCATAGAATTGAAAGAGATTACAAAAGTCATCCAGTCCAACTCCCTGCCATGCAGGAAAATAGAATCAAAGCAGATACCCATTCACCCTCTACTTAGAAACCCCCAGATATAAGACCACCACGTTCTGAGGCAGCATATACCATTGTTGAAAAGCTCTTTCCGTCAGGAAATTCCTCCTTAAGTTTAGGTGGAATCTGGAGATGCAGGAAACAAGTCTTCAATGCGACACCCTTTCAAAGACCTAAATCAAGTAATTGTTCCCCACTAGAGTAGAGAGCCTCCAGTGGCGCAGTGGGTTAAAGCACTGAGCTGCTGAGCTTGTTGACCAAAAGGTTGCAGGTTCGAATCCGGGGAGTGGCATGAGCTTCCTCTGTCAGCCCCAGCTTCTGCAAACCTAGCAGTTCAAAACATGCAGATGTGAGTAGATCAATAGGTACCGCTCCAGCAGGAAGACAACGGCGCTCCAGGGCCGTAGCCAGAAAAAAAATTCGGGGAGGGTTGAAAATTTCGGGGGGGGGGGGGGGTGGTTGAAAATTGGGGGGAGGAGTTGAAACCTGCCTCCTAGCTCACGCTGAAGCACAGCAGGGGCAGAGCAGCCTTCAATAGCCTACAGCTCCGCCCCTGTAAACCACCTCCACCAAGTCTAGCCTCCTTAATGAGAGCATTCAACACCTCCCCCCCCCCCCCCAACTTGGTTGCTTCGCTGCATCGGCTATTGCTGCAAGTAATGACAGTGTGAATAAATTGTCAATATTTGCTTGAGATAGTGCTTGCAGTTCTGGAGGGACTCTTAATTTTTTGCATCTCATAGACTTAGCATGGGGTTTTGGTTAACCAGTTAAAATTCATGAGTAAACCCGATTTATTTTTTTAAAACCTGAAAAATTTGGGGTTGAACCCCTAAATCCCCCCCCCCCCCCCCCCCCCCCGCTACAGGCCTGTGGCGCTCCATGCAGTCATGCCGGTCACATGACCTTGGAGGTATCTATGTACAATGACAGCTCTTCGGCTTAGAAATGGAGATGAGCACCAACCCCCAGGGTTGGAGACAACTGGACTTTGTGTTAGGGGAAAACCTTTACCTTTACCTAGAGTAGACTCCCTGAATTATTAGGACTTTGGCAAGCCAAGACTTCATATAGTCCATTCTAACTGGAACTAGAGAGAGCAGGCTTGTTTTCTGCTGCCCTGGAGCCTGGGACTCAGGCCAATGGGTTCAAATGACAGGAAAGGAGATTCCAGTTGAACATTAGGAAGAACTTCCAGACTGTAAGAGCTGTTCAACAGTGGAACCAGCAGCACTGGAGTCCTGTGGAGGCTCCTTCTTTGGATGATTTTAATTGGAGGCTGGGGGTATTTTGATTGTGCTTTTCCTGCATGATGAGGTTAGATTGGATGGCCTATGCAGTCTCTTCCAACTCTGTGATTCTGTGAAAATTTCAAGCTCTGGCCAACAATGTTCCACACCAAGATCATTGCTTCTGTGCAAAATTTCCCACATCCCCTCTCTCCTTGCTATATTGTGTAATAGCAACTTTTGCCACGTCGCTGGAAGCTACTAACAGTTGTGAGTGATGGGGGGAGTAAGCCCAAGTGGCAATTGTGTGGTTCTCCAACTGTGGTTGAGCTGTAACTCCGTGTAACCCTAGGCAGCCTAGCCAATGATGTGGATTACTGGTACTTGGAGTTAAACCGTATGAGGCTCCTATTCCTGAAATGTAGACAAATCTCTCTGTATTCTCAGAAACAAGAGAAGTGGCTGACAAGGACTAAATGGCCAGAGCATGTTCAACCCAAATCAAATATTAGGAAAATCAGAATAAATCAGTAAAGCCAAGTATTTGGCTGGCACAATTTGTTCAGGACTAGGATATATCTTAGTTCCCTCTTTTTAGTTTGAGTATATACAAATATAAAAATAAAGTTTCATGACATTGCAAAAGCAGAAGGATTCATCAGGCAATATTACATTTTCATTTAAGCAGCAACGTATTATTTTGCCGAATATAGACTGAAACAACTTCTTTTTTTTCTGTACATAATCATTTGGTTTTCTTCCGAAACTAATGCTTCAGAATTGTGTGGGTTTTTAAAACCAACTATTTCATTGTGAAGTTGAAACTGTCACAGAGATCTTTGTAAAAAGCTTGTGTTTATGAAGGAATTTGTATTAGATAATGGTTTGTGTGACTCACTGTATTTTGTAAAAGGTTGATTTCCCTTTGGGAATTGTGTGTATTTAATGAGCAGTTTTATGCTTCTAGTTTGTGTATGTTGTGACTGATGTGCTTTCGACTCTCTGTAAGGAATAGATTGATATTTGATAGGTACTTACCTGGTTGAGATTTTCATATTGCCTAAAATATTTGCATATGTTGATAAAATCCATATTGTAATTGAACAGTGTGCCAATGGTCAGTAACAATAAAACAAATAGTCCTTTATTTTAGCTGAATTTTGGATCACGACTGAAATTAACGAGTAACCCAGCCTTAAATTTAATGTTGTATATAAAAATGGTTCATGACAACTCATAATTTGCTGTTTGTAATGTTTCAGAGTTAACATCAATAAAAAATTAATCCTTCCAGTATAATTTAGTGCTCAAACTCCAGCTTAAAGAGAGTTACTAGACTATAGATCTTCTCCGAAATGCATGTTGACAGGACTTTAGTTAAAGACTCAGTAGCCATCTAGATATTTAAAAATGGTCTGTACATCGTGAGGACGTTAAAAACAAAACAAAAAAAACCACTGGGCCAAAACACACCAAATTTGGCAACAAAATGCCAGACGATCCAAGGAGTGACCAACAATAAAATTCCCCCAAAGAACCCCTCGAAATTAACTTTAAAATCCAAAAACTGTTGAAAGGACACTGCACATGCATGTAGGGGTGGGAGTGTGCACGCAAAATACAGCTCCTCCATTGTCCCGCTCTGACCCCGCACCCTCCCTCACTGCACTCCCCCCCTCTTTCCCTCATATGTTCCTTCCTTCCTCCTTTGCCTTTGGCAAACAAGGGAGGGGATGTGGTGGAGGGGCAATGAGAGGCCCCGCCTCCACTCTGCCTCTGCTCTGGCCCCATCCCCTCTCCCTCGCTGCACTCCCCCTCGTTCCCTCTTGCCTTCCTTCCTTCCTTCTTTCCCTTTGGAAAAAAAGGGAGGGGGATGTGGTAGAGGGGCAATGAGAGGCCTTGCCCCCACTCCATCCCCGTCCCCCACTCTAGTCCCACACCCTCTCCCTTGCCACTCTTTACCCTCCTTCCCTCTTGCCTTCTTTCCTTCCTTCTTTTCCTTTGGCAAACAAGGGAGGAGGATGTGATGGAGGGGCAATGAGAGGCCCCATCCCCACTCTGGCCCACCCCCTGATACAGCCCCACCACCACTCTGGCCCTGCCCCCTCTCCATCACTGCACTCCAACCACCCTCCCTCTTGCCTGCCTGCCTTCCTTCCTTCCTTCCTTCCTTCTTTACCTTTGGCAAACATGGGAGGGGGGTGTGGTGGAGGGGCAATGAGAGGCCCCATCCCCACTCTGGCCCACCCCCTGATACAGCCCCACCACCACTCTGGCCCTGCCCCCTCTCCATCACTGCACTCCAACCACCCTCTCTCTTGCCTGCCTGCCTTCCTTCCTTCCTTCCTTCCTTCCTTCCTTCCTTCCTTCCTTACCTTTGGCAAACATGGGAGGGGGATGTGGTGGAGGGGCAATGAGAGGACCCGTCCCCACTCTGGCCCACCCCCTGATACAGCCCCTCACCATTCTGGCCCTGCCCTTTCTCCATCACTGCACTCCAGCCTCCTTCCCTCTTTCCTTCCTTCCTTCCTTCTTTCCCTTTGGCAAACAAGGGGAGGGGGATGTGGTGGAGGGGCAATGAGAGGCCCTGCCCCCACTCTGCCCCTGCTCTGGTCCCACCCCTTCTCCCTCGCCACTCTCTACCCTCCTTCCCCCTTGCCTTCTTTCCTTCCTTCTTTTCCTTTGGCAAACAAGGGAGGGGGATGTGGTGGAGGAGCAATGAGAGGCCCCATCCCCACTCCGGCCCACCCCCCGATACAGCCCCACCACTGCTCTGGCCATGCCCCCTCTCCTTCACCGCACTCTCCCTCTTTCCTCTTGCCTTCCTCCCTTCCTCCTTCCCTTTGACAAAGACACCATGCTGCTCCTGTCACTGGTATAAGCAACCCTGACCCTGCCCACACCCTGTGAGGACACAAGCCCGAACCCCTTGGCCCAGAAAGAAAGACACCATCTGATCCTTCCCAAAAGATGGACATCCTCTACATAATAATGACAGGTATGCCTGAGACAGACAACATTTCCTATATACATAGATAATATATCAAAGAAGTCTATAGTTGGCCCATCCAGACAGGGAAGGCACCATCCGATCCCTCCCGACAGATACCCAGCAATAGATAGATAGATAGATAGATAGATAGATAGATAGCCATGGGATATAACAAATATGTTTCAGACAGATATGATAGATCAGGGAACCCATTCAGTCACACACACACACACAGACATATACAGACACACATACCTGTATACATTCCATATAAATAAAAATGTAATATCTGTTTGTGGGGACATCATACCTCCAAACCTTGAGGAACTACAAATTGCTTCTTGTGTAATATAATTGCCCGTCTCCAAGGATGTTCCCCAGGGGGCACCCAGAAGTTTTCACAACTTGTGAGAGCCTTCTCATTATAGCTCTCTGAAAAGTCCAGGGTGGAAGAAAGAACTCTTTTCTACTTCAACCAAGTGTAAATGTTCCAAATGCCCACCTTGATTACCATTGAATAACCTTACATCTTCAAACCCAGGCTTCTTCCAAACTGTGGGAAACCTTGATTGAGAGGTGTGACCTGGCCCTGATCGCTTCATGTCTGGAATTCCTCTGTTCAATCATTAGATTTGTCTGACATACATCTAGACATCTAATACTTCACACATGGACAGTTATATGTTCCATGTCCCAGATTAGGAAAACCACAAAATCTCTACATCAACACCGACAAACGAAGAAATATTTTTTACTCACAAACATTCACAAATAACATATATTACAAACCAACACTTTCCCATTATATTATTTTCCATACCACGACAGCCATGGCAGGGCATGGCTAGTATATTTATAAACCTACTCCATCTGGTCAAGTGTGATCAAATAAAAAACATCTTGCACAAGGATTGTGCATAAATGTGGTGTTGCAGCTTTCAAATCTTAACTCTCCAAGACCCAACTCTTTGGATCCAGGTCCATTTCTCGTGCTTATGGACTTTTTTCACATGAGACAAAGTGGCATTGAAGTTGGACTATTATCATTGGTGGCAATCCCTCTCATAGGGTGCTGTGTTCATCCTAATGCCAGTTTGCTTCCTCCCTGTGGTTCTCTGATTCCTAGCTATTAATGATTCAAATCTGTCAAGAACTCCCAATCGTGCCATGTTCCCATCACCTCCCTTCCACTTCTGTGCCAACATGCTGGCAATATCAAGGATAGAAATCTCCCCACCTCTCTATTCTCATGCTGTTTTCCTTTCTTTTCTTTTTTATATTTTATATTTATATTTGCCTTCTCTTGTTTTAAAATGCTGGGATTGTACAGTTGTTCTAAAAGTCAAAAAAATTAAGGAATGGCAGTGGTGTGGGAAGGTGAAGTTATGAAAGTATAAAGAAATATGATTGCAGAACCACAGATGAGTGAATTGACACAATTGTGCAAATAAAGAGGTGCAATATGGAGGGTGCAAAACACAGCATGTATCTGTTATCAATAATAACACAGTGGAATTGTGAGTTCATGTAATACAATCCTGTTTTGCAGCCTAGAGGAAAATTCCTTTAATATCCATAGTCATAAATCACACACGAGCAGCAAATGAGACAGTAAACTGTTTCTCCTCTCCAGAGATTTTGTTGGAAGACTGCAATGACTCGATGGTTTCTCTGCCTAATAAATCAAGAAACAGGGATAGAAAGACAAATTTTATGAACAGGTGATTGTGTCCAATATTTTTTTCAATCTGCCACTTTTCTATGTGTAGGGAACTCCACAGGAAAGCTTTTCTTCAATCTGGCAACTTGAAGTACTGTATGATAGGTCCATTAAAAACAGACACTATGAAATCCAAGCAAATGAGAAAGAAAGCTGCCAGAAGTGACAGTACTTTCTGCACCCTTTATGTGACATTTGACCACCTTGAATTTGGTCAAATACAATATATATGTTGAGATTAATTTCACAATTCAGCAGCAGATCAGTTGCACAACTTCAGCGCTTTCCAGTAGCTTCTTCCTGCACAGTATTTTCAGTCAACTGCTCCCACAAACTGCAGTCACTCTGGAACCTTTTAGACACTTGAGCATATGCCCGGCCATTGCCAGATTTACCATTGTCTTTCCTCCAGTCTAGATGACATTACAAACTTACCACAGCATATAATTATATCTTGTCTTGGCAGACAGGTTCTTTTAATCAATTACATGGAGCCTTCGACGAACAACATCACAGCACAAGGAGAGAAATATACACTGTACATGACTTCCTTATATACAATTCTATACAATTACACATAGCAATCTCTGATTGGTTTCCAACTCATTAACTTAACTCAGACCCAGGATTACATCATTCACAATCACCTGGACTAGGCCAGAACACATTCCCCAAATGATTCCCTATATACAGTTAATGCATGACTCAGTATTTCCAATAGAAACCCATTAGCAGTGCATGACTCAGCTATATTACATTACAATACATTGTAAAACCTGACAATATAATTATATTAATATTATATATAATTATATTGATATCATTATATTATTTATTTACTTACTTACTTACTTACTTACTTACTGTATTTCTCAGCCTGTCGGCAATTATAATATTATATAAAGATATAATAACAATGATAGTAATAATAATAGTAATAATATAGAAAGAAATCCCAAGTACTAAAGAATGGTTAACTAAAATGCTGGAAATGAGAAACATAGAAAATTTGACCCATCAATTAAGAAACAAACAATCAAAAATAAAAGCAGAATGGAGTTTATTAACAAGGTTTATGGAGAAAGAAAATTTATTTATTTATTTATAACTTTTATATACCAGACTTCTCGACCTCCACAGAAGGACTCAGTCCTGTTCACAACAAAAGATTGATAAACAAAAGTTTAAAAACATCACATCTCATAATACACTAACACATTAAAATACAATCATATAATTACATAAGGCCAAGTCGTCAGAATGAAGTCACAATTCATCGCTATCCGTCCGTGTGGTCAGGAGTTATTGACTCACTCATGAAATGTCAAATTCCAGAGCCAAGTTTTCACCAGTTTTCTAAAAGTCAGGAGAGAAGGGGCAGTTCTAAAATGGAAATATGGATATAAATACTGAGAAGAAAAGAGTTACCAATCCTTCAAACAATGAAGGAAAAGAAGATACGTAAATACAAAAAAAAAAAAGAAGAGAAAAATCAAGTTGAACGGACACAGAATGAGAAGACAGGAAGCCAACAATCTTCCTTCCCCACTCCCTTTAATAAATATTATTTTAAAAAATAATAGTAAAAATAACAATTTTATTTCTTACCCACCTCTCCTCGTGGCTTGAGGCAGGTTACAATATAGTTAAAACACACAATCATTGTAAACATTCCACAAAGTACACAACATTCCACAAAATATGTATTTCTATAAAATGCACATATCACAATGTATTTCTATAAAACATATATTAAAATACACAGGGCAAAGATTTAAACACAGGAAACAAGTTTAAAATTCATGATTAAAACTGGATAGATCTTCAGATGGGTTTCAAATTCCGACAGCTCGTTTAGCCGTTGGACCTCTTCCGGCAGGTCATTCCACAGTCATGGGATGGCCATTGAAAAGGTTGAAGTGATGGTCCTCTGCCATCAACTCTGCTGGACCGGCCATGTTGTCTGGATGCCTGACCACCGTCTCCCAAAGCAGTTGCTCTACTCCAAACTCAAGAATGGAAAACAGAATGTTGGAAGGCAGGAAAAGAGATTTAAAGATGGGCTCAAAGCCAATCTTAAAAAACTGTGGCATAGACACTGAGAACTGGGAAGTCCTGGCCCTTGAGCACTCCAGCTGGAGGTCAGCTGTGAATAGCAGTGCCATAGAATTCGAAGTGGCATGAATGGAGGGCGAAAGAGAGAAATTTGCCAAGAGGAAGGTGCATCAAGCCAACCCCAACCGGGATTGTCTTCCACCTGGAAGCTGCGGGAGAAGATGCAGATCAAGAATAGGGCTCCACAGTCGCCTACGGACCCACTACCAGGACACTGACCCTAGAAGACTATCCTAATCAAACAACGCAGGATCGCCTAAGTGAAAGTAAGTATGTGAAATGAAAAGGTCCTCTGGGTGACAGTCAGCAGTCAGGTTCTGGATGGTTGGAGAAGCCCCTCTGGAGGACCTAAGTATTCGGGATGAAATGTATGAGAGAAGGTGATCCTGTAAGTAAACTATACCCAAACCATGTATGGCTTTTAAAGTCAAAACTAATACCTTGTATTTTTCCCGGAAATTGTCAACTAGTTGAATGACTTTAGTATGGGCGTGATATGTTCACTCTTGGATGTTGCTGTATTTACTTATGTATTTATTTATTTCATTTCTATCCCGCTCTTCACACCCCTCAGGGGACTCAGAGCGGCGTACAACATACATCTAAGCAAAAATCCAGTGCCTATAACCAATCTAGCTGCTATATTTAGAACCAAACAAAGTCCCTGAACTTGGTACAAAGGTAGCCCAATGTAAAGTGCATTGCAGAAGTCCAACCTTGAAGTCACCATTGCATGCACCACCATCTTTTGGTCCTCTGACTCTAGGAAGGAGCCGAAGCTAATAATAAGCACTTCTGACCGTCACATCTACCTGGACTGACATTTGGAGAAATGGATCAAGAAGTACTCCCAAGCTGTGAACACAGGCTTTCAGGGTGAGTGTAACCACATCCAGAACTGGCTGATCCACCTCCATCCCCAGAATAGGACTCTTCATCAAGCACCTATGTTTTGTCTGAATTCCTTGTAATAATTAAAATGGAAAAATATCAGTAATGCTCACCAAGCTACTATAACATTTGAGATCACCCACTGCTCCAAATATATTTGTTTGGGATGAGGTCATACCTTTTTTTACAAGAATAACTACTTTATTTTGACAATTGTACCATAAAGCCTAGTGTCTTCCATTTGTGGATAAAAGAGCTGCACTCACAGATGGGATCTCAACTACATTTTCCGTGTCACAGTTCACCCCATTCATCTGGCGTATAAAGACACCATTCATTCAAATAAATAAGATCAAAGGGTATATTCTAATACTTATAAACAGATATTCCTAATGCTAAGAAACTGAGGTAGGGGGTTTAGATTAGTCCAGTTAGATTAGTCCAGTCTAGCAACCAGACTAAATATTTATTTAAAATCCAAATAAACATTGGTAAATAGTTACAAGGCCAAGATAAATAAATGTGTCTTTGACTAAAAAGAAGATTGAGAGGGGAAATGGCAATAGGATGACCGGGAGGGAGGCAGTGTTAAGGCCAACACCAAACAAAAGAAAGGGTGGTTGCATTTTTGCAAACTTCAGAGTTCCACAGAACCTACCAATATTTCCTTCTTTTTTAAAGCAGACATTTGTATTATTAAAAATTTTAATTCCCTAAATCCTTCAGTCATCATGACCACTGATTCTGGGAATTATTATCCAGGATAAGTATGATGCAGTGTTGTTCGGCTGCTATTCTCAGTGACTTTAGTCTGCAAAGCCAATTGTAAAGAGTAGGCTTGGTTGATTTAAAAAATGGTTCAAAACTAGTTTCGGATGTAGGAGACACTAGTGGTTCGATTCTAAACTCACTTCCTTTTTTTAAAAAAAAATAATTCAAAACTTTCCGAAACTTCAGAAACTTCAAAATTGCTTTGTTAATGGCAGACACACATGCGCAGAAGGAAAATAAACAGCACTGGCACTGGGGAAACTTTAGGGGATTCTTCCTCCCTCATTTTTAGATCGTGATGAAACTTGCTACAGTGGTAGAACACGTGGACCACTGTTAGCTCAACAAATTTCATAACTTTTGACTTATCCATGGATTTTTGGGGAATTTTCAAAGTTTTTATTAAAAGTTTTTATAGACTGACTCGGCGTCCCACTGGGAAGTGAATAAGTTCCAAATTGCCATTTGCTACAAGGCAGTTGTGGCTCAGAGAGAGTGCACCACCCCCCAGAAGCAGAAGGTCATGAGTTCGATCCCTGCCAGGGGAAAAAAATAAAAGTTTTTTTAAAGCATTTTTAATATATAATAAAGAAAATCCATTCCTGGTTTGAAAGTGTTATTTCCTCTTTCATTGGGCGGTCTTTACTTTGAAAGTAGTTTTTCTACTCCAGAAACTTTGTGTGGCACAGACTGTGTTATATTGGGGGAGAACAGAAATCATATACAGACCCCATCAAGGGACATCTAGACTGACCCCTTTCTTTGGGATCAAGGACATGGTTTCCTGCCAAAGGGAAGGGAATTGGTCTCAGGAGCACAAGACAACGAGACAACATAACACATGGGAAGTAGGAACACAGGAAAAAACACAGAGCTTTTCAGGCAATTTTGTATGCATAAGAGATGTAGTTTCCCAAAGTACCTTAGCAAGCCAGACTCCCTGGTGCATCAATCCTAGGGAATTCTAAAGGGAGGGATGAAGGAAGGGATATTTTCAAGTTTTGGGATAATTGGGCTGGAATAGCCCTGAAATGGCAGGGAGAAGGTTTCAGGAAAAGAGACAAAGAGAGCTCCAGAGGTCTCAAAAACACAGATTTATTTCCAGCTGGGACCCTGGAGTGGACTATGTCCAAAAGCACCAGAGCCCCGAAATAGGTGTGGACTGTGGCTTTTATAGATTCCAAATGCAAGCAAGCAAAGAACATGCGTCTATATACATTTACATCATTCACTACGTCATAGCATCATAAGAATATCAAAGTCTACCTTCCAACATGCAAAAGGCATGTCTGTGTCTTTCTGAAGAGCAAGCATCTTATACACATCAATCAAGAGGCCCACTTGGACCTGTCAGGAGAGGGGGGGGGCATTGGCTCCTTCCCTAGAAGGAAGACACTGGGCTTTTCATACCAGCCTCTGGGACTTATCTCTCTCTCCTGGAATGTATAGATAACATGCCTCCCCTTCAGCTCCCCTCTTGCTGTGCCTGGACGCAACTTGCTTGTCCGTTAGCATTCTTTCTATACAGAGAAAGAGCCTGGTTTTTCTATATATTTCAGTGCTTGTAAAGTACATACAATTTATTTATACATAAATAAATATCTATTTTTCCAATATCTGCTCATCAGCTCCACTACTGGGACTCGTGGCTCAGAGAGTGTGCACCGCCCCCAGATCCAGGAGGTTGTGAGTTCGATCCCTGCCAGGGAAAAACGGCAAAAAGGAAAAATCATGGCAAATAATGGCAAACAGCAAGATGCAGGGCATGTGTATTTTTTGCCGAAAAGGAAGGTGTGGAGAGTCATGGAGGCTTCCCTTTTGTGGTGGGCACACGTATCTTTATTGCAAGAATGACAGAAAAAGAAAGGGTTAGGGCTGCTTACTGCTTTGCTGCCTTCTCTTTAGACACCTTTGTAGATTCAATCAGTTTATTTTATATTTAGATCAGGCCAGTAGCCAGGATTTCGTTTCGGGGGGGGGGGGCTGAATATTTTTCAGGGGGGGTTTCGGGGGGGCTGAGTTTCGGGGGGGCTGAGTCTGAGTGAAAGAGGGTCTAGTCTAGCAAACCTTTTGTATCATTACCCCAATACCCCCATGCATATGGGATATATTGAGTATGGTGATCAGATCATGATATGAATAAACATAACAGTTTAAATAATGCACCAATAAGGCCTTTTCACGAACCACCATGAAAATTTCGGGGGGGGGGGGCTGAAGCTCCCCGAGCGCCCCCCCCCCCCCCCCCCCCGGCTACATGCCTGATTTAGATGAAGACTCCTACAGGAAGCTATATGGGAGGGGTCTTTTAGCCATTTTGGCTAATGAGCAGCAAGGCAGTGTGGGAAATGTAGTTTAACGGCAGGGCCTTTTGCAATTGAGGGCCTGGCCTTCACAAACTAATGGGTGTGCTTAGCCACGCCCACCTAATCCCTCTTTGCATTTCTGGGGAAGAGAAACCATGAGATTGTAAAACTGTTTAGGCTTTACCAAAGTTGCTTAATGGTTGTGAAAATTAAAATAATCTTGGGAGGCATCCAAACATATTTATGAAAAAAAGATAAGTGGTTCAAATTCAGATTTGCCCCTCCCACCTTTCCTGCATGGTTCAAAATTGCTTCGGAAGTCCAAAGTTGGAAGTTTTTAATGACTATTATTATTATTATTATTATTATTATTATTATTAACTTTATTTGTACCCCGCTACCATCTCCCCAAGGGACTCGGTGCGGCTTACATGGAGCCGAGCCCAACACAACAACAAAAGCAATAAAACATCGATACAAGCAATTAAAAAACATAGACAATAAAATACACAACATTATTAAAAAGCAACACATAATTAAAACAGTGGGAAGGCCAAATGTAGAGTTAAAATTGGAAATAATGCTGGGCCATAAGCGAAAGGTGATACTAGTGTTTGTGGAGGGCATACAAGCAGACTCAGGGAAATGTAAAGTGCTTTGGAGGACAAAGTGCTATGGGATTCATTATTCCGGGAAGGCACACTGGAACAACCACGTCTTCAAGCTCCTCCTAAAGCAGTGGTTCTCAACCTTCCTAATGCCGCGACCCCTTAGTACAGGTCCTCATGTTGTGGTGACCCCCAACCATAACGTTATTTTCGTTGCTACTTCATAACTAATTTTGCTACTGTATTTTCATTCACTGGAATAAATTTGGCTAAATACTCGATAAGCCCAAAATTTGAATACTGGTGGGGTTGGGGGTGATTGATTTTGTCATTTGGTAATGCTGGAGTTGCTGGGATTTATAGTTCACTTTAAATCAAAGAGCCTTCTGGTGGACATTGACCTTGCGTTTTTGGAGTTGTAGTTCACCTACATCTAGAGAACACTGTGGATTCAAGCAATGATGGATCTGGATCAACCTTGGCACAAATACTCAATATGCCCAAATGTGAACACTGGTAGAGTTTGGAGAAAATAGACCTTGCCATTTGGGAGTTGTAGTTGTTGGGATTTATAGTTCACCCACAATGAAATAGCATTCTGAAGCCTACCAACAACAGAATTGGACCAAACTTTCCACACAGAACCCCCATGACCAACAGAAAATACTGTGTTTTCTGATGGTCTTTGCCGACCCCTCTGACACCCCCTCGCGACCCCCACAGGGGTCCCGACCCCCAGGTTGAGAAACACTGTCCTAAAGACTGCCAGGGTTGGGGCCTGTCTGCTGTCTTTAGGGAGTGAGTTCCAGAGTCGAGGGGCCACCACCGAAAAGGCCCTCTCCCTCGTCCCCACCAAACGCGCCTGCGATGCTGGTGGGAACGAGAGCAGGGCCTCTCGAGAAGATCGAAGGGATTGTGTGGGTTCGTATGCAGAGATGCATAAGCTCTTCCAAACCGAACCTATCCAACTCTAGTGAAGAGTGCTGGGAGTTCCAGTCTAAAAATAAAAAAACCTGGATGATTTTATGACTCGCACCCTTAATGTGGTTTGAAACAGTAACATTCCCAAGCTCCAATATGAAGTTTCTTTATTTACCTAAGGAGCACTCAGTAGGTGAGTTTGCCTTTTGAAGGTAAGGTTTCTCAGAATTCATTTGAAACCTGTAGCACAGCTCTTAAATCTTCCGATCGAAGGAATGGTTGATATGCTTCAGAAAAAGGATCAGACAAAACATTCTTATTTTTCCTCCAAGCATCTTCCCTCAGTTAACATTTAAGCCTGGATTTGGGACTAGAAGAAAGAACAGTATCACATAACAAGCTTACTTGCCAAGAGTCCAGGAAAAATTGGGTTTATACACACCACTACTTGATTTTTTTTCACAGAGCAGTATGCTCTCTCTTGAAGGATCTTCTCTATTCCCTCCACAATTCTGTTCTCTTCTTGTTTAATTGGATTTTCGGTGTAAATCTATATAAATAAAAATGTAATGTTCGTTTGTGGGACTAACAGAACTCAAAAACCACTGGACGAATTGACACCAAATTTGGACACAAGACACCTAACAACCCAATGTATGTCCTTCACTCAAAAAAAATGATTTTGTCATTTGGGAGCTGTAGTTGCTGGGATTTATAGTTCACCTACAATCAAAGAGCATTCTGAACCCCACCAATGATGGAATTGAACCAAACTTGGCACACAGTTCTCCGATGAGCAACAGAAAATACTGGAAGGGTTTGGTGGGCAGTGTCCTTTGGTTTTGGAGTTGTAGTTCACCTACATCCAGAGATCACTGTGGACTCAAACAATAATGGATCTGGACCAAACTCTACACGAATACTCAATATGCTCTAATGTGAGCACTGGTGGGGTTTGGGGAAAATAGAATCTTGACATTTGGGAGTTGTCGTTGCTGGGATTTATAGTTCACCTACAATCACTGAGCATTCTGAACCCCACCAATGATGGAAATGGGCAAACCTCCCACTCAGAACCCCATGTTTGTCACAGTAACACATGGCAGGGGACAGCTAGTCTGGCATAAAATGCTAAAAGAGCACCTGTTTCTGCAAGTGTTTTCTGCAGTAACATAGGACTTCATCAGTGTTTCCATTCAGTTAGGAAACAGAGCCCCACAGGAGTCCTACGGGAGCCATGAGGGCACTTCTGATGGTGGTACTTCTTTTCCTAAGCACATAAAAAAGAGCCTAAAGATCACCTTCAGGAGTCCAGTGTTACCTTACTCCAAATTGCAGAAAATGGGAAAAGACTGTAAAAGAATGTGAGCTGGCTGGCCATCCTAGGAGACAGGGAAAGATGGTAGGGTGCGGGGTAATATGGTTTCCCCCACTTTTCCTCAGCTGTCTGATGAAGGCCTTAGTCTGAAAGTTTCATTCCAATGACCTTTTTTTAAAAAAAAAATTATTCAAGAATTTTATAAGATTAAAAAGAAAAAATGATTTTTACATTGAAAAGTTGGAGAATATTGTTGTTATAATTAAGAGGATAGTAGGAAAAGAAAAGATACTATTGGGAAGAGAGAAAATAAGAGAAAATTTTAAAAAAATATTTGTTGACTTCCCTCTAATCTTCGTTGGTCTTTGATATTTTGCATCTATATTTATGAAAAGGTGATTTACTCCCCCACTATTTCTTCTTTAGTTGTAGTTTATTTTTCAGATAATGATTTCTATTTTACATTGTCTAAAATAGTATTTAACCGGGTCACAGTTTGTATGTTTCTTCAGGAATCCTTGGTTCGGCGTTAGCCAGTATGTCAACAACATCTGGAGGCTCACAGGTTCTGCATCCTTGGTCTAGAGCAAGAGTCCTCAAATTAAGGCCCAGGGACCGGACACGGCCCTCCAAGGTCATTTACCCAGCCCTCGCTTGGGGTCACCCTAAGTCTGAAATGAGTTGAAAGCACACAACAACAAAAACAATCCTATCTCACACAGGGAGGAGGGAGCAAGCTTGTTTTCTGCTTCCCTGGAGACTAGGACGCGGAACAATGGCTTCAAACTACAAGAAAGGAGATTCCATCTGAACATGAGGAAGAACTTCCTGACTGTGAGAGCCGTTCAGCAGTGGAACTCTCTGCCCTGTAGTATGGTGGAGGCTCCTTCTTTGGAAGCTTTTAAACAGAGGCTGGATGGCCATCTGTCAGGGGTGATTTGAATGCAATATTCCTGCTTCTTGGCAGGGGGTTGGACTGGATGGCCTATGAAGTCTCTTCCGACTCTTTGATTCTATGATCAGCCAAAAGCAGGCCCACACTTCCCATTGAAATACTAATAAGTTTATATTTGTTAAAATTGTTCTTCATTTTAATTATTGTATTGTTTTTAAGTGGGTTTTTTTTTTGCATTACAAATAAGATATGCGCAGTGTGCATAGGAATTCATTCATATTTTTTTCAAATTATTATCCGGCCCTCCAATAGTTTGAGGGACTGTGACCTGGCCCTCTGTTTAAAAAGTTTGAGGACCCCTGGTCTAGAGTGGCATTTCTTCTCTTATACATTTAATTCATAACAACATATACTAAGACAGTGGTTCTCAACCTGGGGGTCGGGACCCCTGGAGGGGTCGCGAGGGGGTGTCAGAGGAGTCCAAAACAGTATTTTCTGTTGGTCATGGGAGTTTTGTGTGGGAAGTTTGGACTAATTCTATCATTGGTGGGCTTCAGAATGTTCTTTGGTTGTAGGTGAACTATAAATCCCAGCAACTACAACTCCCAAATGTCAAGGTCTATTTTCCCCAAACTCTACCAGTGTTCACATTTGGGCATATTGAGTATTCGTGTCAAGTTTGGTCCAGATCTACCATTGTTTGAGTCCACAGTACTCTCTGGATGTAGGTGAACTACAATTCCCAAACTCAAGGTCAATACCCACTAAACCCTCCCAGTATTTTCTGTTGGTCCTGGGAGTTCTGTGTGGGAAGTTTTGTTCGATTCCATCCTTGGTGTAGTTCAGAATGCTCTTTGATTGTAGGTGAACTATAAATCCAAGTAACTACAACTCCCAAATGACAAAATCAATCCTCCCATCCCAACCCCACCAGTATTCAAATTTGGTCCAGTGAATGAGAATCATCCTGCATATCAGATATTTACATAACAATTCATAACAGTAGCAAAATTACAATTATGAAGTAGCAATGAAAATAATTTAATGGTTGGGGGTCACCACAACATGAGGAACAGTATTAAGGGGTCGCGGCATTAGGAACGTTGAGAACCACTGTACTAAGAGGTTTTTTTTATTTTACATTCATAACAGAACAACCCACAACTATCAAGATTTTCAATTCTGTAGCTATCTAATGAGAAATCTTTGGGTTGCAGTGCCCCCTATTTGTTTCTGTTTTCTCATTATGTTGGAAATGGGATAACTTTCGCAACAGCTGATCTTCAGTGCAACTCTACCAGACATACTCTGTGTTGCTAATTATAGCCTGTTGCCCCTTGGACTTCATGTCACAAATGCCATCCTTCCAAAATAGCAACCAACAATGTAAGAATTGTTATTATTTTTGCAGGATCAGACAGAAAGTCTTGTGTTGCCTTATATTCTGTCTGCAGTGTTGAGCAGGCAAGTCCCCTGTGAGTTGGCAAGCAGAATTCAAGAGTTGTGTCAACCACTTTCTGATTGTCCTCAACCTTTGATTCTTACTTGGGGCTCATGAAACAATGAAGACTAACAGCACAGGAGACTGGACTTACATTACTGTGGTTTTTCAAGGAATCTATAACGTGTGGTAGTAAGCTAAATCTTAGATCCTGGTAAAGTGGGCAGTGCAGAAGAATATGCAGGATGGAATCCAGCTGTCCTCTACTACAGGGACAAAGCCTCTTATTGCTTGCTAGACCATTGAGTCTTCCTGTATGGAGTGGAGATGGCATAATATTAAATCTAGCCAGCATGTAGGCTCTCTTGTATGAGGGATTAATGAGCGCTGCAATGTAAAAGGCCGAGTTTCCCTGTATAAATGAAATTGCCATGTTAATAGATGAACAGGATTTATTGGCCAAGCTCAACAACTGGTTATAATCCCTTTCTTGCAGCCTCTTTTTAATAAGGGTAAAGATCTCAGTGAAAGTTAGCAAGTTCAAGAAGTCGCTGTTGAGCACCATTTTGAGTGGTGGAGTTCCCTCAAGGTGAGTTGGGTCAGAGAGTTGCTGGGCCTTTGGTAGTGGATAGATAACCTAAATTTAATGATGTTTAGCCAGATAGTGGCCTCTATAGCAGTGGTTCTCAACCTTCCTAATGCCACGACCCCTTAGTACAGGTTCTCACATTGTGGTGACCCCCAACCATAACATTATTTTCGTTGCTACTTCTTTAATTTTGCTACTGTTATGAATAGTAATATAAATATCTGATATGCAGGATGTATTTTCTAGGCCTGTGCGGTTTCGTTCGTTAATTCGTTATTTCGTTATTAATTCGTTATTTTTACCACATCCGACGCGATTTCAAAACACATTTTTAAACCCGGAAGGGTTTAAAAATATCGAAACAGCAGCCCCATATATTTTACGAGCTTCAGCTCATGTCGTTAATGGGATGGAGGCTGCTGAGTGCTGCTGGTGCCTGGGAGCCAATCCGGCGCTCCCAAGCACCCCAGCAGTGCACCGCCCCTGCCTGTTGGGCGCCCGGCCCGCGCGCGCTCACCCTTACAACCGGCCTCCGCGCGCCATCCAATCGGCTCCGGCTCCTGCGCCCTCCTGCTCCTCCTCCTCCTCCTGGCACTTCCTGCAACACAGCTGGGAGGAGGAGGAGGAGGAGGGCGCAGGAGCCGGAGCCGATTGGATGGCGCGCGGAGGCCGGTTGTAAGGGTGAGCGCGCGCGCGCCATCCAATCGGCTCCGGCTCCTGCGCCCTCCTCCTCCTCCTCGAAACAAAAAAACACCCCAATTACAAATCGATTTTAGAAACAAATTTTTTCTTGATCAAACAGGCCTAGTATTTTCATTCACTGGACCAAATTTGGCACAAATACCTGATACGCCCAAATTTGAATACTGGTGGGGTTGGAGGGGATTGGTTTTGTCATTTGGGAATGTTTGAGTTGCTGGGATTTATAGTTCCTTTTGAACTCCACCAATGATGAAATTGAATCAAACTTGGCACACAGTATTCCCATGGCCAAGAGAAATACAGGGAGTCTGGTGGACACTGACCTTGAGTTTTTGGAATTGTAGTTCACCTACATCCATAGAACACTGTGGACTCAAACAGTGATGGATCTGGATCAAACTTGGCACAGATACTCAATATGCCCAAATGTGAACACTGGTAGAGTTTGGAGAAAATAGACCTTGACATTTGGGAGTTGTAGTTGCTGGGGTTCATAGTTCACCCACAATGAAATAGCATTCTGAACCCCACCAATGACAGAATTGGACCAAACTTCCCATGCAGAACACCCATGACAAGGAGAAAATACTATGTTTTCTGATGGTCTTTGGTGACCCCTCTAACACCCCCTCACGACCCCCACAGGGGTCCCGACCCCCAGGTTGAGAACCACTGCTCTATGGAGTATTGGCCAGATTTTAGACATAGAACTGCATAGGGGACACAGTTTGGGACACCAAATAATTTGTGGAGGAATTTCGAGTGGAAGGATCTGATGGCACTGTTATTAGGGGTTAACCAAATGGGCGCTCCTCTTCTTCATGAATTTCTTTAGCAGCAATTCTAGATTATTGCAGAGCAGACTTGAAATGCAGAGTTTCGCCAGTATTGAAATTTATTTTAGAGAATACAGAAATGTCAGGTCCTCAAAATAAAAGAAATGTTTAAAAATGCATTAGCTAGCACCATTTCCGTTTGCTAACATTTCTTAATGTCAAGGAAACATTCTGCAGTGATCAATTCTTAGCAGAGGAAGAGCTCTGATCAATTCTTGCAACAGAGTGTGGTTTTGTCTCACTGAATAGTATTTAGTGAGTTAAAGAAGAACAAGTGGAAATCTCCAGAGAGCTACAAAGCTTACATTTAGAAAAGACTTTTGTTTATATGGGAGATGAAAAACAAATCATGTAACTGAAGGATGAGCTGACTTCCTACTGGGCTTCAAACCAAACACAGCAAGCCACAGAGAAAAATTCAGACACCTCATCGGTAGGTCCACCACTGAATCAATTTAGATTAGGCCCACTGTCTGCACTAATCTGGAATCAATTTGTTTGGGTTCTTGGGAGTTCACCCCATGTTGCCGTTGTGTACTTTCAAGTTGTTTTTGACTTCAGGCGGTGCAGTCACAGGGTTTCTCTGAGGTTGTGTGGTTTGCCCAGGATCACCAAGTGGGTTTCTATGTACGAATGGGCCTTAAAATCCTGGTCTCTGTCTCTGAAGTCTGATGCTCAAACTACTACAGCATGCTGGTTCACTATCCTGATCCTTTTCTTCATCTTACCAAAGAGGAAAGATTTATACGATCTGAAGAGCAACCAGAGTATGGATGGATGGCATCCTTGAAGTGACTGGACTGACCTTGAAGGAGCTGGGGGTGGTGACGGCCGACAGGGAGCTCTGGCGTGGGCTGGTCCATGAGGTCACGAAGAGTCGGAGACGACTGAACGAATGAACAACAACAACCAAAGAGGAACAGCACTGACGGGGAAGGGCTAAAGTGGCAGTGGCACCCTCTCATAAATCATAGGTGCCAAATAAGTATTGTCAAAACTAATGTTCAGAAAAAGCAATTCATTGTTCATTGTGTTTTGATTACTTTAAAATATAAAATGTTCCTCAAGTCCATAGACTTCCATGTGTTCTAAGATAGTAAATAAAAATTGCTACTTGGTATATACAAAAGGAACACTGAATAGTTTTTACATTGCTTTAATTTGATTTATTTATTACATACTGTTCTGTTGTGCGCTGGGCCTGTAAAGAATTTCCTTTAGAACAGGACGTGCAACCTTTGCCCAGCGGGAAGCCAGGGGGCCCAAGGAGAAGTTCTCAGAGGTTTTCCATCACAAATGATCTTTAGATGGCTTGTAAAGTATAACAAAGTCTTTTATTAATGAACAATCAAACAGAAACTTCTCTTGTCTTCAGAAAGTTAAACAAATGATTCCAGGCTTTTATGCAACTGGTAGCTTCCTAAACTTGCCCACGATGGACAGGCAACTCTCTTCAATAACTTCTTCTTTACTTTAAAGGAAAATCCCCTTTTTAACTTCTCCCAGGCTGACTGTATCTAACCCTTACTGATGTGGGCTCCGCTACCGGGTTGAACTGCATCTTGAAGCACCGAGTGGACCTACCAGTAAAGGTTTAGATATTCTCCAGCTGGAGTTCTTTGGTCTTTAGGGCTGTTTTCCTGGAAATCTTTGGAGACTCTTAAGACTGTTTTCCCCCGGAAAGTCTTGGATACTCTTAAGACTGTTCCCCCCCTTCGGAAAGTCTTAAGGGTTGAAGCTTTTGTACAGGGGAAACTTGCACACTTTGAATTGTGCTCAGAAGCTAATCAGCAGCTGGTGGAGTAGTCCGCTCCCTGTACGCCACCCCAGTTAGCAACATGGCTGAGGACTGTTGGACTACTTGAAGCTTCCAAGAGGTTTTCAAAGGCAGCCCCAAGTACAATGCAATTATACTATCCAGTACAAGTTATTGATAGCATGGTGTTTCCAGTGTTTCACTACATGCTTTCCAAACATGCACAATGAAATATCTGGCCACCCAGAGAGTGCAGACCCAACAGATTCCAAGCATACTCAGTTAAAGCTGCAAATGAATATATGAACTTTCAGGAACATTTCTTGGCATGTCTGGAAATGGCTGTGAATCATCATTGCAGCATCAAATGGCGTTTCATCATTGCTAGTGGGACTAGATACAAGACTAAATCAAAGCAGGGGAATAAAGCGGCTTTTGCCCTCACCTTTCTTCTGTATTGAGAAGATAAAGGAAGGGCGAATGGCAGAGGATGAACCCTTTGCCTTTGACATAATCTAAACTACTGTCTTGATCCCAGGGAGCAAACTTGTCAAAATTTTCCTCTCATTTCCCTTTCTGGCCAACCATTGTCTACTCTTCTCAACAGTGCAATAGACTGTGTTGGACCATTCTCCTTTGGATGTCTTCACATATAAATTGAATGTTTTAGCTAGATATTCTTGTAGGTAAGAGCAGGGGCGGCTCAACCCATTACGCAAAGTAAGCATTTGCAGTATAGTTTATTTTGCCCAGGCGCGCTCTCGAGACGCTCTTGGGGGAAAATAGACCTTGACATATGCAAGTTGTAGTTACTGGGATGTATAGTTCACCTACAATCAAAGAGCATTCTGGACACCACCAATGATGGAATTGAACCAAATATTAGGGCTGTCCAAACACGGAAAAATTTGTTTCTAAACTCGATTCGTTTTTAGGGGTTTTTTTGTGTTTCGTTATTTAAAAGAATTCCGAAATTTTCCTTAAACAAAGTTCGATATTTATGAAATTTCGGAAATCATAAAACAATTGCAAAACAATTACGAATCGATTACGAATAGATTCGTTAATGGCGGCTGCGATCGTGCAATACGCTAAAAAAACATCTGAAGCTTCCCTCTCCCTCTGTTGTTGACTGTTGGTGTGATAATTATATATTTTTCACTGAGAAAACAAACAACAACCCTAAAACTTGCACCAGACATGCAGAAATAATAACGAAACATTTACAAATCAATAACGAATCATTAACGAATCAATAACAAAACAATTCTGAAACAATTACGAAACAAATTGGAAAAATTCGTTTCGTTTTTTAGTTGCTTCTGAATGGTTCAATATCGCTTCATTATAAAAAAAAATAACGAATTTTTAACGAATTACGAAATTACGAAACGAAACCGCCCAGCCCTACCAAATATGGCACACAGAACTCCCACAATGAACAGAAAATATATATCAATGATTGGGTTGGGGGGGGGGGGCAAAAGACTGTTTGCTTACCGTTGAAAATTACCTAGGGCTGCCTCTGGGTAAGAGGTTGGACAGGATGAATTTTGTAGTCCCTTTCAACCATGATTTTGTGATTGATTTTCCAGTCTTCTGTCCAGCTTGAGAGAAAGTCAAAAAATATATTTCCTCTTCATCACAGTGATATGAGATGCAATCTAAGATTCTATTACCGTATTCTGCAAATTGTAGAATGATGCTCTCGCTAGACTAAATCAACATTTGCAGAAATGTATCAGGAAAAAGAAAAACATTGTGCCATTACAGTTTTCTATACTAGTTCAAAAGATAATAAAGTTGTCTTGGATGGTGCCTCCGCTTTATGTTTTCCAGCCCTGAAAAAAGGTTGAAATATTGTAGCTGTAAAATATCTATATAAATAAAAATGTAATGTTCGTTTGCGGGATTAACATAACTCAACAGCCTCTGGACGAATTGACACCAAATTTGGACAGCATACACCTAACAACGCAAGGAGTGCTCATCACTCCAGAATATTGATTTTGTCATTTGGGAATTGTAGTTGCTGGGATTTATAGTTCACCTACAATCAAAGAGCATTCTGAACTCCACCAATGATGGAATTGAATCAAAGGTGACACACAGGACTCCCATGACCAACAGAAAAGACTAGAAGGGTTTGGTGGGCATTGACCTTGAGTTTGGGAGTTGTAGTTCACCTGCATCCAGAGACCACTGTGGACTCAAGCAATGATGGATCTGGACCAAACTTGGCACAAATATTCCATATGCCCAGATATGTACACAGGTGGAGTTTGGGGGAAAATAGACCTTGACATTTGGTAGTTGTAGTTACTGGGATTTATAGTTCACCTACAATCAAAGAGCATTCTGAACCCCACAAACAACAGAATTGGGGCAAATTTCCCACACAGAACCCCCATGACCAACAGAAAATACTTAAGGCCATCCAGTCCAACTCTCTTCACCAGGGCGAGAAAATCTAATCAAAGCCCTCCTGACAAAGAGCCGTCCAGCCATAGATATACATAGATATATATGATTCACACACAGAGAGAGATATAATATCATAGATCTGAAAGGGACCCCTAAAGAAGGACAATGATATATTGCATATTCCAGAGTAGGCAAACCAGACACTCTCCACATCAACACTGACAAGAAATACTGTTTACCCACAATCATAAAGAAATTACATATATTAGAAACCATTACTTTATTTTCCAGATCACCAGACTGGGCCACAGCAACGCGTGGCAGGGGACAGCTAGTCTGTAATAATATAGAACAGGTGCAGGTTCGTCTCCCAGAAACATCTTTCCTTGCGGTTCTTGAGTTTTTAGCATTGATTCAAGGACTCTGGAAAGGATAGATTCTGGGGCATGAAGGTGGCTTTTTTTTTTTGTCGTGTCAGAAGTCGCTCCTGTTGTGAGAGAATTGGCCGTCTGCAAGGACGTTGCCCAGGGGACGCCCGGATGATTTGATGTTTTTATCATCCTTATGGGAGGCTTCTCTCATGTCCCCGCATGAGGAGCTGGAGCTGATAGAGAGAGCTCATCCGCCTCTCCCCGGATTCGAACCTGCGACCTGTCAGTCTTCAATCCTGCCGGCACAGGGGTTTAACCCACTGCGCCACCGGGGGCTCCTATGAAGGTGGCTGATTCAGCAGGTTTGTATGGTGAATCCTTTGCATCCAATGTAATTTCTTTGGAACATGATAGATGCAAAGAGTTTTGGACTTCACCCATCACATGATCTCTCTGAGCATGAAGCTAAATGTCCTACAGCTTGTACATTCTGGACTCCCTGAATGCATCTAGAAGATTGAAGGGCTTGTCATCCAAAATATACATTTCCCTATGCTTTGAGTGCACCACTGAAACAGTTCTTTCCCTAATGAGGTGACAAGAAGGATGTTCATGCCTTGCCCTTAAATACTAATGTTTTCCTTTCACCTTGCCTTCAGTATGTGCATGAGGATTAGTAGAAGATAATGCCTAATTAAAAAAGGCCAGTGTTATTAGTGCTGATTTTAATTATGACTTGAGGATAATGACTTGCTAACATTAGCCTCTTTTAAAACCAACAGCATTAATTTGCAAATTAATAGAAATAAAGTTCCTCATTCAACAGCCTCACATCCCTTTGTCTTGTAATCACCTTCTATAGTTTTCTCTACCAAAATAGTGACTTCTTCATAGCTCAAAATAGATTTTGTACCAAGTAGTGCTATGCATGGTGATTGACAAAAATAATCTGATGTTGGTTGCTGTTTTTAATTTATATGCATAATTGTATTTGAAGTCATCCTTCTATTCAATTCTAACTGTACCAGTCAATTCACCCGATTGCTTATTGTGCTATGCAATGTTTGTTGTTGTTCATTTGTTCAGTCATTTCCGACTCTTCGTGACTTCATGGACCAGCCCACACCAGAGCTCCCTATCAGTTGTCACTACCCCCAGCTCCTTCAAGGTCAATCAAGGTCAATCCAGTCACTTCAAGGATACCATCCATCCATCTTGCCCTTGGTCGGCCCCTCTTCCTTTTTCCTTCCATTTTCCCCAGCATCATTGTCTTCTCTAAGCTTTCCTTCCTTCTCATGATGTGGCCAAAGTACTTCCTCTTGGCCTTTACTATTCTTTCCTCCAATGAGCAGTCAAGCTTTATGCAATGTATCTTTGCTTTTATGAAAATTGTTAGACACATAAAAGACCTATCCTTGGCCTGATCCAGCCCTATATCCTTCCATGTTTCCATATCTTCAATGAGCCAGTTGAGTCTCTCAGAACTGATAAATTTTGGTTCAGTTTTATTAGTTACTAGATTTCCCCTGCCATGCGTTGCTGTGGTCCAGTCTGGTGATCTTGAAAATAAAATAATGAGAAAGTGTTGGTTTCTAATATATGTAATTTCTTTATAGTTGTGGCTAAACAGTATTTCTTGGTGTTTCTTTGTCAGTGTTGATGTAGAGATTGTCTGGTTTGTCTACTCTGGGATATGTAACATATAATTGTCCTTCTTTAGGGGTCTCTTTCAAATCTATGATACTATATGTGTGCGAGAAAGAGAGAGAGAGAGAGAAAATCATATATATCTATATCTATGGCTGGATGGCTCTTTGTCAGGAGGTCTTTGATTAAGTTTTCTTGCCCTGGTGAAGAGAGTGGACTGGATGGCCTTAAATATTTTCTGTTGGTTATGGGGATTCTGTATGGGAAGCTTGCCCCAATTCTGAAATTCGTGGGGCTCAGAATGCTCTTTAATTGTAGGTGAACTACAAATCTCAGTAACTACAACTCCCAAATGTCAAGGTCGATTTCCCCCCAAATCATATTTAGGCACATGGAATATTCGTGCCAAGTTTGGTTCATATCCATCATTGTCTGAGTCCACAGTGCTCTCTCGATGTAGGTGAACTACAACTCCCAAACTCGAGGTCAATGCCCATCAAACCCTTCTAGTGTTTTCTGTTGGTCATGGGATTCCTGTATGCCACGTTTGGTTCAGTTCCATCATTGGTTGAGTTCAGAATGCTATTTGATATGTAGCTAAATGGTAAGAACTAGCTTCATTATACACTATTAACTTCATGAAGATATAAGCCACATGGTAGAGATTGAACATCCCTTATCCAGAATTCCAAAATCCAAAATACTCCAAAAGCCATCAGGGAGAAAAGAGGAACTTATAGCTTTTCAGTCAAAGATCTTCTCTGTCTGCCCACTGGAAGTTGAAATAGCAGCAGATTGGGAACATTGAGCCGCAGAGGATAGAAGTAACACTCACAATAAATGTCACTGACACCAAAGTTTGATGAAGCTGCTTAGCCAGGGTTGTGCCCTCGTGTTTGAAGTTACAGAAAGAAAGTAAAGATCAGGGCCCTCCTGGTGCGCCATACTTGGCTTGTAGAAATACTGTGCAGTGTCTGCTTTCCATGATAAAGGCATTAGGATCCTTGTCCTGGAATGGAAGCAATTCTGAGTAACAAGTGGATTCATATTTTCAGATATGGGGAATTAAATGTTTCTGCTTTTCTTGCTTCCAGCAGCTTTGGGGGAAGGTCCAGAATATGCCTGATGTTATCATTTTGCTTAATGTATATCTGAGACCCTTCCACCCCAATTCCATCTCAAGATTCTCATCATGTAGGTGACATCACCCATCTTTTATCTGTTGTGGGGATCTTGAAAGCTTGTATGCTGTTTGTAATATTTTGGTTGACAAAACAAAAGTATTACATCAATATGGATATGAGTCTTCAAGCAAAACAAAACGTTGCTGAACTAGCCTTAAAGATTGTGAAGGATGTGAAATCAGTCCAACCTTTTAACTGTTGAACCCACCTATTGATACAAGTAACAGAGAGGCCAGAGTCAACTCAAGGATTGTCGTTGTTATCATCATCGTCATTATAAACTAGACAAAAGCACCATTTTCAATGACATTCATTCCCAGGTACGTGTACAGAGAATATGGTGGTGACTATATCAGTGGGGAAGTGAGAATAGTTTTTAGTCTAAAGTTTAAAGAAGATACTTGGGATGTTGAATCCTATCCACTATTACCTATTACTAACTATTGCCTATTACAGGGAAAACCAGCTGATCCCTAATCCATCTAAAACACAGACATATGCTTTTCATCTCAAGAACAGACAAGCATGCCGAGCTCTGAGGATCACCTGGGAAGGAATCCCACTGGAGCATTGCAATGCACCCAAATACCTGGGAGTCACTCTGGATCGTGCTCTTATCTACAAGAAGCACTGCCTGAACATCAAGCAAAAAGTGGGTGCTAGAAACAATATCATACGAAAGCTTACTGGCACAACCTGGGGATCACAACCAGACACAGTGAAGACATCTGCCCTTGCGCTATGCTACTCTGCTGCTGAATACACATGCCCAGTGTGGAACACATCTCACCACACTAAAACAGTAGATATGGCTCTTAATGAGACACGCCGCATTATCATGGGGTGTCTGTGCCCTACATCACTGGAGAAATTACACTGCTTAGCCGGTATTGCACCACCTGACATCCACCGGGATGTAGCAGCCAATCGTGAAAGGACCAAGGCAGAGACATCTCCAGCTCATCCCCTGTTTGGGTATCAGCCAGCACATCAACGACTTAAATCTAGAAATAGTTTTCTAAGATCTACAGAGATACTCTCTGGAACACCTCAGCAAGCGAGAGTCCAAAAGTGGCACGCTCAAACCCAGAACCTGAACCAATGGCTGATACCAAATGAGAGACTCCTCCCTGGGCACACAGAAGACTGGGCAACTTGGAAGGCGCTGAACAGATTGCGCTCTGGCACCACAAGATGCAGAGCCAACCTTCAGAAATGGGGCTACATTTCTCAATGGGATACTGAAGAAGAGGAGGTGAAAAGCTGTATGGTAAATTGGGCAAGAAATATTGGCAGAACGATTGGCATGGAAGAATGGGAAGAAATCTGGAAGAAAAAAATAAAATACTTAAGAGCATACGACATGCAGGAAAATTGGATAAAGATATTTAACAGGTGGTATAGGACACCATTCAAATTAAGCATATACTACAAAAATATGAACCCAAAATGTTGGAAGTGCGAGACAGTCGACGGCACGCTATACCATATGTGGTGGCAATGCAAGAAAGCGAAAGAATTTTGGAAAGAAATACAAGCTATACTACAAAAAGCCTTAAAGATTCAAATCCCATTAAAACCGGAAATATTCTTGCTAGGAATTACCGTAAAAAAATTAGAAAGAAATATAGATAAACTGTTATTTCTTGCCACCACTGCAGCGAGGATATGTTACGCAAAACTATGGAGAAGGAAAGAAACGCCTACGATAGAAGACTGGAAGAAAAAACTTCTAGAAGTAAGAAATATGGATAGATTAAGTCATCTTCTACAAAGGAGCAAGGGGGTAGAGGAGACAGAGACTGACTGGGCAAATCTTGATGAATATTTAAAATAACAAAACAAAGTAAAAGGAAAATATTAAGAAACAAAAGTAATAGACAAGATAATATCAGAAAACGAAGACAAAAGAAAAAGGGACAAAGAAGACTCTCCATAAGGAGAAATAACCTAAAAGAAACAAAAAGAAGATTACAATAAAGAAGGAAAAGGAGAAGACCATCCTCGAAGACTCTTGGAAGCCAACTCGAAACACCTCATAAATCTCTTTTAAGACTGAATTTCTCTTCTTTTAATCTTATCCTTCACTACCCCGATACCCTCTACCCTCCACGCCCATCCCCCTCCCTATATCACACAATCCTACCCCCCCCCTAAACCCCTCTGCTTCCCCTAACTCTCCTCCCCATTTCTCTCTTTCAAATCTTGCTTTTAATTTATGTATATTATGAAAACTCAATAAAGATTTATACCGAAAAAAAAAAAGAAATGGGGCTACAAAGTGGAATCCACGACATGCGAGTGTGGAGAAGAGCAAACCACTGACCACCTGCTGCAATGCACCCTGAGCCCTGCCACATGCAGCAACACCAGAGGCACTCCAAGTGGCCAGCAACTGGTCAAAGGACATTTAATCAACTACCAAGCTTGCAAATTTTGTGTTTTGTCTGTCTGTTTGTTTGTTTTGTTCTGTTAGAATTGTACTACAATTGACTGGTTGCCCTGACATGACAAATAAATAAATAAATCCACTAACTGAAAACCAAAATGGATTATTTGGTCTCAGCACAATTGCTGGGCAGAATCCAGTGGTGTTATGCTAACATAATTGTTTCCATCAGTGGAACTAGGGTTTGTGACCTCTATCATTCTCTATGCCGTGGAATAGGTTTGGGAGAACTGGGAAGGGAGTCCTAAAGCTCAGGCCAAATTGGATTTACACCACTTACATCATGACATTCTGCTTTTCAGAATTTACCACTCACTCCCTTGCTCCAAAGACACAGTAAGAGCAAAAGGCCTTAGGTTGGGGTGACATAACCAGACAAGCAAGAGCCTCTTGCTGTCCAAATTCTGCAATCAAGTTTAATACTATTTTAACATTCCCTTTTTGTAGGTTTTTAATGTTTTCTAGATCTTGAGAGCTTTGGGTCTTGGTTTCCGAGATAAAAGCCAGGCACAATTCAATAAAAGGAGAAGGAAACCCCTTCCGGATATTAGCACTCAGCCAGAAAATGACTGATAGAGAGACTGACAATGTTTATACACAACGGTCTCAAAGAGCCAACTTTCTTAGCAATTTGTTTTGACTTATGATTCTGGCGGCTGGGCAGATCAAAACAAGGGTACATCTAGAGTGTATTTTGACACTACTTTAACTGCTATGGCTTAATACTATGGAGTCTTGGAGTTTGTAGATTCACAAAGACGCAAGGGTCTTGTAAAACTACAAGTCCTATATATGAGTCTTACAAGTCTATAGATTTGACCTATGATGTCACTGCATTAATTCTGTAGTTGTAGATGTACAAAAGGAAGAATGTAGTCGAACTTAGAGCTAAGACCTCGAATAAGAGGATCCAGGCCTGGCAAGTATTCAGACTAAACCAAAATAGACTAAGACAGGGAAACCACAGAGGTTTATTTGATCTTGCCAAAAAAGATGCATGTACAAGTGGATGCTTTCAAAGGTACAGCATAACATGAATATAGTGACACAAGATTTTATACAGCTAGTCAAACCTCCAACTCTCTCCCCTGTTTGGTCAGAAGGAGGACAAGTTTGGATCTGTACCATGTTTAGCTCCGATGAGACTGTCTCCAGGCAGGGATTTCCTCTAGTGAGGGGATGAGAGGGCAGGCATCCCCCATAGAAGGGGGTGAGCTCTGGAAGATCTGAGCCCATATTTGGGAAATACTAATGGGTTTCTGCGTGGGTTAATTGTCCAGTTTTTGGTGATGGGGAAATGCTTTTGGATAACAAAGGTGAGAAGTCCCAGGAACAAAAGTTGATAATCTCTTTAATCAAGCCTTGGATTTGAAATAAAGGAGTCTGCAAATGTACATATTTTAAGTTTCTGTTTCCATGGTCAGCAATCTCCCAACCCAAGTGGGATACCTGGCTGAACGAACATTGGCTGACATTATCAAATCAAGCACAGAAACTATCTCTCATTCTACATACACACACAATCGATCTTGCCAGGGATAGCCGGGGGAATTATCCCAACTTCATCTGTTCAGAAAATATCTCTGCAGAGAGACTGAAAAGTGAAGACCTCTGAGGCTCATCTCAACATGGTTTGGCATAAATCACATATACACATATAGGGACAGAAATAGTATTAAAGGATACAAGGTGAACAGAAAGTTGAAAAAAATCATTTTATTAAAGGTTTTGAAACAATGTAGTCTTTGTGGGGGAGTTGCTCCTTACTGGTCCACTGTCAGTATCCTTCTTTTCCACAATTATGGAAATCCAGAGAATGATAAAGGAAATAAAAAAATATGTCCTTGGAAAACTATAAATAGTTGTTGGGGGCGGTATTGTGTTTGACAAGAGAAAGACATATCTTCCCTGCTAATGTACATTGGTTCTTTCCCTAAACAGAACATGAAAAGTCCAATCTGTATTCTGCATTAAAAAAAGACAAACAGGTCTGCAGTTTGGGAGTCCTCTTGGATTCATCACTTACGCTTGAGGCTCAGGCGTCGGCGGTGTCTGGGAGGGCTTTTGCACAATTGAGACTCGTGTGCCAACTGCGACCGTACCTCGGAAAGGCTGATCTGGCCGGGGTGGTCCATGCCTTGGTCACCTCTAGATTGGACTACTGTAATGCGCTCTACATGGGGCTGCCCTTGAAAATGGCTCGGAAATTTCAGTTAGTCCAACAGGATGTCCAACAGGCCAGGATGTTAACTGGTGCTCCTTACAGAGAGAGGTCATCCCTCCTGTTCAAGGAGCTCCACTGGCTGCTGTTCATTTTCCAGTCCCAATTCAAGGTGCAGGTGCTCACCTACAAAGCCTTAAACGGTTTGGGACCTGCCTACCTGCGAGACCGCATCTCCGTCTATGAACCCACGCATTCTCCTCATTCATCTGGAGAGGCCCTGCTTGCGATCCCACCTGCGTCGCAGGTGCATCTGGTGGGGACGAGGGACAGGGCCGTTTCTGTGGTGGCCCCCCGACTTTGGAATACCCTTCCCAAGGACATCAGACAAGCCCCTACACTGGCAGTCTTTAGGAAGAATAGGAAACTCCAGCAATATGTCCCAGAAGCACTTTAGTAGAGATTTAAGATTGTCTGCACATTGCACTTACCCTATTTTCACCTATCATACTCAGCACTTTTTAATCTGTACCCATTACATTTGGCCTGGCCCTAGTTTTATCATGTTATGGTGTATTGTCTTATTGTTTACTGTTATTGCTTAACGTTTTGATTTGCATGAAATGTTATGTGAATTGTTATGCTGTTGTTTTTATTGAGGCCTTGGCCTTTGTAAGCCGCATTGAGTCCTGCGGGAGATGTTAACGGGATACAAATAAAGATAATAATAATAATAATAATAATAATAATAATAATAATAATATTCTCTGGATATGCAGGCTGACAAACTTATCCCAATACAATTGAAATACTCTCATGTAATATCAGGGTGGCATTTTTTCCCAACACTATAAATCGTAATAGAAAATGCTCTTTCTTTCCCACATTGTTCTGTTTTCATAAAATCCAAGTAGTCTTCACAGATGGTGGGTGTTTTCCCCATTATCTTGCCAGGCCTGAGTGCCTGTTCTTGTGAGTGAATGATGTGTTTGAGGCATTATTCTAACACGGCAAAGACCTGGCATGTTGCATCTCAGTGAGCATTAAAAAAAACAGATGTGGCTTGCAAAATGATTGTTTCGGGAATAGACAGCTATAAAGTGGTCATAGATAAATGAAACAAGATAATAGGAGTTACCGCATCTAAATGATGCAGAGAAACAAAAAGGCAACATTTCCCCCCAAATTAATTAGTATTATGACCAGCATGTCATAATTAATTATACTGCTTATATTCTAAATGTTACCATGACCATTAGTCTAACAATTAGCCTAGTGATGAATCTTTGTGAAACATTTATCCTTTTTTTGGCAAAGATAAGGCTAAAATGCTTTTTAAAAATCAATATATGTAGTACATTATCTCTAGTACCTCTTACTGGGCTGGGCTTTATAATCAAGAATCAATTAAAGCTTTAGCTGATTTATAGGCACGGGCAAATTGTAATCAGATTAAAATCAGTTCAATCAGGTAAAGCTTTAGTTGATTAAGAGACACAATCACATTTTCATCAGCTGGACTTGCGTATTTCTTACTTATTTCTTGAGATTAATTTGGTTCTGTCATGTTTCTGTCTTAGCATTAAAAGAAAAAAAGAAGCAAAGAAAATTGTGATGAGGTTGAATTTATACTAGGACTGCAGATATGGGGGGTCCTGCCTGGCGAGTATTTATTCTAACAGCCTAGGGTTTCTGATTAAAGACTCACCAAGGTAAAGACAGTAAAGGTGTGCATATTTTTCATTTGCCTTGTAATTCAGATCAAATTCATTAAATTTGGTACCTATGAGGCAATATCCGATACGTGGGTGTGACCAAAATTTTGAGAATCAAAAGTTACCCTATACTTTTTCATTTTTCTTTTGTAAATCTCGGAAGGCATCCAAAGTCAGTTTCCTTTTCAGTGCAAGGAAGCAAAGCAAAGCCAAAAAGGCTGCCTTAGTGCCTTGCCTTACCTAAATTAATTGAGCCTCAGAATTAGGATTGGGAAAAAGAGGGAGCCGTGTTTACTGGGACCAGCACAGAACTCTGAGAAATGTCATTTGGGAAGGGAGGAGCTCGATGCCAGAGAATTCAAAATACCCTGCCCTAAACCACATTTCCCGGAAAGCCCCAATCACAGTAGCAGAGAGAGAGAGATTTGTCCCTCCCTAACAGCAGCCAGTGAGAGTTCCAATGAATGGTTGAATTTGCAAAGAGGAGGACTGATGGATACTTCTCGTAAGTAAATCCCTGGGCTGGGCTGTGAAGACATCCCTAAATAGGTGGCCCCCATGCTATAGTCAGGGGCGGCTCAACCATTACGCAAAGTAAGCATTTGCAGTATAGTTGATTTTGCCCAGGGCCACTCTTGAGGCACTCTTGGGGGAAAATAGACCTTGACATATGCGAGTTGTAGTTACTGGGATGTATAGTTCACCTACAATCAAAGAGCATTCCGAACTCCACCAATGATAGAATTGAACCAAATATGGCACGCAGAACTCCCACGATGAACAGAAAATATATACCAGTGATTGGTGGGGGGGGGAGGGGCATTGAAAATTACCTAGGGCTGCCTCTGGCTATAGTAGAAGCATATTAATTAGTTTAGAGGCTGGATGGCCATCTGTCATCAGAGTTTTGATGGTACCCTTCTTCCTGGAAAAAGAGTGTTGGATTAGATGGTTCTTGGGGGGTCCCCACCAACTCTAGGATTCTGTGAAAATGTAGAACTGATTAATATTTGTTTCTATTGGTTAATATGAGAGACATTCAGTGAGATAGCTGTTGTGGCTTTTAAAAACATATTTTATCAAAACTTCTTTTAAAATCCCTAAAATCAGTAGATGTATGAATATTACTGAAACTTGGGGGAATGGTCCCCTGTTATCTCTTGTAATTGTATAGATAATTCAAGGAGATAGCTCTTGTAGTGGTTTTTTTTAATGTTGTTTCCCTAGAAATTTGTGGATAAGTGAAACATTCTGAAATTTGGTGGGCTAACAGTGGTAAATGTATTCTACAATTGTAGCTCGTTTCACCTAATTAGCTTCAAAAATAAAGGGAAATGAAGCTCCCCAATTATAGTAGTTTCTGCGCAATTACTGTAACAAAATAGTTAACAAAATTTTGTTACTCTCATTATAGCAACACATTTTTCACTAACTATACTTTAGAAACACTTTAGAAACAAAATGCCAGTACCCCCCAGTTTTGTTATCATTTTTGAACCATTTTTTTAAAAATGGATCATATATCCCCAGAAGACAGCCACAAAGGTTTTAATTTCCATTTGGCTGGAAAGGGTGCAAGTATGGCTAGCACCAAAAATGTACAAACATAAACATGAATAAAGACAGAATGGATTTTAAGCAGTTCAATTCAGCTTCTCACTCCTTCCTGAAATTGACTGGGTCTGCCCTCTGATTGTCTGGGCTTCACTGATGTCACTGGTTTCAAGCAGGGATTCTCTCCTAGCAAGGAGGGAGTGGCTGTGGTTGGCTTTGGCAGCGTAATCAGCTATGAGAGACACCTTTCTGGGAGAAGGCACTCCAAAAAGTTCCTGTGACCACATTTGGAGAGCTTAGGGGTCTTCTGGCTAGCATAATAAGTCTAGCTTTGTGTGATAAAGGTGGGGTTATGATAGTCAAGTATATGAAGTTCCTGAAACAAAGGACAGTGATCGCTGCCATCAGGATCCAGACTTGGGTGTATATTGTGAGTCCTTGGTGATGAGAAAGTGTCCCGGGGGAAAACAAGGGTAAGGATCTTGAAACAAAATTGGCAATCTTCTGTAATCAAGCCTTGGGTGTCAAATAAAGGAATTCAAATGATGGTACACATTTTTAGTTTCTGCAGCCAGCCATGTCTCAACCCAATTGAGACAATCAGCTGAGCAAGTTGTTGGGCAAGTGGGCTTATTAACAGAAAACCCTCTTTGAGTGTTTGCAAAGTTATAGAAACAACAACATTTTATTATGGTCCAAAGACCCATATTACACTGGAAAAAACCCTCTCCATAAATGCACAGCAGAGTAACTGATCATCAGCAGCATGTCCCAGCACCAGTAGCCAAAAGTGATAAAAGAACAAAAACACAGAGACCAATGTCCGATTCCACCTGCGTTGCAAGCGCGGTTGGTGGGGACGATGGACAGGGCCTTCTCTGTGGTAGCCCCCCGACTCTGGAACATCAAGGACATCAGACAGACCCCTACATTGGCAGTCTTTAGGAAGAGCTTGAAGACTTGGCTATTCCGGTGTGCCTTTCCAGAATAGGAAACCCCAGCAATATGTCCCAGAAGCACTTTACTGGAGACTTAAGATTGTCCACACATTGTACTTACCCAAAAATCCTTATATTTCAACTGTCATACTCAGCACTTTTAATCTGTATCCATTTACACTTGGCCCGGACTTAGTTTTATTGTGCTATGGTGTACTGTTTTTACTGTTTACTGTTATTGCTTTAATGTTTTGATTTGCTTTATGGTTTATGTGTATTGTTGTATTGTTGTTTTATTGAGGCCTTGGCCTTTGTAAGCCGCATCGAGTCCTTTGGGAGATGTTAGCGGGGTACAAATAAAGATAATAATAATAATAATAATAATAATAATAATAATAATGATGATGATGATGATGATGATGTTATCTCTTCCATAGGAGGCTTTTCTTTAAAACCGCCTTGAGTCGCCTTTGGGCTGAGAGGAGCGGTATATAAATATGGTAAATAAATAAAGTAAAATAATATGGTTGCACTATTTACAAAAACAAGGTTTCCATGATACAAATAAAGTTCAGCCTTCACATTGGAGCTTCATACACAAAGCCTTCTCATACTGAGGCCTACTAACAGTGAGGCCTGCCTCACACTGAGGCCTTTCTCCCACTGGGGGGCCTATCTCACACTGGGACCTTTCTCCCACTGAGGTCTTCTCACACTGAGCGCTCTCTCAAACTGATGCCTCACTAACACACTGAGGCCCTTCTCTCACAGACTGAGATCTACTAAGATACAGGCACAGCTGTTTAGATTGAACTGCAGCTTTTGCTGAGTCATTGCATCCATTTAACCCTTTCAGTGCTTGATTCACATTTTTGTCATTAAACATACCTAGTTAATATTTAATTTGTGTCAGCATATTTAATATACTGACACAAATATCAGTAGGAGATACCAGATTTAGAGCGGACAACACCTGCTGATTCTTACGTGTATACAATGGATCTTGATTGTCACCTTTGTCTAGGGATTTTCCCCAGCCCCAGATGTCCAAGAAATTCCTCAGTGGGGACAGCAGGAAGGCGAAGACTCCTATGTCTTGCTCTGCAGAAATCATATAGCTGATACATTACACACACACAGCGCAGAGGAACAATGCAGAGAATAAAGTAAAGGATACAAGATAGACAAAAGAAAAGGGTACGTTTTATCAAAGAGTTGGGAAAGGATTGAGTTTTTGTATGAGATTTGCTGTTGCAAATCTGGTCTGCATGTGTGCTGATATGTATCAGTGCATATTTCTGGGCCTTTAATAAAGGAATATAAACACTAAAAATGGAACTCTAAGGGGGAATTGTGGTTGCTGGTCAGTCTGCCAGTTTTACTCTTCACTGGAAGTTCAGTGGAGAAGGGAAAGAAAATAATTTGTTTTATTCTTGTGCCCTTAGCAAACTATAAATCATTGGGATGGGGGGTGTTGTGTTCGACATCAGCAATACCACCTTTCTCATGCAGTAGATTTCTACCTGATCCATCTCGCCACCAAGGAACTTCTCATATATGGCAGGTAAATCACTATTACAGCAGGACAACAGTGTCCTTGCCTTGGACATATCACATGATATAACTCTTTGCTTACTAACCTCCCAATGGAAGATGTTGTTTTTTACAAAAGAAGGTCCAGTCATCATTTATGTTTGTAAAAGAAACCCTTTCCAGGCTATTTTCCACCTGGAGAACAGCAGGAAAGAAGCAACGTCATGTGATGAGTTCAAGGCAAGGATGGTGCTATCCTGCAATATTTGCAAATCTGCCTGCCTTGTGTTATACACTTCCCAAGTTTCCCTTACATGTTGAAAGTTATAAATTGGCTAACACTGCATTGTAGTTTTGCCTGAAAACATTGGGGGCTATATTGAATTTCTGAACTGAAATATGTTTCTCACCATTCTTAGTACCAGGGGTGGTGGTGGGGGAGAACTAGCAGGAGTAACAACAACCAGATATATAAACCCAATTTTCCTAGTTCCAACAAGCCTCACAATCTCTGAGGATGCATGCCATAGATGCAGGTGAAATGTCAGGAGAGAATGCTTCTATAACATGGCCATATAGCCCGAAAAACCTACAACAACCCAACCTTGTAATGTTTGTGTTGCAACCCAGAGCAGGAAACTGGACCCTCAGACAACAGTCCACCACACTTGACTTCAGAAAAAACAATCCTTTTTTATTGAAGAAAGATGAGTACAAAAATAGAGGAAATATGCAAGGTAAAAAGCCACAGTAAAAATCAGCAACAAGAAATGTCCATGAACAAAATCAAAAACCCACAGCAACACTGTTAAATCCTGGAACCTGTTAGCAATCCACTAACCGTACTTGAAGCAACTAGGAAGCCTCTTAGGAATAAGACCACTGGAATCAGGAGACCTGCCAAGGATGATGCTTGAATCTGGAATGATGCCTGGTCTGAAGATGCATCCAGGCGCAAGGTTCTTAAGGCCGGGAAATCTATTACGTGACGCGCCTGCTGGCTTTGTTTGCATTTCTCTCAGTCTAGCTGACCTTCGTAAACTTTGAGATTCTCCCCTGCTTTGCCAAATCTGCCCTCTCCTATCCTCATTAGAGAGACCAGGTGTCAGATTCTCTGGAGAGCTAAGACTGGAAGGAAAAGGGAGTGAAAGTTCACTGCTTGGCTCTGAAATATTCTCATGGGAATTTGGACTTTCACTTTCCAAGGCTGCAGGAGTTTCACCTCACAAACCGTCATCTTCTACATTGCCCTCAGAATCAACATCTTCACTGGCATCAGGAAATACAATCAGAGAGTCAGGTTCAGGTTCACACACAGGCTGAACCCCAACAGTTTGCTTTACTTTGACCCGTATGCAGTGGGGATGCTGTGGATGTGGCCAAATGAGCCTGGTGTAATAATCTGCAGGTCACTCGAACCAGCTAAAGGCAACATACCAAGGTTTTTAAAAACCCAACAAAGGGGTGGGGTGGGGGGTGGGGTAGTTATGAAAAGCTTGCACAAAGATTTTCCTGTCTTTTTTGGGCATGCATAGTTACTGCAATACAGACCCCAGACATAAGACTCCGAGAAGGCAATATTCACATTTAATGTTTAGTGCTTTGATGCCATCCGTTATAGAACTGGAGACTGACATGAAAAGGCATCATGTTCCCAAAAGTTTAACCTGAAGAGCTCAAAAGAAAAGCACCAGTGAGACTTCATGACATTTCTACAGAAAATCGCAAGCAGTTTCAAGCCAGCAGATGACATCCAATTTGTGGCATGCAAATGTCAGATTTATCATCCAAGAGAATCACTAAATTTGGATTCCCCAGATCTATTTCCAAGGCATCCAACTTAATTAAGTACTGTAAATCAAGTGATCTTTTTTTGTGCCAAGAAGGCCCTCAAATTCGCTCATTCCTCCCACACACATATATAAGATGTGAGATGGATAACAAAGCAAGATCAAAAGGTAAAGTAAGCAAGAGCAGAAAATTATGAACTATGAAACATCCGCGTCAAAACAGTTGCTGCAGTTTATGATCAAAGGACTGGAGCTGAAAGGTGCCTCCTGCTTTCTGATTTTTCTTTCTTTCCTTTTAAAGATGCTATTCCTCACTTCCTTTAAAGGTGTTTATGTTTCAGCAGAAAAATGGGACTATAAAACAGCATGGCTCAAAAATACTTGCTTTCATTTCATTTAACTGTTCCAGGCAAAGGTTTATTTCAAGCTCAGCATACAATATAAGCTGTATATATAAAAAATATGGGCAAGCAGCAACTCATATTTAGTACATATTGGGGAAAATGGTAATACAAGAGCCCTTCCCCAAATTTAAGAGTTCTTTCCAGGCTTTACCAAATCACACTATTGAAAACTTGGTCTTGGACACAGCCAATATCATAGCCTCACCTGGGGAAAAGTAATTAAGAAAAGTGGAAGAGGACTAGACATAAAAGCAAAAGTTCCATGTCAATTCTGTTGGAATTCAATCCCACGCTGTCCACAATAAGGAGCAGCTAGTTAGTAGGCATGGATATAGAGCCTCATCGGATTACTCATTACTCGTAATAATTTTGTTAAAGTTACCATTTTGAAGCGATATCAAAGCATTTTAAAAACCCGGAAGTCCCTTTGTCCTTCCGAAGCTTTTTCCGCCATTTTTGTTATGACTCGGGAAGTGAGTTGGAAATTATTTGGCATATTTTCAGCCCTCTAACCTGCTGGGAGGCTCCTTGCCTCCCCTCCCAATCAATCAGGAGAGAAGTTTTGGGGAGGGGAGAGGTTTCAGC
The DNA here is from genome assembly GCF_037176765.1 of Anolis sagrei. NCBI lineage: Eukaryota > Metazoa > Chordata > Lepidosauria > Squamata > Anolidae > Anolis > Anolis sagrei. The sequence continues at coordinate 98,793,031 of NC_090025.1, read as the reverse complement.
ACTGGCAGCCATTGCTGTATATAAAGGAGAGCACATGGCTCAGAGGCTCATTCGGAGCCGGGAAAGGAAGGGAGAAGAGGAAAGGGAAAGGGAAAGACATAGGCAAAGACAAAGACAAAGACTAAGGAAAGGGAGGTTGTGTTGAAGGGAGGTTGGAAGAAGAGCACGGTGGGCAAGCAAGCAAGCAGAAAGAAAGAAGGGCTGGGAGAAGGGCTGTTGCCAACTGTACTTGGCTGCCTGCCTTCCTGGCTGGCTGAGCAGTGGGCAGCCTACCTTGCCGCTTGTGTGTTGTTGTTGTTGGGGTTTGGGTCAGGTGTGCACCAAGAGGGTAGTGTGTGGGTGAGTGGCATGAGTGGAAGAAGCAACACAGAGGAAACAAGGTACTCACTCCTACATTTTTAAAAGCCAGTGTTGTAGCTGGTCTCTCTAGCCTCAGTGTTTTTAATTTGTGTCGCACATTATCTCAGAAGAACTAGATCTCCCATCAATTCAAGCCACTCTTTGAACACAAATTCTCCTTCCCAAAGTAGTGAAATCAGCTTCCAAGGCAAAAAGGTCGGGTCTGTTTGTTATTTTCTTTGTTTCCTGTGAGTTACCTAAGAAGACACTAGAAATCCCATACTTTCCTGCCTATACTTCCCTAACTGGTGAAATCAGCTCAAAAGGCCCCTAAAGCTTTTAGGGCTGTTTGTTTGTTTTTTATTTCTTTGTTTGCTCTCCGTTGCCTGAAAAGACACTATTGCGCAATCATGTCCGCCATTAACGAAGCAATTCGGAAATTTTGGAAATTATGGAAAGTTAAAAAAAATTGGAAATATTCAGAATTCCACTCCGAATCAAACCACCAGCGCCCCCTACATCCGAAATGAGTTTTGAACCATTTTTTTAATCAACCAACCCTACTAGTTAGCTTAGAATATACTGAGGAAAATCACTTTCCCCCGACTCATGAATGACAGTTGGAATGCATCTTTTTTCCCTCTCCTATCTGTTTCTGTTATCTTTCTGATTGTTTTGTAGAATTGATACTTTACAGGTTGCATGCCTTTTGACTTTGACTTCTGCTTTTACATCTTAATATGTGCTGTGTGTATTGAGATCTCCTTCTGCTTGTGTGTCAAGAGAGATGTAGTGCTTGGAGATTTTTCCCTCTCTTTTGAACCCTAGAGAGATAGAGTTAGACAGAAGCTCAGACCAATTCTTTACTATTAAGAAATGTAGCTGAGAAACTGCAAGTCGCTTCTGGTGTGAGGGAATTAGACATCTGCAAGGACATTGCCCAGGAGACATCCAAATGTTTTGAAGATTTACCATCCTTGTGGGAGGCTTCTCTCATATTCACACATGTAATAAGAAATTCAATGTGCAGATTTGATAAATGTGGATTTAATATGATGTGTGGGAATGAATGGAAGAATGGAAGGATGTATGGATGGAGCTAATAATTTTGGAAACCCCAGTAAAATATTAAGGTCTGCAATGACTAACTACCTGCTTGCTGGACTGTAATTAAAAGTTGCTAATAAGAAATTCTGAAAAGAACTGGGACAGTGATGTTTACAATGTTAAGAAGGAAGTCAACATAAGATCAACACCAATCAAGAAGATCAACATCTGGCCAGGAAACTGAGATAGAGCCAGGATGGAAGAAGTCTATCATTAATTTACAACTTTTGGACTACATCAATAGAATATTCCTATAAAAGACTCAGTCTAATAATGCTCAAAGTGTGGCAGTCCTGAGGAGTCTGTTCCACCCGCTATGCACTGCTCCATGGGAAGGAGAGAGATAGTGTACCTATGGAGAGTGGCAAATTTGTACGGAAGCAGTCTGGTCACTTTGGCCTTCTTTCTCAAGGAAAGAGGAAGAAGTGCGCTTTTGGAGTCTTGGATTTTGTGCAGGGAGTCAGGTTCCAAGATCAGTACAAAATATTGGAAACAGGAGTCTGTAACTTCTAATGGGTAATCTCTTAGCAATCAATTGCCATCTTGAGATTGTTTTTAAATGTATGTTTGGCCAAGTTTCTCAGACAGAAATCCTTTGTAAATGCAGGGAAATGGAAGGAAAGGAGCTGCATTCTTTCTGACAACAACAACAACAACAACAACAACAACAATAAACTTTATTTATACCACGCCACCATCTCCCCAAAGAGGACTCGGGGGGGGGGGGGGGCTAAAATGAGGCCAAGCCCAAAATTACAGTACAGCAAAATAAAATACAAGAAGCAAAAATACCATCAAAATAAATACATGAAATAACAAAATAAAATAAACAGTTTCAAAATAACATGATAGAGAAATAGAACACAGTGGGTGGGCCAAATCTACTAGGTATTGTGACTCAGCTGGAATCACAGAGTGTCTCTGATGAGGATGATGGGGCTCAGGTTCACAGTGTGGTTCAAAATTCCCCTGTTATAGACAGTGAAGAAGTGCAGTTTCCCACAGCAAGGAATGAGAGTGTTGATAGTGAAAATAGCCAGGTGCAGGTGTAGATTGACTCAGAGAAGGAGGACAGTTCTCAGCCTGATAATGAGCAAGAAGGGAAACAGGCTGACACTAATGAACAGACTGACCTTGACGAAATGGGAACCTTAGATCGAGCTAACCGTTTGGAATTCCGAGTTCGAAGGAGTGAGAGAATAGCTAAGAGGGAGGCCAGAGGCCAAAGAAACGCCTTCGTGTTTTGCAAAGGGTATTAAGCAGTATGTTTGAGACCAGACCTTTGTCAAAGCAACTTTGCGTTCAAATAAGAAGCTTGCCTTTGCTTGGCTGGATTATCTTGCAGTTCTTGTGTTCATGGTTTCAGGACTTCGTTGTGTTCTCTTGGGTTTTTGCTTTGAAGGTCCCCTTTTGGATTAAGCTTCAAAGTGCTATTTTGTATTGATCTTTTGGAACATAAACCATTGTCTTTAAGAACTTTTATACCCTTTATTTTTAATAAACTATAAAGACTTCTGGCTGTGTGCAGTTTGGTGTTTTCAGCAAGGTGAGTCTACTCTGAGGTGCAACACTAGGAATAAAATTGATAAATTGATAAAAACCCAGGATGAGATATGTAGAATGTGTTTCTGAGGGAGAATGGGTTTCTGAGGGAGGAACACAAAAGGACCAGAACAGTAGAGTTAGGACAAGAGTTGTCAGAAGCTATAATTCATAGAGCAGAAGTAGGAGTGGGACTTTTTTGTACTCTAAGGACTTTATCTCATGAGGGAAGCAAACTGGCGACTTTGATGTTAGTCCTTAACACCTTATGCCATGCACAAACCACTGCAGGCCCACCTCCTTCCTACAATTCTCCTGCTTTTAGCAATTACTAGCTTGCAATCTTGCTATGTTCCTATCACCTATTTTGGTGCAATGGGTCCCTTCTGCTCCTGTGCTGGCGAACTGGCACTGAAGTAATGTCAGGGAACAGGGTTCTCCTTCTCTCTCTCTCCCTCCTTGCTATTCTAGAACAATACTTTTTCCTTAACAGTAATTTTTTAAAATTACCTACTGCTAGAACTGCAAAATTGCTTTAAAAATATTCATGGAGCAGTGGAAGTGTTGGAAGACAGGGTTAAAAGGATTCACAGAAGTACGACCATAGTACCATGGACTGGTGAATTATATTACTGTGCAAATAGAGAAAAGTATGATAATAAGGGTGCCTGTGCTGGTATGTATCTACTACTGCTTCTCACATGACTTCCATGAAATAGTGGTTTTGTGGTTGCCTTTGGACAGGCAAATGTCATGTTAGCTATGGGAGCGGGCACATGATAGTAAATTTCTGGGCCCCAACTTAAAGTGAGAGAACAAGCCCCACTGCATCTTCCATTGTGCTTGCCAGAACACAAACACAACCACTTTCACTCACTATATTCATGGCCACCAACCATGCTGACTGGAACATTATAGGAACTGTATGCAAACAAGGGTAAATTTTGCAAGCTCTACCTTTGCCCATCTGAACTTCCAGAACTGAACATCACATTGCAACAAGCTTGCTGTTTCTAAGAAGATAATCACGGCTGAATTACAATGGATCTCTTTCATATCCCCAGGAGTTTTCCTGAGAAAATGGTGCTGTGATATTTAATGGTATTTCACTCCATTTCCTTGGTGACATCTAGAAAGAAGTTCCATTGCGGGTGGGATGGTTGATCCTTGCTTTTTCAAAGACAGAATGGTGTTGGTCTGTTTAGTATTTTCTTTTGTCTTGGCTCTTCTGTACCAAGTCTATGTTGCTTTTTTTAAAGGTGATACTGACATTTACTATTGACTGCTTTGCGGAGCTTCATGGTGGAGTGGCAGGTGGGGAAAAGGACAGATTCTCAAGATGACAATCCTGCCTTTCTCGTATTAACTGTATTCCTTTGATCCCAGGGATGGGCCACTTACTTCATCGTTGTTTTGAAAGGGGCTGAAAAGTGTTAAAATGTGAAAATATTTTACGCAGAGGACAAAAATTTAAATCAGGATTGCTGTCTCACACAGTCAGGGCATTTTTGTTCTAGGAGAACAGATCCATGCTATATTGGAGATTGACTTTCATCTTGTGTGGTCTAATTTCCTTCTTTCTTATATTATTACTATATTCCCTATTATTCTCCATCAATGTGTTTTAAATTTATAAAGCAAGAATGCATACATTCTATCTCTTAATCTTAATTGCTGTCTGCTAAGAATTTCAGGAGTGCCTCCTGTCTGAGAACAATGTGGGAAAGAAAGTCTGAGTGAAATTCAAATCTTGCACACATCAGTTTTGGAGGGGCATAACTCCCACAAATCCTCAGCCAGCATGGTCAGTTGTCACAAAAAGTTAATGTGCAGATTTTACAAATGTGGATTTAATGTGTGGGAATGAATGGAAGAATGGAAGGATGTATGGAGCTAATAATTTTGGAAACACCTTTCAAAGACGGAGATCCTTTGGCTGAGCCGCCGGGTGGGAGGGATGGCGAGACACTACGTCCTGCCTACCCTGGATGTCCGTCACCTTCTGTAAAAGGTCTTGGTGTCTTATTGGACCCTCTGCTCACAATGGAGGCCCAGGTCTCTGCTGTGAGCAGATCTGCGTTTTTCCATCTACGTCAGGCTAGGCGACTGGCTCCCTTCCTATCTAGGAATGACCTGGCTACGGTGATCCAGGCGACGGTCATCTCGAGGCTTGACTACTGTAATGCCCTCTACATTGGCCTTCCTTTGTCAGTGATCTGGAAACTGAAGCTGGTGCAAAATGCGGCAGTTGGTCTTCTCGCCGGGGTACCGGCGAGGTGTCATATCACCCCAATTCTACAACAGCTGCACTGGCTACCAATTGAGTACCTGATTACTTTCAAGGTGCTGGTACTAACCTTTAAAGCCTTATATGGTCTGGGGCTGGCGTACCTGAGGGCCCGCTTATCCCCTTACCAACCCCAGAGATTACTTTGGTCCGAAGACCAAAATTTTCTTGAAGTCCCCAACATCCGGACTTATAATCTGTCCTCTACTAGGCAGAGGGCCTTCTCGATTGTAGCCCCTTATTTATGGAATGCCTTGCCAGTTGAAACCCGAACCATCCGAGAGCTACTTGCTTTTCGAAAAGCCTGTAAATCCTTTCTCTTCCGACAAGCTTTCGATGGGTGAATAACCCGGGACTATGTCTGTTCTTGTTTTATTGTATTTTAAAGTTAATTGTATTGTTTTAATCTACTGCTGTAAACCGCTCTAAGCCAAACTGGGAGTAGCGGTATACAAGCAAAATAAATAAATAAATAAAAGACCCAGGCTTAAAATGAAGTACCTGCTTGTTGGACTGTAATTAAAAGTTGCTAATAATAGCTGAAAAGTAAACTCTGATAAGAATTGGGGCAGTGATAACAGAAATGTTTACGATGTTAAGAAGGAAGTAAACATAAGATCAACACCAATCAAGAAGATCAACATCTGTCCAGGAAACTGAGATGGATCCAAGATGGAAGATGTCTATCGTTCATTTACAACTTTGGGACTACATCAGCAGAATATTCCTATAAAGAACTCAGTCTAATAATTCTCAAAGTGTGGCTGATCTGAGGAGTCTGTTCCACCCTCTATGCTCTGCTCCATGGGAAGGAGAGAGGTAGTGAACCTATGGATAGTGGCAGATTTGCACCGAAGCAGTCTGGTCACTTTGGGGCTTCTTTCTCAAGGGAAGAGGAAGAAGTGCACTTTTGGAGTTTAGGATTTTGTGCAGGGAGTCAGGTTCTGCTGTATGGAAAACAGAGATGTGGTTCTTGGCATTGTTCTTAGGGAAAAAAGTTTTGGCATTTTGAAGTTTTGGTATTTTGGAAGTATGCATTGGTAGGCTGTAGGGAAGCAGGGTCTGGCCTAACAAGTGCTTCTACAAGGAGGGAGAAAATGATATGGTAATATTTGAATGTCTGAGGATGAATGCGTGTACATGTGGTGTGAATGTTGAGTGAAAATGTAATTTCCATTTGTTCATTTGTTAACCAATGTAATTGTAAATCCAATGTAGTTGCATAGAATCTGTATGTCTGTATGTCCAATGTCATTCTTTATCTAAATGTTTTTTGTAATCTGATATACCTTCTCACACTGGAAATTGCAATAAAAAGAGCCTATGCTTTAAAGTTATTGAAAAGTCATTCATGACACAGTGGCTACATTAGCTGGAGCATTCTGGGTATTTTTGTATAAAATAGATTTCTGAACTCTAGATAATAGATGTTATTAATTACTTTCCTTCACAGTGGCTGGTGGAAATTCAGATGAAAAAGACAGAGCAAGTAACAGTTATGCAGATAGTGGTCATTGCATTGTGGAAAATTATGCAAAGCTACAGAGAGGAAACACTATCGTAATACTTGGTGCCCATGAGATACAGCCATAAGATTGAATACACTGAGGAAGGATTAACTCTAGAGCTCCTTTTGTTCCCCAAAGACCGTCAGTTCTCTTCTATGTGACAAAAGGCCTGACTAAGCTGGGTGGCCCAACATTGCTTTGACATAGAAAAGCAAAGAGAAGAGCTTCAAGAAGCTGCACAGAGTTATTACTAACTGCAGAAAAAAATGTATATGCACAGAGATTGAAAGAATAAGTTATCTCAATTCAATACAAATAGCTAACAAAGATCTGTGAACTAGCGGAGATAGACAAACTGATGATGCTGATCCAGCAGACCAACTTCAAGACAGATCGGGATTTGTTTATTACCTTTTCACATGAATGGGGCCACTTTTCAATTGTTGGATTTATGAATGTTTTTGAAAGCAGAAGGATTAGATATATAGTATTATCTAGGGTTGTGCATAATTTCACTTTTACTTCATATTTCGGATCAAATTTGTTACATTTATGCATAAGAATCAATATTAGAAACATGCAGGAAAGGTTGGAGGGTTTAGAAAATGAAATCATCACCAATCATTTTCGTTAAGATTCTGTAACATTCGGATGGCTCCCAAGGTCAGTTTAATTTTCAGTATAAGCAATGTTGGTACAGCCAAGAAAACATAAAGTGCTTTAAATACCAATCCTTTTTCCTTGGCCCAATCACCATAAGGAAGGCACTGGGGGAGGGACTAAAGTTAATGGGCGGGAGACTGAGAACACAACCATCTTAAATGTAGTTTGGGAAGGTGAGACCCCCTGTGCCAGAGAATGTAAAAGGCCCTGCCCTAAACAACATTTCCCAGAATGCAATGCTCAGCATCTGACAATCCCAGTGAGGGCTGCAGCAGCCAGCCATTTAGAGTCAGTCTAATAATAATAAATAAAATTATTGAATCAGCAAAGTAAGTAAGTAATATTACGAGGGGTATTTTTTAAGTAAGGTCCGTTTTGTTGTAGATACTAGTAGTTCGCGCGCATACCGCAACAAGCGCATGCGTCGTGTACCGGCATGCCTTGGAAACAACTGTGCTCAGTTTCCGCTCTGTAGCTAACCTGTACGGTTCTGTTCTGTGCTTTAAAAATGTTTAAGACTATCAACTCACCCGCCACATGTGGGGTGCACTCAGTGATACGGTTTTTGTCAGCAAGGAACCTGCCTGCTGCAGAAATTCATCAGTGGGTGAGTTGATAGTCTTAAACATTTTTAAAGCACAGAACAGAACCATACAGGTTAGCTACAGAGCGGAAACTGAGCACAGTTGTTTCCACATGACGCACGGATGTAATAAGAAATTCAATGTCCAGATTTGATAAATGTGGATTTAATATGATGTGTGGGAATGAATGGAAGAATGGAAGGATGTATGGATGGAGCTAATAATTTTGGAAACCCCAGTAAAATATTAAGGCCTGCAATGACTAACTACCTGCTTGCTGGACTGTAATTAAAAGTTGCTCGTTGCAGTAGTGTCTACAACAAAACGGACCTTACTTAAAAAATACCCCTCGTATAAATCTGTGCTAAGTTTTAGTTATGTGGTTGTGTGTTATAAAGACAGACATTCACTAGAATTGCTGTTGTTGCATTTTTGGGGATAAATTGTTTTTGTTTAATTTTTTAAAAATCCCCCAAAATCTGCAGATGTGTGAATTTTTTTGAAACTTCTGGGGATTGATTCCCTGGTTATCTTGTGCATTGTATATACAATTCAAGTAGGTAGTTCTTGTAGTATTTTTTTAAAAAAAAACTGTTGTTTATAAAAAAAATTAAAATTCCCCCAAAATCCATAGATAAGTGAAACATTCTGAAATTTGGCAGGCTAACAGTGGTAAATGTGTTCTCCCATTGTAGCATGTTTCAAGGAGGAAGATGGGGATAATGGAGTTATTGTTAATAAATTAAGTCTTGACCAATATCTAATATTTTGCATGGGGGGGGGGAGTAGGAGAAAATTATTTTATTTATTTATTTATTTCATATACTTGTACCCTGCTCTTCTCACCCCTGAGGGGGGACTCAGGACGGCCTCACAGCAAACACCATTCAGTGCCATCATAATGATAAAAACAATCAACAAATTCCTTAAAAGAAAACATTAAATAATCAGTTGTTAAAACACATCAATTAAAATCTGGGTCCAGGTCAATTCATTGTCACTTCGAAATTGAAGCTCAGGCGTCAGCGGTGGCCAGGAGGGCTTTTGCACAATTGAGACTCGTGCGCCAACTGCGACCGTACCTCGTGAAGGCAGATCTGGCCAGGGTGGTCCATGCCTTAGTCACCTCCAGATTGGACTACTGTAATGCGCTCTATGTGGGGCTGCCCTTGAAAATGGTCCGGAAATTCCAACTGGTCCAACGGGCAGCGGCCAGGTTGTTAACTTGTGCTCCTTACATAGAGAGGTCAACCCTCCTGTTTAAGGAGCTCCATTGGCTGCCGTTCATTTTCCGGACCCAATTCAAGGTGCAGGTGCTTACCTACAAAGCCCTAAACGGTTTGGGACCCTCCTACTTGCATGACCGCATCTCCGTATATGAACCCACACGATCTCACCAATTATCTGGTGAGGCCCTGCTCACGATCCCACCTGCGTCACAAGCGCGATTGGTGGGGACGAGGGGCAGGGCCTTCTCCGTGGTGGCCCCCCAACACTGGAACTCTCTCCCCAAGGATATCAGACAAGCCCCAACATTGGCAGTCTTTAGGAAGAGCTTGAAGACGTGGTTGTTCCAGTGTGCCTTCCCAGAATAGGAAACTCCTAGCATCATGTCCCAATTGCACTTTATTAGAAATTTAAGATTGTCTGCACACCGCACCTATCTCCAAAAACCTATCCATCTCACCTGTCATGTTCAACATTTTAAAATTTTAATCATTACATTTGGCCCGGCCTTAGTTTTAAATGTGTCATGGTGTTATTGTCTAATGTTTATTGCTATTGTTTTAACGTTTATTGTTTGTTTTATGAGTTTATTTATTGTTCTATTTGTTATTCTGTTGTTTTATTGATGTGTTGGGCCTCGGCCTCTTGTAAGCCGCACCAAGTCCTTCGGGAGATGTTAGCGGGGTATAAATAAAGGTTTATTATTATTATTGTTATAATAAATTGCTTATGTCTTCTTCGTACAAGCTGCTATTCAATGGTCAAACGCAAGGTCCCACAGGCAAGTCTTGAGTTTCCTTCTAAAGGACAGGAGGGAGATGGCTAATCTGATATCTTTAGAAAGGGAATTCCATAGACGGGGGCCAATGTTGAGAAGGCCCTATCTCTTGTCTCCACCAATCACATTTGCGACAACAGTGGGATCGAGAGCAGGGCCTCTCCAGATGATCTTAGATGTTCTCATAGCAGGAGATATGTTCAGACATGTAATCTGGGCCAGAACCATTTAGAGCTTTAAAGGTTAAAACCAGCACTTTGAATTGTGCTCGGTAGCAGATCGGCAGCCAGTGGAGCTGGCACAACAGAGGAGTTGTATGCTCCCTGTACGTCGCTCTGGTGAAAAGGCAATGTACATAATACTGTAACTCTTAGAAAATCTAAGCTAATGCCACTGGAAATGTGGGCTGTAGATCTTTCATTTTGAAAGAACAGCATTAATAGAGCAAGGTAGACCCAAGGTCCTTCAAGGTCAGTCCAGTCACTTCAAGGATGCCATCCATCCATCTTGCCCTTGGTCGGCCCCTCTTCCTTTGCCTTCCACTTTCCCCAGCATAATTGTCTTCTCTAGGTTTTGCTGTCTCCTCATGATGTGGCCAAAGTACTTCAACTTTGTCTCTAGTGTCCTTCCCTCCAATGAGCAGTCGGGCTTTATTTCTTGGAGGATGGACTGGTTGGATCTTCTCGCAGTCCAAGGCACTCTCAGCACTTTCCTCCAACACCACAGCTCAAAAGCATCGATCTTCCTTCGCTCAGCCTTCCCTAAGGTCCAGCTCTCACATCCGTAGGTGACTACAGGGAATACCATGGCTTTGACTATGCGGATCTTTGTTGCCAGTGTGATGTCTCTACTCTTTACTATTTTATCGAGACTGGACATTGCTCTCCTCCCAAGAAGTAAGCGTCTTCTGATTTCCTTGCCACAGTCTGCATCTGCAGTAATCTTTGCACCTAGAAATACAAAGTCTGTCACGGCCTCCACATTTTCTCCCTCTATTTTCCACTTGTCAATCATTCTTGTTGCCATAATCTTGGTTTTTTTGTATGTTTAGCTGCAACCCAGCTTTTGTGCTTTCTTCTTTCACCCTGATTAGAAGGCTCCTCAGCTCCTCCTCGCTTTCGGCCATCAGAGTGGTGTCATCTGCATATCAACAAGACCCAAGGTGGGATGTGAACAAGATGTAAAAATACTCATTCTTTTCCTGAATTGTGCAGATGATCCCCCTGCCATGGCCCTTCTGAAGTATTGTCTACAACACTTGATATTCCTGAATGTTTCTCAATCCAAGTGCTTCTTAGCTTCCAAAATCAGGTGGGATCTGGTCTCTGGAGGCCCTGAAATACAAGTAAGGAGGATAATTCTGTTCTTATCCTCGTCTAGCATGGAACAATGGAAAAGCTGTAGCCTGGCACAGGTGGTAAAAGCAGTGGTGCTCTGGTTGGTCATTAATATTTGAGCTCTGGCCCAGTTTTGCTTCCCTTGCTCAAAAGAAGCAGTTCATCTAGGTCAGGTGGAAAGAGTCTGCTATCTGGTCCACAATAGTCAAAGAAATATGCATCATACACACAAGGAGGGAGGGAGAAAGTGGGGTAATCACCAGTGCTTTTTCCTGTACTTTCAGCATCGGCTTGATCTACAGATATGAAGGAGTGGAAAATGTTTATTTCCTCCCATGCTGAGAAAGGCTTCACCTGGGGCCAATTAAAATGCTGCTAAAACATAGAAGCAGGCCGCTATTAGCATCCCAATGGGCCCAGCTACCAGCTTGATATATACACACAATCTTTGATTTATCAGGAAACTGCAACTCGATGCAAGGGTATTTTTGTTCTTTCACCTGAATGTTTTTGCCCTACAGAATCATCATCACACTCATTGCATTAACTCGATGAATTCTGGGCTAACCACTGTGACTCCATTGATGTCAAAGCTGCTGTGGCACGGGCCCTTCCTCTGCCGCTAAGGACTATATCACATGAGACAGGCAGACTGGCATTCAGCTGAACCACTGTCTTTTGATTTATTGTTGAAGGCTTTCATGGCTGCAATCACTGGGTTGTTGTGTGTTTTCTGGGCTTTCTGGAACATGACCATACAGCCCGGAAAAGACACAACAACCCTATCTTTTGATTTGTTTTGTTTTTAAAGCTAAAACTGCAAAATTGCTCTATAATTTTTTAAAAAAATCAAAGAACAGTGGTAGCTTTATTTCGAGGCTTGTACTTTGTCATGGGTGAAAATATGGGCTACCCTAGAGCAAAAAAAGATATTAACACTAGAGGGTCACGACATTAGAAGAGGGTGGCACGCCTATTTAAGCTATGGAAAAACACGGATAGAAAAAAACTTTACCAACCACTTTATTAGAGGTCCCCTTCTAAAAACTTGGAATAAATATAAAGATATCATGTACCCCAGAATACCCATGTGGACATCGCCAGTGGAGGCATTCCACAAAAGAGAGTTACCGAAAAACAAATGGCTGAGCTACAGGCAACTACTGGTTAAAATCAACGATGAATGGCATCTGAGGTCTATGGATGAACTAAAGAGGGAAGACAAAGAACTAAATTGGTTGCAATACTTACAAATCAAAGAAACCCTAAAGGTAGACTTAAAAGTGGGATTTAGCAAACAGGACACATGCTGGTACATGATTATGAAAAAAAGATAAGAAGCTGATCAGGATTTTATATCGAAGCCTGCTAGAATGGAGCAATGAAAAAGAACTAGTGAAAGACAATATGGTCAAGTGGGCCAGAGACATTGGCCATTCTATACTTCTAAGTGAATGGGAACAAGTATGGAAGGTTAAGCTAAAATACACCAGAGCCATTAGTGTAGTAGAGAACTGGCACAAAGTTTTCTATAGATGGCACTTGACACCTGTCCAGCTAGTGAAATTTAATAAAAATTATAATACGCATTGTTGGAAGTGCGAAAAAGAGGCTGGAACATACTTCCATCTGTATTGGAGCTGCAAAAGGATTAAAAAAAATTGGACAATGGTTCATAAACACACACAAAATATCATTAAAACAAAGTTTGACATTAAACCTGAATACTACTTACTGAACATAACAGATTTAAGCTTAAAGAAAAATGAAGAAAAAATTCTGTTTTACCTATTGTCGGCGGCCAAAATATTAATAGCACAAAAATGGAAAAGTAAAGAAATTCCAACAGATGAAGAGTGGATAAAGAAGATAATAGACTTCAGGAATTGTGACAGATTATCGAGTCAACTAGAGGAATATAACAATTCTAAACAAACAAATTGGAATTACCATGAAGAATATTTGAAAAATAAATTTAAGATAGATATATAAAGGTCTATGGGTAAGAAGAATAAGAGTAGCAAAAAATAAGAAAAAGGATTAATGAAAAGAAATAATTAATCCTCTGTGGACTGAACGGAAGTGACACACATACCCATTTGTCTTGCCCCCCCCCCAGTTTCCCCCCACCCCTTTAACCTTTCCCCCCCATTATCTCCTTACCTCTCTATCCTATCCTCACAGTTTGTCTAAATTTCACAACTTTCTATCACAATGATTGTTCTCCCTCTTTCACTGTAAAAGAAAATGGCATAATAATAATAATAATAATAATAATAATAATAATAATAATAATAAAACAGTGGTAGTGTGTGGAGCAGAAACCAGCCCAATGCAACTTACTCTATATACCGGGTCCTAGAGAAGTGCACTTGGAAAGTACCAGACGCAGGGCTTTTTCTATTTCTGCCTCTGCCTTATGGAATTCCTTGCCGCCCTATATGAGAGCCATGCGTGACTTAGGGCCTTTTACTCTAGCACTTAAGACCTGGCTTTTTACTAGAGCATTCGATCTCTGTTAATTTTTAAATTCTGTATATTGCTACAATGGTAGAACACAATACTCCAGAGGACAGGAGCAGGATTCAAACGATCTTGACAGATTAGAGAGATGGGCCAAAACTAACAAAATGAAGTTCAACAGTGACAAATGCAAGATACTCCACTTTGGCAGGAAAAACAAAATGCAAAAATACAGAATGGGGGATGCCTGGCTCGAGAGCAGTATGTGTGAAAAAGATCTTGGAGTCTTCGTGGACAACAAGTTAAACATGAGCCAGCAATGTGATGTGGCGGCAAAAAAAGCCAATGGGATTTTGGCCAGCATTAATAGGAGCATAGTGTCTAGATCTAGGGAAGTAATGCTACCCCTCTATTGTGCACACCTGGAATATTGTGTCCAATTCTGGGCACCACAATTGAAGAGAGATATTGACAAGCTGGAATGTGTCCAGAGGAGGGCAACTAAAATGATCAAGGATCTGGAGAACAAGCCCTATGAGGAGCGGCTTAAGGAGCTGGGCATGTTTAGCCTGAAGAAGAGAAGGCTGAGAGGAGATATGATAGCCATGTATAAATATGTGAGAGGAAGCCACAGGGAGGAGGGAGCAAGCTTGTTTTCTGCTTCCTTGGAGACTATGACGCGGAACAATGGCTTCAAACTACAAGAAAGGAGATTCCATCTGAACATGAGGAAGAACTTCCTGACTGTGAGAGCCGTTCAGCAGTGGAACTCTCTGCCCCGGAGTGTGGTGGAGGCTCCTTCTTTGGAAGCTTTTAATCAGGAAGTCTAAAATGCACACAAATGCAATATGCACTCACTAAGTCCTCTAACCGCATGAACACTGTTAGAACAAGAATGGACATGGTTAGGATCTTTCATTGGAGACCTTCTCCCCAAATTATTTTTTTATTTTTTTATTTATTTCATGCATTTCTACCCCACCCTTCTCCCCCTTGTGGGAGGACACAGGGCGGCCTCCCACAAGCATTATGATGCTATCCGCATATAAACAATCAAAAATTACATTTAAAACATTAAAAATCTTTTTTTTTTTTGGTCGTGTCAGGAACAACTTGAGAAACCGCAAGTTGCTTTCCTCCTTTCGGTTGAAATTGTCCACATGCTCAGACTACACAGAGAAGCCATTGAAATTCACAAGCATGTGGACAATTTCAACAGAAAGGAGGAAACCATGAAAATGAACAAAATCTGGCTACCAGTATTAAAAAAAACTCTAAAATTAGAACAGCACATCAACAGAGAAGAAACAAACAAGGACATCTAATCACCTCTCAACAAAAGATTGCTCCAGGCACTGCCAGGCAATCAAATGCTAATCAAGGTGGTCAGTTGAAACATTCACACTTAGCTCCAGCAGACAAGAGTTCTTTGTCCCACCCTGGTCATTCCACAGATATATAAACTCTTTTTCCTAGTTCCAACAGACCTCACTACCTCTGAGGATGCTTGCCATAGATGCAGGCGAAACGTCAGGAGAAATGCCTCTAGAACTTGGCCATATAGTCCGAAAAAACCTACAACAATCCATCTGTGTTCATATTTGGGTGTACTGAGTGCTTGTGCCAAGTTTGGTCCAGATCCATCATTGTTTGAGTCCACAGTGCTCTCTGGATGTAGGTGAACTACAACTCCCAAACTGAAAGTCAATGCCCACCAAACACTTTCAGTATTTTCTGTTGGTCATGGGAGTTCTGTGTGCCAAGGTTGGTTCAGTTCCATCATTGACAGAGTTCAGAATGCTCTTTGATTGTAAGTGAACTATAAATCCCAGCAACTACAACTCCCAAATGACAAAATCATAATTTTTTGAGTGATGGTCGCTTCTTGTGTTGTGAGACGTTTTGTTCAAAATGTGGTGTGATTTTGTTCATTGGTTCTTTTGTTTTTAAGGTACTCATTATGCACAGAGAATTTTTATTGTTGCAACTCAGAGTAAGCTTCACCTTGCTTCCAAACACCACCACACAAGAACTGTTTTATAGTTTTATAGTTTATTGAAGAAAAAAATCCAAGTCAAAATAAAGAATAAGCATTGCAAAGTTCCAAAGATTTAGGTTATATGCAGAATATAGTTCCAAAGATATTCAGGTAAAAACAAGAGGCACAATCCAATAGGCAAAGTTCAAAACAGAGTCCAAGATACAAGCAATGAAACAATTGCCCCAAGAATCATAATGCAAGAAATCCCAAGCGTGCTGCTTCCCAGCTACGGTTATTCCATGAAGCTTTCAGGCTAATAAGCTACATTGAACTGACGCTTTTCCTCCGTTTTCAAGAAGCCTAAATACCTTTCTAACATGAAAACATTATGCTCTCACCATCATGAAAGCATTGCGATGACCTTTTCCCAAGCTGGCTTCTCGTCTGCCAGCCAGGTGAGAACTCCGCCTGACCCACAAATCAAGACGAGCTTTCCGGGCCAAGTCACTATCAAGGCTTTCTGCACTTTCAGTATCAGCGTGGGAAGGAGGCAAATGCCTCCCCACCTGTTCGCTATCTCCTTGTTTGCTATCTCCTTCGTTAAAATTCTTTCTTCTGAGAACCGCTGTGTTGACTCTGCACTATCTGTGGGAGCTTCAGAAAAAGACCTAGAAGCAGGCCCAGAGATCTGAGGCACAGAAAAAGAGCCAGGAATCTGAATCCCATCATCCTCATCATCAGAGAACATCTCAGCCACAACATTTATATATATAAATTAAAAAGGGTTTAACTTTGATATAGTTTGGGGTACAGTTGCTGCTGGGTCCTTTCAGAATCTCCAGCAGCTTCAATATTGTGGAACTTTAAAAAGCAGAAAATGTTTTAAAACTAAAGAAAATATATCACTTGCTTGAAGTTTTCTTGTTGATCATAAACCTTTGGGGAGGTGAGTGCCATGGCTCAACAACATATTCTCCAATTCCCACACTGCCAAGTTTCTTATCAATGCACTGAGCCTTTTTATAAATATAAATTGTACAATTCATTCCCCTTTCTCCCAATTTCTGGTCATCACATCATCTCAGCATAGCTGGGAGAAACATATATTTCCTGCACTATGATTCCCAGTCACATAGTTTAATCTGTTTCTCCCTCCAATAACTTTCTTTTTTGAAAGAAAATCCCATCAGATAGTACACATCAGATTGGTAAATAGATGTCCTGACTGAAAATTGTCAACTGAAATGGTTCTGCTTCATTACCATTCAAATTGATATCTGAGTAGCATCCTGATTCCTTATCCATTTTGGAAAGGATGATTTAAAAAGTTGCTACCTAACGTCATCAGCCAAATTGTTAGCAGCCTACCTGGCGTGTCAGCAACATGCAGTGAAACACTTTGATTTGGCAAGACCTGAACAATACTTTGGCCATTGGAGGTGAAAGAAAAGAACGCTATGGGAGCAGAAATCACAGGGTTGCTTTGTAGTCCTGTGGCATTAATTCAGCAAGATGAATAGAAAGCTGTGCTTAACCTACTTATCCAGATGAATGGTTCAGTTTAGACATCACCTCAGCTGGTTTTGGGACTAATTCATTTAAAAACAAAAAGTAGATAGTGCATACATACCCAGTTGATGAGAGGAGCTCCAACTTTATTTTCTTTCTGTTATCTGTTTGCAGTCATAGGGCAGGCCTCCTGTCCATCATAATTAAGCTTTGGTTCCACCCCTTGTTCAGGGCTCTGGGAGGGAAAGGGGCCATTTTTTTTTGGGCAGTCTCTCATAAGGAAGCTAAACTATAGGTCGTAGACCAGCTCATCCCGTAGAAAAGCTTCTTTTCTCTAGAACATCCAGGGAATCAGAGAAGAGTCAAAGTAGGAGGGCGTAGTTACTAGGCTTGGGCGATTCAGTTCGTTAATTTCGTAATTCGTTATTAATTCATATTTAAATTAGCTTACAATCCAATATCGAACCATGCAGGAATAGTGTGAGGAGTAATTAAGAATTGAAACAATTTTTCCAATTTTTGTAATTATTTCGTAATTATTTTCGTATGTCTGGTGCAAGTTTTACAATCTCGCATTTACCCCACTTCCGGTCCCTTTGCTCTGCTGCTTCCCTCCTCTTTCCTCTTGCCTCTTGCTTCTTCTTGCCTCACTCTAATATACAATACTATAATATAATATATAATATAATAATATAATATATATATTATATTATATTATTATATTATTATAATACTATTATAGTATTGTATAGTATTGTATATATTATATTATTATATATTTTATTACTATATTATTATATTATATTATAATTGTATAATATATAATATAATATAATATAAAGTAATATAATATAATTATAATATAATATAATATACAATAACATATAATATAATAATATTATAATAATATAATAATATTATAATATAATATAATATATATTATATTATATTATTATAATACTATTATATTATAGTATTGTATATATTATATTATATTATTATATATTTTATTACTATATTATTATATTATATTATAATTGTATAATATAATATAATATAAAGTAATATAATATTATAATAATATAATATAATATACAATAACATAATATAATATAATATAATATAATATAATAATATAATATACAATAATATAATATTATAATATTATAATAATATAATATATAATATAATATAATAATATATAATATAATAATATAATAATATAATATAATATACAATAATATTATATTATAATATTATAATATAATATACAACAATATAATATAATAATATTATAATAATATAATATAATATAGTTGTTGTTTGTTTTATCACACCAACAGTCAACAACAGAGGGAGAGGGAAGCTTCAGAAGTTCCCCCTGTCCCATTTGGAGGTTTTTTTAGCATATTGCGCAATCACGTCCGCCATTAACGAATCAATTCGTAATTTACGAAATTTTGGAAATTTCGAAATTTTGAAATTTTAAATTCCGGAAGTCCTCAGAATTTAGAAACGCTAGCACACCCTAGAAACGAAATGAGTTTAGAACCAATTTTTTTCTTGATCGCCCAAGCCTAGTAGTTACACCAACCACCCAGGAGTGCGACTTCACAATGCCAAGCCATGCAATTCCAACAGCTATGTGATGTTCCTGTCACAATGACAGTAAGTAGCACCAATCCTGTAAGAATACTACAGGATAGCAGCAATGCAATAATGTCATCGTTTTGCAAGCTCTTCAGCCTTTCCTGCCAAAGAGTGCTGATGCCTCATCAAATTACAGCTCCCAGGATTCCATAGAATTGGGCCATGGGAATTAAAGTGTGTTGAACTACAATAATTCTACAGTGTAGATAAACCACATGTCTTGCCTGATGTAGGAGGACAATATCACTTACCTCATGATTTTCTGCATTTCTAGCACTACAGTTGCCCTGTGGCTTAAAAAACACTGGTTTGCAGGAATATATTTGAACAGACAGGCAAATGAAAATGTTTTATGTATTAGCAACTGTTGTAAATGTATGTGTTAAACAGTGAGGGAACATTCGTTAAATGTTCATTGCATAAAAATGATGAGTGAGGGAAGTGGTAGAATGACTTCTGAATAAGAAAACCTCAGAAATGAACATGAGTACTGGGCCATATAACAAAAAAAAAAGGTCCTAATGGTGTTAAGAAGAAAGGCTTTTCCTTTGGCAACAAAGACAGGTTTTATCTGAACATGGAAAGCTTTTCTCTGATGTCATTGGATGACAAAGCTCTATATAATCTTCACAAAACAGATGGAAAGATCTGCCATAAAAAACAACAACCCTGAGTTAGAAGAAAGTAGAACAAGAGACAGCTTTTGCCACTTGAAAGATCAGATGATTTTCTGATGAGATTAGAGGCCGCAGAGAGCTTAAGAGAAGCAACAATTCCAGCCTACCAGGACAATAAGAAAACCAAGTTCTTTTGTATTTCTATAGGGTTGAAAAGCCAGTGATGTTTGATCTCATTATAACAGGGACAGTGGGATTGCTAGATGAAAGACGTGTCATCACACAGATGGATAATACATTAAGTATCTTTCTTCTGTTTCACTGTGAAGAACCCCATACTTTGTATGTTGCTGCATTGTGAAGAGTTCCTCATGTTGATCCTAATACTCCTAAAGTAATATAATGTGTCACCATGTTCCAGCAACTGATAAAAGCAGAAAACATACAGGTCCAGGGTGAAGTGAGGCTGGGGATCGACAAGCTCCCCTGGTGAAAGGTGAAGTGCCACAAGAGAACTCACATTCTGAGTTGCCAACTGAGATTAAAGGGCAAGAGGATGAAGGGAGCTCATGATATGGGGGGTGTCATGAATCTAACCTTTTGCCAGGAAGGCCGAAGCCTGGAAAAGTCAGTAGCTGACATGTTGAGAGATAGGCAGGAGAGCTAAGAGGCAAGAGGGAGGAGTCAGCCGACTCCTGATTGGCTAGAGCAGTCAGGGGAGGAGTTAGGTTTGAGAGGGAAAAAAGGCTGTCTTATTTGACAAGCTGGGGAGTTGGGCTTTAAACATCGAAGAGTGTAGAAGGATAGTTAGGAAGAGGGAGCTGAGAGGAATTTAGACAGGGAGAACTTTTGAAGTGAGCCTTGGGATTAGAGCATAGGATAGGCAGAGGTTCCTGAAGCACTGTACAGAGTAGGGTCAGTGTAGGAAAGCCTATTTTGCCCTGTGAGGCAGTCAGTGGACTGTTCTCAAGGACACACTGTGTCAGTGTAGTGAACTGTGTGAAGCAAGGAACTCACAGGGAACAAAAGTTACAGTCTTGAGAGAAGACTGCTTGTCTGAACCAGCTAAGCCTCAGTAAACCACATTAAGCTTTTGTACCACTCTTATGAAGAGTTGATTTGTTCACCAAGTTTAAAATAAACCTGTTTATAGTTTCATCTTTAAAAGAAGAACCAAGGGCTTAAACAAACTTTTCCTATTTTCACATTCACACTTATGTTTTCCTCAGACATTAATTGAGGTGGTGGCGGTGAAACTACCAATTACATCAGTAATTAACATCGTTAAATCAGTTGGTCACATAACAACATTACTGAGGTGGGATAAGAGAATCTTTCCCCCCCTTGATATAGTCATTGGTCATCGTTAAAGTAGTGTCCAGCTGAACGTTAACCCTTCACACTGGTGATTAGAGGTGGGATTGTTTGCCCACCTGCCCAGTGTGTCGTTGATCCTTATTACACTGGTGGCAGCGGTGGGATTTGTATTCCCTCCTGCCCAGTGTGTCGTTCATCTCCTTTACAGGGGGCAACTCATATGTACATTCATACGTGATTCCCCCATGGTCCATACACCATGCTTGGCTGCTGTGGCGGTCTGGATGAGGGCTACAAAATTGAAACTGAATCCAGATAAGATAGAGGTACTCCTGGTTTGTTGTTCTTGTTGTTGTTGTTGTTGTTGTTGTTGTTGTTGTCATGTCAGGAGTGACTCCTGGTGTGAGAGAATTGGCCGTCTGCAAGGATGTTGCCCAGGGGATGCCCGGATGATTTGATGTTTTTATCATCCTTGTGGGAGGCTTCTCTCATGTCCCCGCATGAGGAGCTGGAGCTGATAGAGGGATCTCATCCGCCACTCACCAGATTCGAACCTGCGACCTGTCAGTCTTCAATCCTGCCAGCACAGGGCTTTAACCCACTTAGTCATAAGGCCGAACAGGGCATAGGGTTACAGCCTGTACGGAATGGGGTTACACTCCCCCTGAAGACACAGGTTCGCAGCTTGGGTGTGATCCTGGTCTTATTGTTGGAACCTCAGGTTTCAGCGGTGACAGGGAGAGCATTTGCATAATTAAAACTTGTGCGCCAGCTGTGTCCATACCTTGGGAAGTCTGACTTGACCATGGTGGTCCAAACTCTGGTTACATCCTGTATAGACTACTGCATCACTCTCTATGTGGGGTTGCCTTTGAAGACTGCTCAGAAGCTTCAAATGGTCCAACGATCGGCAGCCAGGATGCTAAAAGGAGCGGCACTCAGGGAGCATCCTCTGCTGCGCCAGCTCCACTGGCTGCCAATTTGCTACCGGGCACAATTCAAAGTGCTGGCTTTAGCTTTTAAAGCCCTAAACAGTTCTGGCCTGACCTACCTGTCCGAACGCATCTCCTCTTATGAACCAGTTAGGACATTAAGATCGTCTGGGGAGACCCTACTCTCGATCCCGCCGGCTTCACAAGCACACCTGGCGGGGACGAGAGACAGGGCCTTCTCAGTGGTGGCCCCTCGGCTGTGGAATGCCCTTCCTGCAGATATCAGATCGACCCCCTCCTTGCTGGCATTCCGGAGGAAAGTAAAATCCTGGCTGTTTGAACAGGCATTCGACTAAGCAGTGTGATTGATTGACTGATTACACTGTTCAACGGAGAAACAGTTCCGGGCCTAAAAATAGTTGTTCTTTTATAATTTTGGGGTGCTGAAAATGAAAATGACATTTAAAAATGTATATTGGCTCTAGTTTTTATGATATAAGCAATCACGTGATCACGTATGGTTGAAAAAATGCATGTTGCGACTTACACTATGGAAGATTCTAGAATACTCTATAAAGTTTGATGACGCAGTATTAGTGCCGTGTGCAAAAGCCAGAAAGCCCTATATAAGGCCAGGCTTTTGAACGGTGAGGGTCAGTCAGTGGAAGACTGAGACAGTATTGTTAAACATTGTTTTACATTGTTCTTTTTACTGTAGTTATGCCTCGCACATGTGTAAATAAAGCACTATGGAAAATAGATATCAAGGTAAATGGACTCCGTCAATGCTGTCAGACTACTTCTGGAGCATTGTAAGAGACAATCCGTTCCTTGCATACAAAAGAAAAGTCAAGAGAAGCAAACAGGATATAAACTAAAGTCACGATTAAAGCAACATTTAAACTTTCAGACTTTTCAACTGCATTAGGCCTACTAATATAGTTTCTTGCTGCACAAACATAAACAATAGACTAATTAAATAAATATTTCTCACGTATAAACTATTGGCAATATAATTTGACTAAAATTTAGTAAATATTCACGGTTTATATACATGCAGTAAGGTTAGGCGCATTATCATAATATTAACAAATTACCTATTGTGGAGAAAATTGAAATAGCTGTTGCATAAAAACCAGAGCCAATTAACACATTTAATTATTATATTTGAATTCAGCATGTTAAATTTATTAAGAAACAGCACATTTCGTTTCCGTAACTGAGAAAAACTGAAAATTTGTAGAACAGTGTTATTGGAACACGGAATAATGGATACCGAGTTTGGATTCTGATTTCATTGATGAGACCTGATGGATTTGTTATATTGATGTATTGATGTATTGATGCGGATGTCTAATGATTTGTGATGCTATTGCTTTTAAATGCCTAATGATTCTGTATTGTGTATACCGAAATTGTTGTAAACCGCTCTGAGTCGTCTAAAGGCTGAGAAGAGCGGTATACAAATAAAGTAAATAAAATAAATAAATAAATAAATTCGCATTCTGAGTTGCCAACTGAGATTAAAGGTCAGGGGGATGAAGGGAGCCCATGGTATGGGGGGGGGCAACTCATGTGTAAATTCATACGTGATTCCCCCATGGTCCATACAACATGCTTGGCTGCTGTGACGGTCTGGATGAGGACTACAAAATTGAAATTGAATCCAGACAAGACAGAGCTAGTACTCCTGGTTAGTCATAAGGCCAAGACAGAGGTACTCCTGGTTAGTCGTAAGGACATAGGGTTACAGCCTGTGCTGGATGGGGTTACACTCCCCCTGAAGACACAGGTTCGCAGCCTGGGTGTGATCCTGTACTCATAGTTGAGCCTGGAACCTCAGGTTTCAGCGGTGACAGGGAGAGCATTTGCATAATTAAAACTTGTGCGCCAGCTGTGCCTGTACCTTGGGAAGTCTGACTTGACCATGGTGGTCCAAACTCTTGTCACATCCTGTATAGACTACTGCAACACACTCTATGTGGGGTTGCCCTTGAAGACTGTTCGGAAACTTCAACTGGTCCAGCGAGCGGCAGCCAGATTGCTTACTGGAGCAAAATACAGGGAACACACCACCCCCCTGCTGTGTCAGCTCCACTGGCTGCCGGTTCAGTTCCGAGCACAATTCAAGGTGCTGGTTTTGACCTACAAAACCCTTTACGGTTCCGGTCCAGCGTATCTGTCCGAACGTATGTCCCTCTACGTCCCATCCCAGAATTTGAGATCATCCGGAGAGGCCCTGCTCTTGACCCCACCGCTATCACAAGTGAGGCTGGTGGGGACGAGGAGCAGGGCCTTCTCGGTGATGGCCCCCCACCTGTGGAACTCACTCCCGGGGGAAATCAGAGCATCAACATCCCTCCTTGCCTTCAGGAGGAAGGTAAAGACGTGGCTATGGGACCAGGCCTTTGGGCATCCTGACAATTAGATATGGAAACCAGATGGATAGGACCGACAAGGTATGGAAATTGGAATTTAGACTATGAGACTGTGAAACACTGACCAGCAATGAGGTTTGTATTGTTTTTATTGTTTCTACCTGTTTTTATTGGTTTTATGGTTGTTCTGACGATAATAATTCTGTTCTGTTAATTGCTGTTTATTACTAAAATTGCTGTCGTTAACTGATGTTGTTGTTCCTTGCTGTATGTAATTGCGGGCATCGAATTGTGCCTTGCTTGTGTAAGCCGCCCTGAGTCCCCCCCGGGGTGAGAAGGGTGGGGTAGAAGCAACCGAAATAAATAAATAAATAAATAAATAAATAAATATAGACTACTGCATCACTCTCCTTGTGGAGTTGCCTTTGAAGCTTCAAATGGTCCAACAAGCAGCAGCCAGGTTGCTAATGGGAATGGCGCTCAGGGGACACATGACTCCATTGACTTCATTGTCTCCCAATAGTTCGATTTATTCAAATGTTTGAAAATTTATTTTGTTGTGTTGGGAAACTGACAAAAATGTTGAGTTGCTAAGAGACATCACTGATGTGCCTCTCTTTAACATTTTAAAATAAAATTAATATTGTTAGATAAATTAAAATTCTTTACATTCACAAAGTTGGAATAAATAATGGGGAAGGAGCAATGGGGTGGTTTTCCTGTTGCAAATATATCCAGTGTCTATACACTGGAACTCCTCTACACCTGTGAGTACATCATGTGTGTTTCTGAGATGCTTGACAGGTGGAAACAACTCTAGAGGGAAAATTTAATATCTTTCTTGCTGAAGATTTCCCATTCAATGAGCAAACTTTACTTACCTACCAGTCTGTCAATGTATTTTCCTATTCTTAAGCAATTCTACAACTCTCAAGGGCACCAAGAACAATTATGCATGCATATAAATAAGATGTTTTAAAAGCCATACTCTGCAACTCCCTCATGCGTACGTCTCTGAGTTATCTGCTAATTCTTTTCTCATTAGACAATGCAAAAATACAATTTAGGAATTCCATTTATCACTAATTATAAAGAGGCTCTTGAAGCATCAGTCTGGTACCTTCTCGTTCCTGAGAACGCAAGCAAATGTCATAGGATATTGAGATGGAATAAAAATGAGGTAGTCCAATGAACTGAATCTGAATAAATCAAGGGAGAATTCAGAGAGGACAAAAAATTCACATTAATTTAAATATTGAAGTAAGGCTGGATCTAGGTAAAGGTAAAGGTTTTCCCCTGACATTAAGTCCAATCGTGTCCAACTCTGGGGGTTGGTGCTCATCTCCATTTCTAAGCCGAAGGGCCGGTGTTGTCCATAGACAACTCTAAGGACATGTGCCCAGCATGACTGCATGGAGCACTGTTACCTTCCCGCCTATTGATCTACTCACATTTGCATGTTTTCAAACTGCTAGGTTGGCAGAAGCTGGGGCTGACAGCGGAAGCTCATGCCACTCCCCGGATTCAAACCTACAACCTTTCAGTCAACAAGTTTAGCAGCTCAGCAGTTTAACCCACTGTGCTATATGAGTCTACAGTGTCAGATAATCTGGGATAAACAGATTATCTGGAATCAGATCCTGGGATATAGAGTATTATAAATCCAGCCTAAGATTCAACAGATGGTCCAGTTTGCTACTGTACAGGGAATGGGAGAAACAGGAACCATAGCGCTCACCTTGATATCCCATGCTGTCATTAGACTGATATTCAAGTTAACATAAAACCACGATTAAGCCCTAATGTTCTGGTACAGCTGTACCAGGAGCTCCAACTTTATTTGCTTTGTATTAAATGTTTGATTGCAGTCCTAGGTTTCAGGGACTCTGCAGATAGGTGGCTTCTTTTGGTTGCAGCCATAAGGCATGTCACCTGTCCATCATCGTTATGTTTTGGTCCCGCCCCTTGCTCAGGGCAATTGGGAAGGGAAGGGAGCCATTTTTAGTTAGTCTCAACAAGGTAAGCTTATGTATAGGATGTGTGCAAGCTTCCCCTGTACAAAAGCTTCAGCCTTTAAGAATTTCCAGGAAAACAGTCCTAAAGACCAAATAACTCCAGCTGGAGAACATCTACTGCCTTGCTGGTAGGTCCACTTGGCATTTGAGACGCAGTTCGACCTGGTAGTGGAGCCCACATCAGTAAGGGTTAGATTACAGTCAGCCTGGGAGAAGTTAAAAAGGGGATTTTCCTTTAAAGAAGAAGTTATTGAAGACAGTTGCCTGTCCTTCGTGGGCAAGATTAGGAATTCACCAGTTGCCTAAAATCTTGGAATCATTTGCTTAACTTTACTGAAGACAAGAGAAGTTTCTGTTTGATTGTTCATTAATAAAAGACTTTGTTGTACTTCACAAGCCATCTTAAGACTATTTGTGGTGAAAAGCCTCTGAGAACTTCTCTTTAGGCCCCCTGGCTTCCTGCTGGGCAAAGGTTGCACATCCTGTTCTAAAGACAATTATTTACAGAACACCTAAACATACAAGCATGGACATTCTGACCAGTTGCCAATAACAATCTATGCACTCTACATGGGGCTGCCTTTGAAGACGACTCAGAAACTCCAGCTAGTCCAGCAGGAGGCAGCCATTACTAACTGGGACAACATACAGGGAGCATACCACCCCCCTGCTATGTCAGCTTCACTGGCTGCCCGTCCACCCCCGAGTCCAATTCAAAGTGCTGGTTTTGACCTATAAAGCTCTATAAAGTTCTGGCCCAGCTTACTTGTCAGAACGCATCTGCCTCTACATCCCATCTCGCAATCTAAAATCATCCAGGGAGGCCTTGCTCTCGCTTCCGTCAACATCGCAAATGCGTTTGGTGGGGACGTGAGACAGGGCCTTCTCGGCTGTGGTCCACCAACTATAGAATGCACTCCCAAATGAGATAAGATCGACTCCATCCCTCCTGGCCTTCAGAAAAAAATTAAAATTGTGGTTTTGGGACCAGGCTTTTGGACATCAGACGTAATTTGCACCATAATGGACACTGACTGGAATGGCGTTGCGGCAGATGACATTGTGGCTTTGTTTTACTGTTTGAATTAATGCTATATGTATTGGTTTTAATGACTGTTTTGTATTTGATTGTGTTATATTATTATAATTGTGATGTAGCGGTCTTGCACCATTACTAATGTAAGCCATCCCGAGTCCCCCTTCGTGGGTAGAAAAGAGTGCCAGAAATAAATAAATAAATAAATATGCACAGACCAAAATTTAACACTATTTTTCCAGTCATTCGCCTCAACATTCAAATCTCCCACTAACTGGGTAGAAGGAGAAAAAATATGCCTTCTAGTAGAGCATGTCTGCATTCACAATAGAATTTTTTACCATTTTTGTTTTGCTTGCAATGATATGGAATAAGAATAACAGAATTGTAGGATACAATTAACAGCTGGGGACAACAATTGCTCAAGGCTCATGTTGTATTGACCAAACATTTGTACTGCTTAATCCTTGTTGTACAGCATATATATTTTTAATGTCAAACCACTGTTTTTCTGAAGGTACTAATAAATACAAGTTTATTTTATTGACAGTTTACATGTTTATTCTTCTGATTGGTTGTGTAGGAAGTGCACCATGCACTGCTTTGCCCTGGGGTCTATAATGCTATTAAGACGGCCCAGCATATCCGTGTCCAAATATTAGCCTCAGCTACAATAGCATTTTCACTAGAAAATGGAAAGATAAACTGAATTCCAAAGTATATCTTTATTTCATGTTATTTACAACAGTTTATATTTTGCCCGTATTGCCTCAAGGTGGCTTACACCTTACAAACACTAAAAGAAAAAAACACATACTTTCTATGCAGTCAAAAGAATTGTAAACCACACTACATAGGTTCTTGTAGGTTTTTTCGGGCTATAGGGCCATGTTCTAGAGGCATTTCTCCTGACATTTTGCCTGCATCTATGGCAAGCATCCTCAGAGGTATGCTTGCCATAGATGCAGGCGAAACGTCAGGAGAAATGCCTCTAGAACATGGCCCTATAGCCCGAAAAAACCTACAAGAACCTAGTGATTCCAGCCATGAAAGCCTTCGACAATACACACTACATAGTTTAGAGAGAGAATATAAACAAGGTAAATAAAGAGAGTCGAAAGAATAATAGAGCCAACAACTCAACCAAAACAACTCAATAAATGGAGTGATCACAAGTAAAAAAAATCGCACTCAGACAGGATCATATAATTAAGTCATGGGTGTCCCCTTCATTCTTAAAATATTTATTTATTTACTTACTTACTATATTTGTATACCGTCCTTCTCTGCCTGCAGGCGACTCAAGGCGGTTTACAGAGGCAACAATTCAATACCCAACAACACCATAAAAACATTTAAAACATTTAAAACATTAACATATAATATAAAACCATAACAAGATCAATAAGATCTTTCGATGATTTCGTAGATTTTGAGGAGAAGCAGGCACTGAAGCCTGATTTTCGTGGGGCCACAAATCAAAAGGAATTAAAATCCGACTTGGGTTGAACGCTCGTCTGAAACGTCACAGCCTCCTCTTGGGTTTGTGTTTCAGCCAAAGCAACGGGTGTTTTTTTTTTGGGGGGGGGGTCTCCCCAAAAACAGCCTCTTCCCCTCTAGTCCTAATTCCACATCAAGCTGGATCATGGCCAAAGCCCACCGCAACCCTGTCTCCACTTTGGCAGGGTCTCAACCCAGTGGTTCTCCTCTTTTTCTCCCCTCCTCTTTCCTCAAAGCTTCTCGACTCAAAAGGCTTCTCGAAACCTAAACGAAAACCGTTTACACCTGTTGGGACACAACTCGGCCGCTAAGGCTTTTTTTGTGTTTTAAACACGATCATTATTATTATTACTAATAATAATAAAAACAAATTTAAAAAATTTAAAAAAAAAACGGAGATTCCATCTGAACATTAAGAAGAACTTCCTGACTGTGAGAGCCGTTCAGCAGTGGAACTCTCTGCCCCGGAGTGTGGTGGAGGCTCCTTCTTTGGAAGCTTTTAAGCAGAGGCTGGATGGCCATTTGTCAGGGGTGATTTGAATGCAATATTCCTGCTTCTTGGCAGGGGGTTCGACTGGATGGCCCATGAGGTCTCTTCCAACTCTTTGATTCTATTATTCTATGATTTTATGATTCTAAGACCTAAATCATTTGCGTCTCCTAGTTAAAAGGTTGTCCAATATCATCATCCAGTCCTTCCATATTCCTATGTCTGTTACACTGGATTTTCAAACGCTTGCTCAAGCACCCAAGTCTTGACTTTTTTCCGGAATATTAAAAGGGAGGGGGTCGATCTAATGTCCCCAGGAAGGGCGTTCCATAGCCAAGGGGCCACCACTGAGAAGGCCCTGTCTCTCGTCCCCACCAAACTTGTTTGTGATGCAGGCAGGATCGAGAGCTTGGCCTCCCCAGATGATCTTAAAGTCCTAGCTGTTTCATAAGGGAAGATGCGTTCTGCAATGAAGCATTGATTTTCAACTGTAAGTGAAACGTAGTTATGTATATGTGTCTTTACAGTTAAATATGATTGTATGTATATATATGCTTAGATAGCTGAATATTATTATATGTATGTGTTCAGTAGGTAAAAGACAGCTATGGATGTACATAAAGGGTTAACCATTTAGAAATGGCAGAACTAGAGGGATGGGACCAAGCTCAGCACTCTGAGTTAGATTGCCACGGAGAAAGGGGTGGAGCCAACTGCACTTACCAGAAGCAGACATTTTGAGGCTTCAGTCCTTTGGTCATCGAGCTAAAGGGAAGGTGGTTCAAATGTGTGGTAAACCAAACGAAGGGAAAGCTTTTAGCCTGAGTGATTTAAATAAGTCAAGGTTATTTGTTTAGGTTTGTAGTTTAACTGTGTGCTAATAGGAGAAGAAATCCCACTGGGAATCTTTACTTCAGCAGGAAGCTGAAGGGAGGCAAGGGCATTAGCTGACCATAGTTAATCTGTCAAATAAGGAAACAGATTTAGAAGTGTAACAACTAAAGAACTAGTTGGTGAAGTAAAAGACATCCTAAAGTTATATTGAGATTTGTTGAAACTGTAACTCGTGAAGCTTTATACCTCAGGAGAAGAGAACTCTGAAACCATTAAAACCCTTACACACTCCAAATAAACTTGTTCTTGTTTTAGTAACTCAAGTCTCAGTGTACTACTTCAAAAGGAGAGGAAAAAAACCTTGCTGCACACCAAAAGAAACACTATAGAGTGGTAGCAGTGAATCTATTTGGAAATAGGGGAATCCATTAATAAACTGAATAGAAAACCCTTATTAATTGGTGGTAGCATAGCCTAGCACAGTGGTTCTCAACCTTCCTAGTGCCGCGACCCCTTAGTACAGGTCCTCATGTTGTGGTGACCCCCAACCATAACATTATTTTCATTGCTACTTCATCACTGTAGTTTTGCTACTATTATGAATTGTAATGTAAATGTCTGATATGCAGGATGTATTTTCAATCACTGGACCAAATTTGGCACAAATACCCAATACGCCCAAAATTTGAATACTGATAGGGTTGTGGATGATTGATTTTGTCCTTTGGGAATGCTGGAGTTGCTGGGATTTATAGTTCACCTAAAATCAAAGAGCCTTCTGAACTCCATCAATGATGGAATTGAATCAAACATGACACACAGAATTCCCATGACCAAGAGAAAACACTGGAAAGGTCCGGTGGACATTGACCCTGAATTTTTGGAGTTGTAGTTCACCTAAATCCAGTGAACACTGTGGACTCAAGCAATGATGGATCTGGATCAAACTTGGCACAAATACTCAATATGCCCAAAGGTGAACACTGGTAGAGTTTGGAGAAAATAGACCTTGCCATTTGGGAGTTGTAGTTGTTGGGATTTATAGTTCACCCACAATGAAATAGCACTCTGAATCCCACCAACGATAGAATTGGACCAAACTTTCCACACAAAACCCCCATGACCAACAGAAAATACTATGTTTTCTGATGGTCTTTGGCGACCCCTCTGACACCCCCTCGCGACCTCCACAGGGGTCCCGACCCCCAGGTTGAGAAACACTGGCCTAGCACCTCACAGATGGTGGCAGCATACTAGATTGAATAGAGTATCAGACAACAAAGAATAAGCCTTTACACGTTCAAACAGAAAATAAACAAGGTAAATAAAGACAGTCGAAAGAATAATAGAGCCAACAACTCAACTGAAACAACGCAATAGATAGGGTGATCACAAGTCGGAAAATCACACTCAGACAGGATCATATTATGAAGTGATGGGAGTCTCCCCTTCCTTACATTCACAAAGTTGGGAATAATGTAGCTTTGGACATGATTGCTGTGTAAAATGAAAAGTTGAAGATGTTTGTGGAAGGCTTTGGACACGTCATTCTACCTGGGTCTTATATTCTGTGTCACAAAGATGCTCCAACGTTAAGGGTAGTGAGAACAAATCGCAAATAAATAATTCCACTCCCATAAAATTCCTTTAATTTGCATTTTTGTTTTCCAAGCTTTTTATAATAAAATGTTCTTGAATAAGCGTGTGATGTATGGTTGTGATATATCACAGAATCATTATATCCGTCATAAAACTGCAAAGTCTAAGTTCACAATGCAGTGATTGTCTCCGAGGAATCCAGCCAGCTTGGAAGCGGCACCCTCTTAACCTGCAAACCTTTTGCCTAAAGACTAATTCATGCATTACCATAGCAACACAGCCAGTGCCAAAATTTGCTTCCATTCCACATCACTGTATTGCAATGGCATAATATATTTTAATTAGGGCCAAAGTAGGAAATATATGAAGTGAGGATAGGCATTTAATGTGTCAGAATCATAGTCACTCCATCCCCCAGCAGGGTTCCAATGAAAATTGTCTTCCCACTCCTAAAGCTGCTTTTCACTCTGAAAGGAAAGTTTCCATTGAAGGAAATATTTATTTATTATTATTTATATACCACGTTTATATACCGCCTTTCTCAGCCCGGAGGCAACTCAGGGCGGTTCACAGTCGGCAACAATTTGATGCCTCCACAATTATAAAAAAACAATAAAAAACAAATATAAATACAATTAAAACATATAGCATATAATATAAAACAATACAAAGCCAGAGAAATATAGTCAACAGCATCTCCTTACTAAAATGGTTATCCAGATTGCGTCGTCAAGTCGTTCCATAATTTCATCTTTACCTGATTATGTTAATTAGTGAATAATAAATTAGTGAAGGAGCCCCCAGTGGCGCAGTGGGTTAAAGCACTGAGCTGCTGAGATTGTTGATCAAAAGGTCGCAGGTTCGATTCCGGGGAGCGGCGTGAGCTTCCGCTGTCAGCCCTAGCTTCTGCCAACCTAGCAGTTCGAAAACATGCAAATGTGAGTAGATCAATAGGTACCGCTCCAGCGGGAAGGTAACGGCGCTCCATGCAGTCATGCCGGCCACATGACCTTGGAGGTGTCTACGGACAATGCTGGCTCTTTGGCTTAGAAATGGAGATGAGCACCACACCCCAGAGTCAGACATGACTGGACTTAATGTCAGGGGACTACCTTTACCTTAAATTAGTGAAAGCTTGCTCAAAGAGCCAGGTTTTAACCTTTTTCAGTCTGCATGCAAAAAACCAGCTATATTCGGCCCATTGGCGGCAATAAGGAACTTACAAGACTCCCCTTTCCTTTCCTGCCTTTCTTTTTTTTCCTCTTCAGGGGAGACTGGGTTTTAGCAATGGGGATAATAATAATAATAATAATAATAATAATAATAATAATAAGAAGAAGAAGAAGAAGAAGAAGAAGAAGAAGAAGAATGTGTGAAATACTGTTGGACTTTTGAATACTGTGGGACTTTTGAATCCAGGCTGCCAAAGTTTTGGAACGCAATATGCCAGACATCACGACTGTGGAAAAGAAAACAGTTTGGATTATTGATGTTGCCATACCAGGTGACAGTCACATTGAGGAAAAACAACAGAAAAAACTCCGCTGATATCTAGGCATCAAAATTGAACTGCAAAGGCTCTGGCATAGACCAGTACAGGTGGTCCCAGTGGTCATCAGCACACTGGGTGCCATGTTTATTGGAAACAATAAACATTGACAAAATCATGATCTGTCAACTGCAAAAGGCCATCTTACTTGGATCTGCGCGCATCATTCGAAAATACATCACACAGTCCTAGATGCTTGGGAAGTGTTTGACTTGTGATTTTGTGATACGAATTCCAGCATATAGATCTCATTTGCTATGACATACTGTGTTTTGTGTCAGAATAATAATAATAATAATAATAATAATAATAATAATAATAGTTTATTTTTAACCCACCCCCTCTCTCCAAAGGTACTCAGGTCAGCTTCCAGACATAAAACATAAAACTGGCAAACATTCAATGCCATCAAAATTAAAACAAAATAAAAGACATTGGCTAATTAAATGAGTCAAATAGTCAAGCATCAAGGAACATACAGTCAGACAGTTAAAACTGTATAAGATGTAAAAATATAGGTCTTCAATAAATTACAATAAAATAGTCATTGTCAGCTTCATCCATTTAAAGACTCGGTGATGTTAAGATCTCAATCAAAAGCATCAGAGACTTAAGATACCTCTTTCTGCAATCCTTTCCATTTTTCAGGTAGGTGCGTGCACCACACAGCTTTCCAAGGCATTTTTTAGGAGGCCCAGGGAAGGAACTTAAGAGCGATGACCTGGAACTCAGAGGAGCTATCCTATCCTCCCTGGACTACCTTAAAAATCCCCTCTATTTTGCCTGGTGCCTGCTATCTCCTTTCTGCTTGGGTTTTGCTTAAAGCCGTTTCTACTTTCTACTGAAGATGAGAGGTAGGCTGCTCTTTTTGTTTGCTGGGATTACTATTTATTATTATTATTATTATTATTATTATTATTATTATTATTATTATTATTATCTTTTAGAAGTATTTTCTGAAGGAAAGGAAGGGAAGGAGAAAAAGAAGCTAAAAAGGTGACTCTCCATCTCCAAGCCCCCAAATGTGCACATGTGCATCCCACCCACCATCCTTCAGGTCCCCTACTCCTACTCTGTCCCACTAAATAAAAAGAATCAGAAAAATAAAGTAAAATCAAAAAGGTTAAACTGTGATGCGGAATAGGGGAGGAGGAGCCAAGATTGGCTCCCACTTGCTTTTATGTTGGGTGGGTTTTTGTACCGGAAGGTCCCTTCCCATTTCAAGAAATGGAACGAAATTAATAAACTGAATGGCTAAAGGGATCGGCTAAAATTGTACCGTGCACAAGTCTACTTGGCAGGCTCTTTTACTCAGAACAGGGGGCAAAGTCAGTTTTCCTTGTCAAGTGACATAAATTAAAGTACTAGGATCAAAGGATCAAGAAAGATCTTGCTCCACTTCAAATGCTGAATACTGAACTATGGCCCCTTCTACACTGCCATAGAAAATCCAGATTATCTGCTTTGAACTAGATTTTATGGCAGTGTAGACTCATAAAATCTAATAAAAAGCATATAATGTGGATTATCTGCTTTGATAATCTGAATTACATGGAAGTGTAGAAGGGGTCTGGGCTGTTTAAGGACTGGCTACAAATTAACTAAACCCAGTTGTCCTCAACAACTCAAAAATATCTGTCTAATGGCTCCAGCTTTGTGCATCACTGATCTTTGATGCATGCTTTCAAAAAAATCTTCCTTGAGATTTCCTAGCTTTGGACTCTGCTTTGAATGCTTTTGTCCCTTTGACCATTGGAATGCCTGACCCATGCTTCTTTTTAGAGCAGTAATGCACTTTCCTTGAATTGTCACAAGATTTTGGCAGTGAATTCAGTTGTAAAGTTTGCCATCGGTTTTTGGCAATAGTCAAGAAAAGGAGGCTGTCTTATACATCTGTAAGGGAGGCGGTTGAAATCCCACCTGTGGTGGACGGGGTCACAATCCCCCTGAAGGCAAATGTTTACAACTTGGGAGTTCTCCTGGACTCATTGCTGAGCCTGGAACCCCAGGTCTCAGCGGTGGCCAGGGGAGCATTTGTACTATTAAAACTTGTGCGCCAGTTGCACCCGTACCTTGGAAAGTCAGACTTGGCCACAGTAGTCCATGCTCTAGTTACATCTCGCATAGACTACTGCAACACACACTACATATTTCTCTATCATGTCATTTTGGAACTGTTTATTTTATTTTGTTATGTTATGTATTTATTTTGATGGTATTTTTGCTTTTTCTATTTTATTTTGCTGTACTTGTATTGTATTTTGTTGTAATTTTGGGCTTGGCCTCATATTAGCCGCCCCGAGTCCCCTTCGGGGAGATGGTGGCAGGGTATAAATAAAGTTTATTATTACGTAGGGTTGCCTCTGAAAACAGTTCGAAAGCTTCAAGTAGTCCAATAGACAGCAGCCAGATTGCTAACCAGAGCAGCGTACAGGGAACGTACAACACTCCTGTTACGTCAGCTCCACAGGCTGCCAATTTGCTTCCGAGCACAATCCAAAGTGCTGGCTTTATTCTATAAATCCCTAAACAGTTCTGGTTCAGTTTACCTTTCTGAACGTATCTCCCTTTATGATCCAGTGTGACTGTTAAGATCTTCTGGGGAAGCCCTGCTCTCAGTCCCGCCCTCATTGCAGGTGTGGTTAGTGGGGATGAGAGACAGGGCCTTCTTGGTGATGGCCCCATGGCTGTGAAACTATTTCCCCAGTGACATCAGAACAGCCCCCTTGCTCTTAAGCTTCAGGAAGAATCTTAAGAACTGGCTATTTAAGAAAGCCTTTGGGGATTAATATGACCCAAAGATATGACGGAAGAATGGCAAAGCACTTGGTTCAATGTTTACAAAGTTCAGTTGGTGAAATGTTTTATATGTTTTAATCATTTGAAAGATTATTTTGAATTTATATGTATATTTTTTACAGTTGTATAATATTGTGTTTTGCTGATATTGTTATTGTTTGAATCTGGCTGTGCCATCGCTCCTGGGGGCTATAACTCTTAGTGAAAGAGGCATGGACATGGCATCTTTCCCCAGGGGATTGCTTCTTGCCCTCCTATAGGAAACTGGAACTCCCAAAGACCAAAACACAACAGATAACACAAAATGGTATTTATTGTTCACAATGAGTTATCTTTCTCAGGCATAAACTTGATGTTTCAACAGGGATAAAGGAAATATACTTTACAATCTCTGAAGTCCAAGGAGTTTGCAGCTGAGAAGCTTTTCCTGTTTCCTGTTTCCTCAATGACTGTGAATATCAGAATAAACACAACCCCAGTCCAATGGCCTATGTTGAAGGGACAAGACCTTCCTCTGGTGCCAAAAGAACCAGTTTGAAGGTGCTTGGGTCTCCTCAATGTTGTCCAGGACGATCTGGATATAAAGCATGAGTCCCAAGGGTAAAAAAAAACCTTAGAATTGGTGCTGAGAGGTAATTTAAGCAGGGGCTTTTAGAGCCAAGTCTCTTACTCACGTCCATCTGATAGAAACTCTGATGGCAGAATGAAAAAAGGGAAGCACTCCCCTCCTCCAGGAAGAGGTGGAGCCAAAAAATTGAGCTTGAGAAAGCAATTCAACTGGTCAAGCAACACAGCTATAAATAACCAATCAATCCAAGTATACATAAGCAGGGTAAAAAGGCAGGATTAAGCATGATACAACAGTTTAAATCTTGCAACTAACAGTTCTACACATAGGTGGCACCACTCGCGCCATCACACTGGCATTGAATTATTGCCATTGTTTGTAAGCTGCCTCAAGTCCTCCTTGGGAGCGAGAAGGGTGGGATATAAGTACAGTAAAGAAATAAATTGAGATATGGTACTGGAAGATTTATGGGCAAAACCCTGGTAAGGTGCTTCTACACTGCAGAATTGATGCAGCTTGACACCACTTTCATGCTACAGAGTAATGGAAGTTGTAATTTGGTGAGGCACTAGCATTCTTTAGCAGAAAAGGCTAAATACTTCATACTACTACAACTCCAGGGATTCCATAGCATTTAAAGTGGTGCCAAAGTGTGTTAATTCTGCAGTGTAGATGCATCTGTAAATTCTGCCTCAAGTTTGAATCCCTAGATTAGTAGCTTTATATTTACTTTTCCTTTGAGTACAACTCTGAAAGTGAAAGAACCACAGCAGAAGAGACTCCTACGAAGATTCTGTGCTTCTTGGCATCTAAAAGCGGAGTGCTATATTGTTCAATCCCCTGGCCTCTCGCTTTGTTGTTTAGGTCTGCTTAGTCACTGTGAACCGTTTTCCCTGTCGGTTCCTTTATTGGTCTCAGCACACCTGGAAGAAAGTAGCACAACATGGAAGCAAAAAGAAAGTTCAATACTATGAGTTGCTAGACACCTGTCATAGCCTGAAACCAAAATTAAACTGTTCTATAGTAACACTTAGTGACAAGGAAAGGTTTGTGATCACATAACTTTTGCGGAATATTGGCTTCATGGGATAGCGTCCTCAATCTATATTTAACACATATATTTCAACAGACAGACAAGAATCTGGAAATAATGTATAATTTATTACACTTTGGAACAATGGAAGTGTGGCAGAATTACATTTCAAATTATACTTAACGAGTGAGAATTATACTCTTTTTTTGGCACAATGAGTAATGGTCTCTACTTTTAAGAAGTTAAAAGTAGAGACCATTACTCATTGTGCCAAGGAACAAGACTCCTGTGAAAATGGGGGGACAGGACAATCAATTGAACATGATTGAATACCACCATAGCCAATGGATTGTTTCCAATTTCATGCTGTGTTCATATTGTGGATTTTCAATAACAGAAATTGAACAAATCAACAAGTTAAATAGCAACTTATTATTAACAACTGCAAGGAACATAGTAATTGCAAGTAAAAAAAGTATAAATGGGAATGATTTTCAGTGAATTGGAATACAAATTACTTTTATATTTTATATTTTGGTAATTTCCAAAGTCTGTTTGTTTCCTAGTTTGTTTGTTTTTTATGGTGTCAGAAGTTACTTGGGAAACTGCAAGAATTGATCATCTGCAGAGATGTTACCCAGGGAGTTGTAGTTGCTGGGATTTATAGTTCACCTACAATCAAAGAACATTCTGAACCCCACCAATGATGGAATTGAACCAAAATTGGCACACAGTTCTCCCATGACCAACAGAAAATACTGGAGGGGTTTGGTCAGCAGCATCCTTTGGTTTTGGAGTTGTAGTTCACCTACATCCAGAGATCACTGTGGACTCAAACAACGATGGATCTGGACCAAACTCTACACAAATACTCAATATGCCCAAATGTGAACACTGGTGGAGTTTGGGGAAAATAGAATCTTGACATTTGGGAGTTGTAGTTGCTGGGATTTATAGTTCACCTACAACTACAGACCATTCTGAACCCCACCAAAGATAGAATTGGACCAAACCTCCCACACAGAACCCCCATGTGGGCTACAGCAACGCGTGGCAGGGGATGGCTAGTATTTTATATTTTAGTAATTTCCAAAGTCTGTTTGTTTCCTAGTTTGTTTTTTTTTTTTTTATCATGTCAGAAGTTACTTGGGAAACTGCAAATCGTTTCTGGTGTGAAAGAATTGACCATCTGCAGAGATGTTACCCAGGGTACATCCAGATGTATTACCATCCTATGGGAGGCTTATCACATGTCCCCACTTGAGAAGCAGATAGACAGGAGCTCACCCAAACTCGCAGATTTGAACCACTGACCTTCAGTTCAGCAATTGAGCTGGCACAAGGGTTTAACCCATTGCACCACTTTATATAGTAAAACTAGACATGATGCTTATAATTGTAACCACTATGTTTTTCACCCAAAAAAAGGCAGGGGGCACAGAGACTGGGGTTTAAACACTTTCCTCTCTTTGCTGTTTTCACATTAAAAAAAATGCGGGTGGGTGTCCAGAAGGTGCCATTTGTGTTGTTTATTCATTCAGTTGCTTCCGACTCTTTGTAACCTCATGGACCAGCCCATGCCGGAGCTCCCTGTCAGCCGTCACCACCCCCAGGTCCTTCAGAGTCAAACCAGTCACTTCAAGGATACCATCCATCTTGCCCTTGGTTGGCCCCGTTTCCTTTTTCCTTCCATTTCCCCCAGCATCATTGTCTTCTCTAAGCTTTCCTTTCTTCTCATGATGTGGCCAAAGTACTTCGTCTTTGCCTCTAATATCCTTCCCTTCAATGAGCAATTGGGCTTTATTTCCTGAAGTATGGACTGGTTGGATCTTCTGAGAGTCCAAGGCACTCTCAGAATTTTCCTCCAACACCACAGTTCAAAAGCATCTATCTTCCTTCGCTCAGTCTTCCTTATGGTCCAGCTTTCACATCTATAGGTTACTATGGGGAATACCATTGCTTTAAATATGCGGATCTTTGTTGTCTGTGGGATGTCTCTACCCTTCATTATTTCATCAAGATTGGTCATTGCTCTACTCCCAAGAAGTAAACGTCTTCTGATTTCCTGGCTGCGGTCTGCATTTGCAGTAATTTTTGCACCTAGAAGTACAAAGTCTGTCACTGCCTCCAGTTTTCTCCCTCTATTTGCCAGTTATCAATCAATCAATCAAGGTGCTATTTACTTACATGTCATGTCTATTTTGACCATGATGTGTAAGGTCAGGTTTTGGCTCCGAACCTGGATGTTCTTTTCTGGTCCTCGGAGTGAAGGGGAAGAATCTCATGTTAAGAACACTGTGTGAAATTTCCTCATTTGTTGGACTTGGGTTTTTTTTCTTGAATGTTATTCTCTGTGTACCTGTAATTGATTCTTATGGTATTGTGCATAATGTCACCATTAGTACTTGCCTCATATGCAACTGTGGTGCAACTGGCTGGGAGTCAGCTTCATTAAGATCACTACTGACCGAAAGGTCATGAGTTCGAAGCCTGCCCGGATCGGAGTGAGCTCCCAACCAAAATTGTGTAGCTTGTTGTCAAGCTTTGCAGCCCGAAAGACAGTTGCATCTGTCAAGTAGGAAAATTAGGAACTACTTTGTGAGGAAGCTAATTTAACTGATTTACGAGGCCATAAAAATCACCAGGAAGTATGCAAAGAATGAGGAAGCAACAACTCCCCTGGTGGCCAGAAGCTGGAATATTAAATAGCCTCTGAGTGTCTGTCTATATATGTTGTGTGTCTATAGCATTGAATGTTTGCCATGTATATGTACATTGTAATCCACCCTGAGTCCCCTACGGGGTGAGAAGGGCAGAATATAAATGCTATAAATAAATATGAAATTGAGAAGAGTATTGCCAGTTTGCAGACTTTGCCCTTGAAAACTCAGGGCCTGGAATATTCTTGATTTAGCAGTCCTATAGGTTGGTATGGTGAGCCAGGAAAATGCCTGCCTCAAATCCCATCTCAACCAGAAAAATTGCTGAATATCTTTATGTAGACTATACCTCCTCAGCTGTAATCTCCTCACATAAAAATCAATTGTCCAGAATTCTGAATTCTGAAATCCTCCAAAATCCTTTATATGGGTGTCTATGACACCGTTGCTTTGCAGTAGTTTGATCTTTGTTCCATGAGCAACATAATTAAAAAATATTGTGTGTATAATTACTTCCTGGCAATGGGTTGAAGGTGCATTTCATGTTTAAGCTTAGTTCCCATGTCCAAGATAATTACATAATTTTCATGTATCAAATACAGGTATTCCAAATTTGGAAAAAAATCAGAAATCTAAAACTCTTTTGATCCCAAGAATTTCAAGAGCAATGGTGGAAAACATGCAAACTTCCAGATGGTTGGACTGTGACTCCCATCATCCCTCACTACTTGCTGTGGTGACAAGTCTCATAAGAATTGCAATCAGGTTTTATTTTAATGTAATGTACTATTGGGCTTGGCCTCATATATGCCGCCCCGAGTCCCTTTGGGAAGATGGTGGCGGGGTATAAATAAAAATGATGATGATGATGATGATGATGATGATTATTATTATTATTATTATTATTATTATTTCTGCTGTCGCACACTGGGCCTGTACAGGCCCGTAGCCAGGATTTCGTTTCGGGGGGGGCTAATTTTTTTTTCAGGGGTGGGTTTCGGGGGGGGGGCTGAGTTTCGGGGGGGGCTGAGTCTGAGTGAAAGAGGGTCTAGCCTAGCAAACCTTTTGTATCATTACCCCAATACCCCCATGCATATGGGATATATTGAGTATGGTGATCAGATCATGATATGAATAAACATAACAGTTTAAATAATGCACCAATAAGGCCTTTTCGCGAACCACCATGAAAATTTCGGGGGGGGCTGAAGCCCCCCGAGCCCCCCCCCCCCCTGGCTACATGCCTGGGCCTGTACATCAGACTGTAGACAGGACATAAATTCTGTGTGCCCAACGGGACACCAGGGCTGCCTCAGATTAAAGGCCTTTGGATTTCCTTAAAACAGAGTCTCTAGATTGCTCAAAGGTTCAACAAAGTTCTTTATTAA
This sequence comes from Anolis sagrei, assembly GCF_037176765.1. Taxonomy (NCBI): domain Eukaryota; kingdom Metazoa; phylum Chordata; class Lepidosauria; order Squamata; family Anolidae; genus Anolis; species Anolis sagrei. The sequence goes on along the minus strand of NC_090025.1, from coordinate 98,751,341 downwards.
TGAAATCAAACAGGTACTTTAAGGCTTTGTTAACAGTCTATTGGCTCTCTCTCAATCTTGTCCACAGGGAACAGGCACTATCTTCATAACTGTAACTAATGGGGAAATCCTTAACTTCTAATCTGGGCAGTCTGTCTTTGCCTCTGTTGGCGTGGAACCCCTGCACCCAGGACCAACTGCTTCTGGCTTCCGCGAGTGACCCTTACCAAGCAGAGCTTTGTAGACCTCCAGGGGAAAAAGGAGTTCAGGTTTCAGTGATGGCTGACTGAAGTCCCTCCGCAAAGGAGCTGTAAGGCTGTATATCTTCCGGCCAAGCTGTGGGGCTGTATCTCCCCGGCCAAGGAGTAGAAGACGAAGCTTCCTACAGGAGCTCTTGGTATTATGTCCTGCATGAAAGGCTTCTCTGTGTGGACTGAACCCAAACTGGCTCCTATTCCCTCCAAAATGTTAAAAAAGGGGGCGGGACCAAGGAACCTAACTATAATTGACAAGTGGCTTGCCCTATGATTGCAGCCAAAAGAAGCCACCTATCTGCAGAGTCCCTGAAACTTAGGACTACAAACAAACATTCAATGTAAAGCAAACAAAATTGGAGCTCCTGGTACAGCTGAACCTGCACATTATTATTATTATTATTATTATTATTATTATTATTATTATTATTCCAAACATTTATGGAGGGCCACATTTTCCACCCCAGCAGGACAACATAAAAGAATAGCTGATAACAAACATTTGAATGTGAATGATGTTTGAACAATTGCTGAGCCTGAATAGTTTCCAGCTTGAAAACACTGTCAGAACCAGAAAGAATGCATATCACTAGACAGAGAAACACTCAGAATTATGTACTTCTTCTTCTGGAAGAAATAAAGGCACCAGTGAATACAGGCTTGATTGTATTCATTTATTCACCAAGAATTACGAGACTCAGTGCATATAGGCACTGAATGCAGTCTTTTCAAACAGTTCCATAGAAGGAATAATCAGCAGAAATTCAGTTGAATATTAATTTAATTATAGAATTCAGCATTAGTTTTTAATCACTTCAAAATCTCAGAGCATCGAGAAAAAGTTTAAAATATACTTTTCGGGGCATGTGCCGCTTGCCATAAAATGGTGGGTTGGGTGTTACATTTTCCAGGCAAACAGGCCCAACAGAGCGCAGTCACACGCCCCCATAGACACATGTGCTGAGAAAAAAATGTTCTTACAAAGGAGTGAAGGAACTAGCTATCAGAATCTCAGCTGTCGGGATACGCTGAACCATATAGGCTAAGGAAGTCAATTCGAAAAGACTGCATGCAGAAACAATATGCACTCAGTCTCATCGCTCCTGACAAGGAAGTAACTAAAGGGAAGCCTGCTTTCCCTTTTCCCTTTGCTACTCCCACTTAGGATGCTTCTGCCAAGCTGCTGAATTTCAGTGATAACATCAGCAGTGCAGCAGTAGGAAGAAGTACAGTATAGGCTGAGCCTCCCTCAGGCAGAATTCTGAAATCTGAAAAACTCCAACATCCCAAAGCAGTTACTTTATTCTCCACCTAAGAATGGAAAATGGAATGCCGGTGGACATCAAAAGAGATTAGAAGTTGGGCTTCAAAAATGTGGCATAAACATCAAGAACTGAGAAGATCTGGCATGTTGTAGCTGGAGGTTAGCTATTGCCAAAGATGTAATGGATTTTGAAGAGGTGCGAATAAAGGGAGAAAGAGAGACATGTGCCAAGAGGAAACCAAATCAAGCAAATTCTTGTCATGACTGCCTTCCATCTGGAAATCTATGTCCTCATTGTCCAAGACTATGTGGATCCAGAATATATCTTCACAGTCATTTATGACTCTTCTACTAGGACTCTACCTCTGGAAGACAATGGTTAGATCCAGTTGGAATCTTCGCTATACGGAATAAAATCGGGAAACATTACCTTTTTGAAGCGATTTTGAACTTTTTTAGGAAACCAGAAGTCCCCTTGCCCTAGTCTCACCATATATATTTTTCGGACTCAGGAAGTGAGTCGGAAATTATTCAGCTTTTCCTTGGTTCTGGTCCCTGGCCTTGGCTCAAGCCAGAGAAGCCAGTTATAAACCAGAGAAGGGTGAATTTCCTCCCGTTTGCTTTTCCTCCTTCTGTCTCAAGCCAGAGAAGTGAGTTATAAAGCAGAGAAGAGTGAATTTCCTCCATTTCCTTTTCCTGCTTCTGGCTCAGAGAAATGAGTTTAAACCAGAGAAGAGTGAATTTCCTCCCATTTGCTTTTCCTGCTTCTGGTTCAAGCCAGAGAAGTGAATTATAAATCAGAGAAGAATTTCCTCCATTTGCTTTTCCTGCTTCTGGCTCAGAGAAGTGAGTTATAAACCAGAGAAGGGTGAATTTTCTCCCATTTGCTTTTCCTGCTTCTGGTGCAAGCCAGAAAAGTAAGTTATAAACCAGAGAAGAGTTAATTTCCTCCTGTTTGCTTTTCCTGCTTCTATCTCAAGCCAGAGAAGTGAGTTATAAACCAGAGAAGAGTGAATTTCCTCCCGTTTGCTTTTCCTGCTTCTGGCGCAAGCCAGAGAAGTGAGTTATAAAATATGGCACACAGAACTTCCACGACGAACAGAAAATATATAGCAGTGATTGGTTGGGGGCGCGGGTGCCAAAATACTGTTTGCTTACCATTGAAAATTACCTAGGGCTGCCTCTGCATTTGCAGTATAGTTGATTTTGCCCAGGGGCACTCTTGAGGCGCTCTTGGGGGAAAATAGACCTTGACCTATGCGATTTGTAGTTATTGGGATGTATAGTTCACCTACAAGGAAAGAGCATTCTGAACTCCACCAATGATGGAATTGAACCAGATATGGCACAGAGAACTCCCACGATGAACAGAAAATATATATCAGTGATTGGTTTGGGTGGGGGGGGGGGTGCCAAAATACTGTTTGCTTACCATTGAAAATTACCTAGGACCGCCTCTTGGTGGAGGCATTACTTTTCATTCAACCCTCGTATGTGGAGTTTAGTTTCAAACTAATGTATTTTGTGCCATCAGCTGGCCAGATCCAAATTTAGCTTTATCATTACAGTATTCATACGCATACTGGAACAAAATGAGTGCTAATAATTGCCCAAAACACATCGGCATGTAGATTTATTGTAAGAATATCTAATATGTCATTGTTGAACTTCTAGAGCAGCTGAGATGTCTTCCTCCTCTCCCCTCCCCCCTTTTAAATGCATATTAAAAAATATCAAGTCTTTCTTATGCAAGTCTGAGAACAACATACATTTTAGCAACTATAACATTTCTTTAGGATAGATCATTTCAATTTCATATTTTTATAACATACAATGGAGGAAAGTGAATATATTCACAAATTCAGTTGCTCCGTGTTTGATTCTTTCCCAAACAGAGAAAATGACACAGTTCCACATGTCATTTTGTTCACAATCTTATTGGCATAATCTTTGCTTTTTACCTCCCTGCTCCAAAAACTTTCCCCTTTAATTGAAGTATAAAGTAACTTGATGCATCTAGATTTAGCAAACAAAGTTGTTAGGCCAATCTGTTCTTTTCCCAGTTGCAGTGAAGGAAAACCTGCTGTACCATCTGTTCTGTGTGAACTGCAATATATCACCCAGAACCAGAGTCAAAACTCCTAGGGCGCTGATCTCCTGATTTCTTTGCTTCTTAATTTTTCTTCGAGTAATCTTGGGAATGGGGTTGGGCTGGTGTGATTCATCAAACGAGACATGGTCATGCAACATCATTAGAACTGTCAATCAGTGATGGAAATAGGATTATGCCGACACCTTTGGATGTGCTAGTTTAGATCTCTCTCACCATTTTCTGTTAATATTGTTGCTGTTAACTGCCATCAAGTCAGCTCTGATTTATGGCAATCTTATGAATGAGAGATCTCCAAGTCACCCTTTACTCAACAGCCCTGCTCAGTTCTTGCAGACTCAGGGCAATGGCTTCCGTAATTGAATCCATCCATCTGGAATGCAGTTTTCTTCTTTTTCTTATTGCCTTCTTCCTTTTCAAGCATTATTACTTTGTCTAGTGACTCGTGTCTTCTCATGATATGGTCCAAAGTAAAATAGTCTCAGTTTAGTGATCTTGGTTTCTAGGGAGACTTCAGACTTCATTTGGTCTTGAACTCATTCATTTATCTTTTTTGCAAGTTGGAGCAATTTATATAGACAAGTTATCAAGCTAGGCTCCTCTGCAACTCCCATGTTGCAGCTGCTCCACTGGCTGCTACTCTGCTTCCAGGCAAAATACAAAGTGCTGGTTGTTACCTATTGTGCAGAAGTCATTGTTATTATGTTTGTGTTTAACTGTTAGAGTATGTATTTGTGTTTGTAGGTAAACGTAAAGGTAGTCCCCTGACATTAAGTCCAGTCATGTCTGACTCTGGGGTGTGGTGCTCATCTCCATTTCTAAGCCGAAGAGCCAGCGTTGTCCGTAGACACCTCCAAGGTCATGTGGCCGTCATGACTGCATGGAGCGCCATTACCTTCCCGCCAGAGCGGTACCTATTGATCTACTCACATTTGCATGTTTTTGAACTGCTAGGTTGGCAGAAGCTAGGACTGACAGCGGAAGCTCACGCCGCTCCCCGGAATTGAACCTGCGACCTTTCGATCAACAAGCTCAGCAGCTCAGTGCTTTAACCCACTGCGCCACCGGGGGCTCCCATTTGTGTTTGTAACAGTAGCTAAAACTGGAGTCATCTGGTTTGAATCCATAGTGAGCGTTGCCAAGGAGACGAGGCAGGCTAGCTCATGAGAGGGAGAAGTGGGCGGAGCCAAGCAGGAGAAGTTATATGCATTTTTTTAAAAAGCAGCAGAGAGAGGCTTGGAAAGGCCTGAGAGAGAGGCTTGTATGTGAGCGGCTGGTGTTTTTCAGTCTAGGAGGACTGAAGAAAGAAACCTGGTCAGATTCTTTAGTCAAAGAAGACTAAAGGAAGCCTAGTTAAGATCCCTAGTTAAGGAAGGACTAGAGATCAGAGATTTGATCGAGGGAAGATCAAATTGAAAGGCTATTTATAGTAGTGAAACATTGTTCACTAGAGAGCTTCCCCTTGGTGAAAGTTAGCCACAAGCTGTGTTATCTGGAAGAGTGGACTGTATTATAAACCACGTGATATTCAAAGTTCCATAAGTTATTTAACAGCCTGCAACCATAAGCTTTGTACACAATAAACTTGTTATCTTTTGTTAAAAACCATCTCATCTCAACTAATCTGCGTCTGTAGAGCCAGATCTCATCGGTGGTACCTCAAATACCTCACGTTGGTGGCAGTTACCTTAATTTACAAATAATAATTGGCCTCCTCCATAATATACTCTTCTACACAATTGAGGCCTGAGGTAAATTCCCTCCATAACATCCACATCTGTACAATTGGTGGCGGCGGTGAGATTAAAAAGTGCCTGAGGAAAAATACCTCCATTATTAGGGCCTGCCGTTGCCAACCTCAGCAACACACAAACACCTCCTCGCAAATGGTGACAGCGGTGGAGATCTTCAAAGATAAAATCCCTATACCCTGTCCATTGTTGTGTTCACATCTTCCCAACTATAAAGCCCTAAACCAGTGGTTCTCAACCTGGGGTCCCCAGATGCTTTTGACCTACAGCTCCCAGAAATCTCAGCCAGTTTATCAGCTGTTAGGATTTCTGGGAGTTGTAGGACAAAAACCTCTGGGGACCCCAGGTTGAGAAACACTGCCCTAAATGGTTCAAGTCCAGGCCATCTGTCAAACCACTTTTCAAATCTGGAGCATGTGATGAGCTCCATGCCTCTCCATACTTGAAAAGAGGCTGAAGTGTCCTGTTGTTCATTTGTTCAGTCGTTTCCAACTCTTCATGACCTCATGGACCAGCCCTCTCGAGAGCGCCCTGTCAGCCGTCACCACCCCCACCTCCTTCAAGGTCAATCCAGTCACTTCAAGGATGCCATCCATCTATCCATCTTGCCCTTGGTCAGCCCCTCTTCCTTTTTTCTTCCATTTTCCCCAGCATAATTGTCTTCTCTAAGCTTTCCTTTCTTCTCATGATGTGGCCAAGTACTTCATCTTGGCCTCTACTATCCTTCCCTCCAATGAGCAGTCGGGCTTTATTTCCTGAAGTATGGACTGGTTGGATCTTCTCGCAGTCCAAGGCACTCTCAGAACTTTCCTCCAGCACCACAGTTCAAAAGCATCTATCTTCCTTCGCTTAGCCTTCCCTATGGTCCAGCTTTCACATCCGTAGGTGACTATTTGTTTGTTTCCACCTACAGTTGTCCTCATGATAAAGCACCTTCCCCTGTCCCCCATAAAGGCCAAATCCCATTGCTCCTCCTTCTCGGAGGAGAAATTTCCCCTTTCTTTAATGTCACTGTGGCACATTTGTCTAGGCCGAACTCCATACTGATATCAGTGCTGAAGATTCTGACTGTGTTGGTCAGTGAGTCGATTTCAGTTTCTGATTTTCCGTAAAGCTTTAGATCATCCATGTACAGCAAGTGAGAAATTTTTGGTGAATTTTTTGCTGTTTGGTAACCAAGGTTTGTTTTCTGTAGAATTACTGACAGTGGGATCAGTGCAATAATGAACAGCAGTGGTGACAGTGATTCACCCTGGAAAATTCCTCTCTTGATATTAACAGTTCCATAGCTTTCGTTGCCCACAAACAACTCAGTTTTCCATTATTATTGTTGTTGTTGTTGTTGTTGTTATTTCTCAGAAGCTAAAAAAGTGTGATTTGTTCAGGGACACTCTCGAAGTTTCCATGGCCAAATGGAGATTTGAACCCAACACTCAAACCACTACTACACCAAGTTGGCTCTTAGGCAAATGACTGCAGTGTCACATGATGTCTCTCATGTAATTCATTCACGAAAGTAGAAAAAGCAACATTACAAAAACCCAAACAATGGCATTAAACCTGTTTTTAAATATCGCACATTCAGACATGAGGCATCAAACCTGTTTTTAAATATCTCACATGTTTCATGGGGGAGAAGGGTATTTCACTCAAATGACTGTTTTCAAGACAAACCTGGGACTGAGAAATAATGCAAAATAATGCTATTCTGTTTGATATTTTCCATGCTCTTTTTATATGGTTCCTGCTTTTGAGTTCTTCATAATCAATACTGCCATCTGAGCAGTTCTTTTCAACTTTCTGATGAAGAGCCAGACAAAACAAATCCTCGACTCTAAATGTCAGCAATCAAAAAGCCTTCAACTTCCTAGATTTTCCATTAATACCCAGACAGTGAATGTGATTAAAGGTCAAATACAGACTAAAGGACGCCAAATTTCTTTAAAAACAAGAACACTCTGCTCCTTCTTTTTTTTTTTACAGCCATCTTAGCTCATCACACAAATATTCACACAACTTGAATGCATATATGACAATGCTTTAAGAAACCACAAAAGCATTTGGAAAAGGGGAAATGATCACAATACACTTGTTTTGTTTATTTTTCATTTGTGGTTTTGTTTGTTGCACATGTTAGTAGGTCTCGGAGTTTAAAAACCAATAGCTACAAATTAACTAGTTAACTAGTTGACTCTATTGAATACATTCCTCTAGTAACAATACTCCAGTGAAGTATGAAGTATTACTTTTACTTTCACAATTACAAAATATGACCTTATTGAATAGTAGAAAAGGAGTATCACAATAGTAGAAAAGGAGTACCTCACTACCTCTGAGGATGCTTGCCATAGATGCAGGCGAAATGTCAGGAGAGAATGCCTCTAGACCATGGCCATATAGCCCGAAAAAACCTACAACAACCCAAAGTATCACATTGTTCAAAGCTCATAAAACAAGTAATTTTGGTGTTTCTTTTTCGTCCTCTTAAAACCTTCCCAATTATTGATTAATCTCAATATTCACCAGGTTTCGTCTTCGAATCCTCAAACACATCTATATCGCAGTGCATAGATAATGTTTTGATATCAAGCTTCTATAGTTGCAAAGCATCAAAGAAATGTTGACATTTGAAATCAGATAATTCAGTGGCAAAACTGTGTTTGAGATCAGCCTTCTGGTTTTGTTCTTCATTTTTCTTTGGCCTTGAATTTGGAAAATAGGCAGTAGAGGAGCAGCAATGTGGCATTTGTATCTTGGTTCACAACATCTAGGAAGACATAAGGAATACAAAACAGATGAGTTAAGTACTAACTAAATTGAAAAAGAAAGACTGTATTACCACATTTGAGTGGAACCTAGCAGTTCGAAAACATGCAAATGTGAGTAGATCAATAGGTACCGCTCCAGCAGGAAGGTAACAGCGCTCCATGCAGTCATGCCGGCCACATGGCCTTGGAGGTGTCTACGGGACTATGCCACTCTACATAATAATATCCAGGCATCTGCCATTTTAGTCACCACTGGTGGTTCTGGGACTGACTTCCAATAGATACCAAGACCCTACTGTATGACGTTCATTTTGAAATCAGATTTCCTTTCCATTTTATCAACACTGTTTTGCAGTTTCAACACATTAAACTCTTCAAAAGTTAGAACAGCATACTCTGAGCAAATACAAATTATCCGAGTATGGCCTACAGCAATGTTCTCTACCTACAATGACTGACCTTCAGGGTTGATAGGAGTGTCTAGAAGACCTTCATCCATGAGCAACTCTACAGCAAGATTAACATTGTGTATCTAAGAAAGATTAACAAAGTAAGTGTGGTTCTAGTTCTCGAAAGAGGGAGTAAACTCACTGATACAACTATCAACAATTATCAGGGAATAAAGTACAGGCAGGCAACTGTCAAGATTTTTTTAATGTGCAGATTGGATTCCCATAGAATCCTAGAGAAGTGGACCACCTGCAATGCCTCCCTAAATTTTAAACATTTTAAAACATTTTCCCCTAGAATGATTGCTTTGCTAGGCAATGGGGGGTGCTTTGGATAGGATTCAACACACAATAGTCCCATCCATGCATACTTCACTGTGAATAAGCCATTTGAAACTTCAAAAGTTGGGAAGAGAAAAACTTCAGATGTTTTGGACAACATCTCCCAAAATTCCTTCCAACTGACCATGTTAGTTTATTTTTGAGGAGTGTAGAAGAGCTGGAGAGCCATAGTGCTGTTGAGTTATTTTATTTTTCCTTCTTTTTCCAGAACTTTTTTGTCCTGGGTGCTACTCTCTACACTAACCAAACCTTGGAGCTTCAATGTCTGATGTTAAAGACCCTATAAAGATTCCACCAGTCTGGAAAGCCCAGAACCTAATACAGAGAGTCTTTTTCAGGGTGGTCCTCTACTGTTAGAACAGCAATATAATTAAAGGCAAAATCTGGAAGGGCATCAGTAGTAGTGTAAAAGCCCATTGCAGACACCAGACAAGTCAAACACTCTTTGTCCCAGGAAAAACATGTGATAGATTCATCTTAGGGTCACCATAAGTCCGAAAGGGAAGAATGAAATGCAGAAAGTACAGTGCAGGCATCACATATCATTTTCCTGTGAGCTCTTAATTTGTGTACTGCATGTGTCCTGTACTCAAGACATAGTGAGTTCAAAGCACATAAGATCCAAACAGAGGTTTGGTGTTGGATAGGGCACCCAAGTGGTATATAGGTGATCTGGATAAATTTCTTGATTAGGAATTAGACCAAAGTACTAAAGCTAATAAAAGAATAACACACCTTTTCAGAAACAGAAGTTGGATTCAGGAAGAACTCTCCCAAGTTCAGAAAATAGCCTTGGAGCTGGCCAATTAGCAAGATCAAAATAACACCGTCTGCAAACTAAAAGACACCACAAAGATCCTGAGCATATTCCGTATATACTTGACTGTAAGTCAATACGTTTTCATCCAAAAATTTACCCTGAAAACCTGGATTAACTTATCACATGAGTCAGATGGGACCCAGTACTTTTGCGGTCAAACCTGAATCTACCACGAGATGTTTGCCCGACAAGAAACTGCAGCTTACCCAAATTCTAATGGAGAAGAAATGCATTATAAAGGTATTTCCAAAGATTTCATTTCATACAACTGCATTATATGGCAGTGCAGAAGGAACCAAAAGCTCTATATCCCATCTCATCTTAGAAGCTAAGCAGGGTCAGCATTGAATTGTACTTGGATGAGAGTGTGACAAGGAAGAGTGGGTGCCGCAAGCTGTATTTCAGAGACCTGACAAAACTATATCTTCCTTGCCTAAGAAAACCCTCTTAAATTTATGAGGTCACCATAAAGTGACAGCTGACTTGAAGACACATATGAACACAATACCACCCATAATCTGAAGTTGCACAGTCCAGGAACATCATAGTCTTTTCTGCTTACACCATCTTTAATCAAACCACTGCCTCAACCCATCTGTAAAAAGAGAGCTATAGACACTCCATGCAGTCATGCCGGCTACATGACCTTGGAGGTGTTTACGGACAACGCCAGCTCTTTGGCTTAGAAATGGAGATGAGTACCACACCCCAGAGTCGGACACAACTGGACTTCTTGTCCGAGGAAAACCTTTTTCTATAGTGCATTGTTGAATACAGCTTGTTTGTTTGTTTATTTATTTGCCACCTTTCTCTCAGAGTAAGTCCCAAGGAGGCTCTCAAAAAGAATCAGCTAAGAGCAATTATGATTTATTTATCTAAAACATATATATTCTGCCCTTCTCACCCTGCAGGGGACTCAGGGCAGAGCACAACATATATACGGCAAACATTCAATGCCGGGACATAAAACCATAAATATATACAAACACTAAAATCACTTATATCCACTTTAAAAGTTGCTTAAAACCCACCTCAGGACATCATTTTGCCTCATTGTAGTGTCCCGAAGGCTTGGTCCCATAGCCAGGTCTTCACCATCCTGAAGGACAGGAGGGAGGGGGCTGATCTAATATTGTCAGGAAGGGAGTTCCATAACCGGAGGGCAATCACTGAGAAGGCCCTGTCTCTCGTCCCCACCAAATGCGCCTGTGATGGTGGCGGGACCGAGAGCAGGGCCTCCCCAGAAGACCTTAATTTCTGCAGTGGTTTGTAGTGATTTAAAACACAGTTAAAATAATCCCATTCAAACAATAGGTTAAAAACAGCATAAAATAATTAAAAACAGTAAAACAAAGCATAGCAATGGTTGTTAGGAGGGACACCACAAAGCGCTATTAGCTGTTAGGATGATCAACACCACAAAGCAGATTAATTAAACATGGCAAAGGATTTTACCTGTGCATTTATGTCTTTTACAGTTAACCCTAATTTCTCAACGTGCTTGTTGACAAATTTCAAAAGTACCTAAACAAATGAAAACAACAAGAAATTAGTGTGCATCTTGGTTGTATACATAGAGTCACAGACTCATGATATACAATAAAGTATCATAAAAATTATCAATACAGAAGCAACCACAAGCAAGTTGCCCATATGCCCTTGAGTTATGCTACTCTGCTGCTGAGTACGCATGCCCAGTGTGGAACACATCTCACCACACTAAAACAGTGGATGTGGCTCTTAATGAGACATGCCGCATTATCACAGGGTGTCTGGACCCTATACCACTGGAGAAATTACACTGCTTAGCCGGTATTGCACCACCTGACATCCGCCGGGAAGTAGCAGCCAATAGTGAAAGGACCAAGGCAGAGACTTCTCCAGCTCATCCCCTGTTTGGGTATCAGCCAGCACATCAACGACTTAAATCAAGAAATAGTTTTCTTAGATCTACAGAGACACTCACTGGAACACCTCAGCAAGCGAGAGTTCAAAAGTGGCAGGCTCAAACACAGCACCTCAATCCGTGGGTGATACCAGATGAGAGACTCCCCCCTGGGCACACAGAAGACTGGGTGACTTGGAAGGCGCTGAACAGACTGTACTCTGGCACCACGAGATGCAGAGCCAATCTTAAGAAATGGGGCTACAAAGTAGAATCCACGACATGCGAGTGTAGAGAAGAGCAAACCACAGACCACCTGCTGCAATGCAACCTGAGCCCTGCCACATGCACGACGGTGGACCTTCTTGCGGCAGCACCAGAGGCACTCCAAGTGGCCAGATACTGGTCAAAGGACATTTAATTAGATACAAAGTTTGCAAAATTTGTGGGTTTTTAATCTGTTTGTTTGTTTTGTTCTGTTAGAAATGTAATACAATGTTCTGGTTGCGGATGACACGATAAATAAAATAAATACCATAAAAATAACAGGGTGTATACGTTACCTCTTTTACAGCATCCAGTTTCTCTGGGGCATGTTTCAATAAGTCATCAAAAATCTCAGCTTCTACAACAAAGTGGTTGTGGAGAATGTTTTTACATTAGGCATTACAATGCAAGTCTGATTTATTCATATTCTAATTCATTAACAACACACAAAGTGATGGAGTATTCGTCATATAGGCAAAGAATATTGTCTGAAAGATTTTGGGAATTGGCAGACCCAAATATGTTGTTGTTGTTGTTGTTGTTGCGGTTGCTGTTTTGCAAGCTTTGGCCATATGGCTCATCTATGGGCTTGTGAATACAATGCATTTCTCACCTCTCTCCATGTTTTTTGCATCTTTTCCTTCCATAGTCATTATATACTATAGAAATCTAGACTGTGGGCTCCTTTGGACAGAGATCTGTCTTTTGTATTTATTTTAGTCTAAACGTCACCCCTACTGATAGTGTTATTCTGCAAAAATAAATACATGTCAACAACTCTTGTTAGTGCAACATCAGGCTGATAATAACGATTAAATTAATCAATTAAAAATTAATCAGCCACTGAAATGTATTCTTAATGAGGAACTCCCCATACTCTAACTCAATGGGACTCAAAACAAATGCCTGAGGCACTATATTCCTCCAACCTAGTTTGAAAACTACTGACGTAGCACTGCACATACAGCCAAATAAAGTATCTGTAGTCTTCCAGAAACTCAATAAGTAGTCTATGTGTTGCTTTTTGCCTTTTAATTTCGAACAAATTTCCAGTGTCTTTGCAGACGGCCAATTTTCTCATAACAGAAGCAACTTGCAGTTTCTCCACATACTTACTCAGGTGATCCCTCATTGGCTGAGTAGGATAGTCTTCCAGGATCAGTGTTCTGGTGGGTCCATAGGTGACTGTGGAGCCCTATTCTTGATCTGCATCTTCTCCCGCTGTTGCAGTAGAGTCGGTTGGCAACACTGCAACTGGTAGTAGGAGTGTCAGAGGAGGGAAAAGGGGTGCTCAGGAGTTAGATGAGGAACAGCAGAAGAAGAGGATCCGGGAGATACTGATGTCACCCACTGATTAAGAGTCCTTCGAAGGGTTTTCTGAGAGTGAAATGAGTGAGGAGGAGGAAGGAGATATAGTGGATGTGAATAGGTGAACTAAGAGGATTACTCGGGAGCAGGAGCGACAGAGAAAGAAGATCTGGGATATACTTACTGCTCCCACAGATGAGGAGAATTTCATGGGTTTTTCTGGGAATTATGGGTCTGGGAGTGATGGGGATGAGGATGACTCACTGGATTGGACCAAGGTGCAAGAGGTTCGGGATGTGTGTACTCAACCAACATCTAGTGATAAGTTTGCAGGGTTTTCTGGTGGAGGGGATTGGCAATCGGGTGATACTGTGGAATCCTGGGGAGATCTAAGTCTTGACAAGAGGTGGAAGAGTTGGAGGGATGGGCGTTGGCTCTCAGCTGTGGAAGCTAAACCAGCTGAAAGTGATGATGACGGGGTGGAGGGCAGCTCATCATCAGATGATGAGTTGTCAGATAAAAGTAGGCACTGGAAAGATAGAACTTTGCAGTAGGCAAAGTGTTGGTTTTGTGCCATGGGTCTTGTCGCTGCCACTTTCGTGTTGGGCTTGGGTCTTTGATCTGCAGGTTGCTGTTTACCTTCGTGTGTCAACTCAGCTTGGATTCTCGTAAGTGCGAATTTCTCCTCTCCTTGACTTTGGATTGCTTTTGACAACGAAGCTGCCTCGAGGACTTTGGAACCTCGCAACTTTGGACTTTCTTCGACTTCGGACTTCATTGAGACGACGGCTCTTCTTCACGGCTCTTTGTTTGATTGTCTTCCATTTGCTGTGTGATTTTGCAGGATTTTGGAAGTACTCCAGTTTAATCCGGATTTTTTTGCCTGGATAATCCAGATTATTGCTTTAGTTTACTTTTCAAGCTAATAATTGCTGCTACTTTTGAGTTTTGACCAGAGACACTGAAGTAAGTGTCTCCGAGTCTCTTTTGCTTTGTATTAAACTGTTCTTTTGGACATATTACTGAGTAATTTCTTCAACCTCGTGTAAATCAAGTATTTTAAGAAGTCAATCTGAGTTGTTTTTGTCTGCATCTGCTTGCATGACAACATTGCTGGGGTGTGTGATGTCTCCCCCTCCTCTCTCCCCTTCTCTTGTATCAGTGGGAAAGATGGAAGCCTTCAAGTCTTGAGAAGTTTGCATTTGTCCTTTTTCTTCCTGAAAATGTATTTCTCAACTCCATATGGTTGATAAACCCCCTGAGACATCCCAGTGTTCAGTCAGCTCACTGAGACACTCCTCATGGCTCCATGTCTTCGCTGAAAGCCCCTGTTTTAACCCTTATATGCGTTTTATGTTGCTAAATGGGTGTTTGTGGTTTGTGCGTGCATTCGTGTTCGGTAAAGATACTAATAGAAGGAAAAGAAAACTTTTGAAGTTCTCTCTGCTGATATAGTACAAAGTTCAGTTAACCCAAAATTACAATTATTTTTATGCAAGAAAATTGTTGTCTATTAGCTATTTGCGACACAGCTGTCTGCAGGGAACTAATTGGTTGTCCATAATCACATAGCTAATGAAAGGAGAGGCATGATGTAGAAACACTGAAACAATGCCTTAATTCTGCAACTTACTTGAAGAGCTTTCTTCGCATTCCCTAAAGGTTAAAAAGAAAAAGAAAAGTTAGTTGAATTTATTCATATTCAAAAAAATAAAGCTCCTGCATTGGCACCAGAATTTGGAAAGCTTGCAATATTGGCTGGTTGATTCTGGTTTTAATTTCAGTCCACAATAACTGAGCTGAACTCCTGTTGTGAAGGGTGCATCTATATTGTAGAATTTGTGCAGTTCGACACCACTTTTAACAGTTGAGGGTCAAAGCTATGGATTTCTAGGAGTTGTAGTTTTATTCACTCTCTTTGTACTTCTCTGTCCAAGAATTCTGCCCACTAACCAATCCTTTCCCATAATTCCATAGTACTGAGTCACAACAGTTAAATTGGTGTCAAATTGCATTCATTGTACAGTATAGATGCAGCTTTAGTTCCCACGAGAGTAAATAAATAAAGATTTGAATGTTAACACATAGGTAAATGTAACTGATTCAACAGCTCTGCTCTAGTGAATGGACTGACCTTAAAGGAGCTGGGGGTGGTGACGGCCGACAGGGAGCTCTGGCGTGGGCTGGTCCATGAGGTCACGAAGAGTCGGAGACGACTGAACGAATGAACAACAACAAGCTCTAGTGAATATTACCAATGAGATTTAACCCCTCCTGTTACATCAAATAGCTTACTTCTGGGTATAAATATCTACATGGCCGAATTCTTTGCATGTTTCCTTTGAAGAAAGAGTCACTTGCTCCAAGCTAAATTATATATAATGCCATTTCTTTTTGCTACAAGTCAAGCTTGCCAGTTCAGGACCCCTTTCTTCTTGCTTGAAGCTTGATACTAGGGCTGGTCAATTCGTTTCGTTAATTCGTAATTCGTTAAAAAATTCGTTAATTTTTGAATTACGAAACGATTACAAAACATTTTTTTAACCTGGAAGTGTTTTTAAATATCGAAACGGCAGGCGCCAAAAGATTTTGTATTTCCGTCCATTTCGGAAATACGTAAGATGGCCGCCTGCCGATGCTTGCTGAGAGGGGCGAGCGAGAGGGGCGAGCGAGCGGCGAGCGAGAGGGGCGGAAGCACTCTCTCCTGACATTTCACCCACATCTATGGCAGGCATCCTCAGAGGTTGTGAGGTCTGTTGGAAACTAGGCAAGTGGGGTTGATATATCTGTGGAATAATGTTCAGGGTGGGAGGAAGAACTCTTGTCTGCTGGAGGCAAGCGTGAATGTTGCAGCTGGCCAGCTTGATGAGCATCGAATGGCCTTGCAGCTTCATGGTCTGGCTGCTTCCTGCCTGAATGTTGCAATTGGCCAGCTTGCTTAGCATTGCCTATTAATAATAATAGCGAGCGGCGAGCGAGAGGGGCGAGCGAGCGGCGAGCGAGAGGGCCCGCCAGAGTGAGTGCCTGCCTTCCCTCCTTAATAATAATTAATAATAATTAATCCCTATTCTACTAAATTAATAATTAAATAAAAATTATTTTAAAAATATTGGGGAAAAAAGGGCGCCATCTTTACAAAATGTTTTGTAAATATTTACGAAATTTCGTAAATACCGAAACTTTTTTTTGGGAAAGTTTTGTAATTATTTTAAATATCGAAACAAAAAAAAACCCCAATTACAAATCGATTTTAGAAACAAATTTTTGCGTTGTTACCCAGGCCTACTTGATACACTATAGTGATATTTATGTACAATATCAAATATATTTATAGTCTTGTAGACTATATGTGTTCTAAGATGAGACAGTGCTGGAGGCCATTTGCCCACACCCTACCCTCCTGATATTTGCCTTTCCTCTATTTCTTATGTGTAAATTCACCCTTTCTTGGTTCTTTGCCGCAGAGAAAATTATTATTTACTAGCTGTTGCTGTGGCCCAGTTTGGTGATCTGGAAAATAAAGTAATGGAAAGTGTTGGTTTCTAATATGTGTAATTTCTTTATGTTTGCAGCTAAAAATAATGGCCCTGCATGGACAATCCTAATTTTAGTTTTCTGTTATATATCTTGATACTACAGGATCTTATCCAGGTCCTTCCTAGGTGCCCTTTCAAGTCTTAGCCTTCTTCTGATTTCCAGAGAGTAGTCTCTTTTCTGATTAATGACTAAACCAAGATATAGACAATCTTGAACTATTTTAGTGTCTTCATTGTCTACTTTAATATAATGTAAATAATATATGGCCAATAAGCATGTGTACACATATGAGTGTATGAGGATTTGCAAAGTTCAAGAAGGTATATATATATATCTCTTGGGAATTACCAAAAGAATTCCCAATATATGAGGGCTTAATAAAAAAGTAATGCCTCCACCTTCGTTACTTGGGTTTGGAAGGGAATATTTTAATAAATCAAACGCAGAAATACCCCCTAGAACAGTGCTTCTCAACCTTCCTAATGCCGTGACCCCTTAATACAGTTACTCATGTTATGGTGACCCCCAACCATAATATTGTTTTCATTGCTACTTGATATCTGTCATTTTACTACTGTTATAAGTTGTAACTATCCAATATGCAGGATGTATTTTCATCCACTGGACCAAATTGACCCAATATTCCCAAATGTAAATGTTAGTGGGGTTGGGGAGGATTGAGTTTGTAATTTGGGAGTTGTAGTTGCTGGGATTTATATTTCACTTATAATCAAAGAGCATTCTGAACTCCACCAGCAATGAATTTGAAATGAACTTGGCACACAGAGCTCCCACAACTAACAGAAAACAGTGGAAGGGTTTGGTGGGCATTGACCTTGAGATTGGGAGTTGTAGTTCACCTATATCCAGAGGAGCACTGCGGATTCACGCAATGATGGATCTGGACCAAACCTGGCACAAATAC
Source organism: Anolis sagrei (assembly GCF_037176765.1). NCBI lineage: Eukaryota > Metazoa > Chordata > Lepidosauria > Squamata > Anolidae > Anolis > Anolis sagrei. The sequence continues at coordinate 98,733,682 of NC_090025.1, read as the reverse complement.
TCAATATGCCCAAATGTGAACACTGGTGGAGTCTGGGGAAAATAGACCTTGACACTTGGGAGTTGTAGTTGCTGGGATTGATAGTTCACAATCAAAGAGCATTCTGAACTCGACCAACAATAGAATTGGGTCAAACTTCCCACACAGAATCCACATGGCCAACAGAAAATACTGTTTTCTGATGGTCTTTGGTGACCCCTTTGACACCCCCTCATGACCCCCTCAGGGGTCCCGACCCCCAGGTTGAGAAACACTGCCCTAGAACGTGTTCTTTAACTACCACTATTCACTTTTCCACATAATCACCAGACAATTGGATGCATTTCTGCCAACGATGAACAAGTTTTTTGAAGCCGTCATGGAAGAAGTCGACACTCTGTTTCCGCAACCAGCATCTCACAGTTCTCTCAATGTCTTCATCAGAAGCATAATGATGTCCCTGCAGATCTTCTTTCATTATCGGGAACAGATGGAAGTCAGATGGTGCTAAATCTGGACTATTTGGAGGATGTCGTACAGTGGTGAGATCCAGTCTCTGAAGTTTCAAGTCTGTGTGCTTTCATTTCAGGCATCAGCATCCTGGATACCCATCATGCACAGATTTTCCGATAGCCAAAAGAAAATCAATAATGTGTCCCACACGTTCTTGTGAAATGCCAATTATGATTGAAATTTCTCTCTGAGTGATACGATTGTCCTGAATCAATCTGTCAACCTTTTGCTTGTGAAATTCAGTGGTTGCTGTCACAGGACGTCCAACTCTTTGTTTGTCACGCAAGTCTGATGTTCCCACCTGAACATCTTTAAACTTTCTCGTGCAATGACGCACAGTACTCACACCAACACAATCACCATAAACAGCTTGCATTCTCTGATAAATCTCCTTTGGGGTGACACCTTCTGCTGTCAAGAATTCAATGACTGCACATTGCTTAAGTCGCATTGACTGACCATATGTGCAGGGTTCCATACTTCACACTTTAACAACACAACCATTCAATGCTAAGGCTTCCCTCCAAAATGGAACTGTAGAGGAGAGTCTACTGAACAAGCCTGTACCTGCGGCATACCAGTTTGTTGAGGAGTTATGAAGGTGGAGGCATTACTTTTCATTCAACCCTCATATGACCAATTTCACATGTTGAGTTTGTGGCAGTTGTTTGTGGATTTTAGTGCATGAACAAAGTCTTTGTGTGTTTATTTTAAGCAATGTTAGACACATAGCAGAGTACATGCTTGCTGCTCAGATCAGTCACCAGAAAAAAATAATATGAATTAAGAAATTGCCAAACTGACTTTTATTTCCAAAACCCCCAATTTTTTTTTTTTTTTGGTCATGTCAGGAGCGACCTGAGAAACTGCAAGTCGCTCCTGTTGTGAGAGAATTGGCCGTCTGCAAGGACGTTGCCCAGAGGACACCCAGATGATTTTGATGTTTTATCATCCTTGTGGGAGGCTTCTCTCATGTCCCCGCATGAGGAGCTGGAGCTGATAGAGGGGAGCTCATCCGCCTCTCCCCAGATTCGAACCTGCGACCTGTTGGTCTTCAGTCCTGCCGGCACTAGGGCTTTAACCCACTGCGCCACTGGGGGCTCCAACCCCCAAATAAAGAACTAGATATGATTTACAAAAGCAAGCAACCAAATAAGTTTCTATCAAGTGAAAAATGAAATAAAGAACAATTTCATTGGCTATGCCAATCACACACTTCAAGTACAATATGACTTTTTGTACCTGTCCTTGGTAATGAACTCTATTGCATTTTCTGTCTTCAGTCCATTTGAAGTGCGCTGTGAATTAGAAATCAAGCTTTAGATGAATTGTGGGGAACTGCAAAAGCCAATGAGAAGATTCCAACTATTACAAAGCAAAGAGTGAATAAATAAGAGTAGAATTTACAGTGGTCATGAACAGGGTAAAAAGAGTCTCACTGGTTTGGTCTAGACATTTATTACTATGAATGACTCCTAGGCAACAAGTAAAAAAAGGAGTTTCATTTCTCTATTTTCTGTTAATAATCAAAAGAGATGGTGAAAGAATTTGAAAAAGGAGAATTGACAGGACAGAAAAAGGATGTAACTCTCCCTTTACTGCACTTTCTCACGGGCCTATGGGTTCTGAGAAGTGTATGATTTAAGGGTTGCTGTAAACAGTTGCAGATTTTCAAGTCAATTAAATATAAACATAAATATGAGAGCCAGTGTAGTGTGGTCGGTTGAGTGTTGAAGTAAAACATGAGGAGACAAGGAGTTGAATTCCCACTTGCCCATACAAAACTACTGAGTGATCTTGGGCAAAAACAAAACCCTCTAAACAAACCTTGTCAAGAAAACTCTATAATGGGGATTTCTTAGGGATGCCAAAGATAAAAAGTTAGAAATATGTGGATAAAATGGAAACAGTCTGTAAATGACTATAATCCCTATTCCCCCTGCTGATTCGACCCCAAATATCCCCTGAGCTTTTAATGGTGTCAGCCGACACTGAACTGGGATCCCAGACTTGCTTCTAAACAAATAGTGAGTCTGGGATCTGATGCCTTTTTTGGAAAGGAAATCAAACTGGGGTTCTACTAGCATGCACCGTCTAAACCAGGGGTCCTCAAACTATGGCCCGAGGGCTGGATGCAGCCCTCCAAGGTCATTTACCTGGCCCTCGCTCAGGGTCAACCTAAGTCTGAAATGACTTGAAAGCACACAACAACAATATTTATTTATTTATTTATTTATTTCTTGCATTTATTGACCGCTCCTCTCAGCCCGAAGGCGACTCGGGGCGGTGAACAGCAACAAGGAAGACGGTGTACAATGAATCAAGACGATACTAACAGACAATACAACATAACATATACTTATACTAAAAATCCGCTTCGTCAAATCCTGGGGTCATAGGCAGAGTTCGTAGTCATAGTTCATTCCATTTTCATTCAATACACTCAGCTGAAGGCCTGCTCGAAGAGCCATGTCTTCAGGCCCCTACGAAAGGCCATCAAGGAGGGCGCCTGTCTAACTTCAGCAGGGAGGGCGTTCCACAGCCGGGGGGCCACCACCGAGAAGGCCCGCTCCCTCGTCCCCGCCAGACGGGCCTGTGAGGCAGGCGGGACCGAGAGAAGGGCCTCCCCGGATGATCTCAAGGCCCTCGTGGGCTCATAGGCCGAGATGCGGTCTGCAAGGTATTTTGGGCCGGAACCGTTTAGGGCTTTGTAGGATAACACCAGCACCTTAAATTGGGCCCGGTAGCAGATCGGCAGCCAGTGGAGCTGGGACAGCAGGGGCGTTGTATGCTCTCTGCGTCCAGCTCCGGTTAACAACATGGCTGCCGCGCGCTGGACTAGCTGGAGCTTCCGGACCGTCTTCAAGGGCAGCCCCACGTAGAGAGCGTTGCAGTAGTCGAGGCGGGATGTGACCAAAGCGTGTACCACCGTGGCCAAGTCAGACTTCCCAAGATACGGGCGCAGCTGGCGCACGAGCCTAAGCTGTGCAAATGCTCCCCTGGTCACCGCTGAAACCTGGGGCTCCAGGCTCAGCGATGAGTCCAGGGTCACACCCAAGCTGCGAACCTGCGCCTTCAAGGGGAGTGCGACCCCGTCCAGCACAGGCTGTAACCCTATACCCTGTTCGGCCTTGCGACTGACCAGGAGTACCTCTGTCTTGTCTGGATTTAATTTCAGTTTGTTCGCCCTCATCCAGACCATTACAGCGGCCAGGCACCGGTTCAGGACTTCGACGGCCTCCTTAGTAGCAGGTGGGAAGGAGTGACAGAGTTGGACGTCATCTGCGTACAGGTGACACCGCACCCCGAAACTCCGGATGATCTCACCCAGCGGCTTCATGTAGATGTTAAACAACAAGGGGGACAAGATGGAACCCTGAGGAACGCCACAGGTCAACGGCTGCGGCGCTGAACAGGAGTCCCCCAGTAACACCTTCTGAGTGCGACCCTCCAGAAATGACCGGAGCCACTGCAAAGCAGTGCCCCCGAGCCCCATCTCTGCAAGGCGCCCCAGAAGAATACCGTGGTCGACGGTATCGAAGGCCGCTGAGAGGTCCAGGAGCACCAACAGGGACACACTCCCCCTGTCTAGCTCCCGGCGCAGATCATCCACTAAGGCGACCAAGACCGTCTCGGTACCATGTCCCGGTCTGAAACCAGACTGTGCCGGATCCAGATAATCCGTGTCTCTCAAGAATACCTGGAGTTGTGAGGCCACCACGCTTTCCATGACTTTGCCCAAGAAGGGAAGATTGGAAACAGGCCGAAAGTTGTCCAATTTAGTGGGGTCAAGTGATGGTTTCTTCAACAGCGGCTTTATAATAGCCTGTTTTAGGCTCGCTGGAATCCTGCCTTCCCGAAGGGAGGCGTTAACCACCACCGTTACCCACTCGGCCAATCCCCCTCTGGCCTCCTTAAGAAGCCAGGATGGGCAGGGGTCTAGGATGGACGTGGTGGGTCTCATTCCTCCAAGTACCTTGTCCACATCCTCGGGTTTCACAAACTGAAAAGAATCCAACAAAATCTGACAAGCAGGTGCTTGTGTCACATCCACAGAGACTGCATCTAACGTGGCGTCCAGCCCAGAGCGGATCAAAGCGACTTTGTCTGCAAAGAACCGAGCAAATGCTTCACAGCGCGTTGCCGAGTTGTCAGGGCTCCCACCGGCGGGGGGAGTTAAAAGGCCTCTGACAACCCGGAACAACTCCGCCGGACGGTTCTTTGCAGACGCAATAGTGGCCGCAAAGAAAGTTTTCTTTGCGGCTTTTATTGCCATGGCATATGCCCTCAAGAAGGACACAAACCGTGCTCGGTTTGATTCGCTTGGGTCCGATCGCCACACGCTCTCTAGAACCCTCTTCCTTCGCTTCATCGCTGCCAGCTCCTCGGTGAACCAAGGGGCTGGTTTAGCTCGGTTACTTGAGAGGGGTCGTTCCGGAGCGATCATGTCAATAGCCCTGGTCATCTCCCCATTCCAGAGAGCGACCAAGGCCTCGACATTGTCGCCTACCGCGGTGGCGGGAAACTCCCCAAGAGCCATCAGGAATCCGTTCGGATCCATTAGCCTCCTGGGGCGGACCATCTTAATGGGTCCTCCACCCTTGCGGAGGTTAGGGGGCGCAGTGAGCCTAAATCTAATCAGGAAGTGGTCGGTCCACGGCAACGGAGAGATGGACAACTCCTCCACACCGCCACCCTGCTCCCATCCCTGGCAGAAAACCAAATCCAATGTGTGTCCAGCACAGTGGGTGGGGCCAGTTATTTGTTGGGACAGCCCCATGGTTGCCATGGCGGACATGAAGTCCTGAGCCGCACCTGTGAGGGTTGCCTCGGCGTGGATGTTGAAGTCCCCCAGCACAAGAAGCCGTTGGGACTCCACCGCCAGGCTCGAGACCACCCCCGCTAGCTCAGGTAAGGAGACTGTAGTGCAGCGAGGTGGACGGTACACTAGCAGAATCCCTATTCTGTCCCGGTCACCCACCCTCAGGTGGACGCATTCAAAATTTGTGGTCTGCGGGATGGGGCTCCTGGTTAGATGGATGGTATCTCTATAGACCACTGCGACCCCGCCTCCCCGTCCTCCGGCTCTTGGTTGGTGTTGCACGGAGAAACCTGGTGGACAAAGCTGGGAGAGATTTACGCCCCCCGCTTCATCCAGCCAGGTCTCCGTGATGCACGCCAGATCTGCCTGCTCCTCCAGGATTAAGTCCTGAATCCAAGTTGTTTTCCCGTTGACAGACCTGGCGTTCAACAACACCACCTTCAAGCCAGAGGGCCCGCTCACCTGGTTACACCAAATTACCTTAGGAGACCTATTGGGAATAGATAATTTAGAAAAACGGTCCGAATCAGGCCGAATTCGGGGTCTCCTTCTCCCGCATCTCCTCCTTCCCACCACGACCTCTATGGGGGCCCCTCGGCTGTTGGAACACCTCCCCCCCTCCATGCCGCAATTCTGAGCTATAAGAGTATTTTCTCCTATGCTTGTTGTTGAGTTTATTGGTTCTTGCCAGCATCCCTTCTCTCCCTCCTCCCCCCTCCCCACCACCCATACATTCACAGGTTCCAACCCACCTCCCCCACTGCCCCTTACGCTACACAAGAGCAATAGAGACAAAACACAGAGAGGGGCGGGGGACCACATGGGTAGTAGCGGCACAGGTGGTAGTTGATGTTCCGGTTGCTCCAGTGAGCTAGTTCTTAAAGTGCAAAATAGTTCTTAAAGTGCAAGGGTTTTAGGGGCGCCCCTTCTATGAACACATTTAATCAGCAGCAACACATTCATAAAGGCACATAATAAAGTGCTAGATCTAAAGTGCTCTATTTAGCAGTATTAAAGTGCGGCACAGAGGGTCGGGGAAGAGGCGTAAGTGCTGGTGCAATCTAGCAGCAATGGAAGGCGCCTAGTGCTCTATTTCGTTCTTATCACAGTGGCGACGGCTAACCACAGATGGCAGCCAGGAATGAACTAGTTGGTAAGGAATGAACTAGTTGGTGATCTACGATCACCCCCGTTATGGGTGGGCCTAGATAAAGTTAGCTAAGAATTACTATGACCCCAGTAGATCTCTGGACGGATTGGTATACCAGCGGATGGGCTTCCGGAGGTGGTAGCTCGGGGGGTGGGGCAGCACAGATGGTTAGTCACGCTCTTGCTCAGTATATATCAGTGTAACAAGCCCACTTAAGGTTTTACCCAAACATCTACAGGAGAGGCCAGAATAAGATCTATGTATAGCGGTCTACACAGGGGAGTCAATTACAGCACTTATACATAAGGAGGACGGTTACAGCTCTCCTCTCCTCCGCGGTCAGCGGCAGCGGCGGCGGGGGGGGGGGGGGTTGGGCGACCGTGGACCAATGGTAGCTGACAGCTCTTCCAGTGGCCGCTGGTGTTGATGGTCTGGAAGGCGGCGGCCCAGTAGCGGCCCAGCAACAGCCGGGCAGCACTCAGCTGCTCCCTTCGGCGGCCGGTAGCGGTGGCAATCTGGCGGTGGCCGCCGGCGCTGGTGATGACTCGGTGGCGGCGGTGATCTGGCCTCTTCCCCCTGCAGCCGGCTGCCAGCGGTTGCGGCGGGTCCGCCGCGGCGGTGGTCTTGCGGCGGCCAGGCAGCGCTTAGTCCCTCCTTCCGGCCGCCGGCAGCAGCAATGGCCGGTGGCGGCGGCGATCTGGGGCGGCAGGCAGCGCCGGGCTTCTCCCTGGCAGAAAAACCAGCCGCCAGCGATGATTCGGCGGCGGCGGCGGTCCGGCGCGTTCAGCTGCGTTCAGCCTCCCTCTCCGGCTGCCGGCGATGACTCAGCGGCGGCGGCGACCTGATGGTCTGGTCGAGCCGCACCCGGCTTTTTTCTCCCGGCTGCCGGCCGCCAACGGCGGCGGTGGTTCAGCGGCGGTCCCGCGACAGCCCGGGGTCCAGCCGCAACGAAGACGAGGCCAGCGGCAGCCGCCAGGGATGGAATCGCCGCAGCAGCGCCGCCAGGCACCTCGTCAGTCCTGCCAACTCACCCTAGGACGCCAGACGAATCTGGGGCCAGGCCAGGTCAGCGCTGGGCCCAACTCAGGAACGACGGCGCAGCGCAGCTGGAGCACGGCGCGCTGGTCGGGCACCAAGGGCCGGCCTCCGCGGCCTCCGGAGGAGCAGGACGCCAGTCTGCGCGCCGAACAGAGCTGGAACAGAGCCGGGCGTCAGGCGCCAGGCACGGGAGCACCGGCGCGGCGCGGCGGCGCGGGAGGCGACCCCCCAGACGCAGCAGAGCTCAAGCCGCGGGGTTGGCGCAGGAGCAACCGCGGCCCCAGCCGCGGCCTCGGCGGTCTCGGCAATGGCACAGGCCGGGCAGCGTCCTCTCCCCACGCCCGACCGCAGCGGCCCCGGCGACGGTGGCACACCCACAGGTAAGCTCGGCTTTTCGTGATGTTCCAGGGGGGGCCAGGGGCAGTCTGAGCGCCAACCACTCACCAAGTGAGGCTATAGGTCTTATTGGGTCTTGTTGGGAAGGGAGCCGGCCGCGTTGCAATGGCGGCGGCGTTCTCTCATCTTCCTCTACCTTCCCCTGCTCTTTACTCCTTTCACCTGGGTTCCTCGGCTCTCAGACCCCTCTGTAGGGCCCTTGATGGGCCTGGGTCTCTCCCTCGTCAAACTCAGGTGGATTGGGTGGTGTCGCCTTGGCTTGCTCCGGATTGAAGCCAGTCGGCGGTAAGGTAGGGCGGCCGCGGTAAAATGGCGGCGCGCGTCCCTCTTCTCCCTCTCCGCCTTCCCTCTGTCCTCCTCCGTCTCCTCTGGGCCTTTCTCGGCTCTTCACCCCTCCTGAGGTTTGGGGTCCTCTCTCCCCTTAGTTTGGGGGTGGTAGACGAGGGGGGGCTCAGGATTCCCCCAGATTGAAAATTGGCTGAGGAGCGCAGCGTTCTTTGCTGCCAGCCACCATACCGGAACCGGAAAAGGATCAACAACAACAACAATCCTATATCATCAGCCAAAAGTAGGCCCACACTTCCCATTGAAATACTAATAATTTTATATTTGTTGACATTGTTCTTCATTTTAATTATTGTGTTGTTTTAAGTGTTTTTTGCACTACAAATAAGATATGTGACCTCCTTCTTGTTAGCTATTCTCACACTCCTTCAATCTCTGATTAATTCTTTTTTTTCCTTCAAATTATAATCCGGCCCTCCAACAGTTTGAGTGACTGTGACCTGGCCCTCTGTTTAAAATGTTTGAGGACCCCTGGTCTAAACAGCTTTTGGCATAACAAAACAAAAAAGAAGAAGATCCTGAGATTGGAATGGAAGTCATTTTATTTTATTTTATTTTTCTTGGGGTTTTTTTTTTTTTGCATTTTTGTTTTTATGTTTTTTTTCTCTTTTCTCTCCTGATTGTATTTCCTACTTTTCTACCTTCTTCTTGAATATCCCCTGTCTTTCTATGTAGTTATGTTAGAAATTGATCAATAAAAATCTATTCAAAAAAATTGAACCCGTGTATGATTAGAAGGAAGTCACAAGATATTTTTTTCTTTTTTCCCCCTTTTTTTCTCTTTTCCCTCATTTTTATTTTTATTTTTAGCATTAAAAGAATTTTAATATACACATATTTTTGGGTAGTTTTTTTCCTTTGTCTTATCTCTATCTTCTTGATTTCCTACTTTCTTTAATATACTGTGTTCCCCCACTTGGAAATATACTTTTTTTCTTTATAATAAATAAAAATCTATTTTTTTTAAAAAAAAGCCAAAAAAGCAAAAAGATGCTACAGCATATGTGCAAAAAAACTTCCCCCTGGCAAACAAAACACACAATAGCATATCCACACTTTCTTCCGGACTACAGCTCCCAGTATCCTCAAATGCACTGCTTCCAAGCTGCAACGCATGGTAGGTACAGCTAGTAATATTAATAGAAATTTATCTAGTAACAAGATTTTTTACCCTTTTTCCAAGAGGGTAAAAATGTTCTGAAAATGGCAGAAATTGCAAAGAAAAATGTTTGAAACTTACCTCTATGTTGATTATGTCCACTTTAACATTTGGAGGCAATGCAAGTCTTGGCTGGAAGTGCTCAGCAAGGGCCACCAGGAGATGCAGCGTACTTAGCAAATCCTTCTTCAAGATGGCTAAAACCAAATCACATGAAATGCTGATTAAGTATAAGATAGCTACTATATCTAGCTTCTATATTAACTTGAAGGGTGTGCAAAATTTTGTTTATAACTTGTTCATCATATCTCATTCATTCGATTCATACATACAAAGCAATATTTAGAATCGCGAGGGGCAGCCATGCAAAAAACTTAAGATTCAAAACACTGACCTATGACTTTTGGATGAGTTATGTAAGTCCCAAATTGTGTGCTAATCCATGCCTTCTGTAACTCTTTTTTCTCTTCAGCCAACAGATAGACCATCTACAAATTCTGCATCCATGGATTCAACCATCCAAAGCTTGAAAATATTCACCCACACAGCCAACCATGATTTTTCCATGTATAGAAGGGCATCATTTTATTAGGAGAGTGAATATAATGGGACTTCAGTACTCATAGATTTTGGTAATGCAAAGAGTCCTGGAACCGAATCCCAAGGGTGTATGTGTGTGCGTGTATGTGTGTGTACACACACACACACACACACAAACACATATATATCTGTGTGTGTTTGTGTGTATATATACACACTAGGCATGGTTAAGTACCATCGTAATCTTCGTAATTTGGAATAAAGTCAGAAAAATTACCTTTTTGAAGCAATTCGAAGTTTTTAAGGAAATTGGAAGTCCCTTTGGCCTTCCAAAGTTTCTTCTGCCATTTTTGTTATGACTCGTGAAGTGAGTCAGAAATGATTCAGCTTTTCCCTTCTTCTGGTCCCTGGCCTTGGCTCAAGCCAGAGAAGCCAGTTTTAAAGCCAGAGAATCCATTTTTAAACCAGAGAAGGAAGGAATTTCCTCCGTTTGCTTTTCCCCACTTCTGGCCTCGACTCAAACCAGAAAAGGAAGGAATTTCCTGGCCTCGGCTCAAGCCAGAGAAGCCAGTTTTAAACCAGAGAAGGAAGGAATTTCCTTTGCTTGCTTTTCCCCGCTTCTGGAGTAAGCGGGGAAAGCAAGTAAAGTAAAGCAAAGACCACCCAATGAAACAAGAAATAACACTTTCAAACAATTAACGAAAGGATTCTGAAGTCTCAGAAGTTTCGAAACGTTTTGAACATTTTTTTTCTGTGAAAATCGGAATTGACTTTAGAATCGAACCACCAGTGCCCCCTATAAATGAAACTAGTTTTGAACCATTGTTTTGATCAAACAAGCCTAATACACACACACATGCATACAAACATCATCGTCATCATCATCATTATCATAATGTAATATGACTTTAATTTATTAGATTTTAATTGGAAGAGCCCATCGGCCTTTTATACATCATCAAAATCAAGTATTTTCTCCTTATGCAATAGATATTAGGAAAAAACTTCTTTATTTTAGCAGATTTTTTGTTCTATTTTTTTTCTCCAGTTTCGCTTGATTCAGCCCTATGACCTCCCATCTCTTCCTTTTCTATTAGATCCTATTTAGCTAGTTATTATCTGCCAGCTCTGAATCTGGAAACTGGTGACACCTCAGATTAGAGTTTGCCTGCCTGAAAGAATAGTGGCTCTGATAGGGAAGGAATCCAGTGGAGGATGCTCATTAGATAATGCTAATTTCAAGAAACAAGAAGGAAGATTTCCAAAGTTCAAGAAGGTGAGTGTCATAACCAATGTAGCAGCACAAAATGTCAAAGTGCAAGGAAAAGATGCTATTCCTGGACCACAATTTATGGAACAGATTTGACCCCAGAGGTTTGTTATTTGGTGAAGTATGTCAAGTAGGAGAGAAAGAATCCCAGAAAGAGTAACAGGAATAAATTTGTATATTTTAAATGTTAAACTTCAGCATACATTGACTTTTAAAACTATAACTATGTGTATATATACACTATGATGTACCACATTAGTTTCTATCTATCTATGACATCAGTATGAATACCTTCTTCCTGGATATTTGAAGACAGATTGCCACAGAAGGGGTGTGAGCATTTAGTTGTGGGATTTTTGCCAAAACCACATTGCAGATATACTATTTGTTGCTTTGTTCAGTTCTATTGTAGTCTAGAAGAACTTTCTCCTTTATCTCATTTCCCAAAGTGAAAGGAAAACAATGGACAAAGTGAGGTGATGGAGTCCTGTAGTCATTCTCTGCTCTTTCCAAGATAGATAGATAGATAAACAGGTAGATCTCAAGATTTTGGTAATGCAAAATGCTCATTAGATAATGCTAATTTCAAGAAATAAGAGGGAAGATTTCCAAAGTTCAAGAAGGTATGTGTGTGTGTTTGTGTGTGTGTGTGTGTGTGTATACACACACACACACACACACACACACATATATATATATAGGGAATTACCAAAAGAATTCCCAATATACGAGGGTTGAATGAAAGTAATGCCTCCACCTTCGTTACTTGGGTTTGAATGGGAATATTTTAATAAATCAAATGCAGAAATAATCCTTAGAATGTGTTCTTTAACTACCACTATTCACTTTTCCACATAATCAAACAATCAGATACATTTCTGCCAATGATGAACAAGTTTTCTGAAGCCTTCACAGAAGAAGTTGACACTCTGTTTCCACAACCAACGTCTCACAGTTCTCTAATCCTGGGTACCCATCGTGCACAGATCTTCCAACAGCCAAGCAAAGCAATAATGTGGCCCACACGTTCTTGTGAAATGCCGATTATGCTTGAAATTTCTCTCTGAGTGATACGATGATCGTCCTGAATCAATCTGTCAACCTTTTGCTTGTGAAACTCGGTGGTTGCTGTCACAGGACGTCCAACTCTTTGTTTGTCACGCCAGTCAGATGTTCCTACCTCAACATCTTTAAACTTACTCACCCAATGATGCACAGTACTCACATCAACACAATCACCATAAACAGCTTGCATTCTCTGATGAATCTCCTTTTGGGGTGACACCTTCTGCTGCCAAGAATTCAATGACTGCACGTTGCTTAAGTCGCATTGACCGACCGTCTGCGCAGGGTTCCATACTTTGCACTTTAACAACACAAACGTTCAATGCTAAGACTTCCCACCAAAGTGGAACTGTAGAGGAGAGTCTACTGAACAAGCCAGTACCTGCCACATACCAGTACTGCCATCTGTTGAGGAGTTATGAAGATGGAGGCATTACTTTTCATTCAACCCTCGTGTGTGGGTGTGTGTGTATATGTGTGTGGGGGGGGTATCCAAAAGGCTTTTTGGAAGACATAGAAGACATTCTCTACCTCCCTCACCTTGCCATCTCACTCCCTATTGCTAAAAATGTATGTCTGCTCAATTTCTGTTACAAAGGGCCTCTCCTAGACCTAAAATAGCCTGGGAAGCCCTAATACATAGTTCATAGAGAGTGACTTTGGGGTGGGGAGGTGACTGTAGTGGGGTTCCAAGGTTTCTTGGAGGATAATAGGTTGCTAACTATTCTGTCGCACGCTGGGCCTGTAAAGAATTGTCTTTAGAACAGGATGTGCAACCTTTGCCCAGCGGGAAGCCAGGGGGCCCAAGGAGGAGTTCTCAGAGGTTTCCCACCGCAAATAGTCTTTAGATGGCTTGTGAAGTATAACAAAGTCTTTTATTAATGAACAATCAAACAGAAACTTCTCTTGTCTTCAGAAAGATAACCAAATGATTCCAGGCTTTTATGCAACTGGTAGCTTCCTAAACTTGCCCATGAAGGACAGGCAACTGTCTTCAATAACTTCTTCTTTAAAGGAAAATCCCCTTTTTAACTTCTCCCAGGCTGACTGTAATCTAACCCTTACTGATATGGGCTCCGCTACTGGGTCGAACTGCTTCTCAAACGCCGAGTGGACCTACCAGTAAATGCTTAGATGTTCTCCAGCTGGAGTTCTTTGGTCTTTAGGGTTGTTTCCCTGGAAATCTTTGGAGACTCTTAAGACTGTTCTCCCCCGGAAGGTCTTAAGGGTTGAAGCTTTTGTACAGGGGAAGCTTGCGCATGTCCTGTACATTAGCTTTCCTTGCTGAGACTAACTAAAAATGGCTCCCTTCCCTTCCCAATTGCCCTGAGCAAGGGGCGGAATCAAAACTTAACGAAGATGGACAGGTGACTTGCCCTATGAATGCAACCAAAGGAAGCCACCCATCTGCAGAAACCCAGGAACCCTGGACTGCAAGCAAACATTTAATACAAAGCAAATAAAATTGGAGCTCCTGGTACAGCCATACCAGAACACTAACCCTTCATAGTTGCCCACCCCTGCCATACGGGAACATCTTCTTTTTGCTTGGCATCTCTACATACCATCCACATTCCACTTGAGTTCACTTTCTTCTAGTTTTAAACACGTGCTCACAGTTTCTAGAATAGTTGCAAGTTTGACCCGTTGCTTCATTTCTGTCAGGGCAAGCTTCTCTGCTTTCAAAGTTAGGGATCCAAGTTTCTCTGGAATTGAGAAGGAGGGAGAGAAGAAGAGGAGGAGAAGGAGGAAGAAGAGGAGAGAGAGATAACACTATGTAACACGATTTTTGTTCTTGGGTTATAAATGTCATTTCCTAATTGGTCCTATCATAAAAACAGAAAAAAGTTTATTAAACTGCACAAAACTTTATTTTTGTGGGATATCTTGCAGCACCTTTTGCTATAGTTTTTCACTGAATATCTCATAGAATCTCCATCATAGAATCATAGAATCAAAGAGTTGGAAGAGACCTCATGGGCCATCCAGTCCAACCCCCTGCCAAGAAGCAGGAATATTGCATTCAAATCACCCCTGACAGATGGCCATCCAGCCTCTGTTTAAAAGCTTCCAAAGAAGGAGCCTCCACCACACTCCGGGGCAGAGAGTTCCACTGCTGAACGGCTCTCACAGTCAGGAAGTTCTTCCTCATGTTCAGATGGAATCTCCTCTCTTGTAGTTTGAAGCCATTGTTTCGCGTCCTAGTCTCCAGGGAAGCAGGAAACAAGCTTGCTCCCTCCTCCCTGTGGCTTCCTCTCACATATTTATACATGGCTATCATGTCTCCTCTCAGCCTTCTCTTCTTCAGGCTAAACATGCCCAGCTCCTTAAGCCGCTCCTCATAGAGCTTGTTCTCCAGACCCTTTATCATTTTAGTCGCTCTCCTCTGGACACATTCCAGCTTGTCATCAATTCCGCATAGTTTGTGGCAATGACAAAAACAACGTTTCTGGAGTAGAACAACAACTTTCTAAGTCTTGCAGAATTAAACAGTTAAAAAACACTTTCAGACCAGGAATAGATTTTTTTCTCAAATTTTGTTACATAGTGTAATTATGCCCCACTAATTTCTTGCTGAAATCTTTCCATGGAGATCTGACAAAAAGTAGGTCTTGTTTTCATTTGTGCACAATAACGATCACCAGAGGTGCATATTGAATTTTAATTGCTAAGAGCCAATTTGGGAGACCATTGCTACTTAAACGTAGGAGAAAAATATAACAACCAATTAAATGGAAAGTGAGTAGGTTTGAAATAGTACAAATGCGAGAAGTCATTGAAACAGGTGCCCTTTTGAGCAGAGGGAGCATTTACTATGTATTCTGCCTGGCTTAGTAAATGAGTTCAGTTATCACTTTTTGATTGTAAACCTCCCATGTTTTTTCACTTTTGATCATGTCTTTCTCTCCATTCAGGAGCATAGTCAGAACTCTCAACAACAAGGGAAAATACTGTGTTTCCCCAAAAATATGGCTTATATTGCGCTTCTATGCTATGTCTTATTTCATGTGTATGTGTTATTTTAGAGGAAACAGGGTAGCTTACCTAAGAGATGGTGAAGGACTAATCCATCATATAGGTCTTGTTCTAAGCTTCTCACCACAATGTGTTCATGCTGCAGCGTTGTGTTAATCCATTCTAGTAAGACCTATATTAGAATAAAATAGTTGTGTATTGGTTTGAGTTTTAGTTTCAGTGTTCTTAGGAGAATGTGAAAGCCCCGAGGATACTGGACCAGTGCCTGGCTGCTGTGGCGACCTGGATGAGGAAGAACAAGCTGAGGATCAATCCTGACAAGACAGAGGTCCTCCAGGTCAGTCGTTCAGCTGACCCGGGTATTGGGTGGCAACCTGTGCTGGACGGGGTTGCACTCTCCCTGAAATCACAGGTCTGCAGTTTGGGGGTCCTCCTAGACTCAATGCTGACACTTGACGCGCAGGTGTCGGCGGTGGTTGAGAGGGCCTTTGCGCAATTAAAACTTGTGTGCCAACTGCGACTTTACCTCGTGAAGTCTTACTTGACCATGGTGGTCCATGCCTTAGTTACCTCTAGATTGGATTACTGTAATGCTTTCTACGTGGGGCTACCCTTGAAGACGGCCTGGAAATTACAACTTGTCTAACGTTCAGCAGCCAGACTAATAACTGGGGCAACTTACAGGGAACAGTCAACCCCCCCTGTTTAAGGAGCTCCACTGGCTGCCATTTATTTTTCGGTCCCAATTCAAGGTGCAGGTTATCACCTATAAAGCCCTAAACGGTTTGGGACCTGCCTACCTTCGAGACCGTATCTCTCTCCATGAACCATCTCGGGCCCTCCGTTCTTCTTTCGTCCATCCCCCCCCCCCCCCAGTCTCCCAGACTCGCTTGGCGAGTACAAGGGAGAGAGCCTTTTCCTCTGTGGCTCCCCGACTCTGGAACTCACTTCCTGGAGAGATTAGGAAAGCCCCTAGGAAAGCCCCTAGAAACCTTTAAAAAGAACCTCAAAACCTGGCTCTTCCGCTGCGCATTTGATGAATAGATCTACATCCTCATACTAGTGTTTGTTTTTTGTTATTGGAGTGCATTCCCCCCATAGGAAAGTTTTGCTCCACGACCTCCACTAAAACGAGCTCTCCTCCGCAAATAATCTGTCCTTGTTTATCTCGTGTTTATCTCATCTGAGTTTTTAATCTGTTTCTACACAATTTTCTTTTATCCATTACATGTAGCTCGCCCATGTTACCGTGATTGTATTTATTGTAATTTTGTATTGCTATGTTGTCTTTTGTTTTATGTAATTGCATTATTATTGTTTATTATTTGCGTTTTCGGTTTTGCTTTATTTCATGTAATTGTTGTTTTGGGCTTGGCCTCATGTAAGCCACACCGAGTCCCCATCGGGGAGATGGAAAGGGGTACAATTAATTAATTAATTAATTATAATGTGAAAGAACAAAAGACAAAGAGTCAGCTATAAAAAGACCACATTCTGATCTGGTGGTAAGTATTCATAGCAACATCTTCAGAGAAATGTCATCACAAAGGACAGAATTCAGCTGATAAATATGCTAGAAATAGTTTTCAATTTTAAAAATACAATAAATAAAGTAATACAAGAATAAATTGCAATAATAATGATAATAAAACTTTATACCCCACCACTGTCTTCCCAATGGGGACTCTGGGAGGCTTACATGAGGCCAAGCCCAACAACGCAATACAATAAATAAAATCAGAACACAGATAATAACAAATTACATAAATTACATAAAACATAAAATATAAAAACACAGCAAACAAAATAAAATTACAATTAAATCATTCATAACATAGAACAGTGAGCGGGCCACATGTACAGAATAAAACTGTGATCCTAAACCTAACTGATGTCAATCCACTACCGGGCTGAACTGCGTCTCAAAACCGAGAGGACCTACCAGTAGGCCTGTAGTCACTTAGCTGGAGTTCTTAGATATTTAAAGCTATTATTCCCTCCAAAATTCCTCGGGGCTGTAAGGCTGTTTCCCTGGGAACCTTTGGGAATCTTTAGATGTTCTTAAGACTGTTCTCCCCCAGAAAGTCTTAAGGGTTGAAGCCTTTGTACAGGAGAAAATCTGTACACATCCTGTACATTGACTTTCCTTGCTGAAACTAACTGAAAATGGCTCCCTTCCCTTCTCAATTGTCCTGAACAGGAGGCGGAACCAAACTTAACTATGATGGACAGGGGGCCTGCCCTATAACTGCAAACTTTAACAAGAAGCCACCCTTCTGCAGAATCCCAAACCTTGGGCTGCAAGCAAACACTTAATACAAGGCAAATAAAGTGGGAGCTTCTGGTACAACTGTACCAGCACAAATGCTAAGTTCAGGAGAATGGAATTTGAAGTTTCTTTTACCTCTTGTGTTGAATTAAGAGGCAGGGGAAATTACCAATGCAATGTTTCCCTGTTGACATTTCCTGCTCAAGAGCCTTTTCTTTTTCCATTAATCCTTATCCACCATTACTTTTTCCCTTTGGCTATTGTGTGTATGTGTGTGAGAGACAGACATACAGACAGAGGATTGGAGAAGGTGACAAGGACTCAAGTGGGGCTCAAATTCTAAGAGTCCAGAGAAAAATTTAAATAGTTGCTACATGTTCATTAACATTCAAATGACATTGAGCTAATTTCTTTCCACATACAGAACATAATATCTGATCCTCAGTCTCAGTTTAATATGAAACATTAAACAGTAATAGAGTGCTGTTTATGCTCAGGTCATCTTTCTGTAAATCTTTAATACACCATGCCGTGTCTAACATAAAACAAGGAGCTTCAGGCACAGGAGATGTCCTTTATGGACAACATTTCATCAAGTCACACAGTAACAGAATTTGTTGCCGCAGGGTTATCTGATGCATAGTGCTCTTTTTTTCCATAGGGATCTGGCAAACATTTTGTGAGAAGTGCTACAAATCTCCAGAAATATCCAACTGGAAGCAAAATTGAGGGAAAGAAAATAATAGAATCCCATCTTTGTCATTGTCCTATAGATTTCAGTCTCCCATCTCTTACTTTTCTTGGCCTGGAAGAAACCCTACTGTAGTCCATCAAGAGAGAAAAGGTTAGACAAACCTGAACAGGCCATAATCAGATAGAGAATGGCTATATGATAAATAATGTACACGTAGTTTGTGCATTGAATTATGTATCTCTGTTTCACAGTAGTAGGGAAAATGCCAGATACTGAAAAACAAGGGGGAGGGGAACAGAAGATGAAGGAATAAAAACAAAGAGAGTGTTTTGCGTATCATATCCTTTTTTAAAGTAATGAATAAAGTGTGGCTATTCTATAGTAATGTGACGACGCGAGTGTGTGTAGAACTTTAAAGTGCAAAGGTTTAAACTGTATAACATGCCCAAACCTGCCTAGTTTGTAAATGTATAGTTGGATTGATTGGTTATTTATAGCTGTCAATCAATGTTGTTTGCACCAGTTATATTGCTTCCTCAGCTCAATTGCTTGGCTCCACCTCTTCCTGGAGGAGGGCAGACTTTTCCTTTTCCATTCTACCATCAAACTTTCTATCAGATAGACGTGAGAAAGAGACTTGGCCCTAAATTAAGTTACTTCTCATCACCAATTCTAAGGTTTTTACCCTTGGGACTCATACTTCATGCCCAGATCACCCTGGACAACGTTGAGGACACCCAAGCGCCTTCAAACCGGTCCTGTGGCACCAGAGGAAGGCTTCATGTCTTCAAATATAGGACATTTGGATTGGGGCTGTGAATGTTCAGGCATTTGCAGCCATTGAGAAAGGAGAAATCTTGGAAAGCTTCTCAGCTGCGAAATCTCCTTGGATCCAAGACAACCAGAGACTGTAATGTATATTTCCTTTACCCCTTTGAAACTTCCAGCTTATAGCCTTAAAGGGATAACTCTTTGTGATCAATAAAATTTATTTTGAGTTATCTACAGCGTTTTGGTCCTTGGGAGTTCCAGTTCTCTAAAGGAAGGCAAGAAGCAATCTCCTGGGGGAAAGATGTCATGTCTGGGGGCTATGTTATAGCCCCCAGGTGCGACAGCATAAGTAGACTTAAATGACTTTATCATAAGCATGCTATCCTTTATAGTGGATGCATCCCATTGAACACCTTCCATATCACACAACTCCTCAGTGGCACAATTACACTGATTCACCAATCCACAGAGAATATATGCGGTAAAGTCCTAGCTGTGTAATAATTATGATTTTTCTCATTCATTTTTGAAAGACCTCATCATACGGATGAAGTCCCACGGGGTGATTCATCTCCACCCATGGTGATTCAGCATCTCACCCACAACTTATGCTTCCCTATCCTACCTGGGGAAGCATCACCACCCCGGGTTGGCCCCATAGTTTTCTACAGAACACAGGAAGCCTCCCCTGTTCTGAGGAAATCTTCCTGTGCTGATTTCAGGACACTTCCTCCACGGGCCTCCACCAGAAGTCATTTGATGCCATATGCATTCGACATCTGGCGAGGAAGAAGTGCCCTGAAAGCATCCTAGGATGCTTGATTTGTTTCATGTGATGAAGCTGTAAGAGATAAGAGAGATCTTCCTTTTAATTCATGAAATAATGTTGCATTCTGGTATAGAGGCTGATAGTTTATGGCATTTTAGACAGAGAGGGCATTTGCTGTGGGAAGAAGGCATTTGCTGTAGGAAGGTCTTCCTGGTGGTTTTGATGGTGGAAGGAAGAATGAAGCTCCGATTACTAAGACCATGTTTCCTTCCCACAGTGCAATGTGCCGGGAATTATGCAAGCATGCATCCATTAGCTTGTTTCCAGGTACAGACCACTCTGGAGAGGGATAAACAAAACAAAACAAAAACAGAACATAGCCCTCACTTTTGTCATCTATGAAGCTAGTGCAAATGCTTCAGTTTTTTTAAAAAAAAATATTGAAAAGACAAAGTAATAAAAATGAATTCATAGTGTAGTGGCCTGCTTTCCAGTAAAACTTCTCTTCTGCCAAAATGATTTTCCAGGTTGAATTGCACCTCACTGAAAGACTGGATGCTAGGGCTGGGTAACAATGGAAAAATTTGTTTCTAAACTCGTTTCGTTTTTAGGGGGTCCATTGCGTTTCGTTTTTTAAAAGAATTCCGAATTTTTCTTTAAATTTTTTTTGTTATTTATGAAATTTCGTAAATTTCGAATTGATTCGTTAATGGCAGACGCGATTGCACAATACGCTAAAAAAACCTCCAAATGGGACAGGGGGAACTTATGAAGCTTCCCTCTCCCTCTGTTGTTGACTGTTGGTGTGATAATTTATTTTTTTATCACTGATAAAACAAACAACAACTATAAAACTTGCACCAAACATACGGAAATAATAACGAAACGATTTCGAAAGGATTTCAAAACTATTTTGAAACGATTTCGAACCGATTACGAAACAATTACGAAATAAATTGAAAAATTCATTTCGATTTTTAGTTGCTCCTGCATGGCTCAATATCAGATCGTAAGCTAATTTAAATATGAATCAATAACGAATTACGAAATTAACGAACGAAACCACCCAGCCCTACTGGATGCCTTTTTTCTGTTGTTTCCTTTTTTTAAGGACTCTGGTTACTATTGCATGAATTAAAAAAGCAACACAATCTCCATGCCAAGACTGCTACCTTTAAAAAAAAAACCACAATAATTTAGCAGTTCAGTCTTAATCCTTCATTGTAAAAAGAAAGAATGAAAGGAGAGAGGGGGGGGGAAAGAAAATATGGCACTAACTTTGAGACTGTTTTCCTTTTTCTCATGAGCTTTCATGGATATTGACCCACTTCTTTGGAAGAACAGAATACTGCATCACTGTTTTGCCTCCTAAGAAGTAGGTTTACATCCCATACTTCTATGTTTTTCCCTCCTTCTGCATTCTTTCTTTTTTGTCTTGAAAGAGACTTACAGGACTACTTTTTTGAATTCTGCATTGCATCAATCTACATGCTTCCCACTCGTGAGAAAGACAATCTATATAAATAAAAATGTAATGTTTGTTTGTGGGATTAACAGAACTCAAAAACCACTGGATGAATTGACACCAAATTTGGACACAAGACACCTAACAACCCAATGTATGTCCTTCATTCAAAAAATTGATATTGTCATTAGGGAGTTGTAGTTGCTGGGATTTATAGTTCTCCTACAACCAAAGAACATTCTGAACCCCACCAACGATGGAATTGAATCAAACTTGGCACACAGGTCTCCCATGACCAACAGAAAATACTGGAAGGGTTTGGTGGACAGTGTCCTTTGGTTTTGGAGTTGTAGTTCACCTACATCCAAAGATGACTGTGGACTGTGGATCTGGACCAAACTCTACACGAATACTCAAGATGCCCAAATGTGAACACTGGTGGAGTTTGGTGGAAATATAATCTTGACATTTGGGAGTTGTAGTTGCTGGGATTTATAGTTCACCTACTGTCAAAGAGCATTCTGAACCCCACCAATGATAGAATTGGGCCAAACCTCCCACACAGAACCCCCATGTGGGCCACAGCAACACGTAGAAGGGAACAGCTAGTCTATATTAAAAAAAATGTAATGTTCGTTTGTGGGATTAACATAACTCAAAAACCACTGGATGAATTGCCACCAAATTTGAACACAATACCCCTACTACCCCAAGGAGTGACCATCACTAAAAAATTGGATTTTGTCATTTGGGATTTGTAGTTGCTCGGATTTACAGTTCACATACAATCAAAGAGCATTCTGAACCCCACCAATGATGGAATTGAACCAAACTCGGCACATAAGAGTCCCACAATCAACAGAAAATTCTGGAAGGGTTTGGTGGGCATAGACCTTGAGTTTGGGAGTTGTAGTTCACCTACATCCAGAGAGCACTGTGGACTCAAACAATGAAGGCTCTAAACCAAACTTGGCACAAATACTCCATGTGCCCAAATGTGAACACTGGTGGAGTTTGGGGAAAATAGACCTTGACATTTGGGAGTTGTAGTTGCTGGGATTTATCAAAGAGCATTCTGAACCCTACCGACAATAGAATTGGGCCAAATCTCCCACACAGGACCCCCACAACCAACAGAAAATACTACATTTTCTGGTGGTCTTTGACAACCTTTCTGATATCCCCTTGTGACCTCCCTCCAGAGGTCCTGACCCCCAGTTTGAGAAATGTTGCCTAAAGGCCGTCCAGTCCACCTCCCTTCACCGGTGCAAGAAAACATAATCAAAGCCCTCCTGACAAAGAGCCATCCAGCCATAGATATATATGATTCACACACACACACACATTTATATGACAGATATATTGTCATAGATTTGAAAGCGACCCCTAAAGAAGGACAATAATATGTTCCATGTTACAGAGTAGGCAAACCAGACAATCTCTACATCAACATTGACAAAGAAACAAGAAATACTGTTTACCCACAAGCATTAAGAAATTACATATAGTAGAAGCCAACACTTTCTCATTACTTTATTTTCCAGCTCACCAGACTGGGCCACAGCAACGTGTGGCAGGGAACAGCTAGTGTGCCAATAAGAAATTAAGAAACATCTCAAAACCCCGTTCTACTATTCAGGCAGCAATGAAAATTGAACCAAAGAGCCGAATTGAACCAAAGAGCCGGTGTTAAGTAATATGAGATTCTTGGGTTTAGATCGAACAAATTCAAGTTCATGCTTCTACGTCACTTAGGCCTGAAATGCACTTGGTAACTATGGGCCAGTCACTCTCGTCTACCTCACTAAATTGCTCTAATAAAATGGAGAAGTGTCTGCTACCTTGAGCTCACAGGAAGAATGGCAGGATATAAACATGACTCATCGAGAGAACAAATGGGGTCACATCCCTCGGAAAGAGACACTTTGTCAGAGAACAAGTGACACCTTTCACAATGGTGCAACTGCTACCACTTCCTGAGCTTGATTTGTGAAAAAACATTAAGCATCCTCATAAAATGTTTTACAAGTATATATACTAGCTGTCCCCTGCCACGCATTGCTGTGGCCCAGTCTGTTGATCTGGAAAATAAAGTAATGAGAAAGGGTTGGTTTCTAATATTTCTTTATGCTTGTGGGTAAACAGTATTTCTGTTGTTTCTTTGTCAGTGTTGATGTGGAGATGGTCTGGTTTGCCCACCCTGGAACATGCAACATATCATTGTCCTTCTTTAAGGGTCCCTTTCAAATCTATGATACTATATCTGTGTGTGTGAATCATATCTATCTATCTATCTATCTATCTATCTATCTATCTATCTATATCTATGGCTGGATGGCTGTTTGTCAGGAGGACTTTGATTACGTTTTCTTGCCCTGATGAAGGGAGTTGGATTGGATGGCCTTAAGTATTTTCTGTTGGTCATGGGTGTTCTGTGTGGGAAGTTTGCCCCGATTCTGTCATTCGTGGGGTTCAGAATGCTCTTTGATTTTAGGTGAACTGTGAATCCCAGTGACTACAACTCCCAAATGTCAAGGTCCGTTTCCCCCAAACTCCATCTGTGTTCATATTTGGGCGTATTGAGTGCTTGTGCCAAGTTTGGTCCAGATCCATCATTGTTTGAGTCCACAATGCTCTCTGGATGTAGGTGAACTACAATTCCCAAACTCAAGATCAATGCCCACCAAACCCTTCCAGTATTTTCTGTTGGTCATGGGAGTTCTGTGTGCCAGGTTTGGTTCAATTCCATCTTTGATGGAGTTCAGAATGCTCTTTGATTGTAGGTGAACTATAAATCCCAGAAACTACAATTCCCAAATGGCAAAATCATAATTTTTGAGGGATGGTTATTCTTTGTGTTGTGAGACTTTTGTTGCCATATTTGGTGTGATTTCATTCATTGGTTCTTTTGTTTTTAAGGTACTCATTATGCACAGAGCATTTATATATATATATATATATATATATATATATATATATATATATTGGCAAAAGGGGTGCTTGGAATTTGTTATTTCATATTTGGAGTGAGGGTATTGTTTTGCTATTAAAAATACATATAAGCTAATGAAAAACCAGTAAAACTGCATTACTGTTTGTAGGGCTTCCAATTTAGGATCATTCCGAGAACTTGGGCTGATGTATTTCCTCTTCTCTCCTAAAACAGAAGTAAATGAACACCAGTTATAACCAGGTAGCATTACTATTTCAGATCCTGGCGAGAACTACCATTCATTCAGCAGAATGCCAGTTCAGGCGCCATCATTTTCTAAAGTTTTAGATTCCCCTTGAGGATGCCCATCAGAAGGCTTATTTTTAACGCAACAGATTTGCCAGGACTTCTCAATCGAATAATAGCTAAAGTCAAAACACTTCCTAAAAAGTATTTGAAAAAGAAAATGCTTTAACCTCTCAACCGTCTCAT
The DNA here is from genome assembly GCF_037176765.1 of Anolis sagrei. Lineage (NCBI taxonomy): Eukaryota > Metazoa > Chordata > Lepidosauria > Squamata > Anolidae > Anolis > Anolis sagrei. The sequence goes on along the minus strand of NC_090025.1, from coordinate 98,709,037 downwards.
TCATTCAATTGGAATTGGTGATATTTCAAATGTCATATAAGATTTGTATTCCTGAGAGCCAACTGGAAATAAGGAAGCCAAAAGACTCATAAGAGACTCCATTAAATTTAGGGATAATACTGGGCAAAAGCATCATTTTCTCCTTGGCTGCATTTTCTTTATAGCAGACACTCGCTTACATACCTAGAACAATGTCGTCCTCTGGAGGCAGATGATGAATTGCAACAAACTCTGGAGAAACTTTGAGAAAGCCTTGCTCCATGGCTTTTGTGTGGATCCTCTAAAAAATAAGACATTTTGATTTACTCCTTCTGGAAGACTTGACAAGATGATACAGACAACAAAAAATGGATGACAGTGGGGACCCTATATTATGAGTTCTTGGAGAACAGAAAATGCTAGCATCACCTTGATTCAAATATTTTTTGTCCCCATAAAATTCATAAATGTAACCAAGAGTTTTCATTCTCATGTAGCTTTCTTGTCTGTAGCATAGACATGCTAGGTCTCAATACCATGAAGACCTGGTTAATACTTAAATGGAAACCTCCAAGAATACCATGTGTTGTGTGACAGCTGTGATGGGCTGGATGAGGGCTAACAAGCTGAAGCTTAATCCTGACAAAACAGAGGTCCTCCTGACCAGTCATGGGACTGATTTGGGCATAGGGTGGCTACCTGTGCTCGATGGGATTGCACTCCCTCTGAGGACGCAGGTCCATAGCTGTCCCGCAAGGTCCCGCAAGGCTCTATTTTGTCTCCCATGCTTTTTAACATCTACATGAAACCGCTGGGAGAGGTCATCCGGAGTTTTGGAGTTAGGTGCCATTTCTACGCAGATGACACACAACTCTACTACTAATTTCCACCTAACTCCAAGGAGGCCCCTCGAGTGCTGGACGAGTGCCTGGCCGCTGTGGCTATCTGGATGAGGAAGAACAAGCTGAAGATCAATCCCGACAAGACAGAGGTCCTCCTGGTCAATCGTAAACCAGATCGGGGTATAGGATGGCAACCTGTGCTGGACAGGGTTACACTCCCCCTGAAGTCACAGGTCTGCAGTTTGGGAGTTCTCCTGGATTCATCACTTACGCTTGAGGCTCAGGCGTCGGTGGTGTCCAGGAGGGCTTTTGCGCAACTAAGACTTGTGCGCCAGCTGCGACCATACCTCGCAAAGGTTGATCTGGCCGGGGTGGTCCATGCCTTGGTCACCTCTAGATTGGATTACTGCAATGCGCTCTACGTGGGTCTGCCCTTGAAAACGGCTCGGAAATTCCAGCTGGTCCAATGAGCGGCGGCCAGGATGTTAATTGGCACTCCTTACAGAGAGAGGTCAACCCTCCTGTTTAAGGAGCTCCATTGGCTGCCGTTTACCTACCGAATCCAATTCAAGGTGCAGGTGCTTATCTACAAAGCCCTAAACGGTTTGGGACCTGCATACCTGCGTGACCGCATCTCCATTTACGAACCCACGCGCTCCCTTCGTTCATCCGGAGAGGCCCTGCTCGCGATCCCACCTGTGTTGCAGGCGTGTTTGGTGGGGACGAGGGACATGGCCTTCTCTGTGGTTGCCCCCCGACTCTGGAACACCCTCCCCAAAGACATTAGACTAGCACCCACATTGGCAGTCTTCAGGAAGAACTTGAAGACCTGGCTATTCCGATGTGCCTTTCCGGAATAGGATAACTCCCAGCTCTATGTCCCAGAAGCACTTTATTAGAGTTTAAGACTCTCTGCACATTGCACTTGCCCAGAAATCCAACATACCACCTGCCACACCCAGCACTTTTTAACCTGTACCCATCACTGGCCCGGCTCTGGTTTTATTGTGTAATGGTGTAATGTTTGTTATTGCTTATGTTTTTAATTTTTGATTTGCTTTTAATTGTATTGTTATTGTTTTGCTGTTGTTGTGTTGAGGCCTTGGCCTTTGTAAGCCGCATTGAGTCCCTTGGGAGATGCTAGCGGGGTACAAATAAAGTATAATAATAATAATAATAATAGTAATAATAATAGCTTGGGGGTCTTTCTGGACTCTGCATTGACACCTGATGCTCAGGTGTCGGCGGTGGCTGGGAGGGCCTTTGCACAGTTAAGGCTCGTGCACCAGCTGTGCCCGTACCTCATGTAATCTGATCTAGCCATGGTGGACCATGCCCTAGTCACCTCTAGGTTGGATTACTGCAATGCGCTCTACGTAGAGTTGCCCTTGAAGATGGCCCAGAAACTACAGTTGGTCCAGAGATCTGCAGCCAGACTACTCACAGGAGCTGGTTACAGAGAGTGGTCAACCCTCCTGTTTAAACAGCTCCACTGGCTTCCAATAAGTTTCCAGTCCCAATTGAAGGTGCAGGTCATAACCTATAAAGCCCTAAACGGTTCGGGACCTGCTTATCTTTGTGATCGCATCTTCCCCTATGAACCAGTGCGTACTTTGAGATCTTCTGGGGAAGCACTGCTCTCTCTCCCCCCGCTGTCACATGTAAGGTTGATGGGGACGAGGGAGAGAGCCTTCCTGGTGGTGGCCCCCCGGCTCTAGAACTCCCTAGGGAGATCAGACAGGCTCCCACCTTGTCCTCCTTTCGTAGTCAACTAAAAACCTGGATGTTCCGGTGCGCTTTTGACTAAGCAGCTCACCAGTAACTTTCTTGTCCCTACTTGAAGTTCTGCACTTTACACCGGCCCGCATTTTACCCTGGCATACATCCTACCTCAATATGTGCTTGACAGTATTTCCTGCCCAGTTTACTGTATTGTTGCACTTTCCTGCGCTCCTCTAAAAATGTATTGCACTCATTGAATCTGTACCTCAGCTATGTTTCTTTCAGCCGTATTGTTTTTATATTGCTTTCAATTGTGTTGTTATTTGTTTTATCTGATGTTTTAATTGGTTAAAGTATTTTACATGTGTGTTTTAATTGTAATCTTGGGCGTGTCCCTTGTAAGCCGCCCCGAGTCCCCTAGGGAAGATGGTTGGCGGGGTATAAAAATAAAGTTGTTGTTATTATTATTATTATTATTATTATTATTATTATTATTATTGTATTGTCGAAGGCTTTCATGGCTGGAATCACTAGGTATCCCTTGTAAGCCTAATTATTGTTGTTGTTGTTGTTGTGGTGGTGGTTTTTGCAATGGTTCTCCCAGAGCTAACTGCTTAGCCATCAGCACGCCTGAAATCTTTCCTCAAACTGAAAGGGCAGGGGAGAATCTAAAATGGAGATCTTTCCCTGGGAGAAAAGGTGGTCCCTAAACTCAAAGAGCTGCTCTCTAAGCCAATGGTTGCAAAGAGGCCTGCAGACTCTGATACCATTAGCTTTTAGGACTCTTGAAAAGATGCAGCAGCCCTGCATCTTTAGGATATATCTGTAGGATATATTTCCTAGAAAGCCAATGAGAAAACACCTTGGCCTATTCATTAACTAAGGAAGCCCAATTTTTTTTCTTGTGTCAGGAGGGACTTGAGAAACATTATATGAATACAACCTTAGGATTGGATGTTATGTTTTAATAGTTTTATGGTATTTATATGTTTTAACTGTTTTTGTTTTGATTTATTGTATTTTATGTTATTATGCATCTTCATTAACTAAGGAAGCCCAATTTTTTTCTTGTGTCAGGAGGGACTTGAGAAACTTTACATGAATGCAACCTTAGGATTAGATATTATGTTTTAATAGTTTTATGATATTTATATGTTTTAACTGTTTTTGTTTTGATTTATTGTATTTTATGTTATTGAATATGTGGCTTGGAATATTGCCATTATATGCGCCGCTCTGAGTCCCCTACAAGGGTGAAAAGAGCGGGATAGAAATGGAGTAAATAAAATATTATTATTATTATTATTATTAACTTTATTTATACCCTGCTAACATCTCCCGAAGGACTCGGTGCGGCTTACAAGAGGCCAAGGCCCAACACATCAATAAAACAACAGCATAGCAAATACAACAATGAATAAACTCATAAAGCAAAGCAATAAACATTAAAACAATAACAATAAGCATTAGACAGTAACACCAAGACGGGGACGAGGGACAGGGCCTTCTCTGTGGTGGCCCCTCGACTGTGGAACGCCCTTCCCATGGACATTAGATCAGCCCCTTCGTTAATGGTGTTTCAAAGAAAACTAAAAACCTGGCTGTTTGAACAGGCGTTCGGATAAACAATGCAATGTACACGATGAATATAGAAAACGGAATTATGGATGACAAATTGGATCACGATTCTAGTTACGAGACGTTAATGTGTTGTTATTGATGTGTCATTATTCTGTATATTATGTTGTTAATGGTTTTTAAATTCTGTATGTTGTTGGATTGACTTTTGCTCTTGTTGTGAACCGCGTTGCGTCGCCTACGGGCAGAGAAACTGCGGTATACAAGCAAAGTAAATAAATAAAATAAATAAATAATACTATCCTGATAATCTTATTTGGATGGCATAATATTCTACATTCCAATGGCCTAATTCTTAATATTTATTTCAGTCAAGTCAAAGGCTGTTAACCGCTTGAAAATGAGATCATTTTGGCAAATTTAAAATGAAGAAAGCCAGGCTCACCAATCAAAAATCTCACAAAAATCTGAAGGGACTACATTTTAATTCAGAAAAGCAATGGAGGAAAGCCTTTTTCAAAATAACTTCCCCATACTGCTGCATTGGTAAGATGTGAATCAGGCTTCAATACCCTTGTCTCATGTCAGTTTCGCTTTGAGTAGAAGAAGGGAAGGAAGGAACAAAAAAAAAGCTATCTTTTGCTCTCCTGGAGCTCCCGAGTCAGCTCTAGCATAATTTGTTAGAAATACATGCTACAGCAGAACTTTCCAAACTTTTCAAGTTGGTGACTTGCTTTTAGACATGCATCCTTTCTTGACACAGTCATTCAGTTTTACTGCAATGTGGAGGTTAAATCAACTCCTTATAAAAGTTTAATACAATATCTATATATATAAAAATGCTCTGTGCATAATGAGTACCTTAAAAACAAAAGAACCAATGAATGAAATCACACCAAATTTGACTCAAAACGTCTCACAACACAAGGAGTGACCATCGCTCAAAACATTATGATTTTGTCATTTGGGAGTTGTTGTTGCTGGGATTTATAGTTCACCTACAATCAAAGAGCATTCTGAACTCCATCAACTATGGTATTGAACCAAACTTGGCACACAGAACTCCCTTGAACAACAGAAAATACTGGGAGGGTTTGGTGGCCACTGACCTTGAGTTTGGGAGTTGTAGTTCACCTACATCCAGAGAGCACTGTGGACTCAAACAATGATGGATCTGGACCAAACTTGGCTCCAGCACTCAATACGCCCAAATCTGAACACAGATGGTGTTTGAGGGAAATAGACCTTGACAATTGGGAGTTGTAGTCATTGGGATTCACAGTTCACCTACAATCAAAGAGCATTCTGAACCCCACGAACGACAGAATCGGGGCAAACTTCCCACACAGAACCTCCATGATCAAAAGAAAATACTTAAGGCCATCCAATCCAACTCCCTTCACCAGGGCAAGAATACGTAATCAAAGACCTCCTGACACAGGGCCATCCAGCCATAGATAGATAGATAGATAGATAGATAGATAGATAGATAGAGATAGATATGATTCACACATACACACAGGTATAGTATCATAGATCTGAAGGGGACCCCTAAAGAAGGACAATTATATGTTGCATGTTCCAGAGTAGGCAAACCAGACACTCTCCACATCAATACTGACAAAGAAACAACAAGAAATACTGTTTACCCACAAGTATCAAGACATTACATATATTAGAAACCAACACTTTCTCATTACTTTATTTTCCAGATCAACAGACTGGGCCACAGCAATGCGTGGCAGGGGACAGCTAGTATATATATGTGTGTGTGTGTGTGTGTGTGTGTGTGTGTGTGTGTGTGTGTAATATAATCGTCACTGTATAAATAGGTTTGGATGTTTTCCGTTATACTTATGTACTACAGTAGTTTCCTCTATAGTCACTCCATAGGATTCATCACAAACATAGTTGTCAACTGATTTTCTTTTCTCAATTAGAAACTTATCTATTTTATAGCAATTACTGCAACTCAATCAACACATTATGCAAATTATAAAAGTTATTGCAGTACCTACACTTGAACAGAACCAGATCTTTGTTTATGCGGGTGGGGGACCATTTTTCATGTGACACACTAAGGGACTACAGAAGACACATTAGTGTAGCGTTTCTCAACCTGGGGGTCGGGACTCATGGGGGGGGTCGTGAGGGGGTGTCACAGGGGTAGCCAAAGACCACCAGAAAACACACTATTTTCTGTTGGTCATGGGGGTTCTGTGTGGGAAGTTTGACCCAATTCTCTCATCGATGGAGTTCGGAATACTCTTGGATTGTAGGTGTACTATAAATCCCAGGACTACAACTCCCAAATGTCAAGGTCTATTTTCCCCAAACTCCACCAGTGTTCGGATTTGGGCATACTGAGTATTTCCGCCAAGTTTGGTCCAAATCCATCATTGTTTGAGTCCACAGTGCTCTCTGGATGTAGGTGAACTACAACTCCCAAACCCAAAGTTCAATGCCCAACAAACCCTTCCAGTACTCTCTGTTGGTTGTGGGAGTTCTGTGTGCCAAGTTTGGTTCAGTTCCATCATTGATGGAGTTCAGAATGCTCTTTGATTGCAGGTGAGGGGCGGCTCAACCATTACGCAAAGTAAGCATTTGCAGTATAGTTGATTTTGCCCAGGGGCGCTCTTGAGGCGCTCTTGGGGAAAAATAGACCTTGACATATGCAAGTTGTAGTTACTGGGGTATATAGTTCACCTACAATCAAAGAGCATTCTGAACTCCACCAATGATGGAAGTGAACCAAATATGGCACACAGAACTCCCACGATGAACAGAAAATATATATCAGTGATTGGCTGGGGGGGGGGGGCACCAAAATACTGTTTGCTTACCGTTGAAAATTACCTAGGGCCGCCTCTGTTGCAGGTGAACTATAAATCCCAGAAACTATAACTCCCAAATGACAAAATCAACCCCCCAACCCCACCGGTATTCAAATTTGGATATATCGGGTATTTGTGCCAAATTTGGTCCAGTGAATGACAATACATCCTGCATATCAAGATATTTACGGAATGATTCATAACAGGAGCAAAATTACAGTTGCAAAGTAGCAACAAAAATAATGTTATGGTTGGGGGTCACCACAACATGAGGAACTATATTAAGGGGTCGCGGCATTAGGAAGGTTGAGAGACACTGCCTTAGTATATCCTGACACACAGTTTGGAAAGCTCTGTGCTACGGTATCCAACCAGGAGACTTTACAATGCATTGATTAAAATTCCATCCTATATATAGCTTATTTATTTTGAAAAAGATGTACGATCTGAGCACAGGAAGCTCCATTTACCCTTATCACACTTCCCATTCTCTTTGTGGTGGGAAGTTGTAGAGCAATTTTTTTTCACAAGGCCAGCTTTTTTTCAAATGGAAGACTACTGGAAACATATGGGCCCTTGGAAAGGAGCTGATTACTTAGATATATACTGGGTGATCAGGTGGGAAGCAAGCATATTGGAAACAGTGCTTAACTCGACCGGAGATCATCCCAACAGCCCACAACCTCACAGCTTGCTTCTGTCAGCAAGAACATTCTTCAAAATCTTCAACCAGTTCGCAAACTTTATTTTTTCATCACATTCTCGCACTATAAATGTTACAAACTGTTCTCAGCCTCAGTGCATCCAGCAAAAAAGTATGGTTCCATCTATATATATAAAAATGCTCTGTGCGTAATGAGTAGCTTAAGAACAAAAAAACTACAGGACCAACTGACCCCAAATTTGGCAACAAAACTCCTCACAATCCAAGGAATGACCATCACTGAAAAAAACCCCACAAAAACAGCTTTAAATTCAAAAAAGGAAGAAGTCAACACACCTACCCTGCCCCCTCTTGCACTAAGGACACAGCCAGCAGAGCCACCTTACTTCACCTTCCCCTTTGCCTTCACAGTCCTTGGAAGGTGAGGCGGGAGAAGGAGAAGGGGCCTAATCTTTCCCACCAGCATCCCTATCATCTACATGACCGGAGTGGCCCATAACTTCCATCTGTCCGTCTGTCTGTCTATCTATCTATCAAATTTACATTCCACCTTTCTTACAAAATAAATCTTAAGATGGCATCAACACAGGACCTTAAGATCATCTGGGGAGGCCCTGCTCTCATTACCGCGTTCATCACAAGTACATTTGGTGGAGACGAGAGACAAAACCTTCTCGGCGGTGGCTCCTCAGCTGTGGAACGCCTTCCCTATAGATATTAGATCGGCCACCTCCCTTTTAACATTCCGGGAAAAAGTCAAGACATGGCTTTTTGAACAAGTGTTTCCAAATACAGAGTAACTGACATAGGAAAATGGAACGACGACAATGAGACCGGACGTTTTTAACAAGGCGACACTATGAATTTATTGATATGTTTAATTTTAATTATAAGTTATGTTTTTAATTGAATTTGTGATTGAATTTTACCCTATTAACTGCCTTGAGTTGACTACGGGCTGAGAAAGGTAGTATACAAATACAGCAAATAAATAAATAAATAAACAAACAAACAAACATAACTTCTCCTGAACTAATCAACATATTAGTTTCATCTATGCTGATGATCGCGCCATTACCGCTCAAGCAGGGAGCTTTGAGATGGTTGAACAGAAGCTCTCCGAAGCTCTAGGTGCTCTTACTGCCTATTACAGGGCAAACCAACTGATCCCTAAACCATCTAAAGCACAGACATGTGCCTTTCACCTTAAGAACAGACAAGCATCCCGAGCTCTGAGGATTACCTGGGAAGGAATCCCACTGGAGCATTGCAGCGCACCCAAATACCTGAGAGTCACTCTGGACCGTTCTCTGACCTACAAGAAGCACTGCCTGAACATCAAACAAAAAGTGGGTGCTAGAAACAATATCATACAAAAGCTGACTGGCTCAACCTGGGGATTACAACCAGACACAGTGAAGACATCTGCCCTTGCGCTATGTTACTCTGCTGCTGAGTATGCATGCCCAGTGTGGAACACATCTCACCACACTAAAACAGTGGATGTGGCTCTTAATGAGACATGCCGCATTATCATGGGGTTTCTGCGTCCTACACCACTGGATAAATTACACTGCTTAGCTGGTATTGCACCACCTGACATCCGCCGGGAAATAGCAGCCAATAGTGAAAGGACCAAGGCAGAGACATCTCCAGCTCATCCCTTGTTTGGGTATCAGCCAGCACGTCAACGACTCAAATCAAGAAATAGTTTTCTTAGATCTACAGAGACACTCGCTGGAACACCTCAGCAAGTGAGAGTCCGAAAACGGCAGACCCAAACCCAGCACCTCAATCCGTGGGTGATACCAGATGAGAGACTCCCCCCTGGGCACACAGAAGACTGGGCGACTTGGAAGGCGCTGAACAGACTGCGCTCTGGCACCACGAGACGCAGAGCCAATCTTAAGAAATGGGGCTACAAAGTCGAATCCATGACATGCGAGTATGGAGAAGAGCAAACCACTGACCACCTGCTGCAATGCACCCTGAGCCCTGCCACATGCACAATGGAGGACCTTCTTGCGGCAACACCAGAGGCACTCCAAGTGGCCAGATTGGCCATCAAAGGACATTTAATCAGCTACCAAGTTTGCAAAATTTGTGGGGTTTTTTTTTATCTGTTTGTTTGTTTTGTTCTGTTAGAAATGTAATACAATGTTCTGGTTGCGGATGACACGATAAATAAATATAAATTAACATATTCTTCAAAGGATCAAGAATTTGCAGAGTATAATCCTTTGAGTCGCACTTTGATTGCCGAATCAGACAATAAATTATCTTTAAATGCACAGTGTTTACTGGCTGCTTTTTCCTACTGTCAGCTTGTATGGATACAAATGCGTTCTTTTTTTAATTTTTTTTATATTTTTGGCAAAGTGATTTATTAGCTACAAACACCAGAAAACTAGAAAATACTTACTTTTGAAGATGCCAACAAGAAATGAGGATGCTTTTACTTCCTGCTGGGGAAAAGAGACAAAAAAACCCTCAAAAACCATACCAAAGCAACATGTGTTTTGTGGGCATTTTATAAGAAAAAGAAAGAAATACCCCCCAAGGACCTAATCATATTAACAGCATTCAAACAGGATGCTTTAATTTGCCAGCCAGCAGTCAGCTGAAAATAACTTCCTGCTCTTGTTCAAGCATTTAAGATTAAGCTTGCAAATTTGCAGAGGCGAAAAGGAAGCACCGTAGTTATCAACATACTGGTGCGGAAACACAATAGGACATTAAAAGAAATCCTGTTGTAAGCACCAGCCGAAACGCCTTTGAAAGCACAATCTTTAGAGAGACATACTGAAAAAGCAGACAATAAAGACAATAAGTTCGGTCCACACCAGATGAGTTTTACCTTCAAAATATTGCTGTGGTGTTGAGAGACACCGGAGAAAGGAAGTTAGTACACGTCCTTCCTAAAAGCAGCATTTCAAAAATGAAACCACTGCTTTTAAGGAAGCGGTATAACCACTGATTTCCATAGATATGAACTATCCTACTTTGTGAAACAAAATTGGTTGTTGGGCCAATTCTGGAGGTTGCCTCGCAGAATGAAACTGATTATCTGGATCCGTCGCAGTTGGGTTTCAGACCGGGACATGGAACTGAGACAGCCATGGTCGTCTTAGTGGATGATCTCCGCAGAGAGCTCGACAGGAGGAGTGTGTCCTTGTTGGTTCTCCTGGACCACTCAGCGACCTTCGATACCGTAGACCATGGTATCCTTCTGGGGCGCCTTGCAGGGATGGGTCTTGGAAGTACTGTTTTGCAGTGGCTCCTGTCCTTCCTGGAGGGCCGTTCCCAGAAGGTGTTGCTGGGGGACTCCTGCTCGGCCCAACAGCCATTGTCCTGTGGGGTCCCGCAGGGCTCAGTATTGTTCCCCATGTTGTTTAACATCTACATCAGTGTTTCTCAACCTGGGGGTCGGGACCCCTAAGGGGGTCACAAGGGGGTGTCAGAGGGGTCACCAAAGACCATCGGAAAGCACAGTATTTTCTGTTGGTCATGGAGGTTCTGTGTGGGAAGTTTGCCCCTATTCTATCATTGGAGGGGTTCAGAATGCTCTTTGATTGTAGGTGAACTATAAATCTCAGCAACTACAACTCCCAAATGTCAACTTCTGTTTTCCCCAAACTCCACCAGTGTACACATTTGGGCATATTGAGTATCTGTGCCAAGTTTGAGTCCACGGTGCTCTCTGGATGTAAGTGAACTACAACTCCAAAACTCAAGGTCAATGCCTGCCTAACCGTTCCAGTATTTTCTGTTGGTCATGGGAGTTCTCTGTGTCAAGTTTGGTTCAATTCCATCATTGGTGGAGTCCAGAATGCTCTTTGATTGTAGGTAAACTATAAATCCCATCAACTACAACTTCCATATGTCAAAATCAATCCCTCCCCAACCCCACCAGTATTCAAATTGGAGTGTATCGGGTATTTGAGCCAAATTTGGTCCAGTGAATGAAAATACATCCTGCATATCAGATATTTACATTACAATTCATAACAGTTGCAAATTATAGTTATGAAATAGCAATGAAAATAGTTTTATGGTTGGGGGTCACCACAACATGATGAACTGTATTAAGGGGTCATGGCATTAGGAAGGTTGAGAAACACTGATCTACATGAAGCCACTGGGTGAGATCATCCAGAGTTTTGGAGTTCGATGCCATCTGTATGTAGATGACGCCCAACTCTATCACTCATTTCCACCAGATGCTAAGGAGGATGTACAAGTTCTGAACCGGTACGTGGCCGCTGTGATGGTCTGGATGAGGGCAAGCAAATTGAAGTTGAATCCAGACAAGCCAGAGATCCTCCTGGTCAGTCGCAAGGCCTTGAAGGCACTCATCACTGAGCCTGGAATCCCAGGTTGCAGTGTTTTCGCACAATTAAAACTTGTGCACCAGCTGTGCCCGTATCTTGGGAAATCACACTTGGCCACGGTGGTCCATGCTCTCGTTACATCTAGGATAGACTACTGCAATGCACTCTACATGGGGTTACCTTTGAAGACTGCTCAGAAGCTTCAAATAGTCCAACGAGAGGCAGCCAGGTTAATAACTGGGGCGGCATACAGGGAGCATACAATTCCCATGTTACGCCAGTTCCACTGGCTGCCAGTTTGCTACCGGGCACAATTCAAAGTGCTGGCTTTGGCCTATAAAGCCCTAAATGGCCCCAGCCCAATTTAACTGTCTGAACGCATCTCCCCCTATGAACCATCGTGGAGATTAAGTTCCTCCGGGGAGGCCCTGCTTTCCGTCCCACCTTTGTCACAGGTACGATTGGTGGGGACGAGAGACAGAGCCTTCTCGGTGATTGCTCCCCGGCTATGGAACTCCCTTCCTGGTGAGATCTGGTCGGCCCGCTCCCTCCTATCCTTTAGAAGGATGGTAAAAACTTGGCTGTGGGACCAAGCTTTCGGGACAGGGCACTAAAGCGGCAATAGGAAAGATGACCAGGCCAATTAGATTTGACATGGATGACTAGGACGGTTTTAAATGATGTATTTTAATATTTTGATAAATGTTTCTAATGTTTATGTATGTATATAAGAATTTGTGTCCCAGCATTGAATGTTTGCCGTATATATGTTGTGCTCTGCCCTGACTACCTTTTGGGGTGAGAAGGGTGGAATATAAATGTTTTAAATAATAAATAAATAAATAAATAAATAAAAGCATTAATTTAAATGTTTATTACAGTTTGATATTTTTATTACCCCATGCACACACCCCTTCCAACATAAGTGTTGGTGGAATCTATATTGGATGGATTGTGTCAGAAATGCATTTAGAGATGCCATGTCTTCATGGAGGTGGGTCCTGGGAACCAAATTCTCCTGATTCGTTGAGAAACAGGCTGACTAGGATCCACACAGGGATTGGCTGGAGGTTTCCCTGATATCACTGACAGGAGGGGGGGATCCCCATGATGAGAAGAAGAACTTGGTAGGTTTATTATTGGTAGGTTGCCTTTGAAAACTGCTTGTAAGCTTCAAATGGTCCAGCGTGCGGCAGCCAAGTTGCTAACGGGAGCGGTGCATGGGGAGTACACAACTCCACTGCGTCAGCTGCACTGGTTGCCAGTTTGCTACCGGGCACAATGCAGAGTGCTGGCTTTAGCCTATAAAGCCCTAAACCAGTGTTTCTCAACCTGGGGGTCAGGACCCCTAGGGGGGTCGCGAGGGGGTGTCAGAGGGGTTGCCAAAGACCATCAGAAAACAGTATTTTCTGTTGGTCATGGAGGTTCTGTGTTGGACATTTGGCTCAATTCTATTGTTGGTCGTGTTCAGAATGTTCTTTGATTGTAAATGAACTATAAATCCCAGCAACTACAACTCCCAAATGTCAAGGTCTATTTTCTCCAAACTCCACCAGTATTCACATTTGGGCATATTGAGCATTCGTGCCGAGTTTGGTCCAGATCCATCACTGTACTCTCTGGATGTAGGTGAACTACAACTCCAAAACTCAACCACCAAACTCTTCCAGTATTTTCTGTTGGTCATGGGAGTTCTGTGTGCCAAGACTGGTTCAATTCCATTGTTGGTTGAATTCAGAATGCTCTTTAATTGTAGGTGAACTATAAATCCCAGCAACTACAACTCCCAAATGACAAAATCAATCTCCTTCCAACCCCACCAGTATTCAGATGTGGGCATATTGGATATTTGTGCCAAATTTGGTCCAACCGGGACCGCCTTCCACCTGGAAACCATTGCCCTCACTGTGGGAGAAGATGCAGATCAAGAATAGGGTTCCACAGCCACCTACGGACCCACAAGAATTCTGATCCTGGAAGACTATCCTACTCGGCCAACGAGAGATCGCCTAAGTAAGTAAGGCCTAAAAATCATGAAATAGTGTTTTGAATTGTGATGGCTGTTGATGTAAACACAGAGTCTCAGTAGGACTGTGTACTGAAGACAATTTAGAACTCAACCTGATTTTATGCAGCCGCCAGCAATATTGCAAAAGCCCTCTGGAAGCAATCAATTCAAAACTAGCAAGAGTCATGTTTTGCTTGCTTGGCAGCAAGAGAAAAAGGAATGCTGAAAGACAGACCCCGCAGCATTTCACAGATGAAAAATGGGACATGTGGCAGTCACATCATAATGTCTTAAACTTGTGGAAATTTGGCTATGAGGAAGAACACACACACTAGGAAACTGTACAGTTTATTTTTGCCGGAGTCTACACATGATTCCCTTCCTTGGGCACCGATGCCCCATTCTATACTGTGCTGGTCAAAGACCGTAATAAATCATTGATTGATTGATACACATGATTTTTCACACCTTCCTGTTGGAGTAGAAACTACTTTTGCCATTTAAACCCACTTTATAACAATTGAAGGAAACCGAGGACAAAGAAGGAATTGAGGAAGAGAGAAAAATTGGGACATTTTTTAAAAGATGGAAAAGTGGGATGATCGAGGATAAATTAGGGCTGTCCTAAAACAGGATTGTTTAAAGTTATGTGAAGGGGGGGAGCATAGATGCCCCTGCTTATTGTTTGTTCTTGCTTTGCTGGATTCGTCCCCCATGAAAAAAAAAACTATGTTGGAGCTAGGACTGCAGCTCACAAAATCCTCCAGGCGGCATGCTCAAGGATCCTAGGAAGCAGAGGAGGGAGACTAAAATGATCAAGGGTCTGGAGAACAAGTCCTATGAGGAGCAGCTTAAAGAGCTGGGCATGTTTAGCCTGAAGAAGAGAAGGCTGAGAGGAGACATGATAGCCATGTATAAATATGTGAGAGTGATGGGGAGATATTGGAAAAATAGATATTTATTTATGCATAAATTGTATGTACTTTACAAGCACTGAAATGTATAGAAAAATCAAGTTCTCTCTGTATTAGAAACCCAAGCTGACAGGACAAGCAAGCTGCATGCAGACACAGCAAGAGGGAGGTGAACATTCCAGTGGGGAGATAAGCCCATCCTAGTAGCAACAGAGACTGGTACAACAGAGCCCAGCGTCTTCCTCCTAAGTAAGGAGCCTATCTCTCCCTCATGACAGGTCAAAGTAGGCGCCTTCATTGATGAATGTAAGCTGTAAGCTATATGCTGCTCTTCAGAAAGAAATACAGAGACATGCCTTTCATTTGTTGGAAGATAGAGTTTAATATTCCTATGATGCTAAAGTGACGCAAAGAATGATGTCAATATATGTAGAAGCATGTTTCTTTGTTTGCCTGCATTTGAAGTATATAAAAGGCAGTCATCGCCTTTATCGGGCACTCTGGTTGCTTTTGGACACAACTCCACTCCAGAGTCCCAGCTGGAAATAAAACCATGCTTTTTCAGACCTCAGGAACTCTCTTTGTCTCTTTTCTTCAAACCTTCTCCCTGCCATTTCAATAGGGAGGAGGGAGCAAGCTTGTTTTCTGCTTCCTTGCAGACTAGGACGCGGAACAATGGCTTCAAACTACAAGAGAGGAGATTCCATCTGAACATGAGGAAGAACTTCCTGACTGTGAGAGCCGTTCAGCAGTGGAACTCTCTGCCCCGGAGTGTGGTGGAGGCTCCTTCTTTGGAAACTTTTAAACAGAGGCTGGATGGCCATCTGTCAGGGGTGCTTTGAATGCAATATTCCTGCTTCTTGGCAGGGGGTTGGACTGGATGGCCCATGAGGTCTCTTCCAACTCTATGATTCTAACTATAATTGTAAAAAAACTATTAAAGTGTCTATACTTCAAAATGTCTGTAGAATTAAACCCATATCAAACATTAATTTAAAAGAACAGACTTAAGAAGCACTAAAACTGAAACTCATTATATAAAACAATCAGTTCCCACATACCCACTGGAAAAGAAAAGCCTTTGCTGATGATGAAAGGATAGCAAGGAGAAAACAAAACTGGGAAGGGAGTTCCAGAATCTGGAAGTAGGATCGGCGCAGGACTGGGAACAACTGGGATGGCACAGAGGAGCTTAACATAGAACTGCATTCTGAATAAAATCAAATAGCAATAGTCCAGCATCTTCACTCTTCCATACACAAAATGCTTTTGTTGTATTGGAGATGCATGTGAGTTGATCAGAATTTTAATGAGTTGATTCATCATACCTTCTTAAGACTTCAACAGGCTCCAAAATACACTGTGTTTTATTTCACTCATGTCATTAACTTTTTGTTTTATACATGGATTATAATCTCAATTCATGTGTATCCTTTCATATAGCAGCTCCTGGCCAGTCTCAAAGCATACGAAAAGAAAGAGACAGCAAGAGAAAGACTGGGCAATATGAAGTATTTGATAAGGGTGTGCACAATTTCATTTTTGTGTACTGGATTTGGATGGTTCAGAGAATTTGGTTACCAAATCCATGAAAAAGAGCTTGGTATGGGGCAGCTGAAGCCTTAGCCAGTTCAGATCACAACAGCCTGTTCTTTTCAGCTATCAGGAAATAATAGGGACCAATGGGGTTAAGTGGCCTTCTACCTGAGACAGCGGTGGTGGCAATGTGTGGGCAGGGTAGCCTCACAAATCAGGATACCTGCTGCTTCTCCTTTGCTTTCATCCCTGGCAGGCTCCTCCATCCCTTCCCGAGTTCCCATTTGCTTGAGGCAAATGGGAACTCGCTTTCCCAGAAGCGCTTTGTGTGGCACAACCATTGAAGGAACCTTGTGCTCCCTCCTGGGGCGTGATGGGAGTTGAAATTTTTCTCTCTCTGTGTTTCTCACTTTCTTTCTGGTTGACTGTTTCCATTCTCCTACCCTCTTGTGGCATGTGCTTGGGACTTCAATTCCCAGAACCCACTCTTGTGGGTTTTTTTAAAAAATGTTATGGTAAAAACTTTCAAAAATTCCAAAAAAATAATAATAGTGGATTGGTGAAACATTCTGAAACTTAGCAGGCTTGCAGATGTAAATGTGGCCTACAAGTGAGGCTAATAGGACTAAAAATGATGGAGAAATTACCCTCTAAAGCAGTGGTTCTCAACCTGGGGTCCCCAGATATTTTTGGACTTCAACTCCCAGAAATCCTAACAGCTGGTAAACTGGCTGGGATTCCTGGGAGCTGTAGGCCAAAACACCTGGGGACCCACAGGTTGAGAACCACTGCTTTAAAGTTTCCCCATTGGTGGCATTGAACCGAAGCTTTCCAGCATGAAAACAGAAAGCCCTCACCCATTTGCATTGGAACCCATTGAAACTCTATGACAACAATAGCAACACTTTATTACAGTCCATGACCAGCACAAAGTGGGGCACAAGCACCTTGGGAAGGGGAAATGCAGTTCCCGAGAATTCTAGAGGTGGGAGAGACCCCAAGGACCATCCAGTCCAACCCCGTTGTGTAGGAAAACACAGCCCGCAGTCCTGATTTATGCATATGCAATTCACACATGTGCCCATGTCACTAGCAGTTCTAGCTGTCCAGGTGGGTAACCAACTGGGTGAAGCTCTCCCAGCCAGCCGTGGTTGGCCTTCATGGTTTAGGCATCTCCATGCAAGGTTTAGGTTTAGGTTTAGGCACCTCCATGGAAGCCATAAGCCATGGAAGCAGTGAGTTAACTATTAGCTTCACTAATGATAAAGGCCGGGGTGCAGGCTAAGTCCGATTGATGCTTTATGTCCAGGATCCATTGCTTAATGAGATCCTTGGCTTGGTCTCATCCCATGCTTAGCAGTTATCCTTGGGAGAAACCTAATGTTGCAATCTTTACTGGCACTGTTTTAGTCCATGTGGACTCTATGACACACCAACTTTTGTTAAATTCATAACATATGCAGCTAAACATCAAGTAAAACCTGTTTCAGGAGCTTTCAACTAAAGAAAAGCAAATGTTCCAGGCTGTTCTTTCATCATAAGTTGGTGACAAAGGCGAAGATCCCTGCCCATCACTACCACTGCGCTGTTAAATCTTGAAGTGCCAACTTGAGCTACATGCATTACAATTTGCCCTTTTACAATTGATGGCCAACATTGACTTCTGATAAATCACTAGGATACAATCAGGTAAGAGCTGTCTCTTATCTGTTCAGAAACAGGACAGGCAGTGCATAGTTATAAGTTCATAAATATGACCAAACGTATAAGGGATTGGGTTATAGAAACTCAGATCTTTCCTTTGCATTCTGAAAGAAGTGGTACACCATAAGTAGGTCAAATGGAAACTAGTCAATTATTAGATTCCTACTCCTGTCCCATGTCAAGACTATGCAGAGAAGTTCAAACCTAAAGATCCCGAATTGTAGTTGGAAGTGGCAGTGTGACATCTAATTGTATTACACTTGTAGCAAAGACACTTCTGGTACTGACCCGACAGAGCTATTATGATGGACTGGGAAGATTCAGCTGCTCAAAGAATAAAGCCTCAGGCAGTCCAGTTTGGAATGAAATTGACGTTGCAATATGGACAGGACAAACATTGGAAACAGGTTGGCAGAGAATCTAAAGGGACAGGGATAACATCAGAAGGAAGCAAAAGGTAAATATGCAAAGGCCTGGGAAGCAAGATAATGGGAAAACATTGTAAATACTTTTTTCAATGACTTTTCAAGACATGAGGTTGTTCCCTCCAAATGTATTTTTTGTTGTTGTTCATTCATTCAGTCGCCTCCGACTCTTCGTGACCTCATGAACCAGCCCACACCAGAGCTCCCTGTTGGCCGTCACCACCCCCAGCTCCTTCAAGGTCAAGCCAGTCACTTCAAGGATACCATCCATCCATCTTGTCCTTGGTCGACCCCTCTTCCTTTTTCCTTCCATTTTCCCCAGCATAATTGTCTCCTCAAATGTATTTATTATTATTTTAATGTATGTTGAATTTTTATATGCTTTGTTTTTATTGTTCGGCACCAGTTGGGGCCTACTGGTAGCCATCCTGAGACCCTCTTCAGAAGTGAGAAGTTTGGGATAGAAATCTATATAAATAAAAATGAATGTTCATTTGTGGGATTAACATAACTCAAAAACCACTGGGCGAATTGACCCCAAATTTGGACACAAGACACCAACCAAAGCAATCTATGTCCTTCACAACCCCCCCCCCCCCCAAATTAACCCTCCCCCCCCCCCCAAACCAAGAATACATAACAGTGCATGCACCCTTCCTGGCAATATTAGATCAGCCACCTCCCTCCTGTACTTTAGAAAGATGGCAAAGACCTGGTTGTGGGACCAAGCCTTTGGGGCACTGCAATGAGGCAAAATGGTGTCCTGAGATGGTTCTTAAGCAATTTTAATGTGCATATAAGTGATTTTAATGTTTGTCTATATTTATGGCTTTATATCCCAGCATTGAATGTTTGCCATTGGGAAGATGTTTAGGGCTTTATAGGTGGGAAGATGTGAACACAACAATGGACAGGGTATAGGGATTTTATCTTTGAATATCCCCACCGCTATCACCAATTGCGAGGAGGTGCTTGTGTGTTGCTGAGGTTGGCAACGGCAGGCCCTAATAATGGAGGTATTTTACCTCAGGCAATTTTTAATCTCGCCGCCACCACCAATTGTACAGATGTGGATGTTATGGAGGGAATTTACCTCAGGCCTCAATTGTGTAGAAGAGTATATTATGGAGGAGGCCAATTATTATTTGTAAATTAAGGTAACCCACCAACGTGAGGTATTTGAGGTACCACTGATGAGATCTGGCTCTACAGACACAGATTAGTTAAGATGAGACGGTTTTCAACAAAAGACAACAAGTTTATTGTGCACAAAGCTTATGGTTGCAGGCTGTTAAATAACTTATGGAACTTTGAATATCACGTGGTTTATAATACAGTCCACTCTTCCAGATAACACAGCTTGTGGCTAATTTTCACTGAGGTGAAGCTCTCTAGTGAACAATGTTTCACTACTATATGTAGCCTTTCAATTTGATCTTCCCTCGATCAAATCTCTGATCTCTAGTCCTTCCTTAACTAGGGATCTTAACTAGGCTTCCTTTAGTCTTCTTTGACTAAAGAATCTGGCCAGGTTTCTTTCTTCAGCCCTCCTAGACTGAAAAACACCAGCCGCTCACACACAAGCCTCTCTCTCAGGCCTTTCCAAGCCTCTCTCTCTCTGCTGTTTTTTTAAAAGTGCACATAACTTTTCCTGCTTGGCTCCGCCCACTTCTCCCTCTCATGAGCTAGCCAGCCTCGTCTCCTTGGCAATGCTCAGTGTGGATTCAAACCAGATGACTCCAGTTTTAGCTACTGTTACAAACACAAATACATACTCTTAACAGTTAAACACAAACATAATAACAATGACTTCTGCACAGCCGTATATATGTTGTGCTTCGCCCTGAGTCCCCCTGAGGAGCAGGAAAGAGGAGGAAAAACTTGGAGGTGGAGAAGGAGGGAGGGGGAGGAAACTACAGAGCCTCTCAGTATGGTTCGCAGAATCCCAAGGGCTCCATGGAGCACACTTAGAGAACCACTCCTTTACTCTTTAAGAGATGAAATGTTTTCAGAAATTTGGGGGGTACTGTACAGCCTTTTAAAAACCCAATACTGACTATGGCCACGTATTTCCACTGAATCTGTAGATATGAAGTAAAATTAGAGGGGCATTTCTGGCATTTCCACACCATCAATTACATTATTTTTCACTCTTCATAATTACTTATGTCTATTTTGAGTGGCAGTGTTCTAGCAGGATTTGTTTCAGATTCTGACTTCAAACAGCATTTCTCCTGGCAGATTCACAACACAGCAACATCACCAGGTACCCCAATCTCCCTTCAGGAAAAAAGAGACAGAGAAACAGAGAAGGTAAAAGAAGACTGGCTTTATTCAGATCAGGCAGCTTTTCCATCTGTGTTTCACAGTACATTCAGGGGAAGTAATACTGAATGGTATTAGGATAACAACACAAAAAGGAAGTCAATGCTTCCCACAGACATATGGAGGAGGAAGTTCAATCCCAAAAGGAAACAAATACAAATAAAAACACAAATAAAATGATGTGCAGGGGCTCAATGAGTACAAAACAACATATCTTGAAATTAGGGACCACCGAAATTATATCACTTCAACATGTGTGAAACGTAGACACAAGAGATGGATTCATCCTTCTGAAGTCTGCATTGTTCGTAAATGGCTTTTCACCACTTCCTACATTCGGATCTTGAGAAAAAACCAAATGCCACACTCAACCCAATCTTTATTTATCTCTAGGTGTTATGGGTCTACTTTATATCCAGAAGCCTCAGAAAATATTATAGCTTAGCATCCATATGTCATGTTAAAGTGATCAAAGCACCTCATTTCCATTATCTTACTAATCCTTGTAATGACTTGGTAAATTAGGACAGTGTTATTATCCCCATATCACCTATGTAGGATTGAAGGCAATGTGCCTAAAGCTATTAATGATTTAATGGCAGAAGAAAATGGAAGTAAATCTTTTCTCCCCATCCCTCTCCAGACGAACAGCATCATGGTGCATTTCTTTGGCCACAACTTCTTGTTGCTATTAGAAGGAATAACGCAAAATCTACTAAAAGTACAACACACAGGAGACTATTCCGTCACCGAACAATGTGGATATTCCAATAAATTTAGCTATATTTTCAAAGGCACAGAGTGGACATAGAGCATAAAGAATTACATGGAGAAAATGGCAATGAATGGTAATGAAGGAAGGGACACCACCATGCATGAGGGAATACAAAATATGGCACAACAGGAAAGGAAAGAAAAGGTTGTTTCCTCTCTCCCCCACCTCTTCTTCTCTCCCTGCAAAAGGATGCTGTGAAGATCCACAGCATCTCAGGAGGCCTCCAGATCACTCAACATTCTTGTATTTCGTGAATAAGTTGTACAAAACCCTTAGGGTAGATTTCAGATCCAAGTTGACAACATCTGTGGGATAAGGGGGGAAAAAAAAGACATTTTAGGTTGTTTTAATAGTTCCTATTTTAGAATATGAAAAACAAGTTTTCTGATTCCTAAACAGCAAAACAAAATGTTCCACAACTCCCCTGATACCATCTGTCAGAGAAACCTCAAGCACAACTCAAACTCTCGTCGGAACCATTGGCTTACGAATGACAAATGAATTCTATTCTACCCATGAACTGAAAAGAGATTTCTCATATTAGTAAACTGCCTTTTCCATATACCTGTAAAAATTGAATAATTAAGATTGCCTACGATTTTTTAAAATTCCCTTACCACAAAACACTCCCCTCTTTATGGCTGGCCATCTGGAGAAAGGCTACATTTGGCCCACCTGGATCTATGGCCAGCTAGAATCATAGAATCATAGTATCAAAGAGTTAGAAGAGACCTTATGGGCCATCCAGTCCAACCCCCTGCCAAGAAGCAGGAATATTGCATTCAAATCACCCCTGACAGATGGCCATCCAGCCTCTGTTTAAAAGCTTCCAAAGAAGGAGCCTCCACCACACTCCGGAGCAGAGAGTTCCACTGCTGAACGGCTCTCACAGTCAGGAGTTCTTCCTCATGTTCAGATGGAATCTCCTTTCTTGTAGTTTGAAGCCATTGTTCTGCATCCCAGTCTCCAGGGAAGCAGAAAACAAGCTTGCTCTCTCCTCCCTGTGACTTCCTCTCACATATTTATACATGGCTATCATGTTTCCTCTCAGCCTTTTCTTCTTCAGGCTAAACATGCCCAGCTCCTTAAGCCGCTCCTCATAGGGCTTGTTCTCCAGACCCTTGATCATTTTAGTCGCCCTCCTCTGGACACATTCCAGCTTGTCAATATCATTCTTGAATTGTGGTGCCCAGAATTGGACACAATATTCCAGGTAGTAATGTAAAGAACGATTTACAACCTAATTAGGAATACAAAGAAAAAACAAATGTCCACCCAAAACCCCCTGGAAGCAGGATAAGGACAACCGTTTTTATGTTCTTTGTTAGTCTGTATGTGAGGTATATGTACGAGTAAGATGAGGTATATAGAGGGAGAGGTTGGGGGGAGGGCACAACCGGGGGGGAGTACTATATGGATAAGCTTAAGTGACTGTGTGTGAGAGATATGGCTGTTATACTTGTTTGTCTGTCTGTCTGTCTTTTATACTGGAAAACTTAATAAAAAAAAATATCATTCTTGAATTGTGGTGCCCAGAATTGGACACAATATTCCAGGTGTGGTCTAACCAAAGCAGAATAGAGGGGTAGCATGACTTCCCTAGATCTAGACACTATGCTCCTATTGATGCAGGCCAAAATCCCATTGGCTTTTTTTGCCGCCATATCACATTGTTGGCTCATGTTTAACTTGTTGTCCACGAGGACTCCAAGATCTTTTTCACATGTTATCACCATTATGGAAATTTGGGGATTGAATGAAGATGGGTGGGGGGCAATACCCTCATTTCATCTCTTGTCACTAAATCTTTGCTCTCCCATACCCTATACATACACATACACACAAACATACATGGGTGTTTTGGGAGAAAGGAAGGAGAAACATTCCATACATAAATAAACGGCTGTACATGTGCTTGTCTAATCTAGATTCATATTTCTGGGCACTAACCTTCTGGTCGAGCCTTTGGCTTCTTCAACCCTCCATCCTGCATCAATTCAAAAGCAAAGGAAACATTGTGAACCTGCAAACAAAATCACAAAGTAGACTCCAATTAGATTTTCTTAACATAAAGAGAGATTTGTTTCTTGTATTGTCCAAGGCTTTCATGGCCGGAATCACTGGGTTGTTGTAGGTTTTCCGGGCTATATGGCCATGTTCTAGAGGCATTTTCTCCTGACGTTTCGCCTGCATCTATGGCAAGCATCCTCAGAGGATTTGTTTCTTCTTTTCCCCTTGCAAAGCATAGCCTGCACTTACCAGGAAGCATTTTCCACAGGAACCTTGAGTGAGTTCACACGACAAATGATTTGTCTGTTTTAGCAAGATAACTTATAATAAAACTTTATAATAATAAAAAAAACTTTATTTATATTCCGCTTTATCTCTCCGAAGGGACTCAGGGCTGATTCCAAATATAAAAAGCAAACATTCAATGCCCGAATACAACAACAATACATCCATACTAACAAAAGTTATACAACCTAAAATATAAATACAAATTATAACTTAACAGACTAGAATTAAATAAAAAGCACAGCCTGTTATAACAGACATAAGACAAAACATCAAACATCAAATTTTTGGAGGGCAAATCGATTAATCGTTGCTCAAGATATCTATTGGTGTGGTGAGCAGGGCACAGATACAGTTGGCAACTATTAATCAGAGGTATAATGGTAGTATTACCAACTACTATTCCTCTTCCTCGTAAGCCAGTGAGCAAAGGTAAGTCTTCAGCTGTTTTTTGAAAGCGGGGAGGGAGGGGGCCATCTTTAACTCCTTAGGAAGGGAGTTCCAGAGGTGGGGGGGGGGCATCCACGGAGAAGGCCCTTTCTCTCGTTCCCACCAGCCATGCTTGGGACGGGAGTGGAACTGAGAGGAGGGCCTCCTCCGATGACCGCCATGTCCGAGTTGGTCTGTAGAGGGAGATGTGGTTTGTCAAATAGTACCTTTTTTTAAACTAGTTTATCTGTCTCCACTGACCACTACTTTCATGTGTGATAATGTTCAGTTTACATGATTAAGTGCTGGAAACTACAACAACTTGGCTGCTCCCAAACTACATTTTACAGTATCACAAAACAAAGGTGACAGGTTCAGAAATGTCTTTGGGTCTGACCCTGCAGGTGGCACTCAAACAAACATGATGGATCCCTTGTGAATTTTTTTAAAGAGTCCCATATTTGGAAAAATTAGTATACTAGGCTGATGGCAAGCTAGCTTTCTATTGGCAAGCCATTTATATGTGAATAGGAACATTAGACAGGAAATTAATGTCCCTGCCATTTTTGAAACAGGTAAATTTCAGGAAAAGCAATATGACATGAAATAGCTGCATATTTGTTTTGGTTGCCAAATAATGATGTAAATGCTGCAAAGAGTGAGATCTTCAATATATTCGCTGCTTCAAGCGGCTTTGATACCTAAATTAGTTTGTAGTTATTTTATTTATAATGAACAATTCCTATGCAAACTTGAAGGCCTCATTCATGATAAATGAAGAAACGAGCAGAATGTAGACCATAATAATAATAATATATTGCAGAAAACAGAGTCCATTGGGTTGTAGGTTTTTCAGCCTGTATAACCATCTTCTAGAAGCATTCTCTCCTGATGGTTTGCCTGCATTTGTGGCAAGGATCCTCAGAGGCTTGTGTAATGATTCTTACCTCGTAGGCCGAAGGAGAAGCCTGGAATATCAATAGGCAGGACTCCATTTTGGGAGTGTCAGCAAAGGAAGCATACATCTTGGGAGTGTAAAAGGAGAAGAGGGGAGGAGCTGAAGCTCTCTTTTGATTGGTTAGGACAGATGGGAGTTTAACCCTGAGGGGGGAAAGTGTCAGCTTGACAGAAAGAAGCAAGATTGATTTTTGGGTTTGAAGAAGAAAGACTGATTTTGGGAACAGAGGACAGAGGTAGATTTTTGAGCTTACATTTTTCTGTCAGAGAGCATTTGTGACAGACGATTCTGCATTATTGGACAGGAGGGTCAAAGTAGACGCCTGGGTGCTTGTGTGGGTTTTTACACAAGTGGTTTGCTCTCTGGGTGAGAGCAGATTAGCTTTTAGAGGACCCTGCTTAGAGTGTAGCTAATTGCTCTAGGGACAACCTGGTTAGGTTAGTCTGGGGAACTCACTGCTACTGAGTTATTGTAGAGTGAGGAGTTTTACTCATATCTACAGCCCAAAAAGCCTACAACAACCCAGTGATTCTGACCATGAAAGCTTTCGACAATAAACCTAGTCCATTGTTTGTAATCAGTAATAATTTTCCTGGAGCAGGACTGCAGAACAGATAAATTCCTTTCTGCAGTCTGATTCAGGGTTTTGTTTTTTTCTTATTCATGCATGCACACACACACAGTTTTTATGGCCACTTCTTGTGACATTACATTGGCACTGAGAGGACAGAATTTAATTAAAATTGCTTTAGCACAGTGAGCTGAGCAATAAAAACAGCACACACTTCCCTTCCCTTTGAGTTAATTGTTCCTAAAATCCACGCTTAACCACCACCATTCCAACCAAAGGCAAATCCCTGCAAATTCTATGATTCTATTCTATGACTCAAACTAAGGCCCGAGGCCCGGATACGGCCCTCCAAGGTCATTTACCTGGCCCTCGGCTCAGGGTCAACCTAAGTCTGAATCGACTTGAAAGCACACAACAACAATCCTATCTCATCAGCCAAAAGCAGGCCCACACTTCCAATTGAAATACTAATAAGCTTATATTTGTTAAAATTGTTCTTCATTTAAATGTGTCACAGAACATTTTCAGACAACTATGAATGTTAACAATGAAAAATTATCTGCAGTCATTAGGAAAGCTTAATGGTTTACTTTGCTCTGAGTGGTAAACATAAAATAGGGAAAAGTAGAAAATAGCCACTCATAGAATGCAGCATAGGGAAATGGGCTCATTGGAATTTTTACCCACCTTCTGATCAAAGCTCTCTGGTGTTAAATAGAAATTGTGGAGAGGAACGAAGTAGTCTTCAAGAAGGCCCATAAGCAACACGAGGTATACGCCATCTGCAAACTGACGAGAAATACCAGTGAAACTTCCAGAAGAACCAAAAGAGGCGTCAATCAGGATTTGTAAAAATGTACAGAAGGAATAACACAGAGCTTCAAAAACTTCTCCAACTAACAACCCATTTTTGCCCAATAATTTTTTACATAACCCTAGTGTGGTTTAAGTGTGAATTTTAATCTACAGTTATGTATGATTATAGATAGGTGTTTAAAAGGGTAAGTAGGTGTTTAAAAGGGTAAGTATTTAAATTAGCATAACTGGGGGGGGGGGGGGTAGCCAGCTCAGCTCACTTTGAGCTGGGTTGTCATGGAAAAAGGAGTGGAGCCAACTGCCACTTGTCAGGGCAGCCATTTTAAAACAGTTAGTCTGTAATCAGCGAACTACAGGGAAGGCTGGTACTGTTATGTGTTGAGAACCAGTAAGGTAGTCTGTACTCTAAGAACTACAGGGAAAGACTGATTCTACTGTGTTGAAAATCAGGAAGGTTTTGGCTTTTAGCCTGTGTAGTTTAGATAGGTCGAGTTGACTTATTTATATTAATAGTCAGTGTATGAGCAAAAGAGGGAGAGAACCCTAATAAGCATTTTTACTCCAACAGAAATAACATAAGGAAAGAATAAGCTTGTACCTGAAGTAATCTGTCAAAGAAAGAAACACATTTTGAAGGAAAATAAGTTCAAAACCTGTTTAGTGAAAGGAATAGTCCTCTTAAGCGTTGTTTTATGAAATGTATTAAATGTAACCTCTGAAGAAATGTGCCTCTAAGAGTTAAGAAACATTGAAACCATCAAGCTTCTTCTATACTTCAATAAACTTGTAACAGTTTCTTCTAAAGCCAAGTCTTTGTTACAAATACTTTCAAGTTTAGCCACGCTACACATTGAAGAAAGACCAAATCAACATTACAAGTTATTAGTTATGTTATCAATTTAGTAAGTTCTTACAAAGTGGTGGCTCCTTTACAAACTTTTACAAATTGGTAGAATTGTTACAAATTGGTGGCCTCTTTACACCTGGGTATATAAAACAGGTATAAAAATCAAACTTTTTAAAAATACTGGGTAGTTAAATCCATGGATACAGAAGGCCTACTGTACCACAGTAAAAGTAATTAGTGCAAGCCTAACTTCCAAGTATATAAAAACTAAAGTCCTTAGTGGACATCAGTATAAACTAGGATTTCGTTCCAGGACCAACAGTGGATAACAAAATCCACATATGCTCAAATCTTTTGATATACAAGGGTGTAGTAAAACTATGTCCCTGATTAAGGTGCAATCCTTAAATAACAAAAAAGAAATCAGACCCAAAGGTAAGGAAATCCCACTTGGGGTTGGGACCCAGTTTCAGAAGCTCTGCTCTAGACTACAGTACACCTTGGCTCCGGAGAAAATATTTAACACCACTAGATGTTTGCAAACATTTCCCAAGTCACTCTTATCCTATTCAGGATTCAAGTGGGGAAGAACTCAAAATGGAACCTAATGAAATAGAAAAAATATGGTCCCAAGGAATCACTCAATTAAATATCCACTTGAGCTTCAAATGCAATGCTCTCATGGTGAATACATTTACTCACTTATGCTATCTAGGTGCTGCTGTATAAAAAACAAAATTCACAATAGTCTTGTCTTATTAGAATATTTAGCTTTGATGTCTACTCTGTACCCAATATCGTCTTATAGGTAAATCCTTCTGATGAGATTCCATTTCTTGACAAAATGCTGTTTACATATTACATTAAAACTACTTTGTCAAGGATAATATAACAACTAAGAACCAACTTTAAACAAACCACTGACAAGTATAAAAACAGTTGTTACCAGTATAAAGGATATGGCAGTATTCCAAAAAATCAGCTCTTTGGGCTAACTAAATTTTCAGAATACTCTTCAAAGGAAGTTCAAAATAATATGTGTGCCTAAACATGTAATACATATAGCATATGTGCATATAACATGGCTCTCAGCATTGCTACTATCTCTTACCTGGGTTTCTAATTCCGTCACTTCCAAGTTCAATTTGTTGAGGTGTTTGTTTACAAATGTGATTAGAGACTAAAAAAGGAAGGTGATCAAAGGAGAAAATAAGTAACAAATAGCTAGGCATATTAAAATACACAACCAGCAATATTCATTGCTTGCGTTGTTTATTATGGTCTTTTAGCATTCTTGATAAATTTGGAATTAAATTAAATGGTAACCACTTCACCCAATATTGTTTTGTTTTCTTTTTCTCCTTGCTTGCAAATGCACCGTAAGCATTCTCCACATCATTCATGCGGACAAAAAGCTCGTATACTCCAAAGATGTCTAAAATCTTCTTATGCGACACATATGTTAGGCCTGGGTAACAACGGAAAAATTTGTTTCTAAAATCGATTTGTATTTGGGGGTTTTTTTTGTTTCGATATTTAAAATAATTACAAAATTTTCCTTTTAAAAAGTTCAATATTTACGAAATTTCGTAAATGTGAAAAAAATTACAAAACATTAACGAATCGATTTTCGAAACAATAACGAATCGATTCGTTAATGGCGGACGCGACCGCGAAATACGCTAAAAAACCTCCAAAAACTTCTGAAGCTTCCCTCTCCCTCTGTTGTTGACTGTTGGTGTGATATTATAATTTTTTTTCACTAATTAAACAAAAAACTTGCCCCAGACATGCGGAAATAATAACGAAACGACCTCAGAACAATAACGAAACGAATACAATAACGAAATACGAAGCATTTACAAAACGTGTTTAAAAATTCGTTTTTTAAAAAAATTGCTCCAGAATGGTTCGTTATCGTTTTGTAATTGAAAAAATTAACGAATTATTAACGAATTACGAATTAACGAAACGAAACCGCCCAGCCCTAATATCTGTACATTACAAGCAGCTAGATTTAGAACAGCAAGAAATTCTGTATTGTAAACTACTCATGTATATGTCTAAAAATATTAGTCGAAAAATTTGCCCGAAAACAGGGTCAATTTATCAACAGGTAAATATAAGTATCATACAAGAACCACACAACTTCAACTGCAGCAAAACTGTTTCAGACTCATGAAAGTAGTGTGATAGATCTCTGTCAAAATATCTGTTTTGACAACTGCATTACACTGTCAGGACTATTACCTCAACTAGCCAAGGAGTGTCCTGTTGGAGTATGAGTGGCTCTTCAAAGGATCAGGTAGAGTCATTTTAACTGGAATTTAAAGCATTTCTATATGGAATCTTAAACATAGACTAATTTGCCTTAAACACTGAGTGATGGACTGATCCCCATGGTGTGCTATACAGGCTACAAATTTATTTATTTACTTTTTTATTGCTTTATACCCTGCCTTTCTCCCTGTGGGGACTCAAGGTCTGGGCAATGTGCATAGGAATTACTTCATTTTTTTCCAAACTCCAGCCCCATCCAGGCAGGCCCAAAATTCGGGACCTGGCTCAGTTTTACGAGAGGCATTCAATCGGTTGGGGTGGGAACTAGAAACTGCTCTGAAGTATTGTAACCTATTTTGGCATGGGCTTTAGGTATGTGTGCAAGTGCCCTGAGGGGCAATGAACTTGCCCTCAGATTTAAAAAAATGAGGACCCCTGGTATATCGAGTCAGATCTTCATATTCAATGACTTTACATTTGTGGTTCATGAGGTCACATCACCCTGCTAACCTCTGGAGTTTGGGAAAGCTGTACAAATGACAGGCCCATCCCCTTTGCTGCATCTGATTCAGAAAGATGGGGATGTGAACAGTCCTCACCCCCAACTGCTGTCTCCAAGGACGGGCAGCCTCTGACATGTTCCCAAGGGGAATAGTGGCTCTAGGGCCAATGCCAGGGTCACATTCTTCCTGCTCACCACAAATGGGCCCGAGGGATATCCCACTGTATAGTACAAGAGTTGAATGAAAAGTAATGCCTCCAACAGATGACAGTACTGGTATGCGGCAGGTACTGGCTTGTTCAGCAGACTCTCCTCTACACTTCAATTTTGGCAGGAAGCCTTAGCATTGAATGGTTGTGTTGTTAAAGTGCGAAGTATGGAACCCTGCACAGACGGTCGGTCAATGCAACTTAAGCAACATGCAGTCACTGAATTCTTGACAGAAGAAGGTGTCACCACAAAGGAGATTCATCAGAGAATGCAAGCTGTTTGTGGTGGTTGTGTTGATGTGAGTACTGTGTGTCGTTGGGCGAGTAAGTTCAAAGATGTTGAGGTGGGAACATCTGACTTGCATGACAAATAAAGAATTGGACATCCTGTGACAGCAACCACCGAGTTTCACAAGCAAAGGGTTGACAGATTGATTCAGGACGATCATCATATCACTCAGAGGGAAATTTCAAGCAAGTTAAAGAGCACATTCTAAGGATTATTTCTGTGTTTGATTTATTAAAATATTCCCATCCAAACCCAAGTAACGAAGGTGGAGGCATTACTTTTCATTCAACCCTCATATCTGTGGTTTTTCCACATTTGTTTGGGGGAGGTAGGTAGGCTGGGCCTCTAAACCTTGTGACTGTGGAGAGCCAGCTGTATTGCAATGCTTAATATTACTCACTTGAGGTTGGTAAGATCAAAGACTGACTCCCTTTCCCACATACATTCTCATCTTCTACGTGCTAAATGGCTTTAGAGAACCAATTTTCAGTGACAGCAACAATACTGAAATTCCAGTGAATGTCCTTGGATGTGGTATAAAATATATTCTGTCTATCTTTAATGAATAGGATGTACTTATTTACAGGGAAGGGGGTGGTAGAGTGCATTAACTAACATTCAGCAAGGCCAATACAATGCTATACCAATACTTCATTTTAAAATAACATAAATAGAAAATACAAAAACCCACTCTTCCTCATTCGCAAGCCAGGAGACCAAGGCTGACAAAAACAATCCCTTGTTATGCACAAAGAATGAAGGATCTCTCCCACTTACCCATAAATTACAAAGAAAACTTTACCTTTTTTACGACACTTAGTTTATCGGGAGCATGGTCAAAGAGTGTATCAAACGCATCTCGCTCTAGTTTAAGAAAGAAAAGTGAGGAATTTATTTTTCAGAATACAATGTAATGCATCACAATGCAAATAAAAATAGTAAGTGAGAGTTCATGAAAGCAAGATAGGCACATCCTTAAGGGAATCCAAGATGGCAGGAGTCTCAATGAAAGGTTACATGGCATAATGTAATACAATGGTTTTTACCGACATTTTTTTTAAATCCCCTTTTTATATCTATAACACAACTAGCTGTCCCCTGCCACATGTTGCTGTGGCCCAGTCTGTTGATCTGGAAAATAAAGTAATGAGAAAGTGATGGTTTCTAATATATGTAATTTCTTTATGCTTGTGGGTAAATCGTCTTTCTTGTTGTTTCTTTGTCAGTGTTGATGTGTAGATTGTCTGGTTTGCCTACTCAGGATCATGGAACATATTATTGTTCTTCTTTAGGGGTCCCTTTCAAATACTATATCTGTATGTGTGTGTGAATCATATCTATCTATATATATTTATGACTGGATGGCTCTGATTACATTTTCTTGCCCTGGTGAAGAGAGTTGGACTGGATGACCTTAAGTATTTTCTGTTGGTCATGGGGTTCTGTGTGGGAAATTTGCACCAATTATGTCATTTGTGGGATTCAGAATGCTCTTTCATTGTAGATGAACTATAAATCCCAGTTACTACAAATCCCAAATGTCACGGTCTATTTTCCCCAAACTCCATCTGTGTTCATATTTGGGCATATGGAATATTTGTGCCAAGTTTGGTCCAGATCCATCATTGTTTGAGTCCATAGTGCTCTCTGGATGTAGGTGAACTACAACTCCCAAACTCAAGGTCAATGCCCACCAAATCCTTCTAGTGCAGTGGTTCTCAACCTGGGGTCCCCAGATGTTTTTAGCCTTCAACTCCCAGAAATCCTAACAGCTGATAAACTGGCTGGGATTTCTGGGAGTTGTAGGCCAAAAACATCTGGGGACCCCAGGTTGAGAACCACTATTCTAGTGTTTTCTGTTGGTTTGGTTCACTGCCATTTTTGGTGGAGTTCAGAATGCTCTTTGATTGTAGGTGAACTATAAATCCCAGCAACTACAACTCCTAAATGACAAAATCAATTTTTTTGAGTGAAGGACATACATTGGCCTGATAGGTGTATTGCGTCCAAATTTCGTGTCAGTTGGCCCGCTGGTTTTTGAGTTCTGTTAATCCCACAAACGAACATTACATTTTTTATTTATATAGATTAGGAACATATTCAGGGATTGCTGCATTGGCCATGCTGGATGATATTTAAAAAATCAAAATTCACAAAAGAGTCATGCGTTTGCTGGTCAACCAAAATGCACAAAATGCATCATGCAAGCCTTCAAAGCTTCATTGGCTTCTCATTAAGAAAAGGGGTTAAAAATAATACAGACAGAGGAAAGTCACAATGTTAAGGGTCAGATGTTATTTTCTGTTGTCAGTTAAGATGGTCTGGAGGGATCTCAATCTTCCATCATGACCGGGGGACAAAAAGGAAATCAAGACTGGTAATAAAATTTTACTCTGTTAGAACAGAAAAATAACTTCCTTCAAGATCCAATTTAAGTCTGTTACTTACCAAATCTTCCCATCATCATCCTGCAAACCAGAGTTTTAAGAAAACGCTTAGATTATTCACTTTACCAAGAGTTCAAAATTAAATAAGTAATTTCTCCCTCCAAACACAAAGCCAATGTCGCTACACATTTTTTAAAGAAAGCATAATGCCCAAAAGAGAGTTGTAACTGATTTTATTTCATGAATTATTCTAACTGCTGTTACTGCTTGGGTAACTCTTACAAGTTATAGGTTTGTTCTAATAAAAAAACACTAAGGGAGCAGGTGTACTTGCGGGCTGTGTTGAGAAAAAGAGAAGCAATGGCCCCTTCTACACCATCCCTATATCTCAGGATCTGATACCATATTATTTGCTTATCCTAGATAATATGGCAGTGGAGACTCAGATAATCCAGTGCAAAGCAGATAACCTGAGATCGGATCCTGGGATGTAAGGACAGTGTAGAAGGGGCCAACGAGGGAGGACAGGAATTGCACTTGCCAAAAATAAGGAGTAGGCCCTTTTCACCTCGAGTAAACTAGCAGGATTTTCAATTATTGCTTTAGGATGAAACAAAAAGGAAAACCTTATGCATTTCCACCTGCTTTGTATCTTTTATTTATAAATTTAAATCCAAATGTTGCAAAACAACGAAACAGTGCAGACAGAAAAGTCCCACCATCAGATACTGCATTGACATGTCATTGGATACTTGGCCCTTATGGGCAGAGGCGGCCCTAGGTAATTTTCAATGGTAAGCAAACAGTATTTTGGCGCCCCCCCCCCCCCAACCATATATATATAGGGGCATGTGTGTGTGTATATATATATATATATATATATATATATATATATATATATATGCAGATATATATATATATATATATACACACACACACATATATATATAGGGGCATGGACAAATTTTGGCCCTCCAGGTATTTGGGACTTCCTACTGGCTGTTTGGAATTGTATGAGTTGAAGTCCAAAACACATGGAGGGCCGAAGTTATCCCATGCCATCCATATATATGTGTGTGTGTGTGTGTGTGTGTGTGCCCAGCAACACTGCTGTAGTCCCTTTCCCAGCATTAGGAAGTGCGCGCCCTGCATTACCCCTCCTTCTCCGCGCACTTCCTAAAACCTGGAGAAGGACGCACACTGGCGTTTTTGTCTCCCTTGCCCTGTGAGGAGAGGCCCAATGGGCACTTGTGAGGGAGGGGGGAGGGAGAGCGAGCTGCCTCTTGGTGTTCTTCGGGGCAGGGGCACCTCAAGAGCTCCTCAAGAGCGCCCCCCCCCGAGACGTGCACTATACGCAAAAGCGTAATTTGTGTACCGTGTTGAGCCGCCTCTGCTTATGGGACAGTACATATGTGTCAAATTGAGTATAAATCTGTTGTACTGTTGCCAAAATATAAATATCAGGGCTTAAACTGCGATTGCATTTGCAATATTCAATTACTTTTGGCCCCACATTTATGAATTTAGGGCTGATCATGTATAATGTCTACAACATAGAATGGCAACAAATATTCAACACTATTCATCTTTGTGGTTATGCTACCTTTTGATTGTGTGTGCTTGTGCTAGCCATACAATGGTAAACAAATAAGAATTTCTCTACTTACTCTGTAGTGGTGGTGAGTTCCTCTGTGACATGGGCTGTCTGGAGTAGCCCTTCTCGTTTCTAGTAAACAGGAAGAAGATTGGAAATCAGCCTTATTGGGATGTCAAAGGAGAAATAATACGGGATCCTAAAAATTAAGCCATTGCGGTTTATATATCTGTGGAATGCCAAGGGTGGGAGAAAGACATTCCACAGATGTATAAAACCGAACTGTCTAGCTTCCAACAAACCTCACAACCTCTGAGGATGCCTGCCATAGATGTAGGCGAAATATCAGGAGAGAATGCTTCTGGAACATGGCCATACAGCCTGGAAAACTCACAGCAACCCAGTGATTCCAGCCATGGAAGCCTTCAACAACACATTGAAGGTTTATTATGAATAGTGATGCATGAATTTAATTGAGTAGGCACATAGGATCAGCTAAACCAGAAACTACTTAATTTAATTCATGCATCACCATAAATCAAAAATAAAAAGCATGCACTTTCTTTCAAAATAATCCATAGTAGCAGCATATGGATAAAATAAATAACATGAGCTGCAATTGGTATCAACTAAATATTTCTTAACTGGATGAAAGCCCTGAAAAGCCACAGCCTGGAAGTCAGTGAGCTGGCCTCCATGTTGGGAAGGCAGCTCAGGATGGCGGACATGATGGTATAGGCAGAGAGGCTAGGGGAGGTCAGCTAACTCCTGATTGGTTCAGACCCCAAGGGAAGGAGTTGAAGGAGAGTGTAAATAGGCTATCATTTCTGACAGATGGGAGAGAGAAGGATTTGATCTAGCAGAGAAAAGATTAGGATTTCAGACAGGGAGAAGAGAGTTTCTTAGTGAGCTAGGAATTAGATTGTTAGAGAATAATTAAAGAGCAAGTGCTTCTGTATAGTTGGACTAGGGCAGTCAAAGTGAAGGGTTGTTTACTTGTATTAGGACAGAATACAAGTGGGGTTATTTCCCTAAGGGTCAGAGTAGTCCAGGGGAAACCTAGATACTCTGGAAGGCAGCCAGGGGTGGCTGGTCAAAGAAACACACTGTTACATATTACAGGATAGTGTGAGGAAAGTAGCTCATGTTAAGGAAAAGTTACTCCTTCTAAAGAAACCATTTGCTTAATAAGTCTGTGCTTCAGAAACGAATTACGCATATGTACCTCTCAGTAGTCAGTTGTTTGCTTCAAATACTTCAATAAACCTGTTCTCTAGTTAACTGTTAATCTGCCTCAACCTAGTTTCATCATATAAGGTTAGATCCAGTAAGACTCCACATCTCTACAGTTCAGTCACCAGAAAGGGAGCCAAAAGGAAGAGCCGGTGTATAGGGACATTTTACCTCAAGTACAACAACAAGACAATTCCTCAAACTGTAATTTGGGGTGGTGGCAGCAAACCTACCATTACACACTCATGTTATAACAACAATACTTGTGTTGAAGCGCTTTATTGCATAAAGTCCTGTGTGCCAACATTATGCATCCCAGGAGAAAAATGAGTCAGTTCAGGTTGGAGTGGTGCTTTTCCCTCTCTCTCTTTTGGGGATCATCAAATAATATTCAGGGCTTTTATCCAGTTAAGAAATATTTAGTTGATACCAATTGCAGCTCATGTTATTTATCAAGGCTCCATCCCAAACCTGTTATATTTTGCACACAAGGAATGCAGGTGAGACAATAACTTCATCTCTCCTTCAAAGTACTCTTTGCACCATCTAGTGGTACTTTTCTAAAGTTATTGCAAAAGGAGGGGAATGGCTGACAAATGGACTGTTGCTACGCAAACTGTATTTCCTTCTACAGATTCATTTTCTCTGATGACAAATAGAGACAACAAAGCAGAAAAACGTCTTTGTAAGCACAAGGTTGTTAAACTGGAATGCCGGGAGACACGCTATTGCTTTCAATCCAAAGTGAGCACAGCTTTAAATGAGAAATAAACCCCCAAAGGAAGGGAGAAGCATTAATCTTTCACATTTTGCCTAGGCTCAAAACATGCTGTGTTTCTTGGGGACTCTGCCAGTTTATGCCATCAATCTATCCTGCCATTGTTGTAACAGCCTTATTCCACACACAGAGAAAAAGAAGTATCATCTAGTCATGGAGAAAGACCAATATTGATAAAGGACTCACACAAGACGGTGCAACTGCAAGTCTACAGCATAGAAATATGTACTCCTGATAGCACATAGCTTCATCAGTTATGAAATGTGCACATCCAGAAGCAAGGACAAAAGTGAAACCGAGGGCTTTAAAACTGCTTAGCAACAATTGTTTTGATAGATAGCAAACCATAGAAATAGATATCCCTTCTTTCAAGGAGCCTCTCCTGCTGATCCTGCCCCAGTTTCCTCAGGGTGTATTTATGCTGTGGAGTGAATACAGTTTGAGACCACTTTGACAGCCCTGGTTCATTGCTATGAGATCTTGGAAGCTGTCGTTTTGCAAGGTCTTGAGTATTTTTTTTTTTTGCCAAAGAATATTGCTGCTTATTCAAACTACAAATCTCAGGATTGCATTACACTGAGCCAGGGCAATTAAAAGTAGTGTCAGATATGAATGAAGGATGGAGAGATACAGAGAGGATGAAGGTGATATCAATTGGAAGAAAGAGGAAAGGAGGGTGAAGAGATATACGAAGGAAGGGAAAGGAGCTTGGAGAAAAATCAATACGAAGAAAGGAGAAAGAGGGCTTGAAGAGATATCAATAGGAAGAAAAAGGAAGAGGGGGTAGATATATCAATAAGAAGAAAGAGGAAAGGGGGCTTGGAGAAATACAGATACACTTTGGCTTAACACTGAGATTTCATGGCAGGGAAGGAGGGGAGAGACCTGTTCCTACCTACGAGTCATACATAAGTCAGGTGTTCGCAACTTGGGGACTACCTGTACAGCAAGGCAATAACATCGAATAAGCAATCAGGTGTACTTACCCTGACCACCACCACTTGCACGGAAACATGTTCAGGAAGTCTGATGGGAGCCCGGAAATGCATCGCCAGAGCAACAAGCAAGTGGAGGATGGACACCAGGTTCTTGCCATGAATTGCTTAGGGAAATGCACATATATTTGAAATTAATTAGGAACAAGTATTTTACAGGATGTTTTAAATCAGTTATCTGCGATTGGTCCTTTGCCTTCAAGGCCTCCAAATAATTCAACCAGATTTGTTGCTCCTTCTGCTTCCCTTTATGAACACATTCTTCTAGGATTCCCCAAGTCACTGGTCTGCTATCTCCTGCCATTTCCCACCAAACTTTTATTCTACTTTAAGTCCACAAACCGATGTGTCTCCTTGTTCCGTAGCAATCTGCACAAAATCACTGTTTATCCCTTCCTGCCAGCACAGTACAGAGTGAACTTTGAAGTCCCCTCCCTCAGCTAGTCAATTGGATTCTGAGGTCCCATCTAGACTGCTATATACTCCAGTATTTGATCCCAAATTATTTGCTTTGACCTGAATTATAAAACATTGTAGATCCAACCTGAAAGAAAGTGAGGGGAGATCCTGCTTTGTTGTGTGTATTGAAGACAATTCTGGATAATGTTCCATTATCCAGGCAGAGGCCACTAGGGAGCACTAGAGAGAGAAGGGTTGTCCATTTTACGACGGTGGAGGGTGAGTTGAAGAGGAAAACCATTTCCATCTGTTTTCCTGTTATTCCCCCCACCCATGTCCCCATCATGAAAACAACCCTTGTTTACCATATAGGAAGGAGGTAGGGGAATAACAAGCAAAAATGAGGGAGAAGGATTTCCTCCTTCAACTTCCCCACCTAAAATGGACTATCCTTCTCAGTCTAATTCCCCCTAGTGGCCTCTGCCCAGATGACAAAACAGTACCCAATTCTGATTTCTGGTGACAGGAGGGTTCTTGGCAGAATTTGGTTCAGAAGGGGTTTGCCTTTGTTTTCCCCTAAGACAACATGACATGTCCAAGGTTACACAGTATCCTTCCATGGTCACACAGGGATTGAAACCCTTGTCTCCCAGTGTTCTAGTTCAACACTCAAACCACTACACTATGATGGCTGCTAGGACCCCATAACTGGGATTCCTTGATTATTCAAAACTGCAAATTTGCATAATGTATACATGCTGACACTTGCCCTTCTAACAATAAGTCTCTGAGGTGACTTCCTCTAAGGTCATGAGTTCGACGCCAGCCCAGGTCGAGTGAGCTTCTGACCAATTTGTGTAGCTGGCTCTCGACCTTAGCAGCCCAAAAGACAGTTGCATCTGTCAAGTAGGAAATTTATGTACCATGTATGCGGGGAGTCTAATTTACGACACCATAAAAATCTCCAGCAAGCATGCAAAGAATGAAGAAGTACTTCATCAGTGTTACAAAGGGACAGTGAAGTGACAGCTCCCCTGGTGGCCAAAATACCCTCATCAAAAGCTGGAATGTTAATAGTCTCTGTGTGTCTGTCTATATATGATGTGTGTCTATAGCACTGAATGTTTGCCATGTATATGTACATTGCAATCCACCCTGAGTCCCCTGCAGGGTGAGAAGGGCGGAATATAAATACTGTAAATAAATAAAAAAATCAATCAATAAGGCCTGAAGCTGGGCTACTGAGTAGGTAAAGCATATACTCTCTTCTTTCCTTAGCCACGGCTCCTGCACACCAAACTCATTATTAGGTAAGTTGCTTACAGTCAACGTTCCACTTGATAGTCCAGCCATGGGGTCGCAGCAAATCATGGACAGCTTCCAGAACAGTCTGCAGTTTTTGCTTCTGTCCAATTTCGGACTGTGTGACTTCAGCCACGTTCAGTTTGCGGCCAGCTAGTTTCTCTAGATCAGAAAAACAGGAAGATGCAAGATTTGACAGAAAAAGTGAAGGGATATCTGGATTGTTGTACATAGGTTTTTTGGGCTGTGTGGCCATGTCACTAGAAGTATTCTTTCCTGACGTTTCACCTGCATCTCACAACCTCTGAGAACACCTGCCATAGATGAAGGTGAAACATCAGGAGAGAATACTTCTAAAACATGGCCATACAGCCCAAAAAACCTACAAAAACCCAGTGATTCCGGCCATGAAAGCCTTCAACAATCCATTGAAAGGATGTCACCTGAATGTCAGGACCTATTTACATCAAATCTCTCACTTTGTTAGTTAGAGAGATGCAACTAGTAATGCAACGTTGATTTCATTAGATCTAATTTTGCTTAGAAAACCAAAAGACCTCCTTCAAAACCTCAACACTGGCCCATTTCATCCCCAAGGACATCTGCTGAAAGATGGTGTCTTTCCAAAAGCAACATGGCTTTTTCTCTCCTCTGTTATGCTTTAAATGTTTTTAAATAGTTTTTAATTCAGTGAAATGGGAGAATTTTAAAATGGTTGAATCCTTTTCACCATCACTATTAATTTGAACATTATTATGCTTTAAACCATGATACAAGCCATTTTTGATCCCAAGTGGGGAAGAAGGCAGGGTATAAATAAAATAAGGCAGTAAGTAAGTAAAGAAATAAATAAAGTAATGGCTGGGGACCCTTCCACACAGCCTTATAACCCAGAATATCAAGGCAGAAAATCCTACAATATCTGCTTTGAACTGGGTTATCTGAGTCCACACTGCCATATATTCCAGTTCAAAGCAGATAATGTGGGATTTCAGTCAGCTGTGTGGAAGGGGCCTGGGTGGACATTCAAACCTTGAGTTCCAGCTCCAAAACTTTGGATACTGCTACACAGTAGAATTAATGCAGTTTGACACCAGTATAAGGTCAATGCTATGGAATCCTAGGAGTTGTAGTTTGGTGAGGAACTAGCCCTCTTTCACAGAGAAGGCCAAAGACCTTTTAAAATTACAACTCCTTGAATTATACAGCATTCAACCGTGGTAGCAAAAGCAGTGTCAAACTACGTGAATTCTACATTGCAGATTAACCTTTTATTCACTATACAGTATTAAGCCCAGAGCAACAGCTTACCCAATAGTTTCTGAAGCACCTGCCCATCATAGACGTCCTCCTCAAGCTGTTTGACTATGATTCTTTCTTCTACCAAAACATCGTTGATCCAATCAATCAAAACCTATATAATAGAAAGGAAACAATATATTACTTGATTTATCTGAATAAAGTAATTGATACTGCTATGCCGATTTTATAGATTTTTTTTAAAAAAAAGCTTGTTGGTGGTGTCCCATTCTACCATCAGCAAAGACAACTGTGCTGGCATGGCTGTGCCAGGAGTTTTGAATTCTTTTTTTGCACTGTTAGTTTGTTTGAATCCATTTGGGCCATGCATTTTGCAATTGGGTAGCTTTCCCCAGGTTGCAGTCATTGGGCCAACGACCTATCAATCATCATTAGATCCTTTAGATCTGCCCTGTTCCCCAGGTTTTGGAGGGAAAGGGGCACTTTTAGTTCAGTCTCACAGTTTGGAGCCTTACAGCAGGAC
Organism: Anolis sagrei; assembly: GCF_037176765.1. NCBI lineage: Eukaryota > Metazoa > Chordata > Lepidosauria > Squamata > Anolidae > Anolis > Anolis sagrei. The sequence goes on along the minus strand of NC_090025.1, from coordinate 98,667,733 downwards.
GTGTGGGCTTTCTCTGTCCCACCTGTAAAAAGCTTCACTTCTTACAGCTTTTGCTGGGGGAAAAGGAAAACCTCGACAGCTTTGCTGGGGAGTAAAGCTGCAGTTCCACAGCTTTGCTGGGGGAATACAGCCAGCTTTCGCTGGAAAATAAGGGAATGGTTCCACAGCCTTCGTGGGGCAAATCTACAGGACACAAGCTTGGCAGATCTACAGCCATTGCCTGGTAAGGGACCACTCAGGCTATCCATAACGCAGCTTGGAGCCGGGAGTTGGGGCCTCACACCAGCAGGGTAAAGAAAGATTGCCCAAGGAGGTGTCGGAAGAAGATAGGAACAGTTGCCTGTCCCTTGTTGGCAGATCGAGAAAGCTACTAGTTTTTCAAGATTATAAAGCATTTAATTCGTTTGTTCGAAGATTTAAGCCTTAATAAAGAACTTTGTTGAACCTATTTCGAGCCTCTACAGAACTTTGTGTTGGGAAACCTATGGGACCCTTTAGCTGAGGCACCCCGGCGTCCCGTTGGGCATACAGAAAGCACAACATTGTCACAGGCCCAGCGCGCAACAGCACAACAACCATTGTGACCAACTCAGGGCCTTTCCAGAGAGGCCCTATATTCCAAGAGCTGATCTCAGGTATTCTGCTTTAAACTGGATTATATGAGTCCATACTGCCAGTTAATCTGGGATAAACAGAAAATCTGAGACTGGATCCTTGGATATAGAACCTATCTGGAAGAGCCCTCAAGCTAAGAGTAGAGATGGTTGCTACACAGGCGTAATCCATCCTCTTTTCCTGCACAGCAGGAATGGTGACATCTGAACAGTGGTTTGGGATAATTTGGACCTTTTCAGCATCTAATGACTAACAGTGGGGTCTGCAGTGACTGGAAAGGACACTTTGACTGGCTAAATGTGACTTCCAATCATTTTCCAGCACTTGGACTGGGGGATCCAAATATATAATTTATGTGACAAAATACACCCCCAAGAGCCACAGGAAGTCCTGGCACTCCTTGGTTTGCGCATAGGATTGCAGATGTCTAAACGGGTTATAGCGGGCCCTAAAACCCATAGAAATAGAACAAAATGGGAATCAGATAGTCCCAAAAGCATCCAAACTGCCACCAAAGGTAGTAAAGAAGGCACAGCTTTCTCAACTCAGAAGCAGATGAGTGCCAAGTGGCAAAGATAATGACCAGAGAAGGAAAAAAGAAGACACATACAGAGCTCCATCATGCCTAGGGCAAGCAACAGGTGAAAATATGAGATAGTTTCTGCAGGATGTAATGCCTTCCCACACTGCCATTCCGTTTTATTTTGTGCAACTTGTTTGTAAGCCTGAAGACAAATATCTGGGGGGTTTTCTTGGTCTTATCTTGGTGGCACCATATAAAAATGTGAGCGAAGATAAGGATGAGAATAAAAACAACAACACTCCTCTCAAGGCTTGGGAGAGTTTCTGATCATGTTGGTGCAAAACTATTTATCTGTCTCCTCCAAAATGGGGCATGTAACAGGAAGAAACTGCATCCCATCCTCAGTCTAAGTACTGAAAAATATGCTTTTATAATAATAATAATAATAATAATAATAATAATAATAATCTTTATTTATTCCCCACCACCATCTCCCCAAGGGGACTCTGGGCAGCTTACATGAGGCCAAGCTCAACAATGCAGCAATGCAATAAACAACATACAACAACAGGAAAAATATAAAAATAAAATACAGAAACAATATAAAAGACATAAACAATGTAGAATCACAACAATTTAAACACCAAGACTAAAACCCAGTGGGCAGGGCTGATAGAAAGGATTAAAAAATTTAAAGTCTAAAACACTGGGTGAGAAGGCAATGTATTGTATCTGGACAGGATCAGAGGGATGAAAATAGGGTTTAATTGCACTAGTAGGTAGAAAATAAAGTGCTTCCGAGGACATTATTTTACAAGGTTTGGTCAGGTCAGAGGTTATAGCTCAGTTAATCATTCCTTGAAGGCACACAGGAACAGCCAAGTTTTCAAGTTCTTCCTAAAGACTGCCAGTGTGGGGGCCTGCCTAATTTCTCTGGGAAGTGAATTCCAGAGCTGAGGGGCCACCACAGAAAAGGCCCTCTCCCTCGTCCCCACAAATCGCACTTGCGTTGGAGGCGGGAGCGTGAGAAGGGCCTACATGATCGAAGGGATCATGTAGGTTTGTAAAAGGAAATGTGGTCACGAAGGTAGGCAGGTCGCAAACAGTTCAGGGCTTTGTAGGTAAGTACCTGCACCTTGAATTGGGACTGGAAAATAAACGGCAGCCAATGGAGCTCCTTAAACAGGGAGGTAGACCATTCCCTGTAATTCGCCCACGTTATTAATCTGGCTGCCGCTTATTGGACTAGTTGGAATTTCCGGGCTGTCTTAAAGGGCAGCTCCACATAGAGTGCATTGCAATAGTCTAATCTAGAGGTCCCTAGGTAACTCAGCCCCCGGTGGCGCAGTGGGTTAAAGCACTGAGCTGCTGAGCTTGTTGATCGAAAGGTCGCAGGTTCAATTCCGGGGAGCGGCATGAGCTTCCGCTGTCAGCCCTAGCTTCTGCCAACCTAGCAGTTCGAAAACATGCAAATGTGAGTAGATCAATAGGTACCGCTTCGGTGGGAAGGTAACGGCACTCCATGCAGTCATGCCGGCCACATGATCTTGGAGGTGTCTATGGACAATGCTGGCTCTTCGGCTTAGAAATAGAGATGAGCACCACACCCCAGAGTCAGACATGACTGGACTTAATGTCAGGGGACTACCTTTACCTTTAGGTAACTCAGCCATTTTTAAAAGCTACTGAGAAGGCCCTATCTTTCGTCTCCGCCAACTGTGCTTGTGACAAAGGTGGGACCGAGAGCAGGGCCTCCCCAGATGATCTTAAAGTCCTGAGAGGTTCATAAGAAGAGATGCGTTAGGACAGGTATTTAGTCTTACACCAAAGGAAGGCATACCAGTAACTAAAAAATAGTGAGGTTCTTACCTTGATAAGTTCTTTAAATTTGGCATCCTCCTTTGAGTTGGGATCAATCATGGTGCGTTCTTCATTTTCCTCTGCCAGTTTAGAAAACAGTCTCTTAGATGTAGCCATCATAATCAACACACCCATCCCACACAACACACTGTCTTAAAACACTGCCTTTCAGGAATCAGCTGCTGTCGTGATTCATAAATGGGGAAACCCAGTCACCATTGGAGGTTGGAAACAATATCAAATGATTACAAGGAATTGGCCTTTCTTAAGAATGCACCAAATGAAGGATATGAGATGGAGATACACTTATATCTATCAGCATGAATCATTTCCAAAGCCTGGGAGTCACCCTGTACCGTGCTCTGACCTACAAGAAGCACTGCCTGAATATCAAGCAAAAAGTGGACACTAGAAATAATATCATACGAAAGCTGACTGGCACAACCTGGGGATCACAACCAGACACAGTGAAGACATCTGCCCTTGCGCTATGCTACCCTGCTGCTGAGTATGCATGCCCAGTGTGGAACACATCTCACCACGCTAAAACAGTGGATGTGGCTCTTAATGAGACATGCCGCATTATCACGGAGTGTCTGCGCCCTACTACACTGGAGAAATTACACTGTTTAGCCGGTATTGCACCACCTGACATCAGCCGGGAAGTAGTAACCAATAGTGAAAGGACCAAGGCAGCAACATCTCCAGCTTATTCCCTGTTTGGATATCAGCCAGCATGTCAATGACTTAAATCAAGAAATAGTTTTCTAAGATCTACAGAGACACTTGTGGAACACCTCAGCAAACGAGAGTCCAAAAGTGGCAGGCTCAAACCCAGCACCTTAACCAATGACTGATACCAAATGAGAGACTCCCTCCTGGGCACACAGAAAACTGGGCGACTTGGAAGGCACTGAACAGACTGCGCTCTGGCACCACGAGATGCAGAGCCAATCTTAAGAAATGGGGCTACAAAGTGGAATCCACGACATGCGAGAGTGGAGAAGAGCAAACTATAGACCACCTGCTGCAATGCAGCCTGAGCCCTGCCACATGCACAATGGAGGACCTTCTTGAAGCAACACTAAAGGCACCCCAAGTGGCCAGCTACTGATCAAAGGACATTTAATCAACTACCAAACTCACAAATTTTGTGATTTGTTTGCTTGTTTGTTAAAAAATGCAATGCAACTGTTTGGTCTGCCCCTGACACGATAAGTAAATAAAATAAATGTCTAAAGCCAAGAAGTGGATTTGCCCAAACACACGTTTTAGCACAAATGGCCCATTTTTACAATAATATGACTCACATCTATATATTAATTTTATTATTGGGTAGAAAAGGCACAAAATGTTTCTCCAGCATATGGATTATGAGATTTTTCATTGTATAAAGTAATACTTTAATTGGACATAAATTTCCCTGTACATATAGAACTATCAACCAGGGCAGTAATATTTCATTTACTCAGTCATGTGTATTCAACTGAGTTATCTAGTAATCAGACTTCTATGTGTTTACATATTGGCGAAACCGAAATGTAGGAGCCTTCTTGAGATATGAATGGGAGTCTAATGAACACAAATTGCCACACGTAATAAGAAAAACCCTACTTAAGTAGTGTCTTTTTCACAGAAAAACACACAATCATAATTGAACTACAAGACTGAGATGTATTTGCCTGAATGTTGCTCATCAACATCATGCGCAAAGGTCTTGTGGTCAAGTTCAGGATGAGCAGAGGACTGCGGGGAGATAGAAGAGGAGCAAAGTACAAAAATAGCACTTTTCCTGCCAGTAATGCAGCAAATGTCTCCAAAACCTGCTGCGGGGAAAGATACTCAGACCCTGATTCTTTCCCCCTACAACTATGAAGCCCGTTCAGAGGGACAGTGTTAACAAAAAGGCTGGTGGGAAAGGATAAAGTAACCCTCCTCATTTAAGGAAGAATCTTTAGGACTAAATTCCTATAATCATTTTGAAATGGAGCAAATTAGAAGTGTTATGTATCTTCCCACAAATTAATTTAGCATTAAGTGCTGGGATGTTATATATTTTTATCCTAGTTCCTTTTAATTCTGCAAACTCATATAGGCAATCATATCCTTTATTTTGAAACACTCAAATTTCCTCATTATTTCATGCTCAGTGTTGACAGACACTCTATAAACTTACTTACTTACTAACTAACTTAACTTACTTAGGTGATCCCTCATTGTCCGAGAAGTTAGTCTTCCAAGATTGGTGTATTGATGGGCCCTAGGTGACTGTGGAGCCCTATTCTTGATCTACATCTTCTTCTGCAATGAGGGCTTTCGTTTCCAGGTGGAAGGCTGTCTCGGTCGGAGTTGGCTTGACGTGCCTTCCATTTGGCACATTTCTCTCTTTCACTCTCCATTCGAGCCTCTTCAAATTCTATAGCACTGCTGGTCACAGCTGACCACAGCTGAGCGCTCAAGGGCCAGGGCTTCCCAGTTCTCAGTGTCTATGCCAGAGTTTTAAAGGTTGACTTTGAGCCCATTTTAAAATCTCTTTTCCTGCCCACCAATATTATGTTTTCTGTTCTTGAGTTTGGAGTAGAGCAATTGCTTTGAGAAACGGTGGTCGGGCATCCGGACAATGTGGCCAGTCCAGCAGAGTTGATGGCAGAGGACCATCGCTTCAATGCTGGTGGTCTTTACTTCTTTCAGCACGCTGACATTTGTCTGCCTGTCTTCCCAAGAGATTTGCAAGATTTTTCGGAGACAGCACTAATGGAATCGTTCTAGGAATTGCATGTGATATCTGTAGACAGTCCACGTCTCGCAGGCATATAGCAGGGTTGGGAGGACAATAGCTTTATAGACAAGCACCTTGGTATCCCTACGGATGTCCCGGTCCTCAAACACTCTCTGCTTCGCTCGGAAAAAAGCTGCACTCGCAGAGGTCAAGCAGTGTTGTATTTCAGTGTCAATGTTGACTTTTGTTGAGAGGTGGCTGCCAAGGTCGTGGAAATGGTCAACATTTTCTAATGTTACACCATTAAGCTGTATTTCTGGCATCGGAGAGGGATCGGCTGGTGACTGCTGGAAAAGCACTTTGATTTTCTCGATGTTACACTCTATAAAGTCTCCCTATGGAACTATCTACTAATAATCAATGTTTTTCAATAGCTAACATCAATTCTGAGCTTCACCAATAAATTGCTTCAGCTTTTAACATATATGTTTATGTATGGGTGGGGAGGGTTTTGTATTCTTGGGAAGTTTCTTCAGAAACTGAACATCTATGAAACAATGCAATGCAATACTTTTGCAGGCAGTCAGGCTCTATAATAGAAATCAGATTTGGCATCCCAGATGACATTGAATTTCAGGTCCAAGAACCCTTAGCCATCTTATCCAATAGGGAAAGATTTTGGGTGTTATAGTCCAAGAATATCTTGGGCTCATGAGTGGGCCCCCTTCTACACCTCTATATAAAATCCAGATTATCTGCTTTGATAATCTGAATAATATGGTAGTGTAGAAGGAGCCTAGGAACCACTGCCTTGCAAAACTGCAGAATCCCATGTCTCCAGAAAGACATTCCCAAAGAGTGAGTCAAGGGTGGCAAGCCAATTCTTGAACTTCCCCTTTCGTGAAATGATGGCCTGACTATTCAATTACCATAGTGATAGAGTCTTCTCCTTTTGCCTCCATGACATCAACCGAGGAAGCTTTCTTCATGGAGAGGGATAGGTTTCCAATTGCCGACCTCTACTCTTTGATCAACATGATCTGTAGGTAACAGCTTCACTTCTTTAGAGCACATGTGCTCAGGCATGGCTTGGAACATTTTCACATAAAACCCAACGAGAGCTGTACCATTACTGCAACTGTCTGTCTTGTGTGCAAATGGCGTAGCTTTTGATTCACCCTTCATTTAGATTATTGCACCGAATTCACAACAAGGGTAAGTTTTAGGACATTTGCAGAGTGAAAGAAGGAAGCCTAGAAAAAACAACTCCCAATATTTGAGGACACATATATATGATTAAGGCAGACGCCATTTAAAAACATTTATCATAGGATTGACTGCGCTCAATTGGTACCAAAGAGGAGGTCTAAGTCCTTATGTCAAATCATCACAATGGCATTGCTTCAGACTGATATATCTAGCCAGATCCCTATGTCCTACCCACATAACGAAAAGAAATCCTTTATTTTGTAGTAATACATTTGGCAGGCATACTGTACCTAATAATGTATCTTCTGGGTGTAGATCAGTCATGGCAGGGGACATGGGTGCATTGATTGCATTTTTACCCTCTTCTTGCAGGTCCGTCACTGAAACAAAGAAAAACCACAAAACATGTTGGCAAAGTACCAGTTGCACATTTATTTTATTTATTTATTTCCTATATTTATACCCCACCCTTCTTACACGCGAGGGGGGACTCAGGGAACCTCACAAACACCATACGGTGTCATCATAATAAAACAATCAACAATACAATAAAATATTAAAAATATTAAAAATATTAAAACGATAATTAAAATCAGAGTCTAAAATCCAGTGCAGGTCAAATCATTGTCATAAGTGTTAAAATCTTCTTATACTTTCTGCTCACTAAACAAACGTTTGGTCCCAAAGCCAGGTCTTGATTTTAGTGCCGTCCGCCCAGACGATATAAAAAATAAAATTGTGACGTGCTTCTCTCTATGCCGGAGCGAACTGCAGGTGTCTATATTGAGAAGCTTGAGATACTCAGCAACTGAGACTATTACTGGTTTAAACATCAAAAAAGGATATTTATTTATTCAAAGTCCTTGAAGACTTGGCACAGTTCATCAAAGTTGCAAACAAACAGTCGTTAGATGGAACTACAAAAATATTCTTTCTTTTCTTTAGTTACAGAAGTAACCCTTTTCTCCAGATGGCAGATAAGATCCTGGAATCTTAACACCCTAACCTTAAGCTGTTGTGGTTTAGAAAAAGCAGGGTTTTCCCTACAGAACTAACCTTAAGTTATAGATAGGGACAAAAGCAGACAAAGAGACAAAGAGACAAAGCAGTCAAGACTCTCTCTCTATAACTATATAACTCAATCTTCTTAATTAAGCTTATCTGTCTATAATATCTCAATACAGCTCAATACACAATATACTATCTATATTAACTCAATATAGCTTAATACTTATCTATAATGTATATATACTATCTATAGCTTAATATAGCTTACTCAATTTAGTTTTTGCAATGGTTTTCCCAGAGCTAACCGCCTAGCCATCAGCAGGTCTGAAATCTTTCCTCAAACTTAAAAGGCAGGGGAGATTCTGAAATGGAGATCTTTCCCTGGGAGAAAAGGCGGGCCCTAAACTCAAAGAGCTGCTCTCTAAGCCAATAGTTGCAAAGAGGCCTGCAGACTCTGATACTATTAACTTTTAAGATTCTTGCAAAGCTGCAGCAGCCCTGGGAGAAAATGCAAGAGGAAGCAACCTCAAGCAACTATAAAGTAAGGCAAATCAGCTCCTGGGAGATGGAACATTTTTTCTTCTAAAAGACAGGAGGGAGGTGGCCATTCTGATGTCTCTGGGGAGAGCGTTCCACAGGCGGGGGACCACTGATGAGAAGGCCCTGTCCCTCGTCCCAACCAATCGTGTTTGCGATGTCGGTAGGTCGAGAGCAGGGCCTCTCTAGATGATCTTAAGTTTCATGATGGTTCGTACCAGGAGATACGTTCGGACAGGTAGTCTGGGCCAGAACCATTTAGGGCTTTAAAGGTTAAGACCAGCACTTTGAATTGTGCTCGGAAGCTGATCGGCAGCCAGTGGAGCTGGCGTAACAGAGGAGTTGTATGCTCCCTGTATGCCATTCCAGTGATCAGCCTGGCTGCCGACCGTTGGACTAATTGAAGTTTCCAGGCAGTCTTCAAAGGCAGCCCCACGTAGAGTGCGTTGCAGTAGACTATTCTGGTTTTAACAAATTTACTTTACTTTTAGCTAGTGTTGGGTTAATAATAATAATCATAATAAACCTTTATTTATACACTGCTACCATCTCCCAAAGGACTCGGTGCGGCTTACAATAGGCTGAGACCCAATACAACAATAAAAGACAACAACAATACAGCAGTAAATAAAAAATCAAACAGTAAACAGTTAAATGTTCTATGTATTCACTACTCTTTTGCTATGCTTGAATGTAATGATTTTAGCAAGGCTACCCAACCCCTTGCCATTTTCTTTATGGCTTTTCAGTACAATTCACATCCATTTGTTGCTGTTAACGAGGGAAGAAGCATTCATTCCCATTAGCTACATTAGCTGAGTTTGTTGGGAGACACAGGTCCACACTTGGAAGGTTATACAGTTCCTATTCCAGCTGTACAATTCATACGGTGAAACCAAACCAAATATGTATCATAGCATGAACACGCTTGCAGCTGTTCTGCAATGACTCCTGAAAACTTGGGTAATCTCTTATGATTCTGATTAAGGCTTTTGTGAGACGGATTTTTCCCATCTGTTAGCAAAACACAAACTCTAGCCAAATAGCGTCAAGTTTAGCAATATGCCATTTAATAATTTTAACAGTGTGTTTTAGTTTGGTCTTTTTGAAAACACCTGATTGATCCAGAATCTAAGGCTGGAATTGCACAAGAGAAGCAAATAGAATGTTTCATATAATCCATCATAATTGCAATCATATCTATCAACATGTCTAGTTTTGCTCTAACCAAATTGCAAGTCTGAGAACTATTCATAGTGCTCTAAAAGACTTTTGTTATCACCAATCAATGTTCAACATCTACACAAATGACCAGCCACTGCCAGAAGGGACAGAGAGTTTCATCTATGCTGATGATCGTGACATTACCGCTCAAGCAGGGAGCTTTGAGATGGTTGAACAGAAGCTCTCCGAAGCTCTAGGTGTTCTTACTGCCTATTACAGGGAAAACCAGCTGATCCCTAATCCATCTAAAACACTGACATGTGCCTTTCACCTTAAGAACAGACAAGCATCCCAAGCTCTGAGGATGACCTGGGAAGGAATCCCACTGGAGCATTGCAGCGCACCCAAATACCTGGGAGTCACTCTGGACCGTGCTCTGACCTACAAGAAGCACTGCCTGAACATCAAGCAAAAAGTTGGTGCTACAAATAATATCACACGAAAGCTGACTGGCACAACCTGGGAATCACAACCAGACACAGTGAAGACATCTGCCCTTGCGCTATGCTACTCTGCTGGTGAGTACGCATGCCCAGTGTGGAACACATCTCACCACACCAAAACAATGGATGTGGCTCTTAATGAGACATGCTGCATATCACAGGGTGTCTGCGCCCCACACCACTGGAGAAATTACACTGAATAGCTGGTATTGCACCACCTGACATCCGCCGGGAAGTAGCAGCCAATAGTGAAAGGACGAAGGCAGTGACATCTCCAGCTCATCCCTTGTTTGGGTATCAGCCAGCACGTCAACGACTTAAATCAAGAAATAGTTTTCTTAGATCTACAGAGACACTCACTGGAACACCTCAGCAAACGAGAGTCCAAAAGTGGCAGGCTCAAACCCAGCACCTCAATCCGTGGGTGATACCAGATGAGAGAATCCCTCTTGGGCACACAGAAGACTGGGCGACTTGGAAGGCACTGAAAAGACTGCGCTCTGGCACCACGAGATGCAGAGCCAATCTTAAGAAATGGGGCTACAAAGTTGAATCCACAACATGCGAGTGCGGAGAAAAGCAAACCACTGACCACCTGCTGCAATGCAACCTGAGCCCTGCTACATGCACAATGGAGGACCTTCTTGCGGCAACACCAGAGGCACTCAAAGTGGCCAGATACTGGTCAAAGGACATTTAATCAACTACCAAGTTTGCAAAATTTGTGGTTTTTTATTTGTTTGTTTGTTTTGTTCTATTAGAAATGTAATACAATGGTATGGTTGCTGATGACACGATAAATAAATAACCAATTACACTGATAAGTGGTTAAGTCTCTTTTTCTGAACACCTTCAAAAATTCCTGGGGGACTATCTGCTGGGTATGATCTAGCTAGAGTTCCTGCACTGAGTGGAAGTTGAACTTGATGGCCCATGAAATACCCCAACTGTATAATTTAATAATTCTACATACTTCATACCAGATACATTATATGAAAAAAAAATCAGAACAAGAAAATTAAAATGGTGTGTGTGTGTGTCTCAGGAGAGAGACAAGGTGATTTGGTATGTCCATGCCACCAAGAACTTGCCTAATCCAAGCAATGTTGCATACCTGAATTATAGGCTTGGGTAACCACGGAAAAATTTGGTTCTAAACTCGTTTCGTTTTTAGGGGGCCCTTGCATTTCGTTTTTTTTAATAATTCCGAAATTTTCCTTTAAAAAATTTCAAAATTTACGAAATTTTGTAAAATTATGAATCGATTCATTAATGGCGGACGAGATTGCGCAATATGCTAAAAAAAACCTCCAAATGGGACAGGGGGAACTTCTGAAGCTTCCCTCTCCCTCTGTTGTTGACTGTTGGTGTGATAATTTATTTTTTTATCACTGATAAAACAAACAACAACTATAAAACTTGCACCAGACATGCGAAAATAATTACAAAATAATTACGAAAAAATTACGAAATAATTTCGAAATAATTACGAAATAAATTGAAAAAATTGTTTCGAATCTTTATTACTCCTCACACAATTCCTGCATGGCTCAATATTGGATCGTAAGCTAATTTGAATATGAATTAATAACGAATTACGAAATTAACGAACGAAACCGCCCAAGCCTACTGAATTAGTATGATTATAAAAACTCATGTTAAAAAAATCCTCATCTCTCAGTTATAGATTTCTTTCTTACTCTACTATTAAAGGGAGCGGAGAAGAGAGCCAAAACACCATCTTTTCTCTTACAACTTTAACATCTGGGAGTCCTGAACAATTTCAGTGATCACCAAGACTCCCCTCTTGCCGAATGGATAAAAGCTCAAAGTTTTAAAACAGGGATGAAACTTCTATGCCGGTTGCCAAAATTAAGTCTCTAGGGCACAAGTTTACAATGATTTAACAGCAGGTTTCCTCAGGATTACAATAAATGTAAGGTAACTCCAAGTTACAGCAGGAAATGAAGTATATCTGGATTCCTCAAGAATGAGATATACACCACGCAGCCAATCCTGCATTACGTGTGGGTCTTTTAATTTACTGGATGTCAAAGCAGATTGCCAATTGAAATAAAATGAAGTTGTGCTCCCTGAGTACAACAGTACAATGGGCAGATAACTTCTACTTTATGGTTTCCACCAGGAAAAACACTTTCAGCATACAAAGGAAACTTTGTGCTTTCAAATTTCATTCATGGAATTTTTGAGACTGGTTGGCTATGGATCCACAATCCACCAGGTCATATCCAATTCTATCTCTGATCTACCAGTTCATGTCCTTTTTTAAAAAAAAAAAATCTCCAATATATGTCGTTTTCTGCAGCAACAGCTTCTGTTATGCTCTTACAATTTGGCCTTTCTCAGACCCTTCTAATCTGTTAACAACACATTAAAGTTATTGTGCCGTCGCGCCTGGGGGCTATAACTCTTAATGAGAGAGGCATGGACGTTGCATCTTTCCCCAGGGGATTGCTTCTTGCCCTCCTATAGGAAACTGGAACTCCCAAAGTCAAAACACAACAGATAACTTGAAATGGTATTTATTGTTCACAATGAGTTATCTTTCTCAGGCATAAGCTTGATGTTTCAACAGGGATAAAGGAAATATACTTTACAATCTCTGAAGTCCAAGGAGTTTGCAGCTGTTTCCTCTTTCCTCAATGGCTGTGAATATCGGAATAAACACAACCTCAGTCCAATGGCCTATGTTGAAGGGACAAGACCTTCCTCTGGTGCCAAAAGAACCTGTTTGAAGGCGCTTGGGTCTCCTCAATGTTGTCCAGGACGATCTGGACATAAAGCATGAGTCCCAAGGGTAAAAAACCTTAGAAATGGTTCTGAGAGGTAATTTAATCAGGGTCTTTTAGAGCCAAGTCTCTTACTCACGTCCATCTGATAGAAACTCTGATAGCAGAATGAAAAAGGGAAACACTCCCCTCCTCCAGGAAGACGTGGAGCCAAACAATTGAGCTTGAAAAAGCAATTCAACTGGTGCAAACAACACTGATTGACAGCTATAAATAACCAATCAATCCAACTATACATAAGCAGGGTAAAAAGGCAGAATTAAGCATGATACAACAGTTTAAATCTTGCAACTAACAGTTCTACACATAGGTGGCGCCACTCGCGCAATCACAGTTATCATTCCTTCATCTCTCTTGCACAAAGTTTATAGTCTCTGGGATGAGAGTAATGACACCACTCCCCAAAACATTGTGCTGGTAGAAATGCAAAATGTAATGTTTACAAACTTGGATCAATGAAGACGTCTGAAGTTGGAGTTTCCCAACTTTTTGATTATTTATTTTCTGCTCCCACATCCTTCACAATAGCTTGCTCTACCAACTTCAGCAACTGACAATGTTTACTGTGTGCCATGAAAAAGTTTACTTGCTAAATTCTGAAGATCAGATTGATACTAGAGGCTTGCCAAACTAATCTTTGTCTCATGCAAGGGTTAATAATGTAGTAAGTGTGGTATTCAGGCTGTGGTTGTGTATACAAAATGTTTATCAAGGTTTTCTGTATTGCACCCAATACTGTGCTTAATATGGATCACAGAATGAGCACAGCTCCAGTTACAACTCAAAAGACCTCTAGTAAGACAAAGGCTGTAGATGCAATTCTAATGCCTACTATTGTACACTCACAACACCACAAAGCATGCCCTTAGGCTACTGTTACAATGCATTTTAACACAGACCTTTTCTCAGACTTCTTATTCAGCAAATCTATTGTTAAACTGTTAAAACGAGTGATGCCAATTCCTTTTCCTGTACATCACATATTTGCATAGCGAAAATGGATAATCCTCTGAATTTCCTGAACAGAATCCAATTTGCTCGGAACCTGACTCAGTGCTGAAAGGGAACCCAAAACACACAAAACCCTCACTCTTAATCCTGCCATTCAACTAATTGCTGGGAGTAAAGGGACATGAGCATGTGTCTGGTCTTTAAAATAAATGCCAAGGCTACAGGGCTCTATTCTATTTCTGAACTCAGTTGGTACGCTGTGCCAAATGTCTCCCAAATCTTGTCATGTTATCTCTTGCTTTTGGACAGAAAGATCATGCTCACAGCAAAGCCTCCCTACCCACCTGCAAGTCACTCTAAATGAAAACACAACCAACATCAAGCTTTCATGACCGATGTGTTCTTTCCTACCTCCTGTTTTCTTGCGTTTTTTACAAAGTAGCCCTGCCATCCTGGCCCCTAGGAATGTAAGCCCGTCTGCTGTGTACAGCTGTAGAGACTCCTGTTGGCAGTCCAAAATATCAAAGAAGGAGGGCGGGTGGACAGAAACTGACCTGCAAGCCTGGGTTAATTCAGTCTCAGTGACATGGCAGGAGACGGTAGGACAGCAACAGTGAAGAGGAGTGGAAAGAGGAGGGTGGAAGAGAGGCACATGGCATGGCTCAGTGACGCTCAAGAAGAATCGGCTGTTCAACAAGGACACCAACTACCAGAAATACTCGTGTATATGTTCAAGGCAGTTTTGGGGACCAAAAATATGGATTTTGATATGACCTGTACGTAAGTCAAAGTTTAAACTTTTTAGAACTCATTTTGCAGGCGTAATAGAAATACACATGCAGACAACATGGTTTCTTCTAGTATAAAAGTTAAGGTACACTATTAATTCCGAAAGCGAGGAGGAGCTGAGGAGCCTTCTAATCAAGGTGAAAGAAGAAAGCACAAAAGCTGTGTTACAGTTAAACATATTAAAAAAAACCAAGATTATGGCAACAAGAATGATTGACAAGTGGGAAATAGAGGGAGAAAACGTGGAGGCCGTGACAGACTTTGTATTTCTAGGTGCAAAGATTACTGCAGACGCATACGGCAGCCAGGAAATCAGGAGACGCTTACTTCATGGGAGGAGAGCAACGTCCAATCTCGATAAAATAGTGAAGAGTAGAGACATCACACTGGCAATGAAGATCCGCATAGTCAAAGTAATGGTATTCCCCGTAGTGACCTACGGATGTGAGAGCTGGACCACAGGGAAGGCTGAGCGAAGGAAGATGGATGCTTTTGAACTGTGGTGTTGGAGGAAAGTGCTGAGAGTGCCTTGGACAGCGAGAAGATCCAACCAGTCCATACTTCAAGAAATAAAGGTTGACTGCTCATTGGAGGGAAGAATAGTAGAGGCCAAGATGAAGTACTTTGGCCACATCATGAGAAGAAAGGAAAGCTTAGAGAAGACAATGATGCTGGGGAAAATGGAAGGAAAAAGGAAGAGGGGCCAACCAAGGGCAAGATGGATGGATGGTATCCTTGAAGTGACTGGATTGTCTTTGAAGGAGCTGGAGGTGGTGACGACCGACAGGGAGGTCTGGCGTGGACTGGTCCATGAAGTCACAAAGAGTCGGAAACGACTGAATGAATGAACAACAACAAACACTATTAATTTTCCAGCCCAGGTCAGAAAGGGTGTCACACCCGGGAGAGTAAAGTGGGGCAGTACTTTTTTTAGGGTCTCGGAGAACATATTAAGGGTGAGGATTAGGTAAAGGTTTTCCCCCGACACTAAGTCCAGACTCTGGGGTGCGGTGCTCATCTCCATTTCTAAGCTGAAGACACGGCATTGTCCATAGACACCACCAAGGTCATGTGGCCGGCATGATTGCATGGAGTGCCATTATCTTCCCGCTGGAGTGGTACCTATTGATCTATTCACATTTGCATGTTTTCGAACTGCTAGGTTGGCAGAAGCTCACGCCGCTCCCCGGATTCGAACCTGTGACCTTTCAATCAACAAGTTCAGCAGCTCAGCACTTTAACCCGCTGCGCCACCGGGGGCTCGGCGAAGGTTAGTCTATCCCAAAAAAAACCTAACAGAGGTGCCCACTAATCCCCCCTCTATTCTCCACAACACAGGGAGTAGAGGGGATCAGTGTTTTTAATTTCCCTGCCCTGGAGACAAAGAACCAGCACAAAAAAGGGTAAAGTGGGAAGGATATGGTTGTTTTCAGGTTCTCCCAATTCCCTCTGATCTTCTTGCACCAGTTGTGACTGAGGGCCCTTCCAGACAGGTCCCAAAATGTGAGACCTGCCGTGCTTTTACCAGAGCCGTCCAAATGATGTCTATAGTAATAGCGAATCAATTCGGGACAATGCAGGTAAACCCTGCTTTGTCCCGAAATAATTAGATATCTGATAAGACCTGGATCTTTGGTAAGATCCGGGCATTACCAGGTGTGAGTTGGGCTTGGGGACCACATCATATAATCCCCGGGGCGAATGTATGCAGCTCTCTCATTTTTGGGGGGGTCTCCATGAGCCAGGAAAACTGAAAGGGCACCCCCCAACCCCTCCCCAAGAAGTACAGGAAATAACTTACCTGGCCACCCTGAACATTGAAATGACACACATCGAAATGACACAACAGAAAGCGGGGGGGGGGGGGGAAGCAATTTTCCTTCTCTAGAATTGGATTCAGGGGGAAGGTGCCTAAGTTAGACCCCGCACCACTCTAAATATTGAGTTGAATGCAAGTTCACAGATGAAATAAAGGCTTTCTTTTCTGCATGTGTTGCCACTTTATAGGAACAAAGATGTTCTATGTGTTGTGTCTTTATCAGATCTAAGTTGAGGTTTCTGCCATCTGTGCTCCAGTCATAATCCTGCCTACTCGTGCCCACGCTTTGAATTTTGCTCCTGATGACATCCAATGATCATATCAGTAGTTTCTTGGGGCCAATTTAGCATACTCTGGAACTTAGATTATGACTCCCAGAATCCCCAGCTAACATTGCAGGTGGCTATGCTGTCTTGAAATTCACAGAGATGTAGTCTGAAGAAGTAACTTCCCCAAGCACTGACTTTTCAATTGTTTAAACATTATCCATCCCAGAAATAGAATAAGAGTGTGACATAAAAATTCAAAAACTCAACAAATAATACAGTTGTTTGATGTCATTTTTCCATGTTCCACTAATGTGAAAAAAGGATTGGCATTCATGGTGCACATTATGTGATCCCTTTACTAGGTTGAATAACAGGTTGACAGTAAAGAAAATGAAATTAAATATCCACTTTTAACCCATAAGCCAAACGTTGACATCATTGTTATCACTGCCAACAGTGCAATCACAAGATACAAGATTTTCCCAAGAAAAAAACCAAAAATGTCTACTTGAAAGTAGACTTAAATTCCATATGTTTACAGACAATGGTACCTGAAGGTCCATAGCAGCTGTTTTTTAAATAATCCTAACAAATGTTATTCTCTGTGCTCATAACAAGTATTCTCAAAGAGAAGCTGGAGGATAACCGCTATTTAATTTTAGCTGCCGTTATTTCTGATCCAAGGCCAACACCTCAGAGTATTGGAAAACAGCAGCTGTCATACTGTTACTGAATGAAATAGCTAATTATGGGATGCTGGGTATAGTGTCTCCCACCTAAATCAAGCCATCTTGGGGTATTGGTTACTGAGTAGGGATCTCAATTTCACAGCCAACCAAGAGTACTGTAGAAACTGCCAGATTTTCTTTTGTCTCCATCGCCTCTACAGGTTGAGAATTCCCTATTCAGAATTCCAAAATACTCCAAAGCAAAAACCTTTGCTTTTTGATAATTCATTGTGCACAAACTTCATTTCGTGTACAAATTATTACCAATATTGTATTAAACTACCTTTTGGCTATGTGTACAATGTGTATGTGAAACAAAAATTAATTTGGCGTTGAGACTTGAGTCCTGTCTCCGAGATCTCATTATGTATATGTAAGTATTAAAAAATGCCCCCTCCCACAAAAAAAACCCCAAAAAAAACAGAATACAGAACATTTCTGGTCTCAATCATTTTGGATAAGTGGTGTTTAATATATATTAAGAACTAGCTGTCCCCTGCCACGCGTTGCTGTGGCCCAGTCTGTTGATTTGGAAAATAAAGTAATGAGAAAGTGTTGGTTTCTAATATTTGTAATTTCTTTATGCTTGTGGTAAACAGTATTTCTTGCTGTTTCTTTGTCAGTGTTGATGTGAAGAATGTCTGCTTTGCCTACTCTGGAACATGCAACATATAATTGTCCTTCTTCAGGGGTCCCTTTCACATCTATGATACTATATCTCTCTGTGTGTGAATCATATCTATCTATATCTATGGCTGGGTGGCTCTTTGTCAGGAGGGCTTTGATTACGTTTCTTGCCCTGGTGAAGGGAGTTGGACTGGATGGCCTTGAGTATTTTCCATTGGTCATGGGGGTTCTGTGTGGGAGGTTTGGTCCCATTGAATCATTGGTGGGGTTCAGAACACTCTTTGATTATAACTGAACTATAAATCCCAGTAACTACAACTCCCAAATGCCACGGTCTATTTCCCCCAAACTCCATCTGTGTTCACATTTGGGCATATGGAATATTCGTGCCAAGTTTGGTCCAGATCTATCATTGTTTGAGTCCACAGTGCTCTCTGGATGAAGGTGAACTACAACTCAAGGTCAATGCCCACCAAACCCTTCCAGTATCTTCTCTTGCTCAAGGGAGTTCTGTGTGCCAAGTTTAGTTCAAGTCCATTGATGGAGTTCAGAACGCTCTTTGATTGTAGGTGAATTATAAATCCCAGGAACTACAACTCCCAAATGACAAAATCATAATTTTGAGTGATAGTCACTCCTTGTGTTGTGAGACGTTTTGTTGCCAAATTTGGTGTGATTTCGTTCATTGGTTCTTTTGTTTTTAAGGTACTCATTATGCACAGAGCATTTATAGATAGATAGATAGATAGATAGATAGATAGATAGATAGATAGATGGAAAAAGATAGTAGAAGGAAAAAGGAAGAGGGGCCGACCAAGGGCAAGATGGATGGATGGCATCCTTGAAGTGACTGGACTGACCTTGAAGGAGCTGGGAGTGGTGACGGCCGACAGGGAGCTCTGGCGTGGGCTGGTCCATGAGGTCACGAAGAGTCGGAGACGACTGAACGAATGAACAACAACAAAAAAGATAGATGAGAATAACAGCAGTATTTTATAAAATTCTCTGAATTGAGTTGCTATGTCCTTTTCCGTAGTATAATTCCTGCCTCCTATTGTTATCTGGGTTATGTGTTGTTTTTGTCTCCTTTTCTCTAACTTCCTTGCCAGTAATTTCTTTGGTTTGTTATCGTATGCAAAATGGTTTAATTTAATATATTTAAATTTTCTTGCTATTTGTTCTAACTGTCCTGCCTTTAACTCTTTCTTGATTAGTTCTATTTCTAGTTTAATTTGCTTGTCTTTTGGTCTCAATTTTAGTAGGTTTTCTTTTACTTTTACTTTTTCTTCTAATTTATGTTGTTCCTTGTGTCTTCTTCTATTTTTTTATTTTTGCATGAAGTAGCCTCTCATTACAGCTGGCATCCCATATCTTTTTTTTTTCCTTCTTGGTGTCCTTATTTGTATTGTTTTCAAAGTATTCCTTTAAGAGTTTCTTATTATTTTCTATTTCCTCTTCTGTTCACAATAAATTATCATTTAATTTCCATCTTCTACTTTTTGGACTTTCTGCTATTTCCATTTTTATTGGGCAGTGGTTGGTGTTAACTCTTGGTAGAATTTTCACCTTTTTGACTTTTGTTGTTAAAGAGTTAGAGGCCCAAATATGTCAATTTGGGACAATAATTGGTGTATAATTCCTTACTATTCCAGCAAAACAACAGAGAGGAAACAATCAGGGACATCTTATCACCTCTCAACAAAAGATTGCCCCAGGCACTAACAAGCCACACCAAACAACTGCCAGGCCATCAAATGCTAATCAAGGTGGTCAGTTGAAACATTCACACCTAGCTCCAACAGACAAGAGTTCTTTGTCTCACCCTGGTCATTCCACAGATATATAAACCCATTTTCAGATATATAAACCCATTATTGCTGTTGTGGTTTATGTAATTGTAATGTTTTTAAATTGTATTGTGATACTATGTATACTGTTTTGTTGGAAATCGCCTTGAGTCGCCGATAGGCTGAGAAAGGAGGTATACAAATACAGTAAATAATAATAATAATAATAATAATAATAATAATAATTTTCCTAGTTCCAACAGACCTCACTATCTCTGAGGATGCTTGCCATAGATGCAGGGGAAACGTCAGGAGAGAATGCCTCTAGAACATGGCCATATAGCCCGAAAAAACCTATAATCCCTTTCTTTGGGGTTTTTAAGTCTCCACAAATCTTGTACGAAAAAAATCCTTTTTGAATTGTATGAATTTTTTTGGGAGTCCCCCCCCCCTTTTTTTGGATCTCTTCTTATTTTTTTTCCTAGTTCTATCTAGTTCACATTCTAATACACCATTAAAATCCCATAAGATTAGCAAACTATCATAGTCCTGTTCTAGTATTTTTTCTTTTGTTTTACAAAATGCGATTTAGCTACTATTGGGACGTATATATTACATAGAAGAGTCTCTTGGTCATTAATTAATTTGAGATTTTTGTATTTTATGCTGACTGTAGTGGTTGCAAAGAACGAATTGTCCTGCATCTTCTCTTTATAATCATGCCTCCTCCTAACATCCATATAAATAGGAGGAATGCAGGACAATTTGTCCTTCGCAACCACCACCATCAGCATAAAACACAAAAATATCATTTTAAGTAGATTATTGTAAATGATGCCACCGAACCAAGGAACTCCTATTTTGAACATACTAAGCAAACTCAGGTTCCAGTTCTCCACAAGCTAGCTGTTCAAATCAAACCCACAAATTATTGAAAGGATACACATTCAATCTAGACAATCCCAATGTTCCCAAGACATGATACAAAATGTTGCACATAAAAATAAATGGTTGAAAATGGTTTCTCAAGCAAAAGGATGAAAGGCAGAAAAAAAAACCCAATAAGACAAAACCCACAGAACTCACTGCTAAAGAGATGGTCACGGCGAAAACAGTGTGAGAGAGCACAAGTGCAATTGCTTCAGTTTACAAAAGTCCAATAGAAATGTATTAATTGCAAGGTCTTATTCAGGGCAGTCCTGATGAATTCTAAGAACACAAAAACTTTGAGGAACACAAGTGGCACTGCAGGAAGGGACGACGGGTGATGATAATGGACTAAGAAACCACAAGCAGAAGTTCGCCACAGTTCTTTTATTTATTTAATGAAAGCCCAAGACAGGGTGCAAATTAACTATATATATATATATATATATTAGTTACTTAGACATAGACTCATATCTATATAAATAAAAATGTAATGTTTGTTTGTGGGATTAACATAATTCAAAAACCACTGGACGAATTGACACCAAATTTGGACACAATACAAAGATCCGCCTAGTCAAAGCCATGGTATTCCCTGTAGTAACATACGGATGTGAGAGCTGGACCTTAGGGAAGGCTGAGCGAAGGAAGATCGATGCTTTTGAGCTGTGGTGTTGGAGGAAAGTTCTGAGAGTGCCTTGGACTGCGAGAAGATCCAACCAATCCATCCTCCAGGAAATAAAGCCCGGCTGCTCACTGGAGGGAAGGATACTAGAGACAAAGCTGAAGTACTTTGGCCACATCATGAGGAGACAGCAAAGCCTAGAGAAGACAATCATGCTGGGGAAAGTGGAAGGTAAAAGGAAGAGAGGCCGACCAAGGGCAAGATGGATGGATGGCATCCTTGAAGTGACTGGACTGACCCTGAAGGAGCTGGGGGTGGTGACGGCCAACAGGGAGCTCTGGCGTGGGCTGGTCCATGAGGTCACGAAGAGTCGGAGACGACTGAACGAATGAACAACAACAACACCTATCAGGCCAATGAGTGACCATCACTCACACAAACATGGAAAAACACAACAGAAGGGACTTAAAAAGCCAAAATTAAAAAAATGCATTACAACACATGCACAAAACCACATATATACACAAACACACATATATACACATATACACAAATATATATACACATATATGCCTGTGCCGTCACACCCAGACACGATAAAGTTAAAACTAAGATGTCCTTCTCTCTTTATCCGGGTGAACTGCGAGTGCCTTACTTAGAAGCTTAGGATTCCCAGCAACTGAGGCCACTCCAGATTTGAATATCGAACAGAATATTTATTTCTCAAAGTCCTTGGCAGACTTGGCACAGCTTGTTGAAGTTACAAACATAAACAGTAAACTTGTGAAATCATGTAGATGTTCTTTCCTTTTTTTTCCCTTCAACTGCTGAGTTAACTTCCCTCAATCGTAGAAAAATCCTGGGATACTTTACCCTAGCCTTGAGCTGCTATTATAAGAAAGAACAGGTCTTTCTCTATCTAAGCTCAAAGCTAGCTTGGGGATGAAGTAATAGAGCCTCTCCCAATGGCAAAGAAATCCTGGGATATTCTCTCCCCTAGTGCTGAGCTGCTATCTTTAGAAAGAGCAGGTCTTCCCCTATCTAAGCTCAGCACCAGTTTCAAAGGCAAGAGGGTAAGTACTCACGATGACCTGTCCGAGCTGCCTAGTTTGACCACAAGCACATCTGAGGCTTTTTCTAAACTGAAGAAGGCAGGAGAGGTTCTCCAAAATGCAAAAGGATGCTATTTAATGCAACTAAGGGGCAATGCAAACCAAGCTCCTGGAAGACGGAACAATGCCTATACACACACATAAAACACATATACACACTGGGCCACAGCAATGCATGGCAGGGGACGCCTAGTCTATATAAATAAAAATGTAATGTTCGTTTGTGGGATTAACATAACTCAAAAACCACTGGACGAATTGACACCAAATTTGGGCATAATACACCGATAAGGCCAACGAGTGACCATCACTCATAAAAACACTGAAAAACACAACAGAAGGGACTTAAAAGACATATATATATATATATATATATATATGCGCATTACAAGGCATGCACAACACCATATATACAGACACACAATCACACATATAGGCATATATACACAAATATACACACACAAACATATATGCACATATAATAAATAAATTAATAAATTTATATTTATACCCCACCTCCATCTTCCCAAGAGGAATCAGGGTGGTTTACATGAGGAAGCCCAACAATCACAACAAAGCAATATACAGCATAAAACAATACATCAATAAAATATAATGAAGATAATAAAAAGGTACAAAAATAGGCACACAAAACAATATAAAATCACAATATATACAAATATATATACACACAAAGCACATATACACAGACTGGGCCACAGCAATGCGTTGCAGGGGATGCCTAGTCTCTATATAAATAAAAATGCAATGTTCGTTTGTGGGATTAACATAACTCGAAAACCACTGGGCAAATTAAAACCAAATTTGGACACAATATACCTATTAGGCCAACAAGAGATCATCACTCATCAAAACACTGAAAAACACAGCAGAAGGGACTTGAAAAGCCACAAAAAACCCCATTACAACGCATGTGCAAAACCACATATACACAACTATACAGAAACACACACACACACACATATATACACATACATACATATATACATTTCTGGCCTGTTCTATTCTGCCATATAATCCAAATTATCACAGCAGATAATCCATATTATCTGCTTTGAACTGGATTATATGAGTCTACACTGCCATATTATCAAGTTCAAAAGAGATAATCCGGATTTTATATGGCAGTGTAGAAGAGGCCTCTCATAGCATCACTGCCAGCCTTTTGAATGTCTAGGTACGAAAATGTTGGTGGCAATTACTCTCTTAAACAGAACTGGCGTTTTCATCTCTCCATTGAATGACCCTGGGTTTATACACGGGTGCTATCAAAATCCATAAACATTCATTTACTTTGTTCTCAGTTGTCAAAAACCACCTGAAAGCATAACCACTTGGGTTTCTGCTGTGTCTGAAAGATGTGCAACAACTCTCTTCCTGCACCAAACAGCACCATCATTCTCACTTTGCATTCGACTCTCCGAAAGCTCCGAGACCATGTGCAATAACTCACAATTTGCCCAATATTTTCCATCTACTACAAAAGAACTCACTGATGATGCTTACGTTCATGGTGTACAACTTCTTGGAAGCCAGCAACACTTTTCCCATCCCCACTGCATTAAAAGTGTCAGGATAAAGAATAAGGTCTTCTGCGGGCACCAGAACTACACTAAATTAGGTCACACAGCATCTTAGGATTTTCCACGATCTTTGTTCCTGGTCTTCCTAATTGGTTGTATCATAAGAACATTGAAAAAGTTTATTAAACTGCAAAAAAACATTGTTTTGCAGGACATCCTGCACCATGTTTTGCTATAGTTTTTCAATTAATATTTCATAGAGTCTCAACTGATTCAACATAGTTCGTGGCAGCCAGAAAAACAAAGTTTCTGGAGTATAACAACTACTTTTAATGTAAGTACCACACAGTTAAAGAGAAAATAATACTCTCAGACCAGGAACAGATTTTTTTTCAAATTTTGTTACATAGTGTAATGAACAGGACCAGCCTTACTATTAGAAAATGTTAGGCAACCACCACTAGATGCTGCTGTGACAAAGTAGATTCACACCACCTCATTAGTGAGAATAGGAAAATAGAGGCTTGCTATCCTGGTTTGCAGGAAACTCTAATTTGTCATCGTATTTGAACAAAGAAACTATGACTCACTCCAAGTCTGTAATTTTGACTTTCTGGAAACCACAAGTTAGAGTTGATAATTTAAAATAATACAGCAATTTCCAATTTCCTATGAAGTAGAATCAAACAAAGGTGCTGCAATGGCGCATGTGCCGTCACACCCAGACACTATGAAGTTAAAACTAAGATGTGCTTCTCTCTTTATCTGGGCAAACCGCGGGTGCCTTTCTTATAAGCTCCAGATTCTCAGCAACTGAGGCCAGTCCAGAATTGAACATCAACAGAACATTTATTTTACAAAGTCCTTGACAGACTTGGCACAGCTTGATGAAGCTACAAACACAAAACAGTCAATTTGGGAAACCATATAGATGTTCTTTCTTTCCTTTTTCCTTCAGTTACCGAGTTAACTTTTCCCCAAAGGTAGAAAAATCCTGGGATCTTTTACCCTAACCTTGAGTTGTTATCTTTCAGAAAGAGCAGGTCTTCCCCTATCTAAGCTCAAGATTAGTTTTGGAGATGAAGTAATGGAGCCTTTCTCAATGACAGAGAAAACTGGATATATTCCCTGTCCCAGCACTGAGCTATTGTCCTTTAGAAAGAGCAGATCTTTCTCTATCTGACCTCAGTGCCAGTTTCTAAGGCGAGAGGATGACTTTAACTTTAACCTCAACCCTCAATCTCAATCGTACTCACAATGGCTTGTCCGAGCTGCCTAGCTTGGCCACCAGCACATCTGAGGCTTTTTCTATACTAAAGAAAGCAGGAGAGCTTTCCCACAATGGAGATCTCATCTCCAGGAAAAAGGGCGGTCTCTAGACCTTTTAAACCAATAGCTGCAAAAGGCTTGCAGGCTGGCTTCCAGCCTCTGTTAATGACGGGAAGGTCAGTGGTTCAAATCTGTGGGGCAGGGTGAACTCCTGTTGTTAACCCCAGCTTCTGCCAACCTAGCAGTCCAAAAACATGGAAATGTGAGTAGATCAATAGGTACCACTTTGGCAGAAAGGTATCAACACTCCATGCAGTCATGCTGGCCACAGGACCTTGGAGGTCCTGTTGACCTATGGACAACACCGGCTCTTTGGCTTAGAAATGGAGATGAGCACCACTCCCCAGAGTCAGACTCAACTAGACTTAATGTCAATGGAAAACCTTTACCTTAGAATTAAACAACAACAAAACTGCGGAGGGAGCACATATAATATTATTTTAGCACCAAAACACAGCTTGGTGTTACAAGTAAACTCCAACACAGATTAAATGGAAAGCAACATTCTGAGATCAGACAGCAGTAAATCTGGTTGGGCTGAATGTCAGCATCATCCGATACTTAAGACTCAATCCAACTGGATCTACTACCGTCTGATCCCAGCGCCTTGCTTGTTGTTTAGTCTGTGTGTGGTTTACATGCAACACCAAGCCTACAAATGACACTTACCTCCAGTCCATACTTTTTTAGAGTCAATTTGACAACCTAGTGAAGAGTGTTTCTCATCCTTCTCTGCTAAATTAGTTTGGCATATTCTCATTCGAATTGTACACACAAATACACTGGAGCACAGAATCAGATCTCTATTTTCCTCAGACAATTTAAGGAGTATAAATTTTTTCCAAACATCAATGGATCCATGGTTTTGATTTTCTTAAAATAAATCTCTTTTTGCTATCAACTGTTTCTGTAATATACGTACAATTACTGATGAAGTTTCCAGCTGCTCTGACTGCTTCCCACAGATGTTTGGCACATGAAGTTTGGGTCAGACAGATGAACTTACTGGGGATCTCCTTACAGAAAGAAGGCTATATAGAAAGAGGGCCAAGACTGACTCCGAAGAACTATTGTTCATTTCTTTTACGAACCATTACATTTGCACACAATACACAATATATTAAAAAAGAAAGCTAAGAATGTTTGATGAAAGTAATACAATAGATTACCCTTTCTAATACAGTTTTTATATATTTGGCAAGTTTGTATGAATTTTCTGTTTCTGAAATGTCTGTTGAGTTAGTCAATAAAAATGTATCTAAAGGTACATCTGTACTGTAGAATTAATACAGCTCAACACAACTTAAACTGCTACAACTTAATGCTAGAGAATCCTTTGAACTGTAGTTTCATAAGATCTCTAGCCTTCTCAACCTAAACATTCTGGTGTCTCACTAAACTACAACTCCCAGGATTCTGTAGCATTGAGCTATGGCATTTTAATTGGTGTCAAACTGCAATTAAAATGCATACTTCTACAGCAGGTCACTCACAAAGTTCATCATTCAACAGACTAGTTGGATCTTCTGTCCACAAAGTCACCAGCCTGTCTCTTCCCCAGCATGTTATTGCCCAGTGTTCACTCTATGTGTTCAGAAGGCCTTTGGATTTAAAAGTACTCTCCTATTATTATTAAACTCCTTTTCATGATTTTCCATGAAGCCTCTTCATTCTTCCTTGCAGTTCTCATTCTCCCAGTCTTCTTGTGGGTATGTGTCCCCAAGACCCCTGTTGATTTACAATAACCCAATAAATTTCCCAAGGTTTTCTTAACCAGAGAATTTTATCATTTTCAATTTTTGTCTCTTTCTGTTCCAAACACAAAAGATAACTAACTCCCGTGAATTTTACACCACTATACAAATCTATAGAAATAAAAATGTACCGTATTTTCCGGCATATAAGACGACTGGGCATATAAGACGACCCCCAACTTTTCCAGTTAAAATATAGTGTTTGGGATATACTCGCCGTATAAGACTACCCCTCTTCCAATGCACAACAAATAAAAATTTTAAAAGCATCAGATTTGATTTCAATATGGTAATTTTCCTATTACTGTACCTCCTTCTCTGCCTCTCAGATCTCGCACATGCGCACCTGCACCACTTCACTGCAGTCTTCAGGAGAGAGATCTGAGAGGCAGAGGAGGAGGTATGGTAATAGAATGCAAGGGCGGGCCAGACAAGTAAAAGAGGTGTGTTTGTCTGGGCCCAGAGACATTCGATCCCTTTTTTCCATACCCCGGGCGCCCCAGACATCTGCAGCTTGCTCCGCCCTTCACTTACACCTTCCCGGTGAGGCGCCCCTTCACCTCACCATCGGGACCACATTAAGTCCACAATCCTGATGAATGGATTTTCTTCTACCGTACTTGTACAGCATCGCCCTTAATGCTTTCATACAGTCATTGCATATGGCAGGGACGCGGCCACTGCCATTTCTGAGCTCCCCCACAATATGCAGCAACCACAGATTCTCCAATCCAGATTGGAAGTTTCAGCACCCGCTCTATAAGATGGCTCCCGGCATATAAGACTACTCCCGTGTATAAGAGGGCTCCCACGTATAATCTTTTGTGAAGATTTTCTTGGGTTAAAAAGTAGTCTTATACGCCAGACAATATGATGTTCGTTTGTGGGATTAACAGAACTCAAAAACCACTGGATGAATTGCTGCCAAATTTGGCCACAAGACACCTACTAACCCAAGGAGTGACCATCACTCAAGAAAAACAGATTTTGTCATTTTGGGAGTTGTAGTTGCTGGGATTTATAGTTCACCTACAATCAAAGAGCATTCTGAATTCCACCAATGATGGAATTGAACCAAATGTGGTACACAGAACTCCCATGACCAACAGAAAACACTAGAAGGGGTTGGTGGGCATTGACCTTGAGTTTGGGAGTTGTAATTCACCTACATCCAGAGAGCACTGTGGGCTCAAACAATGATGGGTCTGGACCAAACTTGGCATGAATATTCCATATGTCCAAATATGAACACAGATGGCGTTTGGAGGAAATAGACCTTGACATCTGGGAGTTGTAGTTACTGAGATTTATAGTTCACCTACAATCAAAGAGCATTCTGAACCCCACCAACAACAGAATTGGGCCAAACTTCCCACAGAGAACCCCCATGACCAACAGAAAACACTTAAGGCCATGCAGTCCAACTCCCTTCACCAGGGCAAGAAAACATAATCAAAGCCCTCCCGACAAAGAGCCATCTAGCCATAGATATAGATAGATAGATAGATAGATAGATATGATTCACACACACACACAAATATATAGTATCATAGATTTGAAAGGGACTCCCAAAAAGGACAATTATATGTTGCATGTTCTAGAGTAGGCAAACCAGACATTCTTCACATCAACACCGACAAAGAAACAGCAAGAAATATTGTTTACCCACAAGCATAAAAATTACATATATTAGAAACCATCATTTTCTCATTACTTTATTTTCCAGATCACCGGACTGGGCAACGCGTGGCAGGGGATGGCTAATTCTTCATATTTATCCTTTAATATTCTGCTCTTCCTTGTGACATTCCACTCTGTACCAATTTGTGTGTATGTATGTGAAAGAGAAAGAGGGAGAGAAATTGTGAAATTGTTCCATATATACATGCACAACTGTACGAGTGCTGATGCATTCACCTCTGCTGGCAAAGTTATTTCTTTAGCGTTAAGATAAAACCCTAATGCTGATGACAAATCCAATCCACTTTGTTCACAATTCATGAAAAAGGGAAAAGAGAACATTTCAAAGTAAAGGACTTCTGTTGCCAAGAAGCTCCAGCCATAATAAAGCCTGGTGAAATAACACTGAGATTCAGCAAAAAATCTCCACTTGGCAGCCACTATATGCAACAGTAAACAGCCAGAAAGTAGGGCCAATATTGCTGACTATGTGTGCTTACTCAGAGGTATTGAGGCCAACTTCTAGTCTCCAAAACGTACCTTCAGGTATACAATAATAATAATAATAATAATAATAATATAATAATAATACAACTTTATTTATACCCCGCCACCATCTCCCACTGCGCCACCAGGAGCCCCCAGTGGCACAGTGGGTTAAAGCACTGAGTTGCTGAGCTTGTTGTTCGAAAGGTTGCAAGTTCGATTCTGGAGAGCGGTGTGAGCTTCCGCTGTCAACCCTAGCTTCTGCCAACCTAGCAGTTCGAAAACATGCAAATGTGAGTAGATCAATAGGTACCGCTCCGGCGGGAAGGTAACGGCGCTTCATGCAGTCATGCCGGCCACATGACCTTGGAGGTGTCTATGGACAACGCTGGCTCTTCGGCTTAGAAATGGAAATGAGCACCACACCCCAGAGTCAGACATGACTGGACTTAATGTCAGGGGACTACCTTTATCTTTACCTACCATCTCCCCAAGGGACTCGGAGCAGCTTACATGAGGCCAAGCCCAACAACACATCAATAAAACAAAAAAGCAATAAACAAAAACAATACAATTAATATAAATCACATATAAATATGAACACACAAGGATTTAAAAACCTATGGCCGGGCCAACGGTAATAGTTTTAAATTAAAAAATAAACGCTGGGCATGAACAGGTAGGATATATCTGGTAGGAGGGTTTTAAAAGAAGTGAGGGGAGCGCAATCCAACAAATAGTTATAGTGCATTATGAGGACATTTTGCTGGGTATTATTTCCTTATTCTGGGAAGGCACACTGGAACAGCCACGTTTTCAGGCTCCTCCTAAAGACTGCCAATGTTGGGGCATGCCTAATATCCCTGGGAAGTGAGTTCCAGAGATGGGGGGCCACCACCGAGAAGGCCCTCTCCCTCGTCCCCACCAATCGCGTCTGCGAAGGAGGCGGGAGCGAGAGCAGGGCCTCTCCAGATGAATGAAGAGATCATGTGGGTTTGTACACGGAAATGCGGTAACGCAGGTAGGCGGGTGCAGCATTCATCTCAGAAGAGGTGAACCCCCATTGATACCTTCATGGTTTTCCACTAAGTTAATCCAGATCAGCTCTTCTGCTGCATGGGGCTGATTAACCAACCTGAATAGTCAGTATAGATGTACCCAAAGTTACAAAACCTTTTTGCTGTACAAGCAAGAAATCCCATTTTATGTGGTCAACACATGGGAACTGCTTCCAATCCTAGGTTCCTCTCTCTCTTTTCACTCTCCTCTCTCTCTCAGAAAAAAAAGACAAAGGAAAAGGTCTGATCCATAACAGGAAGTTCACAGCATAGTCATTTCCAGACTCTGTGCACAGGTCAACACTATACATAGAAGTTTTAGTACACCATGAGAAGCTGCTTATTTATATGAACCCAAGCAGGCTGCTCCCTGCACAATTCACTGACTTTGACCTTGATTCATTCCAACTCAATTTTTCCATCCCTAGGTCAGGCACAGTTGTGTTCATTCAATCACAATTCACAAGACTGAGACACAGTAAAGCACCCTGCCCGCTCAAAGAGTTGACATACTGCATCTCTGGAGGAGTCATAATTCTGGATTTGTCTCCTTTCAAGCAGGGTAAGCAACTTATGCAGAAACACTAGAAGATAGGTTCATTCTTAGAGTTATATACTTTTAAAAGAAGTTCACTCATCTTGATCCAGTCCTTATGAAATGTACCATTTGAATGCTACTTGTATGGTATTCCTGCTGAGCGTTACATTCACAAGTATGACAGAAAATGTTCTTTGTAAATGATAAACAACAGCAACAATTACCATAAATAACACAGAAAGTTTTATGCTGGATCTGACTAAAGTCCGGAGGTTTAGCACAGCTGGTAAATCATCAGCAATTATAAGATTTATCAACCAAAAGGTTGCAAGTTCGAAGCCCCGGGTTGGCGTGAGCTGCCAACTGTTAGCCCAGCTCATTGTTTACCTGAACAATACGAAAAACAGCTCTAGCTGTGATTAGCTAAATTAGGTACCACTAAAAGTGGGGGAGGTGTTTTATGACGCCGTAAAGAAAGAAGATCAAAAAATGCTGGATGACCAAAAGAAAGGAGGAAGTCCTGATGGCTCTTCGTCATCGAGGATAGAGCAACAACACCCCCTGGACTGCAGCCCAACCTTCCAAGGTACCTCCTTCTGCTCTGTCTGTCTGTGTATTGTTTATACAAAGCAGCATTGAATGTTTGCCGTGCATGTGTATTGTGATCTGCCCTGAGTCCCCTTTGGAGTAAGAAGGGTGGAATATAAATAAAGTGTTATTATTATTATTATTATTATTATTATTATTATTATTATGTCCAATTAGGTGTTTGCACTATGATCAGTTAGTTGCCTATAGAAAGGCTAACAAGAGGACATTAATGTGACTTGTGTTCATTGCATCTCTTGGAATGCCAGAAGTGAAGAAAAGCTATCTGAGGCCTAAAGGACAGACATATCCAGTGAACATATATACTGGTTTAAGAAAAGGTTGATCCATGGACACCATAATGGATCTTTACAGTTGGGCAAACCAATAGTAGTGGAGTCAATGTGCCCTTGGAGGTGACAGATGAGGTACAAGATTGGAAGGAAGCCAATGAATGTTAAGTCCACAAACGAACATTACATTTTTATTTATATAGATTGACAACTGCTTCTACATTTATCTATCACTATCGATGGGCACTGAAGCAAGCACCAGATTTGTACGCAGTTTCGCAACTTCAGAAAGGACAATCTGGAAGAATATCTGTAAACTTTTTTGTTTAAAATGTGAATAAAGAAAGCTCGGAAGCCAGGGAAGTGGGGGAGCTTCCTTTTCATCCACATGTGGAAGCCAAACATTTCCCATTATCTTTACAAAATTAATAAGCATCATGTTCAGGCAATCTGAAGGACAATTGAATAGGTCTCACTACACCCAGCTCCACTTCCCTGTGATCCTAGAATACTCCCAGTAAAAACTGGAAATTTTAAGTACAAGTGTTTAATCCTCATTGCGACAGGAAATAACATTTTAGTCCTCCCAGAGTCACACCTTGTGGAAGAATCCACACACAATTAGCCATAAAATACAACTCTATATCATCCCCAAATTTCAACTGTTCAGCACTAAGGGTGTTTTCCCTTACAAAAAACCACAAATAATCCAACAAATTCATTGCATTTTTGTCACCGGCAAATCATTTGTCCCAGTCAATGGCTTGTGAACAGGCCACGGTGCAGAGAAGAAGTGAATTCACTAGTTATTAGCAGACTAACACCATTAGGGGAAACCCGAAATTCCTTTCATCAGGGAAGGAATTTGGAGATCCATTTGGAATTAGTCTGCTAATAACTAGTGAATTCACTTCTTCCCAGCAACAACATCCCAGCAACAACAACTCCCAAATGATAAAATCATAATTTTTTGAGTGATGGTCACTCCTTGTGTTGTGAGACATTTTGTTGCGAAATTTGGTGTGATTTCGTTCATTGGTTCTTTTGTTTTTAAGGTACTCATTATGCACAGAGCATTTAGATAGATAGATACAGATAGATAGATAGATAGATAGATAGATAGATAGATAGATAGATAGATAGATAGATTACATCAGTGAACACCATTAGGGGAAACCCAAAATTCCTTTCATCAGGGAAGGAATTTGGAGATCCATTTGGAATTCACTGATGTCGAGTAATCTGTCTATCTATCTATCTATCTATCTATCTATCTATCTATCTATCTATCTATCTAAATGCTCTGTGCATAATGAGTACCTTAAAAACAAAAGAACCAATGAACGAAATCACACCAAATTTCGCAACAAAATGTCTCACAACACAAGGAGTGACCACCACTCAAAAATTATGATTTTATCATTTGGGAGTTGTAATTGCTGGGATTTATAATTCACCTGTAATCAAAGAGCATTCTGAACTCCATCAACGAAAGAATTAAACCAAACTTGGCACACAGAACTCCCATGACCAACAGAAAATACTGGAAGGGTTTGGTGAGCACTGACCTTGAGTTTTGGAGTTGTAGTTAACCTACATCCAGAGAGCACTGTGGACTCAAACAATGATGGATCTGGACCAAACTTGGTAAAAATACTCAATATGCCCAAATGTGAATATTGGTGGAGATTGGGGGAAATAGACCTCAACATTTGGGAGTTGTAGTTGCTGGGATTTATAATTCACCTGTAATCAAAGAGCATTCTGAACTCCATCAACGAAAGAATTAAACCAAACTTGGCACACAGAACTCCCATGACCAACAGAAAATACTGGAAGGGTTTGGTGAGCACTGACCTTGAGTTTTGGAGTTGTAGTTAACCTACATCCAGAGAGCACTGTGGACTCAAACAATGATGGATCTGGACCAAACTTGGTAAAAATACTCAATATGCCCAAATGTGAATATTGGTGGAGATTGGGGGAAATAGACCTCAACATTTGGGAGTTGTAGTTGCAGGGATTTATAGTTCACCTACAATCAAAGAGCATTCTGAACTCCACCAGCGATAGAATTGGGCCAAACTTCCCACACCGAACTCCCATGACCAACAGAAAATACTTAAGGCCATCCAACCCAACTCTCTTCATTAGGGCAAGAAAATGTAATCAAAGTCCTCCTGACAAAGAACCATCCAGCCATCGATATAGATAGATAGATAGATATGATTCACACAGAGAGAGATATAGTATCATAGATCTGAAATGGACCCTTAAAGACGGACGATATGTCACATGTTCCAGGGTGGGCAACATATCATTGTCCTGACAAAGAAACAGCAAGAAGTATTGTTTACCCACAAGCATAAAGAAATTACATATATTAAAAACCAACACTTTCTCATTACTTTATTTTCCAGATCAACAGACTGGGCCACAGCAACGCGTGGCAGGGAACAGCTAGTATAATACAAGAAGTGAATATTTCATTTAATTTGATTTTATTCCATCTTGTGTTTTTTGCCTGTCTAGGAGGAACACACTTGATTCTGCATGCAAGGACATTTTTATTTCCAACAGTACTCTGGAATTCTCATTGGGATCAGGAAAAGAACATCCCAACACAAGAGGGGAACAAAATCTAGCACCTGAGGTTTAAAGTTACCCAATAAATCCTGAAACTATAAAACTGGGAATATTATAAAGCTGTCTCTATGACGAAACTATGACTCCTATGCTTGCAATATTCACATTGCTGCTGTGCTCACCTTGGCCATAGTATTTAGCAGATTATACACAGGGGGAAGTGGTTAATAATAATAATAATAATAATAATAATAATAATAATAATGTATTGTCGAAGGCTTTCATGGCCAGAATCACTAAGTTCTTGTGGGTCTTTTCGGGCTATATGGCCATGTTCTAGAGGCATTTCTCCTGACGTTTCGCCTGCATCTATGGCAAGCATCCTCAGAGGTGAGGTCTCTTTGGTAACTGGGAAAAGGGTTTATATATCTGTAGAATGACCAGGGTGAGAAAAAATTTAAAAAATTCTAAAATTGCAACAGCAAAAACAGCAGAGAGGAAACAGGCAGGGACATCTAATTACCTTTCAAGAAGAGTTTGCTCCAGGCACAGTCAGCCCATTGTATGTGAATCAAGGTGGTCAGTTGAAATATTCACACCTAGCCCAACTGACAAAAGTCCTTTGTCTCACCCTGGTCATTTCACAGATATATAAACCCTTTTCCCAGTTACCAAACAGACTTCACCTCTGGGGATGCTTGCCATAGATGCAGGCGAAACGTCAGGAGAAATGCCTCTAGAACATGGCCATATAGCCTGAAAAGACCCACAAGAACTTAATAATAATAATAATGGGTAAAAGTTTCCCTGTCATTAATTCTAGTTGTGTCCGACTCTGGGGGGGTAGTGTTCATCTCCATTTCTAAGCTGAAGAGCCGGCTTTCCGTAGACGCCTCCAATGTCATATGGGTAGCACGGCTGCATGGAGCGCAGTTACCTTCCCACAGAAGCGGTACATATTGATCTATTCCCATTTGCATGTTTTCGAACTGCTAGGTTGGCAGAAGCTGGCCCTAACAGCGGAGCTCGTCCCGCTCCCCAGATTCAAACTGCCAACATTTCAGTCAGCAAGTTCAGCAGTTTAACCCACTGCACTACCAGGGGGGCCTATTATTATTATTATTATTATTATTATTATTATTATTATTATTGGGTTGTTGTAGGTTTTTTCGGGCTATATGGCCATGTTCTAGAGGCATTCTCTCCTGACCTTTCGCCTGCATCTATGGTAAGCATCCTCAGAGGATTTATCTGTGGAATAAACCCATTTTCCTAGTTCCAACAGACCTCACTACCTCTGAGGATGCTTGCCATAGATGCAGGCGAAACGTCAGGAGAGAATGCTTCTAGAACAGTGTTTCTCAACCTTCCTAATGCCGCAACCCCTTCCTAATACAGTTCCTCATGTTGTGGTGGCCCCCAACCATAAAATTATTTTTGTTGCTACTTCACAACTGTAATTTTACTACTGTTATGAATCATCATATAAATATCTCATATGCAGGATGTATTTGATACAAATATGCGACATGCCCAAATTTGAATACTGATGGGGTTGGGGGGGGGGATAATTGATTTTGTCATTTAGGAGTAGTAGTTGCTGGGATTTATAGTACACAAACAATCAATGAGCATTCTGAATTCCATCAATGAGGGAATTGAACCAAACTTGGCATACAGGACTCCCATGACCAACAGAAAATACTGGAAGGTTTTGGTGGGCATTGACCTTGAGTTTTGGATTTGTAGTTCACCTACATCCAGAGAGCACTGCGGACTCAAACAATGATGGATCTGGACTAAACTTGGCACAGATACTCAATATGCTCACATATTGTTTGGGA
Source organism: Anolis sagrei (assembly GCF_037176765.1). Classification (NCBI taxonomy): domain Eukaryota; kingdom Metazoa; phylum Chordata; class Lepidosauria; order Squamata; family Anolidae; genus Anolis; species Anolis sagrei. The sequence continues at coordinate 98,631,451 of NC_090025.1, read as the reverse complement.
AAAAGAAGCCTTGATATTTGGGAGCTATAGTTGCTGAGATTTATAGTTCACCTACACTCAAAGTGCTCCTTGAATCGCACCAATGATAGAATTGGGCCAAACTTCCCACATAGAACCCCCATGATCAACAGGAAATACTGCAGGGATTTGGGAGGAATTGACAGTGATTTAGGAGAGATGTAGTTCACCTACCTCCAGAGAGCACTGTGTTCCTAAGACCATCAGAAATATGTGTTTTCTGATGGTCTTTGGTGACCCCTCTGATATCCTCTCGTGACCCCCTCAGGGGCCTCGAGAAACACTGCTCTAGAACATGGCCATATAGCCCGAAAAAACCTACAACCCAGTGATTCCGGCCATGAAAGCCTTCGACAATACATTATTATTATTACTACTACTACTACTACTACTATACAACTTAAAGGCTACGATATCTGTTAACTGGATCTTTATACACTGAAACGTATTTTATATAGTTAAATTTAAGCTGAGTCTGAACAGTTCTAATGAAATGTACTTAGAAGAGCAATTCAGAAGTAGCTGCTAGCTGTCCCTACTCGCTTCCATCTAACATCAAAATCAAAAGCCAAGAACATTTCTAATCACCTTAAAGATCAAAGTAGACTCATTGCCCTTCCATATGTCATGAAAATATCATTGCAGATTTGGTAAAAGTGGATTTAGTATGATGGGTGGGAATGAATGGAAGAATGGAAGGATGTATGGATGGAGCTAATAATTTTGGAGACACCAGTATAATATTAAGGCTTGCAATGACTACCTGCTTGCTGGACTGTAATTAAAAGAGCTGAAAAGTAAACTCTGATAAGAATTGGGACAGTGATAACAGAAATGTTTACGGTGTTAAGAAGGAAGTCAACTTAAGATCAACACCAATCAAGAAGATCAACATCTGGCCAGGAAACTGAGATGGAGCCAGGATGGAAGACGTCTATCATTAATTTACAACTTTGGGACTACATCAGCAGAATATTCCTATAAAAGACTCAGTCTAATAATGTTAAAAGGGTGGCTGACCTGAGGAGTCTGTTCCACCCACTATGCTCTGCTCCATGAGAAGGAGAGAGATAGTGTACCTATGGAGAGTGTCAGATATGCTATGGGAAAGCATGATTCTAGTCACTTTGGGGCTTCTTTCTCAAGGGAAGAGGAAGAGGTGCACCTTTGGAGTCTTAGATATTGTGCAGGGAGTCAGGTTCTGCGGTATGGAAAACAGAGATCTGGTCCTTGGCATTGTTCTTAGGGAAAGAATGCATTTTGGTGTTTTGAAGTTATGAAGTTATGGAAGTTTTGGAACTATACGTTGGCAGGCTGCAGGAAAGTGGGGTCTGGCCTAACAAGTGCTTCTCTAAGGAGGGCGAAAAATGATACGGTAACATTTGAATGCCTGAGGATGAATGTGTGCACATGTGGTGTGAATGTTGAGTGAAAATGTAATTCCCTTTGTTTTGTCGAAGGCTTTCATGACCGGAATCACTGGGCTGTTGTAGGTTTTTCCGGGCTATATGGCCATGTTCTGGAGGCAATTTTTCTCCTGACGTTTTGCCCGCATCTATGGCAAGCATCCTCAGAGGTAGTGAGGTCTGTTGGAAGTAGGAAAAATGGGTTTATATATCTGTGGAATGACCAGGATGAGACAAAGGACTGCTGGGGCTAGGTGTGAATGTTTCAGCTGATCACCTTGATTAGCATTCAATGGCTTGGAAGTGCCTGGGGGGAATCTTTTGTTGAGAGTGATTTTATGTGCTCTTTGTTTGTTTGTTAGCCTTGTAAATGTAAATCCAATGTAGTTGCACAGAATCTGTATGTCTGGATATCCAATGTCATGTGTGTGTGTGTATGTATGTATGTGTGTGTGTGTGTGTATAATCTGATATACTCTCTCACACTGGAAATTGCAATAGAAAGAACCTATGCTTCAAAGTTATTGAAAAGTCATTCATGACATGTACAGTCATATAACTCAGAATATCAAGCCGGAAAACCCCACAATATCTGCTTTGAACTGGGTTATCTTGAGTCCACACTGTCATATATTACAGTTCAAAGCAAAAAAAAAGTAGGATTTTATTCAGCTATGTAGAAGGAGCCTCAAGTAAAGGAAATGACAGCTGAAAATCCTGCCAGAGGGCTGCAACTATTTGTGAAGAATGGCTGTAAACAAAAGACCAAGCAAGGAGGAAGCAGCTCTGAAAGGGCATTCCCACTGGGGATTTTCAAAAGTTTCTGATCAAGACTCATCAACAGCATCAACTTGCGAGTGAAATTAGTCAGCACCATGGATGAAAGAAGCAGCCTGGCTCAATTTGAGAAATACCCATCTACTCACTTGGATTTTTGGCTTTCATATAGTTAAAAAAATAATTGCTGAAGCTTTTCACAGCCAGAATCCTTGGGTTGATGTGAGTTTTTCGGGCTGTATGGCCATGTACCAGCAGCATTATCTCCTAACGCAGTGTTTCTCAACCTGGGGGTCGGGATCCCTGGGGGGGTTGTGAGGGGGTGTCAGAGGGGTCGCCAAAGACCATCAGAAAACACAGTATTTTTTGTTGATCATGGGGGTTTTGTGTGGGAAGTTTGGCCCAATTGTATCATTGGTGGGGTTCAGAATGCACTTTGATTGGAGGTGAACTATAAATCCCAGCAACTATATCTCCCAAATGTCAAGGTCCATTTCCCCCAAACTCCACTAGTGTTCACATTATTGAGCATTCATGCCAATTTTGATCCAGATCCATCATTGTTTGACTCCATAGTGTTCTTTGGATGTAGGTGAACTACAACTCCAAAACTCAAGGTCAATGGCCACCAAACCCTTCTAATATTTTCTCTTGGTCATGGACTTCCTGTATGTCATGTTTGATTCAACTCTATTGTTTGCGGAGTTCAGAATGCTCTTTGATTTTAGGTGAACTATAAATCCCAGCAACTACAACTCCCAAATTACAAAATAACCCACCCACCTACCCCCAATATTCAAATTTGGGCGTATCAGGTATTTGTGTCAAATTTGGTCCTGGGAATGAAAATACATTCTGCATATCAGATATTAACATTACGATTCATAACAGTAGCAAAATTACAGTTATGGCGTAGCAACAAAAATAATTTAATGGTTGGGGGTCACCACAACATGAGGAACTGTATTATGGGGTCGCGGCACTAGGAAGGTTGAGAACCACTGTCCTAACGTTTTGCCTGCACCTGTGGCTATCCTCTTCAGAGGTTCTGTTGGCAGTTTTTTTGGGGTTTTTTGTGTCAGGAGCAACTTGAGAAACTGCAAGTCACTTCTGATGTGAGAGAAATGGTTGACAGAGGGAGCTCATCTGCGATCTCCCCGGATTCGAACCTGTGACTGATCGGTCTTCCGGCCAGGACAAGAGTTTAACCCATTGTGCCACCAGGGTCTCCTTCTGTTGACAGCAACACAAGTGGAGTGTATATATACTTGTGGCATATCCAGGGTGGGAGAAGAACCTTTGTCTTTCTGACCAAGAGCAAGCCACAAGAGTAAAGACAAAGATCTACCTAGAGGAAACGTGTTCTTAAATCAAGGGAACCACTGACTGCTGATGAAGAAATATAACTTAAAAACAATCTATAGATCCACTAAGAAAATTCAACAAATGTTATGTTCAGCAAAGGATAAGAGGGATCCTCTCACCACTGCAGGAGTCTGCCATATACCATGCAGCTATGGATAAGATGTCACAACCTCTGAGGATGCTTGCCATAGATGCAGGCGAACCGTCAGGAGAGAATGCTTCTAGAACATGGTCATATAGCCCGAAAAACCTACAACAACCCAGTGAACTCATTATTCAACTGCAATTTCCGTAAAACTAAAAGGACACTATTTGTACACAAAAGGCACGGATTCTCTGTAGCAGCATTCCCTACCTAAGGAAGTTGGGCGGATCCATCTGTTTTAAGTTACCGGCGGGCAACCAAAACAATGCTGTTCCACATGGGTTTTTATATTTATATATTTATATATACTCATGTATATGCCAACCTTATGTATAGGTTGAGGGCAGGTTTGGGGGCCCAAATGATGGGTTGTGACACGACCTGCGTATAAGTTGAGGGTCATTCTGCAAGGAAGGGAATACACCAATACCATCTCCGAGAGCTAATCACCTCTGGCCACCACCACCGTTTCCACAAACAGGCATTAAAAAAGGGTGGAAAAAGTACTATGACAGACAGCAGAAAGGGTGTGTGTGCTTTTTTAAGGTTCTCTCAAGATGAATTAAGCTCTTGCCTTTTGCCACTCTATCCAGAGAATGGAATCATTCCTCTTTTGGTAAGAATGAGCATGCAGTACTTATACTGATCTGTGTATACGTTGGCTCAGGCTTAGAGGGTCGATTTTCTAAATTACACATGAGTATAAAAAAGAGATGAGCTTAAAACTAAACTTAAAATGTTATATAAACAACAACAAACGGTTTTGGCCCAACTTACCTGTCCGAACGCATCTCCCCTTATGAGCCCTCCAGGACTTTAAGATCGTCTGGGGAGGCCCTGCTCTCGATCCTGCCTTCGTCACAAGTATGGCTGGCGGGAACGAGACAAGGCCTTCTCAGTGGTGGCCTCTCGGCTATGGAACGCCCTCCCGAAGGATATCAGATCGTCCGTCCCCCCCTTTAACATTTCGAAAGAGAGTCAAGACTTGGCTCTTTGAGCAGGCATTTCTAAATACAGTATAATAGACATAGGAAAATTGAATGCTTGGACGATGTGACTGGACAATGTTTTTAATAGGAGATCCTAATGTTCATGTTTTTATTGATTTTGTTATGGTTTTATTATCCGATTGTTTTTATTGTATTGAAATTGTATTTTGTGGACTTGGCACCAACTGTAAACCGCCCCGATTCACCTGCGGGCTAAGAGGGACGGTATATAAATATAGTAAATAAATAAATCTATATAAATAAAAATGTAATGTTCGTTTTTGGGATTAACATAACTCAAAAACCACTGGACGAATTGACACCACATTTGGACACAATACACCTATCAGGCCAGTGAGTGACCATCACTCTGAAAAACACAGCAGAAGTGACTTAAAAAGCAAAGCAAAACCACATATATATACTCAAACACACATATATACACATATACACAAATATATTCACATACAGACCACTTCTACACAGACTGGGCCACAGCAATGCATGGCAGGGGACAGCTAGTAATAAATAAATAAGAAGTCAGAAGCCCTGGCATTCAAACATTGTAACTGGAAGTCACCAACAGTGCTATGGATTTTGAAGAGGCATGAATACAGGGCAAAAGGGAGAATCATGCCAAGAGGCACATCAAACAAATTCTTGTTGATGTCCGACTTCCCTTTGGACATCTATGTCCTCAATGTGAAAGACTATGTAGATACAGAATAGATCATCAGTCATTGACGGATCTACTGCCAAGACCCTACTTTGGGAAGGCAATCAAATTCCTCATCATACGCGATCCATGAGGATCACATATGATGAGGAATTCCAGGCAATGTGTTGTTGAAGGGTTTCATGGCTGGAATCACTGGGTTGCTGTCAGTTTTCTGAGCTGTATGGGCATGTTCCAGAAGCATTCTCTCCTGACATTTCACCCACATCTATCACAGGCATCATCAGAGGAAATGTCAGGAGAGAATGCTTCTGGAACATGGCCATACAGCCCAGAAAACTCACAGCAACCCAATTCCTGGCAAGCTTGTGGAAAGCCCAAGGTTTGGTGAATTACAATCAAAAATAGCTTCACACCTTTAGAGTTTAGAGTGAAAATTCTGGGGAGTGAGAGACAGCCCATGTAATTGGAGGTTGAAATTCACAGTACTATAGTTAGTAAATTGCTGGCATGAGAGGAATGATAAACCAGGATGAGGAAGAGATAACATGGAGGGCATGGCCTGCTGTTGGCATGCTGAAATGGGGCACCCCATATTGCAGCATTGTTCTTTGTCGTCCTTTCTGGCAGCCATTTCAGCTGGCAATGCCAATGCAACTTCATCAAGCCACATGAAAAGATACATCTTTTTCAATCTGACTATAATTTGAAAATAACTAGGGATTCTGAATTCAAAGATTCCAAATAAAGTTTTCTTTATTGTTCCCCTTGCCCCCACCCGTTCTCCCTTTCTCTCGCTGTACAAAAAACACACAGAACTTTCCTTCTCTCAGATCACGAAAAGTCTTTCAGGCATCATTTTGGCAAATTCCTTTTTCTGAAGGGGTGTTGTGGCTTTAGCAGCTACTTAACAACTAGAAAAGTTTTTCACATCACTCAGTTGCCCTGCCAAGAAAAGCTTCACCTGCCAGTTTCCATCTGCAATGCAGCGACTAAAGGCACAGGAGCCTTGCCAGAGGGGAAAAGAAAGAGAGAATTGGCAACCTTTTCTGGAAATCTAGCAGCTAACACTTTTCCTAGCACAGAAATTTCCTGGTATCTGCTTTTTTAATTCCTCTGGTATCTTTTAGTGCCCTCTACAACCCCTTACAGAACAACCACATCAACCACTTTGACCCCACTTCTATCCCTTGTGTCTGTTGAACCAAATATAGGTTGAAATTAAATAATATGTTCCTTGGGGCTTACTTGTCTTGTCCTGCATATGTTACTCCGTATTGATGGTTGTTGCATTTTTCTGTTATCTATATAAATAAAAATTTAATGTTCATTTGTGGGATTAACAGAACTCAAAAACCACTGGACGAATTGACACAAAATTTGGACACAAGACACCTAACAACCCAATGTATGTCCTTCACTCAAAAAATTTGAGTTTGTCATTTGGGAGTTGTAGTTGCTGTGATTTATAGTTCACCTACAATCAAAGAGCATTCTGAACCCCACCAACGATGGAAGTGAACCAAACGTGGCACACAGAACTCCCATGACCAACATGGGCATTGGTGGGTATTGACCTTGAGTTTGGGAGTTGTAGTTCACTTCCATCCAGAGAGCACTGTGGACTCAAACAATGATGGATCTGGACCAAACTCTACATGAATACTCAATATGTCCAAATGTGAACACTGGTGGAGTTTGGGGAAAATAGAATCTTGACATTTGGGAGTTGTAGTTGCTGGGATTTATAGTTCACCTACAATGACAGAGCATTCTGAACCCCATCAATGATAGAATTGGGCCAAACCTTCCACACAAAACCCCCATGTGGGCCACAGCAACGCGTGGCAGGGGACAGCTAGTGTCATATAAGTTACCTCAATCATTTGTCCAACAACCACATATGGTAAGAATGTTATTACCCTATATCATAGATGAAATGGGGTCAAGGCTAAAGGAAAGTAACTCACACGAAACCAATCATTCACTCCTAAATTTAGATTTTAACTGGAGATGCTGTAACATAAAATCAAAGCTAACTTGGAAATCATACCCAGGCATTATTATTTATTTATTATTTATTTGCTTTATTTCTATACCGCATTTTTCAGCCTACTTAGGCGACTCAATGCGGTTTACACAATACAGGTTATCACAACAATATCCTAAGCAGTTAAAACACATCATACACAACAGACAAAATCAACAATCATTATCATATCATAACGCCTCGATAACAAATCAGAATCCGTTCTCATAATCCTTGTACCATTCCTATGTTCAATTTTACCATCAATTTTACTGTGTTCAGTTGCACTGTTTAGCCAAACGCTTGTTCGTAGCACCAAGTCTTAACCTTCCTCCGGAACACCAACAGCGAAGGGGCCTGTCTGATGTCTACAGGTAAGGCGTTCCATAGCCGAGGGGCCACCACCGAGAAGGCCCTGTCCCTCGTCCCCGCCAACCGTGCCTGTGACGCAGGCGGGACCGAGAGCAGGGCCTCCCTGGATGATCTTAATGTCCTAGTCGGTTCATAGGTGGAGATGCGTTCGGAGAGGTAAGTGGGGCTGACCACCTTGATTAGCATACAATGGCTTGTCTATGCCTGGAGCAAACTTTTGTGTTTCAACAGACCACTGATCACTGCCCTAGAATAATAATAATAATAATAATAATACTTTAGTTATACCCTGCCACCATCTCTCCGAAGGGACTCGAGGCGGCTTACATGAGGCCAAGCCCGTCAAATACAAATACAACAAAACATCCCAAAAAAAAAAAAAGCAATCAAATAAAACAATATAAATAATACAATTCAACATATAAGCAATAACACACAAAAGATTTTAAAAACATTATGGCAGGGCCAGATGTAGATTAAAATTTTAAAACCCTGGGCTTGTACAGAGTAGGGTGCGTCGGCATGGGGTTTTTAAAAGTGATATGGGGGGATCAATCCAACGGATAAAGATAAAGCATGGCTGCGATGGGTGGTTGTGCCTGGGTATGATTTCCTAAGCAAAACCTAAGGGAACAAACAGGATGTACATGAAGCATCTGTCACGCACTTTCCCTCTTTCATTGTCTGTCCCTAAACTAGATATCAAGATGTGTGAGGAAGGTGTAGGGCTGCAGGGAATAAAAGGCTGACATCAGAATGCACATGGTAAGGCTAGAATCATAGAACCATGGAGTTGGAAGAGAGCACATGGACCATCTAGCCCAGTGGTTCTCAACCTTTCTAATGTCATGACCCCTAAATAAAGTTCCTCATGTTGTGGTGACCCCCAACCATATTTTTGTTGCTACTTCATAAATAATTTTGCTACTCTTATGAATTCTAATACAAATATCTAATATGCAGGATGTATTTTCATTATTACAAACTAAACGTAATTAAAGCATAGTGACTAATCACAAAAACAATATGTTTGGAGAGCATGGACAACGGGTGATGGGATTTGCAGTACCTTCAACCAATTCAGCTCTGACTTCCACAGACCACTGAGATCCCCCACGAATTACAGACCTGGATTAAACTTGGCACACAGAACTCCCATGACCAAATATTGGAGGAGGTTGGGAGGATTTGACCGTGATTTGTGGGAGATGTAGTTCACCTACATCTGGAAAGCACTGTGAACCCAAATGACTATGGATCTGGGCCAAACTTGGCATGAATACTCAATATGCGCAAATTTGAACAATGGTGGAGTTTGGGGAAAATGGATCTTGACATTTGGGAGTTGCAGTTGCTGGGATGTATAGTTCCTCTGCCATCAAAGAGCATTCTGAACTCCAACAAAAATGGAATTGAACAAGCTTGGCATACAAAACTATAAATCCCAGCAACTACAAATCCCAAATGACAAAAATCAATCCCTTCCCCAACTCCACCAGTATTCAAATGTGGGCATATTGAGTATTTGTGCCAAATTTGGTCCTGTGAGTGAAAATACAACCTGCATATCAGATATTTACATTACGATTCATGACAGTAGCAAAATCACAGTTGTGAAATGACAACAAAAATAATGTTATATTTGGGGGGTCACCACAACCTGAGGAACTGAATTAAGGGGTCGCGGCATTAGGAAGGTTGAGAATCACTGCTCTAGACCATGGCCATACAGCCCGAAAAAGCCTACAACAACCCAGTGATTCCGGCCATGAAAGCCTTCGACAATACATTGAACCAGGGCCGTAGCCAGAAAAAAATTTCGGGAGGGGTTGAACATTTCGGGGGGGGGGGGTTGAAAATTTCACAGAGGGGGGGGGTTGAAACCTACCTCCTAGCTCACACTGAAGCAAAGAGCACATCAGGGGGCAGAGCAGCCTTCAATAGCCTGCAGCTCCACCCTTGTCAACCACCCCCACCAAGTCTGGCCTCCTTAATGAGAGCATTCAACACACACACACACAACTTGGTTGCTTCACTACTGTTCTGTTGCGCGCTGGGCCTGTAAATAATTGTCTTTAGAACAGGAAGTGCAACCTTTGCCCAGCGGGAAGCCAGGGGGCCTAAAGAGAAGTTCTCAGAGGTGTCCACCACAAACAGTCTTTAGATGGCTTGAGAGGTACAACAAAGTCTTTTATTAATGAACAATCAAACAGAAACTTCTCTTGTCTTCAGTAAAGTTAAGCAAATGAATCCAGGCTTTTATGCAACTGGTGGATTCCTAGTCTTGCCCACGAAGGACAGGCAACTGTCTTCAATAACTTCTTCTTTAAAGGAAAATCCCCCTTTTAACTTTTCCCAGGCTGACTGTAATCTAACCCTTACTGATGTGGGCTCCGCTACCGGGTCGAACTGCGTCTCGAACGCTGAGTGGACCTACCAGCAAGGCAGTAGATGTTCTCCAGCTGGAGTTCTTTGGTCTTTAGGGCTGTTTTCCTGGAAATTCTTTGGAGACTCTTAAGATCTTTCTCCCTCAGAAGGTCTTAAGGGTTGAAGCTTTTGTACAGGGGAAGCTTGCACACATCCTATACATAAGCTTACCTTGCTGAGACTAACTAAAAATGGCTCCCTTCCCTTCCCAATTGCCCTGAGCAAGGGGCAGGACCAAAAGTTAACAATGATGGACAGGTGACTTGCCCTATGACTGCAACCAAAGAAGCCACCTATCTGCAGAGTCCCTGAAACCTAGGACTGCAAGCAAACATTTAATACAAAGCAAATAAAGTTGGAGCTCCTGGTACAGCCGTACCAGAACAACTACATCGGCTATTGCTGCAAGTAATGACAGTGTGAATAAATTGCTAATATTTGCTTCAGATAGTGCTTGCAGTTCTGGAGGGATTTTTTGCATCTCATAGACTTAGCATGGGGATTGGGTTAACCAGTTAAAATTCATGAGTAAACCAGGTTTTTTAAAAAAATCTGAAACATTTCGGGGGGGGGGGGGTTGAACCCCTAACCCTCCCCCCCTCGCTACGGGCCTGCATTGAACATTAATTTTTTTATTTATATAGAAGATATAGTTAGATAGATAGTGATAGACATATATGAATACAATATAGAAACATGTCTTAGGGCTCCAGGAGAAACACTTGCTGAAAAAAGGAGGTAAGGCACACAAAGCAGGGATTCAAACTGCAGGAAAAAGAGAGTCCAACTAAATTTTAGGAAGATTTTATTTCCTGACACAGTATGAGCTGTTCCAGAGTGGAACATCCTGCCTGGGAGTGTGATGGGAGTCTCCTCCTCTGGAGGGTGTGAAGCAGAGGTTTGGATGGCCATCTGTCGGGGGTGCTTTGATTGTGCTTTTCCTGGAGAGAGCTCGGGGGTGGGTCCCAGCCAGAGGCGCCCCTTTCCTTTCCCTCCCCCTCTCTTCCTCACCTTCCTTGGCCTTCTTCTTCCTGGCCAGAGTCCCGCCCAGCTTCCCCAGGAAGGACTCGTCCTTCTTCATGCGGTGGGGCCGGAGGGTGGGCGACCGCACCGGAGTGGACGACGACGACATGGTGGCGGGGCCAGGCAGCGGCAAAGGCGGCCGGGAAGCCCCCTCGGCTGCAGGCAGGCCGGGACTCACTGCCTGCCTCTCTCTCTCTCTCTCTCTCTCTCCCGAGCAGCCAGCAGAGGGGGCGTGGCTTCAGCGGGGGCGTGGCTACGACGAGGGGGGGGGCGTCCCTCGCCCAATAGAGCGTCCCGCTTGAGGAAGACCAAAGGGCTCTGCTGTGTGTTCCCCACAAGTGAGTAGGAGGCACTTCTGCAGGGGGAGGGGGCTTTGAAGGGGAGTGGGAGGGAGTCAGTCTCTCTCTCTCTCTCTCTCTCATCATCATCATCCAACATTCAGTGAGGGAATAAAGAAACTTACATTGAGAAAGGAAAGCGTGGGTGACCATCCCTTTCAGAATAGAGAATCACCCCTCTTGTATCCTCAGGAGTCCCCTTCACACACCAATACATTTATTGTGTTGTAGTTTTTTTCGGGCTATATGGCCATGGTCTACATGCATTCTCTCCTGACGTTTCGCCTACATCTATGGCAAGCATCCTCAGAGGTAGTGAGGTCTGTTGGAATTAGGACAAAGGGTTTATATATCTGTGGAATGGCTGGGGTGGGGCAAAGAGCTCTTCTCTGCTGGAGCTAGGTGCGAATGTTTCAACTGATCACCTTCATTAGCATTTGAAGGCCTGCCTGAGCCTGGGAAAATCTTTTGTTGGGAGGTGTTAAGATGTGCCTGGTTGTTTCCTCTCTGTTGTTTTTCTGTTGTAATTTTAGAGTTTTTTAATACTGGTAGTCAGATAGCCAGAAACAACAGAGAGGAAACAACCAGGCACAGATTAACACCTCCCAGCAAGAGATTTTCCCAGGTTCAGGCAGGCCTTCAAATGCTAATGAAGGTGATCAGCTGAAACATTCACACCTAACTGCAGCAGGGAAGAGCTCCTTGCCCCACACCAGCCATTCCACAGATATATATAAACCCATTGTCCTAATTCCAACATACCTCACTACCTCTGAGGATGCTTGCCATAGATGCAGGCGAAACGTCAGGAGAAATGCCTCTAGAACATGGCTCTATAGCCCGAAAAAACCCACAGGAACCTAAAGAAACTTACATTGAGAAAGGAAAGCGTGGGTGACCATCCCTTTCAGAATAGAGAATCACCCCTCTTGTATCCTCAGGAGTCCCCTTCACACACCAATACATTTATTGGGTTGTTGTAGGTTTTTTCGGGCTATATGGCCATGGTCTAGAGGCATTCTCTCCTGACGTTTCGCCTGCATCTATGGCAAGCATCCTCAGAGGTAGTGAGGTCTGTTAGAACTAGGAAAAAGGGTTTATATATCTGTGGAATGACCAGGGTGGGGCAAAGGACTCTTGTCTGCTGGAGCTAGGTGTGAATGTTTCAACTGACCACCTTGATTAGCATTTGAGTACCTGGCAGTGCCTGGAGCAATCTTTTGTTGAGAGGTGATTAGATGTCCTTGTTTGTTTCCTCTCTGTTGTTGTGCTGTTCTAATTTTAGAGTTTTTGAATACTGGTAGCCAGATTTTGTTCATGTTCATGGTTTCTTCCTTTCTGTTGAAATTGTCCACATGCTTATGGATTTCAGTGGCTTCTCTGTGTAGTCTGACATGGTGGTTGTGAGAGTGGTCCAGCATTTCTGTGTTCTCGACTAATATGCTGTGTCCAGGTTGGTTCATCAGGTGCTCTGCTATGGCTGATTTCTCTGGTTGAAATAGTCTGCAGTGCCTTTCATGTTCCTTGATTCGTGTTTGGGCAACGCTCCGTTTGGTGGTCCCTATGTAGACTTGTCCACAGCTGCATGGTACACGGTAGACTCCTGCAGAGGTGAGAGGATCCCTCTTGTCCTTTGCTGAATGTAGCATTTGTTGGATTTTCTTGGTGGGTCTGCAGATTGTTTGTATGTTGTGTTTCCTCATCAGCTTCCCTATGCGGTCAGTGGTTCCCTTGATGTATGGCAGGAACACTTTTCCTCTGGGTGGATATTCTGGGTGGATCTTGAGAACACAAAAATGCTGGACCACTCTCACAACCACCATGTCAGACTACACAGAGAAGTCATTGAAATCCACAAACATGTGGACAATTTCAACAGAAAGGAAGAAACCATGAAAATGAACAAAAGCTTGCTACCAATATTAAAAAAAATCTAAAATTGCAACAGCAAAAACAGCAGAGAGAAAAACAGGCAGGGACATCTAATCACCCTTCAAGAAGAGTTTGCTCCAGGCACAGTCAGCCCATTGTATGCTAATCAAGGTGGTCAGTTGAAAGATCCACACCTAGCCCAACTTACAAAAGCCCTGTGTCTCACCCTGGTCATTCCACAGATATATAAACCCCTTTTTCCTAGTTCCAACAGACCTCACTATCTCTGAGGATGCTTGCCATAGATGCAGGCGAAACGCCAGGAAAAATGCCTCTAGAACATGGCCATATAGCCCGAAAAAACCCACAACAACTGAGAGATTCCAGCCATGAAAGGCTTCGACAATACATTGGAATAAAGAAACTTACATTGAGAAAGGAAAGTGTGGTTGACCCTCCCTTCCAGAGGAGAGAATCGCCCCTCTTGTATCCAGAGGAATCCCGTTTCTGGTTCAACCTCCCCACCATCACACTCACACCAATGCATTCATTGTTTACATTCATCACAAATGACCTCATCACACTAGAGCAGCATTTCTGTTGTTCCTGGGGGTTCTGTGTGGGAGGTTGGGCACAATTCTATCATTGGTGGGGTTCAGAGTGTTCTTTGATTGGAGGTGAACTATAAATCCCAGTATAAGGACCAAGTAGCAACAGTAAGAACTGACCATGGAACAACAGACTGGTTCAAGATTGGGAAAGGCGTACAGCAGGGTTGTATACTCTCCCCCAACCTATTCAAATTGTATGCAGAACACATCATGCAATGTGCAGTATTTGACGAATGCAAGGCTGGGGTAAAAATTGCTGGAAGAAACATCAACAACCTGAGATATGCAGATGATACCACTTTGATGGCCGAAAGCAAGGAGGAGCTGAGGAGCCTTCTAATCAAGGTGAACGAAGAAAGTGCAAAAGCTGGATTGCAGCTAAACATTAAAAAAACCAAGTTTATTGCAACAAGAATGATTGACAACTGGGAAATAGAGGGAGAAAACATAGAGGCCGTGACAGACTTTGTATTTCTAGGTGCAAAGATGACTGCAGATGCAGACTGTGGCCAGGAAATCAGGAGACGCTTACCTCTTGGGAGGAGAGCAATGTCCAATCTTGATAAAATAGTAGAGACATCACGCTGGCAACAAAGATCCACCTTGTCAAAGCAATGGTATTCCCCGTAGTCACCTACAGATGTGAGAGCTGGACCATAGGGAAGGCTGAGCGAAGGAAGATAGATAGGTGTTGGAGGAAAGTTCTGAGAGTGCCTTGGACTGCGAGAAGATCCAACCAGTCCATCCTCCAGGAAATAAAGCCCAACTGCTCATTGGAGGGAAGGATAGTAGAGGCAAAGATGAAGTACTTTGGCCACATCATGAGAAGAAAGGAAAGCTTAGAGAAGACAATGAAATGGGGAAATGGAAGGAAAAAGGAAGAGGGGCCGACCAAGGGCAAGATGGATGGATGGGATCCTTGAAGTGACTGGATTGGTGACGTCCGACAGGGAGGTCTGGCGTGGACTGATCTATGAAGTCACGAAGAGTCGGAAACGACTGAATGAATGAACAACAACAACAATAAATCCCAGTAACTACAACTCCCAAATGTCAAGGTCTATTTTCCCCAAACTCCGCCAGTGTTCACATTTGGGCATATTGAGTATCAGTGCCAAGTTTGGTCCAGATCCACCATTGTTTCAGTCCACAGCACTCTCTGGATGTAGGTAAACTACAACTCTCAAAGTCAAGGTCACTGCTCACCAAACCCTTTCAGTATTTGCTTTGGTCATGGGAATTCTGTGTGCCAAGTTTGGTTCAATTTCATCCTTGGTGAGGTTCAGAATGCGCTTTGATTGGAGGTGAACTATAAATCCCAGTAACTATAACTCCCAAATGTCAAGGTCTGTTTTCCATCCGTGTTCATATTTGGGCATATTGAGTGTTCCAGATCCATTAAGTTTGCTCCAGATCCATCATTGTTTGAATCCACAGTGATCTCTGGGTGTAGGTGAACTACAGCTCCGAAACTGAAGGTCACTGCCCATCAAACCCTTCCAATGTTTTCTGTTGGTCATGGAGTTCTGTGCCAAGTTTGGTTCAATTTCAACATTGGTGGAGTTCGGAATGCTTTTTGATTGTAGGTGAGCTACAAATCCCAGCAACTACAACTCCCAAATGTCAAGGTCTGTTTTCCACCCGTGTTCATATTTGGGCATATTGATCAGAGACTGGATGGTCATCTGTTGGAGGTGCTTTGATGGTACGATTCCTGAATGGCAGGAGGTTGGACTAGATGGCCCATGTGGACTCTTCCAATTCTATTATTCCATGATTCTAGGCAACCAGAAATATAACTTCCAACTTTCTTTTCACCAGATTTGACTAAAATATCCATGTAAATATCTAGAGGAGCCACTAGGTGGCATTCAGAAACCTTTTACTATTTCCAAATTTTTCACAACCCCCATTTTTAGTTAGGGAGATCCCATTTGGGGTCAGGACACACAATTTCAGTCCACACACAATAACGATATCACACTGCTGAACATGTTGGAGCCCTGCTTGCAGTGGAAAGGAGAGAAACCAGATAGAAACTGTCTCTTTCCACTGTTACCAGAGCAAGAGAAATTCAGCATTTTGAAAATGCTTTTAAAAAGGAGTGAGAAAAGAATCCAACACTTTTCACCAATCAAAACAGTTGTAAAATACAGGGAAAACTGTAGAAATGATACTGTTTCCAATGAAATTGATTGCATCCACAAAAATATACACTCAACATATCTTCTTCCCAGTGGACTGGTGGATTCCTTCAAGTCTTTATATCTAGAAATACTAATTTTTGAATCATGGTTTTATTCTAGTTTCTAACTTGATTTTATTGCAGCTTAAAAACTATATATTTCATTATATGATCTCAGTTAAGTCCATATATAGAGAGAGGGAGGGAAGGAGGGAGAGAGCCAAAGGTTAAGTCAGTGTATTGTTTTAAGTGTAATTTTGGAAGCAAAATAAATCTTTAGTTTTTCATTAGTTAGAGTTGTGAATTTTTGGCAAGGCTGGTGGCCACCTTTTTGGCTGAAAAATAAGGAGAAGTCAGCAGGGAAAGTCAACTGACAGCTTTTTTACAAGGACAACATGAGGAAGAAATCAGGGACTGCAACAACAACAACAAAAGGTATACTTTGCCACCCTTGTTTTAGTGTTATTTGCACTGTGTTTCCATCTTAGAACATAGCAGATGTGATTTTTAGTTAAATTTGAGTGCTGAAAGATGCTGCCTTCGTGAACAAGAGAAAGGAGAGAGGAGACAGAAATGATAGCACCTGTGTAGTTTTAAATCTATATAAATAAAAATGTAATGTTCATTTGTGGGATTAACATAACTCAAAAACCAGTGGACAAATTGACACTAAATTTGAACAGCATACACCTAACAACCCAATGTATGTCTTTCACTCAATTTTTTTTTTTGATTTTGTCATTTGGGAGTTGTAGTTGCTGGGATTTATAGTTCACCTACAATCAAAGAGCATTCCGAACTCCACCAATGATGGAATTCAACCAAATATGAACACAGATGGAGTTTGGAGAAAATAGACCTTGACATTTGGGATTTGTACTTACTGGGATTTATAGTTCACCTACAATCAAAGAGCATTCTGAACTCCACTAATTATGGAATTGAACCAAACGTAGCATACAGGACTCCCATGACCAACAGAAAACACTAGAAGGGTTTGATGGGCATTGACCTTGAGTTTGAGAGTTGTAGTTCACCTACGTCTATAGAGCACTGTGGACCCAAACAATGATGGATCTGGACCAAACTTGGCACAAATATTCCATATGTTCAAATATGAACACAGATGGAGTTTGGGGAAAATAGGCATTGATATTTGGGATTTGTAGTTACTGGGATTTATAGTTCACCTATAATCAAAGAGCATTCTGAACCCCACAAGTGACAAAATTGGGGCAAATTTCCCACACAGAACCCCCATGACCAACAGAAAATACTTAAGGCCATCCAGTCCAACTCTCGTAATCAAAGCCTTCCTGACAAAGAGTCGTCCAGTCATAAATATAGATAGATATATATGATTCACACACAGAGAGATATAGTATTATAGATTTGAAACAGACCCCTAAAGAAAGACAATTATATGTTGCATGTTCCAGAGTAGGCAAACCAGACAATCTACACATCAACACTGACAAAGAAACAACAAGAAATACTGTTTACCCACAAGCATAAAGAAATTCTATATATTAGAAACCCACACTCACATTA
Source organism: Anolis sagrei (assembly GCF_037176765.1). Classification (NCBI taxonomy): domain Eukaryota; kingdom Metazoa; phylum Chordata; class Lepidosauria; order Squamata; family Anolidae; genus Anolis; species Anolis sagrei. Next base: position 98,613,667 of record NC_090025.1, on the reverse strand, counting down.
CTTTATTTTCAAGATCACAAGATTGGGCCACAGCAGGGGACGGCTAGTCAAGTAATAAAAATATCATTTAATGTTATGACAATTTCACTATGTAACAAAATTTGAAAAATGTTCTCTCCTGGTTTGCAAGTGTTTGTTGTTGTTCATTCGTTCAGTCATCTCTGACTCTTCGTGACCTCATGGACCAGCCCACGCCAGAGCTCCCTGTCGGCCGTCACCACCCACAGCTCCTTCAAGGTCAGTCCAGTCACTTCAAGGATGCCATCCATCCATCTTGCCCTTGGTCGGCCCCTCTTCCTTTTGCCTTCCACTTTCCCCAGCATCATTGCCTTCTCCAGGCTTTGCTGTCTCCTCATGATGTGACCAAAGTACTTCAACTTTGTCTCTAGTATCCTTCCCTCCAATGAGCGGTCGGGCTTTATATCCTGGAGGATGGACTGGTTGGATCTTCTCGCAGTCCAAGGCACTCTCAGCACTTTCTTCCAACACCACAGCTCAAAAGCATCGATCTTCCTTCGCTCAGCCTTCCCTAAGGTCCAGCTCTCACATCCGTAGGTTACTACAGGGAATACAAGTGTTATTTCCTGTTTAATTGTGTGGTACTTACTTTGAAAATAGTTGTCATACTCTAGAAACTTCATTTTTGTGGCTGCCGCAAACTATGTTTTATTGGTTGAGACTCTATGAGATATTCATTGAAAAACTATAGCAAAATCTGCTGCAGGATGTCCCATAAAAACAAAGCGTTTGCAGTTTAATAAACTTTTTCCATGTTTTTATGACATAATCAATTAGGAAGTAACATTTATAACACAGGAATAAAATTGTGTTACATAGTGTTATACTATTCAGAAGTTAAGATTTTTTTAAAAAAAATTGTGATCAGGAAAGTTGATAAAAGTTTGTCCTGAAAAATCAGGCAGTGGGAAATAGTTTTGGTGGCAATGCTGCTCTAGTGCATTTCTGATTGCTAAGCTAGTCCTGTGGATTTGTTTCAGTAAACACAGCTGAGTATTCTTGGTAAAAACAAGCAGTTTTATCATTTATCTGTAACCAGAAACTCAAGAATCGCCTTTGACAAGAAGATGCATTGTGCCAGAATTTGATTTTGATTTGAAGAAGGCATATCAAGCAACCTTTGAAAGTGGTGGGTGGGGAGTTCTGCTTTAAAGGGAAGTGCTTTGTTCCTCTTTCATGGAAGTGAGGCTGATGAGTTGAAAACTCTGGATCTCAAGCTGCAGAACAGGAAGTTTTCTTAGTCATCTGAAGAGTCAACCCTTCCTGACAGAAATGTTTCCATGGTTCACCCCCCCCCCCCCCCCAAAATCAATTTCCACCACCTCGCTACACAATGATAGACAACAAAAAACCTAAACATATGCCTGGGCATACATTTTATTTTCATGATAACAGCAATGTAAGGGGAAAGTAAACATCATGGATAGATTTTCATTCTGCTTCAAGCACCATCCTGTTAAATTGCTTCCATGCATACTTTCAGGAATATGTCCAGTAATGTCCATTGCATATCTGACCATTCTGTTTTCAATTATTTATTATTTTATTTATTTACAGTATTTATATTCCACCCTTCTCACCCCGCAGGGGACACAAGGTGGATCACAATGCATATATACATGGCAAACATTCAAAGCCAGAGACACACAACATATATAGACAGTAGGCATGTGCAATCCATGGTTCTACATGGTTCTAAAATACTGACAAAACTAAAGTTCTGGTGGTGAAAACTAGGAGGCGTTGGTGCTTTGCTTCTACAGTGTTGCTAAAGTTCTGGTGGTCAAAATGTCAGAATTCTAACAAATTTTTCAAAAAATCATTATAAATGGCAGTTACTAATTGGTTCTGTCATAAAAAATCATCAATAATGAAATAATAATGAAATGTTGAAAGTTTTGTTAGAGTTCTGAAATTTTCACCACCAGAACTTTAGCAACTCTGTAGAAGCAAAGCACCAGCGCCCCCTAGTTTTCACCACCAGAGTTTTAGTTTTGTAAGTGCTTTAGAACCATTTAGAAGCATGGATTTCACATGCCTAATTGACAGAGGCTATTTAATTTCCAGCTTCATGAGGGTATGCTTTGAATTCTGGCCACCAGGAGAGCTGTCGTTCCACTGTCCAATTGTGACACAGATGGAGTACTTCCCAATTCTTTTGCACGCTGCTGGAGAGTTTTATGGCATCGTAAATTAGTTAAATTAGTCTCCCCGCATAAGCAGTACCTACATTTCCTACTTATTTTTATTTATTTATTTATTTATTTATTTATTTATTTACAGTATTTCTCACCCCTAGGTCTTTCGGGATGCAAAGGTCGACAGCCAACTAGACAAATGGTTAGGAGCTTACTCTGACCCAGGCTGGCTTTGAACCCATGACCTTTCAGTCAATGGAATGTCATCTCCCAGGGTTCCCTAGAATCATGAATGGCAAACCAAATACTGCTATAATACAGCATAGCACAGTGGTTCTCCTACCTATAAATCTTACATTATACCAATCACTTTGGGTCAGAAAAAAACAAACATGGGTTTTCTTGGGGACATGTATACATTTAATATTTTTTATTTATCATTTATAATCCATTCCAAGGCCATAAAGATTGTAGAAATATTGAAATGATTCTTTTATACACTGAAAACTGCAATATTGTTCATAGTCTTCCTTCTGCATTTGCAGTTTTGACTTGCAGATTTGATTATTCATGGATTTGATTAAGAGTGTTCTCTAGGTCCTCCAGTGCAACTTGGTGGTCAGCTTCCTCCATTCATGCTGGAAAAAGTAGTGAGTTTTTAGAGAGAACACCTCTCTATGAATCTCTAGGGTCCTACCAATGTGCTTCTATGTTCAGTTTCCAGTGGAAGTTGACTATAGCGTTGTGCTGGAAGACCTAGAAATTCCTGGAAACTTCTCAAGTTATTTGTGCATTTTTACTTTCACGGGATCCTGTGCCCCTTACCTTAGTGAATGTGGAGAGCTGACTGTACTACCAAAATAAGACCATTGATAGTCTGTGACGGATAGCATCTGTTTGAGGTAAGGTCATCATACTTGTAGGTAGATCTGTTGAGAACCAATGTATAATAGGTATGTGATTCCTCTCTACTACGCGCTAAAGCTAAGCTCTTGTGTTTTCCTAATTGCTTGTAAACACAAAGATATTTGGTGGTGGCCTCTTAGCTGTGGAACTCCCTCCCTATAGATATTAGATCGGCCACCTCCCTTTTAACATTCCGGGGAAAAAGTCAAGACTTGGCTTTTTGAACAAGCATTTGCAAATGCAGAGTAACTGACACAGGGGAATGGAACAAGTAGACAATGAGTCCGGACTACGTTTTTAACAAGGAGACACTATGAATTTATATTTTACTAGCCGTCCCCTTCCACACGTTGCTGTGGCCCAGTCTGGTGATCTGGAAAATAAAGTAATTAGAAAGTGTTGGTTTCTAATGCATGTAATTTGTTTATGCTTGTGGGCAAACAGTATTTCTTGCTGTGTCTTTGTTAGTGTTGATGTGTCGATTGTCTTGTTTGCCTATTCTGGAACATGCAACATATAATTGTCCTTCTTTAGGGGTCCCTTTCAAATCTGTGATATTATATCTATGTGTGTAACTCATATTCATCTATCTATATCTATGGCCGGATGGCTCTTTGTCAGGAGGGCTTTGATTATGTTTCTTGCCCTGGTGAAGGGAGTTGGACTGGATGGCCTTAAGTATTTTGTTGGTCATGGGGATTCTGTGTGGGAAGTTCCCCCAATTCTGTCATTGGTGGAGTTCAGAATGCTCTTTGATTGTAGGTAACTACAACTCCCAATCTTCAAGGTCTATTTTCCACCGAACTCCATCTGTGTCCATATTTGGAATATTAATGCCAAGTTTGGTCCAGATCCATCATTTGAGTCCACAGTGCTCTCTGGATGTAGGTGAACTACAACTCCCAAACTCAAGGTCAATGCCCACCAAATCCTTCTAGTGTTTTCTGGTGGTCATGGGAGTCCTGTGTGCCACGTTTGGTTCAGTTCCATAATTTGTGGAGTTTAGAATATTATTTAGAATATTATTTGAATTTAGGTTAACTACAAATCCCAACAACTACAACTCCCAAATGACAAAATCATAATGTTTTGAGTGATCGTCACTCCTTGTGATGTTTTGTTGCCAAATTTGGTGTGATTTCATTCATGGGTACTTTTGTTTTCAAGGTACTCATTACGCACAGAGCATTTATATATATATAGATTGCCCAGATTTACCCCAATGGACAAAAGTAGCAGCTACCTTCAAATGCAGAAAATATTTTTTTTTTGCTTCTTGCAAAACCTTTTTGAAGAAGAGCTCTACCAGAACCAAGATAGTTATGTCCGCAGCTGAAGTTCTGCAATCTTGAGAGCAGAAGAATGGAAATGGACTGCACTTTATTTTTTTTTAAAAAATCCAAGATATGAACCATAAGAATATGACAGCTCTGAGATGTAATAGCTGATGTTGGAAACCAGCCTGAATTTTTTTAAAAATCTGCCTATCTCATCAAGCATCTGAAACAACCCTTACTTTTATATACCACCTTCCATTCCTTGTAGAAAATAGGCAGTGTACACTGCCTTCACAATGGTCCTTCCTCAGACAATAACTAGATCGAGAATTTCTTAGCTTCAGCAAGTCCACTGCTTTTGTTCCAAGGAATATAGTAGAGAATCTTTGAAACAGAAAACTTGGGAAATTGCGTTACTAAAATTGTTCCTTCTTTTCATAGGCTTCAAATGGCACACTTTCAAGAAATGCTTGGGTATGGGAAAACAGCAGCACAGTGGTAGGAGGATTCAAACAGCATGCTGTTATGCCTCCTCTTCAATAAACTTACTTTAAAGGCCTTTCTGAAAGTAAGTGGGATTTATGCACTGAATTCTCGGTAGGCATGTCATCTAGCTTGCCCAAAAGGTCTTTCAAGCTCTGCCACTTCTTGGGTCATGGGGTGTCTCGACTGAAGGATCATAGAAAAAATCCTGCTATGTCTGATCAAAACCAAGGACTCAAGACACCATCAAGCATACTCCTTCTTAGCAGTTATCTTTATTGAAGTTAATCTCTTATACCTAATTATATTTCAGTAAAAAGCCCTGGAATATCACCAGACCACAGTCAAAGGCTTTGAAATTACAAGAATCTTATTCCAGCTCCAAACTGAACTCCATCACAGATTCTGGAAAACAAAAGAAATAATTAATGTACTAATCCCCTCTCTCATGTGATTTTAGTTTTATAAACATAATTTACATGTCATTAACCTTTATTATGTTTTAAAGCTGATGATACCAAATTCTAATTTTGCACTCAAAAATAGTTTCTGCACCAGCATCACTCCCAAAGAAATTGACTGCTGATCCTTGATGGGTTTCCAGAAAAGAAAGTAATAATTGTAGCTAGTGGACAAAAGTATGGTGCTCCTTCCTGGTACATTGGTGGAATATCCCTACCGATCTTCTAAATCAGGGGTCCACAATCTTTTTAAACAGAGGGCCAGGTCACATTCCCTCAAACTGTTGAAGGGCCAGATTATAATTTGAAAAAAACACGACTGAATTCCTATGCACATGGCACATATCTTATTTGTAGTGCAAAAAACACTTAAAACAATACAATAATTAAAATAAAGAACATTTTAAACAAATATAATCTTATTAGTGTTTTAATGATAAGTGTGGGCCTGCTTTTGGCTGATTGTTGTTGTGTGCTTTCAGGTAGTTTCAGACTTAGGTTGACCCTGAGCAAGGGCCGGGTAAATGACCTTGGAGGGCTGTATCCAGCCCCTGGGCCTTAGTTTAGGGACCCCTGTTCTTAATCAAAGAGATGGGATTGATTGAATCAAACCCAGATAAGAGTGAGTTTACAGACTGGAGGTGCATCTACACCAGGCATGGGCAAACTTCAGGTGTTTTGGATTTCAACTCTCAGAATTCCTAGCAGTCTGGCTGTTAGGATTTGTGAGAGTTGAAGTCCAAAACACCTGGAGGACCAAAGTTTGCCCATGCCTGATCTACAGTGTAGAACTGATGTAGTTGACATACCTTTAACTGCCATGACTCAGTGCTAGGGAATTCTGGGAGATGTAGTTTTACAAGTTGTTGTTTTAGCCTTTTCTGCCAAAGAATGCTGGTAACTCACCAAACTACAAATCCACAGATTACATGGCATTGCGTCATGGCAATTAAAGTGGTGTCAATTTACGAGTTAGACATCCAACTTACATACGACTTCTAGTTTCAAATGGAGCTGAGATAACAGGAAGCAAGAGGAAATTTACCTTTTTGGAAGGAAAATTCACTTCTGGAAGAGTTACTATGGGAAAAAGGTGTCCCCACTGAAGCTTCATCACCAATCCAGATTTCCACAACAACTCATAATTTTCAAAATTTAATTGTCACAAGGACAAAAAGTGAATCTTCTAAGGAACACAGCAAAATAAACCTTACGGGGTATTCATCTTTCTCTATGCTATCCAAAACTCACTCACTCTCCCTCTCCCCCGCCCCCTCTTTATATATATTTGGCTAGTGTGACACTTAAAATGTACTATTTTGACTTACACACAAATTCAACTTAAGACCAAACCTATACAACCTATCTTGTTAAAAACTTGGGGACTGCCTGTAAGTTAATTCTACAGCACACCTTGAGAATGCTCCTGGTAAGCTGTAGGTAAGCTGTAGAAATGCATGGTCACAGCCTATATTATTTTTTAATAATGATTTTTATTGATAAGTGGCATAAAAGATATTAAACAAAAGGAATTTTGTACACACAAATAATTAAAATACCATATACCTTCCCAAGATATTGATTTTGATACAGCGAAAGTAGCCAATATTATTAAATGACAACAATGTGCACAGGTCTGCATTAGTGTGTCAGCATGCATGTTGCCACCATTTTAGATATAGACTATGACAATCCACTGTCAGTTGAAACAATGGACCAGGAGGACCTATTGTATTGTATAATGGATCTCTTGGGAACTTAATACTACAATATACTCAATCTGGCAGTGTCCTTAAGAACTATTTGAAAGCTATAACTAGTACAGAATATCACTCCAGGACAGGGAGAAGAGATCACACTATTTATTGTGCAAGCAGACTGCTTATTGCTTTGTTTCTGAACTTGTTTCAAAGTGCTGCCTATGACCACTTTGAAGTCCCCAAAGTCCTTCCATATTAGCCAATATGCCTTGTAGACAGATATGTCAAAATTTTGTGCCTTGACTGACTTGTGAACTATGACCAGATTTGGGTTGTTGTAGGTTTTTCGGGCTATATGGCCATGTTCTAGAAGCATTCTCTCCTGATGTTTCGCCTGCATCGATGGCAAGAATCCTCAGAGGTTGTGAGGTCTGAGGATGTAATCTGAAACATTCACATAGAGTTCATTGTCCCACCCTGGACCTTCCACAGATATATAAACCCATTTTCCTAGTTCCAACAGACTTCACAACCTCTGAGGATGCTTGCCATAGATGCAGGCAAAATGTCAGGAGAGAATGCTTCTATAACATGGCCATATAGCCCAAAAAACCTTCAACAACCCAGTGATTCCAGCTATGAAAGTTTTCAAAAATACATTATGACCAGATATTTTTTTTTTGGTATTACTATATACAGTGATTTGGTCTAACTATATACAGTGATTAAGCAATTGATATTTAATTTTTACTGAAAGTCGCAACACACTATCAGAATTCAGACAATAAAACTACATATAAGATCAATAGTTTCCATGAAAAGATTATCACCAATCTAAAATAAAAACCCCTAACATACCTGTCTCCACTTTGTACTCCCATTGGGATACAATAATTGAGTTCTAATCGAGCAATGTTTCCAAGCCTGAGAACTATTCCAGCGCCGTAAGACCACCGGATGCATTCTGCCAGTTTCCGAAGATGGGCTTGAGGACCATCACCTGATAAGGAAGAGGAGTGCATAAATATAATCAGTGGTTATTTAGATGCAGTGAATCTTTGGGCTATTAAGCTGAATTTATCTGCATTGGTACCTGGATTTTTAAAAACTCGTCCAGGTGTGCATAATTCAAATTAAGTATTTTGCGGATATGGCCACACACTTGGGGTGACTGTCTTACCACTGCTATGGTCTATTCCAGGGGTCCTCAAACTTTTTAAACAGGGGGCCAGGTGACAATCCCTCAAACTGTTGCAGGGCCGGATTATAATTTGAAAAAAAAACATGAATGAATTCCTGTGCACACTGCACATATCTTATTTGTAGTGCAAAGAACACTTAAAAGCAATACAATAATTAAAACGAAGAACAATTTTAACAAATATAAAATTATTAGTATTTCAATGGAAAGTATGGGCCTACTTTTGGCTGATGAGATAGGACTGTTGTTATTGTTGTGTGTTTTCAAGACGTTTCAGACTTAGGTTGAAGCTGAGCAAGGGCCGGGTAAATGACCTTGGAGGGCCGCATCTGGCCCCCGGGCCTTAGTTTGAGGACCCCTGGTCTATTCATTGAGGCAGATTACTATATAGTCGTCAACTTTATTTCTGGAAAAGTACTGCTCTACTAAGGAAATGTATACGGGGAGCTTTGCAACCTTTTTTTCACTTAAATAGATGCAAATGTTGTTTTATGAAGTTTGATTTTTGTTTGTCAGACTTCAGTTTACTTTTTGATCTGTACAAAAAGCTGTCAAGTACAGTTTTATTTAAATACTCCTTCTTGGGGGATTCTGAAATGAATCTATTTGGCAAGTATCCATCTAAAAAGGAAATACGGTGTTACCCCTGCAATTTCTGTAAGTAGTTACAATTAGCTCTAGATAGTCATCGTAAATTAAGTCTATGAAGTAATACTAAATGCCCCCGGTGGCGCAGTGGGTTAAAGCCCTGTGCCAGCAGGACTAAAGACCGACAGGTCGCAGGTTCGAATCCGGGGAGAGGTGGATGAGCTCCCTCTATTAGCTCCAGCTTCTCATGCGGGGACATGAGAGAAGCCTCCCACAAGGATGATAAAAACATCAAATCATCCGGGCGTCTCCTGGGCAACGTCCTTGCAGACGGCCAATTCTCTCACAACAGGAGCGACTCCTGACATGACAAAAAAAAAAAAAAAAAACTAAATAGATTATTATACAATTCTCTGTGGATTTATGATTGTGGCATTTATAAATTAAATGAACTGTTAAGGCCTGATCAAGTATTTTGACCATTTTCAGGACACAATTTATCTGCTCATACAGTGTGACAATAACAGTGGGACAAAGTTGGAAATATAGTCAGCTGACATTAATTCATTATTTTTATATTATTAAGATCTGTTTAAAAAAGAAACATAACAGCATACATTGTTGTCTCCATCAACCCAAGCTTTCTTTTAGATATATAAACAGACAATATTTGAAATGCTCAACAGATTTTAACTCAATGAGGTATAGAACACTAGGTTTCCAAAAGGACACAGTGTTTAATAATAATAATAATATTAACTCAATGAGGTATAGAATACTAGGTTTCCAGAAGGACACAGTGTTTAATAATAATAATAATAATAATAATAATAATAATAATACTTTATTTATACCCCACTCAATCTCCCCCAGGGGGACTCGGTGCGGCTTACATGAGGCCACGCCCAACAATACAGTAACACAATACAATACAAAAGCATAACAAAACCAGAAAATAAAATGCATAAAATGCAAAACCAATATTATAAGCAAACAGCAAAAGCAAATCAAACATTAAAACACAGAGGATTAGGCTGGGCAGGGTCGAACTCAATTATAAAATTTTAAAACACTTGGAGAAAGGACAATATAAATTATCAGGATGAGGCTCCGGGGATAAGGAAGGATTTAATTGCGCATATTGCATATATTTCATATAACCAGTCCAACAGACTCATTTAAAGAACTGCAAATCTCAGTTATATATATTTATTTACCATAGTGAAGGTTGCAGAGATTGCCAGCATTGAGGAAAAAGTGTGTCCGAAAGAGATCTCCAAACCCTCCTCGACCTGGTCGAAAAGGAAGAGGTGTGTACATATGGAGGCCTCCCGCCCAATAAGCTTCACCTCCTAGGTAGTCACCTAAAATAGAAAAGCAATACAAAATATTCATCACGTTGAAATTCCAAGGAAGACTTGTCAATTCAGAAAGAATTTATACACTAATTAAGCTCCTGTTCCAAAAGTAAGTTAAAATATACCTAAGTTCCTTAGCGGACATTTGTGTAACCAGGGCAACACAACACAAGATTTCGGCCAATACCAGAGACAAAGAATTTACTCTTAGAATTAGATCTGTAACCTTGGCTAATGGAGAACACAAAATGGCTGATCTGTGTGCAAACCAGTGGGTAGAAAATCATCCAAAAAGAGACAGATCCAAAAATCGTCCAAAAAAGAAAAAAAAACCCTATTAAAACAGCTTTTGAAAGCATTAATTAGCCCCAGTGGAATTCTTAAAAAGAGATATAAATATATAAATGTTTGTTTACAATCAGCCTCTCCTTTTCAACTTTCTACTGGGATTAATTACTGCTTTCAAAAGCCATTTTCTCCTCCTTATACATTTCTCAAGACAAGACCATGGCAATTCTACTGAGGAGGATAGTTAATGTTGTCAATAACAACAACATTTTATTATGGTCCAAAGACCCTTATTGCACTGTAGGCACAAAAAGTATAAAGGTAATGAGATTAAGAACAACCAGTTGATTGAACACACTTGACTGTGTAATCATCAGTAATCATCTTCCTTGATTCTATAATTTGCTGATAGACCTGTGCATTGTATGTTTTTGCCCTGTTTCTCCTTCTGTTCCCTCACCCCCTATTGTTCTTCAGTATTTATATTTACATTTTAAATGTACTGAATGTACCAAGTTCGTAATGAAAATGTGACTTTGCTTTCCTGTGCTGGTCTATGACTGACATAAACAATTTGATTTGATTGATAGAACACACAAATGGATAAAATTTACAACAGTATTTATTTGATTTTATTTATTTAAAACATTTATATTCTGCCCTTCTCACCCCGAAGGGGACTCAGGGCGGAGCACAGCATATATATGGCAAACATTCAATGCCGGGACAAGAATTCATATACGCATACATAAACATTAAAAACATTTATCTCAATATTAAAATACATTGTTTAAAACCGTCTTAGTCATCTGCGTCAAATCTAATTGGCCTGGTAATCTTTCCTATTGCTGCTTTATTGCCCTGTCCCAAAAGCTTGGTCCCACAGCTAAGCTTTTACCATCTTTCTGAAGGACAGGAGGGAGGGGGCCAATCTGATCTCACCAGGAAGGGAGTTCCATAGCCGGGGGCAATCACCAAGAAGGCCCTGTCTCTCACGCTCACCAATCACACCTGTGACAATGGCGGGACGGAAAGCAGGGCCTCCCCGGAGGATCTTAATCCCCGCTATGGTTCTTAGGGGGAGATGCGTTTGGATAGGTAAATTGGGCCAGGGTCGTTTAGGGCTTTCTAGGCCAAAGCCAGCACTTTGAATTGTGCCTGGTAGCAAACTGGCAGCCAGTGGAGCTGGCGTAACATGGGAGTTGTATGCTTTCTATATGCTGCCCCAGTTATTAACCTGGCTGCCTCTCAATGGACTAGTTGAAGCTTCCGAACAGTCTTCAAAGGCAATCCCACGTAGAGTGTGTTGCAGAAGTCTATCCTGGATGGACAACTGCTTAAAATAAAAACTGCTTAAAAACATGTTGGCTAAAAACATAGGTAAAAGACTACAAGAAGTGATGCCGTGTTTCAGCTTGTGTCTAAAATTGGGAATTGTCTAATTCTGGCTGCCTCAGAAAGAAACTTGGCAACTGCCAAGGTCACGTGTTGTCCTGTTATCTTTGATATGAAGCCACACATCTACAGATATCTTATACACTAGGTATCCACCAATGGAATGACATTGTCGAAGGCTTTTATGGCCAGAATCACTGGAGTATTGTGTGGCTTCTGGGTTTAGGAGAAAATGCTGCTAGAACATGGCCATACAACCACACAACACCCCAGGAATGACATTCTTTTTCTGCCCCCATCCCATCTTCCATGAAATCTTCCCTATAATGAGTTGGTAAATTTCCCAAAGCAGACCTGGCTATGGAAGGGATGTGGGAAAATTCTCTGGAACTGGCAATTAGACACCTAATACTAGATGTTGTCTTCAAGTAATGCGATACTGAGGTGGAAATTGATACCAAAACAGAACTTGGTCTGCAATCACAACGACAAATTGAAGACAGATGTTTAAAGAAAGACCAGTTTGTCATTTCTGCTCCCAAATGTTAATAACCTTCAAACACCAGCCTTCTCTGGAAATGACATCTTACCCCAGCAGCCCTCCGCTCTTCTGATTTATAAGCTAAAATAGGGAGTTTCTAGTCAAAAGGAGCAGGGGACTATTAAACAGATTTATGCAGTAAGGAAAAGTGCTTTTGTTCCTTTAGGAACCACTCATTCAATGAAACCATAACAGCTGCTATTAAAGGAAAATGGAAATCCATCCAGCACTTTTAAATAATTTTAAGCTTCCGAGTGGGTTGGAGAAAATATTACACCATTACAATCAAATAGCAAGTTTGGAAATTGTACTAATACTTACAAAATTAACATGTGATAGCTCTGATGACCAGTTCTATTCACATTCACATAATATAATATAATATAATATAATATAATATAATATAATATAATTACTTTATTTATATTGCGCCCTTCTCACCCCGAAGGTGACTCAGGGTGGAACACTGTACACATACACGGCAAACATTCAATGCTGCTTTGCATAGAATCATAGAATCAAAGAGTAGGAAGAGACCTCATGGGCCATCCAGTCCAACCCCCTGCCAAGCAGGAATATTGCATTCAAATCACCCCTGACAGATGGCCATCCAGCCTCTGTTTACAAGCTTCCAAAAAAGGAGCCTCCACCACACTCCGGGGCAGAGAGTTCCACTGCTGAACGGCTCTCACAGTCAGGAAGTTCTTCCTCATGTTCAGATGGAATTTCCTCTCTTGCAATTTGAAGCCATTGTTCCGCGTCCTAGTCTCCAAGAAAGCAGAAAACAAGCTTGCTCCCTCCTCCCTGTGGCTTCCTCTCACATATTTATACATGGCTATCATATCTCCTCTCAGCCTTCTCTTCTTCAGGCTAAACATGCCCAGCTCCTTAAGCCGCTCCTTATAGGGCTTGTTCTCCAGACCCTTGATCATTTAGTCGCCCTCCTCTGGACACATTCCAGCTTGTCAATATCTCTCTTGAATTGTGGTGCCCAGAATTGGACACAATATTCCAGGTGTGGTCTAACCAAAGCAGAATAGAGGGGTAGCATAACTTCCCTATATCTAGACACTATGCTCCTATTGATGCAGGCCAAAATCCCATTGGCTTTTTTGTGGCCACATCACATTGTTGGCTCATGTTTAATTTGTTGTCCATGAGGACTCCAAGATCTTTTTCACACGTACTGCTCTCAAGCCAGGCATTGTCCCCCATTTTGTATCTTTCCGTTTCGTTTTTTCTGCCTAAGTGGAGTATCTTACATTTGTCCCTGTTGAACTTCATTTTGTTAGTTGCATAGACAATACACAGGCAGAACAGAAGGAGGTGGTTTGTTTTGACTCAGTGTCCAGCTGTTTTTGGTGCCATGGAAGGTTCGGCTCAAGCCCAGAGGGTGCTGTTGCTCTATCCTCTATGACCAAGAGCCCTCGGGACTTTCTCCTTCCTTTTGGTCACCCAGCATTTCCTGATCTTCTTTCTTTATGGCATCGTAAAACACCTCCCCCACCTTTAGTGGTACCTAACTGCTTTGAGATTGTGGCAGGGGAGGGGGGAGGAAGAGAAGTTTAAATGTTGTTTCAATAATACAATCCACAATCTGGTGCCTCGGATATGATGCACTTCAACTTCCATCAGCCTCTACCAATGAGGTATGAATTTTGAGAGCTGGAAGCCAAAATATTGGCAGATAATAGGTTGGAAAATGGCAGTGCAGTCTTTTGCTGTTAAAATTGAAACAGTCACAAATCACAGTGGTCATGCTCCCAAGTAGTTTTTTTCTACTTCAAGTTTATCCTTCACATGTTAACATGTTAAGAAGCTTTGGTACGAGATATACAAAAAGCTAGGAGAAATCCTCCAGCTAAAATTCGAGTTTAAGCCAGAATATTTCTTGTTGGGAATGACAGATTTCAAGTTAGATACGAATGACGATAAGATCTTTTTTTTATTTAACTACGGCAGCAAGAATCTGTATAGCCCGTTTGTGGAAAAATAAAGAAACAACAACCCTTAACTCTTGGATTGAGAAGGCTATGGACATTATGAATATGGATCTGTGAACTCAGAAAGTATCTCAAAATAGATCACAATCTAACAGTACGGATTGGAAGAAATTCTTTAATTTTTTGGAAAAAGAACAAATAATTTTTTTCGTAAAATAGGAATAAATGAAGGACCTCCAGCGCCAAGATATGGTAGATTATAGGATAACCTTTAATCCAACGTTATAATGTGAATGAAGGAATGTATATTTTCACTTGAGGGATCTGGAAGTTAGAGGGGGAATGTAACAATAGATGTTTGGTATTGTTGTCAATATATGGTGTTTTCTTATGGGTTTTTTTTTGTCTTTTTAGTGTATGGGTGGCTTGTCCAAATTTGCATAAATCAATAGATTTTTGCAAATTATTATTTCTGTATGTGAGTCTTGTGAGCATTGTGGATGTGTATTTTTATGTTTGTTATGTGCAGTTCATATATAATAAAAAATGTAATTAAAAAAAAGTTTATCCTTCACATTTTGATGTCACCCTTCCTTTAGCCAGCATTGGACTAGCTTCCTTGCATCTTGCAGGCCCCACCTACACTGACCATTTAATGCAATCTGAAACCACCCTCAAACTGTGGTGGCTAGATAACTCCCACAAAAGTGCACAAACGAAAGGCCTTAATGTGCATCGGTACTCTGTGGTTTGTGTCATCTCCATTTAATAATAATAGTAATAAACTTTATTTATACCCCACCACCATCTCCCCAAAAGGGACTCGGGGTGGCTAAAAAAAAGGCCAAGCCCAAAAGTACAGACAACAAAATTCCATCAGAATAAAATACGTACACCAGCAAAATAAAATAAAACAAGTTAACACACTATAAAATCGAACAGAATGGGCGGGTCGAATGGACGACGTAAAATGATAAAACCGTGAATGAGATAGGACAAGAAAATATGTAATTCAGGGGAGCCCAAAAAGAATAAACAGTGAAGTAGGCTTTCAGTTTAGGCCGTAGGGAAAGTGCATCATAGGGACAGCACTATAGATGGAGCAGACAGAAATGGGATAATTGGTCACTCTCCGAAGGCACACCAGAACAGCCAAGTTTTAAGGTTTTCTTGAAGTCTGCTAAGGTGGGGGCTTACCTAATCTCACCAAGTAAGCCACAAACTGGTTTCAGGATTCCCTATATAAACATCTGATATAGCAAAACCACTTTCCTGAATATTGTTTTGAAACTGCATTAATTAAATGGTCAGTGTGGATAGGGTCTCAGTGAGTATCTCATCTGGCACTGATCAGGGAGAGATCTGTTTAATTTTTACAGTATTAAGCATCCTTAATCTATTCTCTAGGCTCTGCTAGCAGTAAGAGAGTGTCATTGTATGGAAAGCAGCTTCTTACCTTCACTCTGAGGACCAATGCTGTACATACTGAATCCACGAACACTAGTTGGTCCGCCAAGATAAAATCTAGAAAGGCCAAAAGGGGCATCATTACAAATAGGAAAACATTCCCCAGTCACGTTGAAATATAAGAGAGTATGAGATGCCTGGATGTTCCTGCTGAAGCTGCCAAGCAAATACATCATCTTTTAATAAACTGATAGTTAAATCTGATACATGTAAATCCCATACATGTCTACTCAGAAATAAGCCTCACTGATAACTCTGTATTGTGGCACAAGTATACAAAATATTGCTGCAAGCAAAGCGAATGTTGATGTTTAATGGAAGATAATCACGAACATATCTTTTGTATCTGGAAAAATAGAATGCTAGAGCATGTCCATTCACCTAATGCAAAACTGGCCACAGGGTCACATTGGAAACCCTAGTGATTCCTAGAGACATGTGTGCTCTCTAGGAATCTCTAGATCCCTGATGGCAAAGCTATGACACGTGTGTTAGCACTGACATGCATAGCCATTTTGAATGACACGCGGCCGCATGCGGCCACATACAGAGAAGTATGGGGCCGCATGCCAGGTGCAGTAGCCAAAGATGAATAGTTTGAACCTGAGCCATATAGATGTGCATATTAAGCCCACATAAGATGCTTTCCCAAACTGAAGATATACTAGAAGCAAACAAAGGACATTGAATACTTGCCTGTCCGCAATACTGGATGGTTTGTCTCCAATTGGAACCAACATTCCACCCCACAAAGAGGCTGAAAAAACCTTTAACGAGACATATTTTTACAGTTAGCTTGAGAAGTTTTACAATGACTTTGGTGCAAGGCTGTGTCTGTATGTCAGTGTCGGCTTGCACACACATCATCCAGAACATGTGTACACATTCTCCCATACTTTGCCTTTTAAAATCTTTATCTCATTTTGGAAGCATTTACCTTAAGAAAAGGTTGGTTGCTCATAAAGACATCTGTCATTGTCCCTAGATTGCTCTTTCTTTTCTGAGTATCAAATTCCAAGCCATATCACCCGCCCACTGTCACTGTGATTGTGTTTATTATAATTTTATGTTGTTATGTTTTCACATGTTTTATGTAATTATGATGTCATTGTTTACTGTCTGCGTTTTCGGGTTGCGTTTTCGGTTTTATGCTGCTGTAATTTGTGTTTGGGTTTGGCCTCATGTAAGCAGCTCTGAGTCCCCATTGGGGAGATGGTGGTGGGGTATAAATAAAATTTATTATTAATAATTATTAATAAATGATAATAATAATAATTATTAATAATAATTAATAATAATAATCATAATCATCATCATCACCAAACAGTTAGGAAATGTGTTCAAGTTTCAGAAAGTTCTTGTCATGTGGCATGGAGGACACTTATTATTCAAAAAAAGCATGTCTGATGTTTCCACAGGCAAAAAACCCCCAAAAAACCCTCCATTAGCATGTTTTGTGAACTCTGGCACAAGGATCCTACAAAATAATCATTGCAGCCACATCGGCACTTTCTGAAAAATGCATATTCCCCATCCTTTCAATATTTTTAGCATGAGTCCTGAACAAATGTCACACTGTGCTACTAAAACAAAAACAGTGTCATTCCAATGTATGAACTGTAACTCAAAACCCAATAAATCAAAAGGTATTCCTCCATCTGAAAATCATTTCAAAGGTTCTATAACATTAGAGCCAATATGGCTTTGTTTTGCATATTTTAAGAAGTATTTTGTGGAAATATGTTTTAAGATGTGTATTTTAAAGAATGTTTTTATATGAATGTGTGTTTAGCAATGTTCTAACCCACCTCGAACCATGAGGAGAGGCGGCAAGAAATAAAAATTATTATTATTATGGTTTCAGCATTAGAGTATAGAGACTAAAGTCCAAGGCCTCTTCTACACTGCCATATAAAATCCAGATTATCTGCTTTGAACTGGAATATATTGCAGTGTAGAGTCATATAATTCACTTCAAAGCAGATAATGTGGATTATCTGATTTGATAATCTGGATTGTATGGCAGTGTATTATTATTTATTTATTTAAAACATATATATTCCGCCCTTCTCACCCAGAAGAGGACTCAGGGCGGAGCACTGCATATATACGGCAAACATTCAACTTTTTTTTTTTGTCGTGTCAGGAGTGACCTGAGAAACTGCAAGTCGCTTCTGGTGTGAGAGAATTGGCCGGCTGCAAGGACGTTGACCAGGGGACGCCAGATGATTTGATGTTTTATCATCCTTGTGGGAGGCTTCTCTCATGTCCCTGCATGAGGAGCTGGAGCTGATAGAGGGAGCTCATCTGCCTCTCCCCGGATTCGAACCTGCGACCTGTCGGTCTTCAGTCCTGCCGGCACAGGGGTTGAACCCACTGCACCACCGGGGGCTCCCATTCAATTCAATGCTGGGACATAAATTCACATACAATACAAAAACATGAAGGGTTTTGAATCCCCATTTGGCCATGAAACCCACTGGGTGACCTTGGACAAGTCACACACTCTCTGCCTCAGAAGATGGCAATGACAAAACTTTCTCTGAACAAAAATTGCCAAGATAGGTTCACCTTAGGCTCATCATTGGTCAGAAACATACTGGAAAGCACACAACAATGAAATGAATGTCATTAATTCCCATTACTCTGTAACATCTGTTGAAAAACTTCATGGACTTACTGAATCCCACAGGAACTGTCTATTCATCTGAAGTTCAAAGTCCTCTTTTAGAAAGCTCACATCACCACCGGTAAAACCAGCCAGTTCCTTAAAAAATAATAATAGCGTATCAACTAATTTGAAAGTATAATGTCTAAAACCGAATAATTAAACAAAAACAACATATACTCCAAACCCCATAAACTTTTATCTAATCATCTGTCATTTCCAATCTTGGTGCTATTAGAAATATTGAGGACTTGTCAACTGTGCTGGACATTCACAATCCACCTGGAGACCTCAACAAATACAAACACTTTTTTGAATCTCTTCAGGCAGATACAAGACAAGCACACGAAGACACTTTATTAGATCAGGCATTAATACCTGGTTTATTTTCAGCAAGGCTCCTCGTTTCGGCAGGATGGAAGAGTTTCGAGAGTCAACTACCATGGCATGCTATGGAAAACATCAACAACAAACAGTTATTACATTTTGTAATGTAGAGGGGCAAATCGCATATAGACTTATTATAGGCACCGAAAAATTTACTTGCCATCTCTTAATATTTATCACCATTGGTTTAGAAAAAAACATTATCTCTGTTGTGTCAGGATGGGTTTTTTTTCAAAAATCATATTGTTATTTTCAGTTGAAATCAGAATTATGCAGTATTCTTAGCTGGCCTTTTGTTTGAAAGTTACTACAGATGGAGCAAAATCCTCAGGTACTCTGACATATAGCTGATATAGAGAAGCTGCTTAAGATTTGAAGTTGTTTTCTTTCTACCCCACACCAATTTTCTAATAAGGCTAAATTCAAGTCCGGCTGAAACAAAACTTGAAACAAAGTTATAGCTATATGGGTCACCTCATCTCTCCGAGGTGTGAAATAGAACAATTCCCAGGCAATGCATTACAGATGTTGAACATCAATGTGATATCAAATATCAACACTTTACTGACAGAGCAGCTCAACTTTATAAACCACCCTTATGTGCTATTTGGCCAAATGCATTATATACTTCTTTCCTTAGGAGTTCTGGAAGGAAGATTTAAATTGTGATGACAGGAATCCCTATAGTGAGTGATTCAGGAAAGATTGGGGCCCCAAAGAGGAGGGCAAAGGAGAGCAGCAGCCAGACCACCTCCACTCACCGTCCCTGCCTTCCCCTAGAAAGGGAGGCCCACCCCTGCCACCCTGAGGCCAGGAGAAGGCACCTGGAAAGGTTTCATGGCTTCACCTCAGATTAAAAGGGTAGCAGGAAAGGGTGAGCCATCTTCCCAGGGAAGAACATTATGCAAAGAAGGAATCTTAGAAGTAGAGGACACCACATGTGCCATGCAGAAAAAGAACAATTAAAGTACCCCCGACAGATGGCCATCCAACCTCTGCTTAAGAGCCTCCAAGGAAGGAGCCTTGTGGACCGTATTTTAGTTCTTGCAGACCATTGGTAGTCTGCAGACCACTGGTTGGGAATCACTGGTTTATTTGAATGCTGGTTGTTCATTGTAACAAAAAACGCTGAAGATCTGCTTCTACATCTTCAATGGCTAGTTTCTTTGTGAAACTGGTAATTAATTAATTAACATAGCATGAAGGCACTGGCATGCATGTCTGCATGCAAATAGCACAGGAAATACTTGTGATTCCCCCCCTTCCCCCGCCCCTTTGTGGCTAGCTAGATCCCAGCCACACTGGTAAACATGCATCATTGATCTCTCTTAGGCCCCTTCTACACTGCCAGATTATCAAAGCAGATAATAGATAATCCACATTATGTGCTTTGAACTGTATTAAATGAATCTACACTGCCATACAATCCACTTCAAAGCAGATAATCTAGATTTTATATGGCAGTGTAAAAGAGGTTTTACTATATAGTGCCCTGAAAAGAAAAGATAAATTCTGTGCAGGAAAAAGGTTGCACTTATCCGCTACTTTATAAAATCATAGTATTGGAAGAGACCACATGGGCAATCCAGTCCAACACTGTTGGACCTCAGCCTGTGACTGTGTTTCAGGATCAGGGTGCTTTGGATGTGGGGAATGATGTCAATGGGTTTCAAGATGGCAATGGTTTTGTCAATTATATTGATGCAGAGAATAACCAGGAGATCCCTGTTCAATGTGTAGTTTCCCATGAGAATGTTCCTGGGGGGTGTGGGGATGATGGTGTGCTCCCTGAATTGCTACCAGAGAGTTTCCATGATTTGGAGCTTGAAAACAGCTCAGCACCAGGTGCTGAAATTAATGAGCAAATAGATAGACAGGAGGAGATTAAGCAAAACAGAAAAGCCGAACAATGACTTCGGCATTCTGCCAGGCTTGAGAGAAAAAGATAAGGGATTCTAAACTAAAGCGAAACCAATTTCTGAGTGCTTGGAACATAGCTAATAAGGAGGTAAAAGTCCCAAGTACAGAATATGTATTCAGATGAAGCATCATTTGGAATCAAGTCAAGATCTTGTCCTTGTTTCATGGAAGCCTAGCTTGGAAGATTCATGTTTAAATGCCTTTTGTTTCATGGTTTTGATTCTTGGATTCTATGATTTTGTATTAATGCCTTAGATTCATATTTCCTGGTTTCTTGGATTTTATTAGAGAAGTTTTGACTCTGTTTTCATGGACTTTGCTGTACTATTTTCCCTGGACTACTTTGTTCCTGCTGATCTTCTTACCTAATTGGATTTACCTATTTCTTTAAAGTGCTTTTTATTTTATTACTTTTTAATTATTTTCAATAAAAGGATTGTTTTCCTACTCAACAGTGTGGTGTTAAAGTCAGAGGGCTTTTCCTGTTCTGGAGTGCAACAAACACCTTGCCATGCAGGAAAACGCTGTGATGTACATAACTTAAAATTCTTGGCAAAAATACCAAATAATCACAATAAAAATTGCTTTAAAACTAGGCATATTTATTTCATTTGGTACCATTAATTCAGGATCATTAAGAAAGGTATCTTTCTTCAAAATCACAAAATCTTACAGACACAGAAGACTTGAGGGAGTGTCCACTTTCTTCTCGAACAGAAAATGACGCAGTTCTGGCAAGGCAGCCAAGCTCTCTCCAAACACCTTCCCATTTTACTGTGTGGTTAGTCTTCCAAATCGGAAACTGTAAAAGAAACCATGTATGACTTTGA
Source organism: Anolis sagrei (assembly GCF_037176765.1). Classification (NCBI taxonomy): domain Eukaryota; kingdom Metazoa; phylum Chordata; class Lepidosauria; order Squamata; family Anolidae; genus Anolis; species Anolis sagrei. The sequence goes on along the minus strand of NC_090025.1, from coordinate 98,592,098 downwards.
AGGAGAGAAACATTAGAAAAATATTCAGCATTTTCCACTTATTTGTTTATGGAACAGAGGCAAGGTAGGCAGACAAAAGCACTGGGTTTATTACTGCTGCAATAGCCAATCTCAAAAGCAAACCCCGACTGCTTTCAATTGCACTCCTACACGGCACTGACTCTCCACAAAGCTATGGAATTCAGACACCTTGCCTGTCCATTTATCAAGTGCTTGCTCAGTCTGATAACCTTCAGAAAGACAGAAAAAGCTCTCTAAAATTTCCAGCAACGACGGTTCTATATGGGGACAGTTGCCAGACACAGAGGTGTAATGAACACAGAGTATCACATTTATGCCACATTCTCCAACCCAAGAATAGACAAGTGTTGCTTTTTTAAAACCTACATTGAACTCTGTTGATATTCCTCGGTCTGTTTCACGAAGGGAACTCCAAGGAAATTGTCCAGTTACTTTGTACAAATTGAGAGAAAAGCTAGACGTAAACATAATAAGAGATTTGAGGTCATAACAACAAAATAATAACCTGGAATATAAATGTATGCTTAAAATATGGAAGTGCAGAGCTAATTTTTACTTTTTCTGTGCCAGCAAAATGACCATGGTTCTTATTACTGCCAAGATTGTATTAAGGGTTCTATTTCCTGGATCTCTAAAATCATTACAAAGACAATGCAATGGGAGTGACATTATTTTCTCCTTATCACCCAAAATGCGCATTCCTTGAATCTTTACATGCTTATAAAATGATCCACTTTCACATCACTATTTATTTATTTACGGCATTTATACGCCGCCCTTCTCACCCCGAAGGGGACTCAGAGCGGCTTACAAGATATATTTTCATACAATATATTATATTATTAGCATAGTACAATATCAGTGTTATATATTACTATACCATTATTTTGTAATACTAGCCATCCCCTGCCATGCGTTGCTGTGGCCCAGTCTGGTGATACGGAAAATAAAGTAATGGTTTCTAATATGTGTAATTTCTTTATGCTTGTGGGTAAACAGTATTTTTTGGTGTTTCTTTGTCAGTGTTGATGTAGAGACTGTCTGGTTTACCTACTCTGGAACATGCAACATGTAATTGCCCTTCTTTAGGGGTCCCTTTCAAATCTATGATACTACAGCTGTCATATACATATGTGTGTGTGTGTGTGTGTGAATCATATATATCTATATCTATGTCTGGATGGCTCTTTGTCAGGAGGGCTTTGATTATGTTTTCTTGCCCTGATGAAGGGAGTTGGATTGAATGGCCTTAAGGCAGCATTTCCCAACCTGGGGGTCGGTTGTGAGGGGGTGTCAGAAGGGTTATGAAAGACCAACAGAAAACACAGAAAACACACCCCTCACTACCTCTGAGGATGCTTGCCAAAGTGCAGGCGAAACGTCAGGAGAGAATGCCTCTAGACCATGGCCATACAGCCCGAAAAAACCTACAACAACCCACAGTATTTTCTGTTGGTCATGGGAGTTCTGTGTGGGAAGTTTGGCCCAATTCTATCATTGGTGGGGTTCAGAATGCTTTTGATTGTAGGTGAACTATAAATCCCAGCAACTGCAACTCCAAATGCCAAGATCTATTTTCCCCAAACTCTTTCTGTGTTTGTATTTGGGCATATGGAGTATTCATGCCAAATTTGATCTAGAGCCTTCATTGTTTGAATCCACAGTGTTCTCTGGATGTAGGTGAACTACAACTCCAAAACTCAAGGTCAATGCCCATTAAGTGCTTTCTGTTGGCCAAGGGAGTCCTGTGTGCCAAGTTTGGTTCAATTCCATTGTTGGTGGAGTTCAGAATGCTCTTTGATAGTAGGTTAACTATAAATCCCAGCAACTACAACTCCCAAATGACAAAACCAATATTTTATGAGTGATGGTCCCTCCTTGGATGAGTAGGTGTCTTGTGGCCAAATTTGATGGCAATTCATCCAGCGGATTTTGAGTTATGATGTCACTCAAAACGAACAGCATTTTTATATATAATTAGTATATATATAATTAGTATTATTACATGTAATGTAAATATATAATTATAATTATAATATTGTATTATTATTACGAGTATTATATTGTATTACATTATAATATTATAAATATTATATGTATATACAATATACTATATTATATTATTCGTAAAGACAAGATGGAACTGTCTTCTGTTCCCCTCTGCCTTCACTCTGGCCAGAGCAGCAGTTGGTGCCAGAGGGGGGAGAAAATGAGTCTGGCATCAGCTTTCCCCACAAAACTACGAACACAGGATTGAAGCATAACATCATTTAAGAATCAGCCAGTCCCAGAAAATGAGGCACAATTCTACTGCAAGTCTGATTGGCTTAACTGCCTGCTTAAAGAAACTTCTGCTTTCACATACTGCCAATGAACTAAATGATACTCATAGGACAATATGCCATACAATAAACTTGAACAACTGCTATTGATTCAATGGAATTTTCACCCAAGTACCTCCGCACAGGATTGCAACCCCAAGACCTATGTACATGGCATTTCAGCCTACAATATACTCCGGAGATGGCTTACTTTCTTTCAAAGTGACCAGGTTGGGGTTTGAAGAAAGAGAGACCGTAAGACGTTTCTTTTGTGCCATAGGAGAACTGAAATGTCACCTTCTCAGCTCGACCAAAGATGTTAGGCAATTTGAGTCCCAGCACCTGTAAAACGCCAGAATAAGCAATGTGTGATATTGTTGTTGTTGTTATCATTATTAACGTTATTTATACCATGCCTTTTTCCCCGTGGGGACTCAAGGCGGCTAACAATCCCTTTAAGGTAAAAGGTAAAGGTTTCCCCATGACATTAAGTCTATTCGTGTCTGACTCTGGGGGTGGTGCTCATCTCCATTTCTAAGCCGAAGAGCTGGCATTGTCTGTAGACACCTCCAAGGTCATGTGGCTAGTATGACTGCATGGAGCGCCGTTACCTTCCCACCAGAGCGGTACCTACTGATCTACTCACTTTTTAAAAAATATTTTATTGCGTTTATATTTATTTCATTTTAAAAAAACACAACTCTATAATTCATATAATTATTTCTTCTCCTTTCGCTAGTTGTGTTACCCCTTGTGCTCCCTATTGATCTATTCACATTTGCATGTTTTCAGACTGCTAGGTTGGTAGAAGCTGGGGCTGACAGCAGAAGCTCACGCCGCTCCCCAGATTCGAACAAGTTTAGCAGCTAAGCAGTTTAACCCACTGTGCCACTGGGGCCTCCCTTTACTCAAGTTTTAAAAGCGCAATATAAAATATAAAGAACAAATAGAAAAGTATGGTAAAAACAGTTTAAAATAGAATAAATACACTGAAAATAGCCTTTAAAAATTACAATTCTCACCCACCCCATCACACCCACAACCTCCCCAAAGCCTGCCCCTTATCCTTTCCCAAATACATCTTTGCCAGGACACTTGTGCATGTAAGCATTTTATACAGTTATCTAGACATTATTGGAAATAATTCTAAAACTCCCAAATTTTAATCGTTATCCTTTCCCAAATACATCTTTGCCAGGACACTTGTGCATGTAAGCATTTTATACAGTTATCTAAACATTAATGGAAATAATTCTAAAACTTCCAAATTTTAATCATTAGGGTTATTTCTAATGGCAAATAATTATCAAGCAGAATTAATGGTTCTATTCAAAATATACAGCAACATTCATTCCTGTAAATGTGTCATTTACCCAACTATAAAGCATACAGATTTTATCTCAGGGTTCTTTTGATTCTACCTTGAACCAAATTGAGATAATAAAATATTTCATATGTAATTGAAAAGAATATTTGAAAGTCATCTTAAAATAATATATATTTATGAGTTCAGCACTCTACATACAATATAGACATCCAAAGGTTTAGAGACACTAAGGGCAGGCATAGATTTTTTTAAAAAAATCAACACATACAACATCATGAGTAACATCTCATTGATTTTAAGAAGATTCCCTTCCAACAAAGTTTGCTTGGGGATTTTAGAATAAGAGAAACTGTGTCCACATCACAATAATTAAAACTACAATTGATTATGTGGAACCTACCATGCTCCCTTCATTGTTGCCAACCATAGTGTTATAACTTCCAGTTAATCTTCTTAATTCTGTTACTTCAAATGTTACATCTAAACCATTTGGAAGGGCATCATCACCTAAATTCATATAAACACAAGGTAAAGAATGCAATATTCGCCTTTTGTAAAATAATATTAATAAATTTCAGAAACAACAACAGCATCACCAGACTATTTTGAGAACATATGTGTTAACTGTTGTATGCCTTCATTTTTGACACATAGCAACCCTAGAGTGTACCCACAGCAGGCCCTGTTCAGACAGGAATTTCCCTTTCACTGAACAAATAGAAGTCCACAAGAATAATGCTGGATTCGTGTTTTCTGCTGCCCTGGAGACTAGGGCTCAGAGCCATGGGTTCAAATGACAGGAAAGGAGATTCCACCTGAGCAGTAGGAAGAACTCTCTGATCGTAAGAGCTGTTCAACAATGAAACTCTCTGCCTCAGAGTGTGGTGGAGGCTCCTTCTTTGGATGCTTTTAAACAGAGACTGGATGGCCATCATGTCCGGGGTGCTTTGAGCTTTTCCTGCATGGAAGGGGTTGGACTGGGTGGCCCCTGTGATCTCTTCAACTCTGACTTTATGATTCTATCTCTGCTAGTGAAAATGGAAATGTCAACCCCAGGCCACCAGAAAGTGGAGATTTAAGCCACCTCCCTTTGCTGTTTGTCTCACTTTCTAGCAACCTTTTAAATATTTGCCATACGTCAGCAGGAGACTTAAAGACACCAGTAAAAATATGCACACAGTTATACTGCTTCTTTTTCCCTTCTGGATTTTTTTAAAGCAGGGAAACTTATATGGTAGCAATTAGCAAATTTGAAAGTTTTTGTGGACAACTGTAAAGAAAACATCATACTACATAGGCATGGCTCTTAGAAAGAAACCTGCAAAATTTCAGAAGAGCAGATGGAAGATTTTGGAGTGGAGCCAAGTGATTTATTTTCCTTTCCCATATTCCATGGCTCTCTTTGGCAACTTCACAAAAATGGTGAATATCAAAATGAAAAGCTATTGAACACCATGTTTTACTATTCACTTGGCACCAGTCATACAGAGTGCAATAGGCCAAGTGAAGACATACTGTCCATATCCTTACAGAGAGAGGTCAACCCTTCTGTTTAAGGAGCTCCATTGGCTGCCGTTTACCTACTGAACCCAATTCAAGGTGCAGGTGCTTACCTACAAAGCCCTAAATGATTTGGGACCTGCCTACCTGCATGACCGCATCTCCGTTTATGAACCAACGCGCTCCCTTCGTTCATCCAAAGAGGCCCTGTTCGTGATCCCACCTGCATCGCAGGCGCGTTTGGTGGGGACGAGGGACAGGGCCTTCTCTGTGGTGGCCCCCCCGACTCTGGAACACCCTCCCCAAAGACATTAGATTAGCACCCTCGTTGGCAGTCTTTAGGAAGAATCTGAGGACCTGGCTATTCCGATGTGCCTTTCCGGAATAGGATAACCTCCAGCACTATGTCCCAGAAGCACTTTATTAGAGTTTAAGACTCTCTGCACTCTGCACTTGCCCAGAAATCCAACATACCACCTGCCACACCCAGCACTTTTTTAATCTGTACCCATCACTGGCCCGGCCCTGGTTTTTATTGCGTAATGATGTAATGTTTTGTTATTGCTTATTGCTTATGTTTTTAATTTGCTTTAAATTGTATTGTTATTGTTTTGCTGTTGTTGTGTTGAGGCCTTGGCCTTTGTAAGCCGCATTGAGTCCTGCGGGAGATGCTAGCGGGGTACAAATAAAGTTTAATAATAAAATAATAATAATAATATCCCAGGCCACATAGAAACAATGGCTTGCTGTTTTCATCTACTCTAGGCCAGCTGGTTGTTGTGAAGCACACTGATATAGAATTGTTTGTGCATTAAAAAGTGAAACATACTAAGCAATTTAAATCTATACGGCAATACAAAGCACTGATAATAATTACCTTGACACGTATCAATCAGAACATCCACCTGTCTAAAAATTCCTAAGCGTAGCAGCTTCTCACGAGCTTCATGTGACTTCCTCATAACCTTAATTAAAAACATTTAAGATTTAATTTGGCATTTCACTACAATAGCATAATGTTTGCTTAACAGTTATCTGGCAATTGTACAATATTATACATCAAATAAAAATTGATGTAAAAGGTTTATTTTGTGACCTGTGCCTTTTCATTCAAGAAATAGATTTCCAAACCACAGAAAATATTGTCAAGGTATATTTTCCTTGGATTACCTATTTTTTCAGAGATATAACCAAGTTAATTCTTTTTCAACAAAACACCAAAGAACCTCATGTCAAAGTTAAATTTAGCAGATTTTATTTAACATAAGCCTCCACAATTCAATTTATTCATCTTTTAAAATATGTCAAGAATTTTGGTTGTCTTTAATCCAAAATTGTATATAGAACTACACCTATAAACATTTAACTTATACTAGCCATCCCCTGCCATGTGTTGCTGTGGCCCAGGCTGGTGATCTTGAAAATAAAGTAATATATGCAATGTCTTTCTGCTTGAGGGTAAACAGTATTTCTTTCTGTTTCTTTGTCAGTATTGATGTGGAGATGGTCTGCTTTGCCTACTCTGGAACATGTAACATAGAATTGTCCTTCTTTATGGGCCCCTTTCAAATCTTTGATACTGCATCTGTCATATACATATATGTGTGAATGGCTGAATGTCAGGAGGGCTTTGATTATGTTTTCTTGTGCTGGTGAAGGAAGTTGGACTGGATGGCCTTAAGGTAGCATTTCTCAACCTGGGAAGTCAAGACCCCGGGGGGGGGGGGGTCACCCGGGGGGGGGGCGGTCAGAAGGGTGACTAAAGACCACCGGAAAACACAGTATTTTCTGTTGGTCATGGGGGTTCTGTGTGGGATGTTTGGCCCAATTCCATCGTTGGTGGGGTTTGGAATGCTCCTTGATTGTAGGTTAACAATAAATCCCAGTAACTACAACTCCCAAATGTCAAGGTCTATTTCTCCCAAACCCCATCTGTGTTTATATTTGGGCATACTCAGTATTCATGCCAAGTTTGATCCAGATCCATCATTGTTTGAGTCCAGTGCTTTCTGGATGTAGGTGAACTACAACTCCAAAAATCAAGGTCAATTCCCACCAAACCTTTCTAGTGTTTTCTGCAGTCAGGGGTGTCCTGTGTGCCAAGTTTGGTTCAATTCCATCGTTGGTGGAGCTCAGAATGCTCTTTGATTGGAGGTGAACTATAAACCCCAGCAACTACAACTCCCAAATGACAAAATCATAATTTTTGAGTGATGGTCACTCCTTGTGTTGTGAGACGTTTTGTTGTAAAATTTGGTGTGATTTCATTCATTGGTTCTTTTGTTTTTAAGGTACTCATTATTCACAGAGCATTTTTATCTATATAAATAAAAATATAATGTTTATTTGTGGGATTAACAGAACTCAAAAACCACTGGGGGAATTGACACCAAATTTGGACACAATACACCTAACAACCCAATGTATGTCCTTCACTCAAAAAAACACTGTAGTTGGCCACAGCAACGTGTGGCGGGAACAGCTAGTGTGTGTGTATGTGTTTGTGTGTGTGTAGATATGTAGATATAGATAGATAGATAGATAGATATAGAAAACACCTCCTTTGTTAACTGACATATATCCGTACCTTGGTTTGAATTAAATGAAGATACCAACACATTTTATATTTGGTAATAATTCCAGGCTTTCAAATATTTCAAAACACATACACCCAAATTGTTTCACTACTTACATCAATGAGATTTTTAGCCTTGAAAACGCCCCCAATTTCATACATGATAATGTCATCTTTAGTCCTTCCAAGTCCATCAAAGTGTACATGCTGAACCACAACCTAAACATAAAGATAATTTAGCAAACAACCCTACAGAAAAAGTTAATAAAAAGAAAATGTCAAAAATACAATGAAAACACAGGAATTGCGTGGTTTGTTTCATTATTAGGTAATAATTCCAAAATGATACATAACATTGTATTATCATGTATTGAAGTCAAACATTTTTACTTCTTTAGCTATGAAGATGCCAGCCTCAAAAAAATTTATTATTGAAAATATATTTAGTTTATGTTGACATATATGCCTGGCCCATATACATTAGGTTCTTCTCCTTACCCCTTTTTTCATTTTTCCATACTTAAAAAAGGGGAATGTTACCATCAAAGTCTAGTCAGATTATTTTACTAGATTTTGCATTTGACTGAACTTAAATACATTTTGCATGTGTTTATTAAAGCTTCAACCAAAGTTTTCATCATTAAGATAAATGCAACTTCTTCTCCCGTCCTGGTTGCAAACTTGTTTTTTAAAGCTTCAAGTGACCAGAAATCAACAAATAGCTGAACTTTTATCGGACTCGTGTGCAGTTTTGCATTGAAAAGATTGATTTGGAAATGCGGGGGGGGGGGGGGGGGGCAAGGGGAAGGTTATGCCACTACTCACATCTTTATTTTCAAGAATTTCTTGTTTAGTTTCTGGTTCAACTTCTATTAGTTCAGCTTCTTCTCCTATACCACCAAAATCAGGACCGCTCACTGGAAGAGGCTCCAAACTCTGAACAAGATACAGATTCACACTATTATTATACATTATTTACAGATTTTATATTCCGCCCTTCTCACCTCGCAGGGGACTCAGGGCGGATTACAGTGTACACATATATGGCAAACATTCAATGCCAAATTTTGACATACAAACATATACAGACATACACAGAGGCTATTTAACTTTTTCTGGTCGCCAGGGGAGCTATCGTTTTCATCACCCATCTGCGACGCTGATGAAGCACTTCTGCGTTCCCGCATGCGTCCCCGCTGGAATGCTTTGCTGGAGTCTTCTTTATGGCCTCATAAATCAGTTAATTTAGCCTCCCCACACTTTAAGGCGGTACCTTATTTTCCTACTTGACAGATGCAACTGTCTTTCGGGTTGCAAAGGTTGACAACAGGCTACACACAACTGGTTGGAAACCCACTTCAACCCGGGCTGGCTTCGAACTCATGACCTTTTGGTCAGAGTGATCTTAATGCAGCTGACACTCAGCCAGCTGCGCCACATTCCCGGTATTTAAGTGTATAAATATGTTTTATTTTTTATTTTAATGTCTAATGTAATTTTATATTTTATATGTTTTATGTCATACTGTGGCACTGAATTATTACCAATTTGGAAGTTGCTCTGAGTCCCCTTTGAGGTGACATAGGGCGGGGCAAAAAATATAGTAAATAAATAATATATAGGTCGCTGTGAGTTTTTGGGGTTGTATGGCCATGTTCCAGAAGCATTCCCTCCTGATGTTTCACCCACATCAGTGGACAAGTCTACATGGGACCACCAAACATAGCGCCCAAACACAAATCAAGGAACATAAAAGGCACTGCAGAGTAATTCAACCAGAGGATTCAGCCATAGCAAAGCTCCTGATGGAAGTCATTACCAGGTAAGATTAGGCAAGCTGCCACCCTAGCAGCTTTTAAGAAAGAGCTAAAAACTTGGCTTTTCCAATGTGCCTTCAGAGAGTGTCCATCCAAACCCATGTTTGTTAGTTTCCATCTACAGTTTGTTTACACGATGCACTTTCCTCTACCCCTTATGAAGCCCAAACCCCACTGCTCCCCCTGCTCGGGCTCCTCCTTTACAAATACACTTTTTCTACTTTCTATCTCACCCAGAGTTTTAACATTTTTAACATTTTATATTGCACATTTGGCCCGCCCTTCGTGATTGATTTTATTATGTTATTTTGCATTGTCTATTTTACTTTGTTGCATTATGTATTTTGTTGTGTTTAATTTTCTATTGTTTTGTATATTATTTTGTTGTATTATTTTTGGGCTCGGACTCATGTTAGCCGCCCCGAGTCCCCATTGGGGAGATGGTGGAGTGGTATAAATAAAGATTATTATTATTATTATTATTATTATTATGAACCCACCTGGACAGAGCATATTATTTGAGAACACAGAAATGCTGGACCACTCTTAACAACCACCATGTCAGACTACACAGAGAAGCCATTCAAATCGACAAGCATGTGGACAATTTCAACAGAAAGGAGGAAACCATGAAAATGAACAAAATCTGGCTACCAATATAATAATAATAATAATAATAATAATAATACTTTATTTGTACCCCGCTACCATCTCCCCAAGGGACTCGGTGTGGCTTACATGAGGCCGAGCCCAAACACAACAATACAGGCAATAAACAACAATACAAGCAATTAAAAATAAAACATAGACAATAAAATATATTACATTATCAATAAGACAACACAATTAAAAACAGTGGGGAGGCCAAATGTAGAGTTAAAATTGGAAATAATGTTGGGACGTAGACGAAAAGGTGATAGTGGTGTTTGTGGAAGGGCATACGAGCAGACCCAAAGAAATGTAAAATGCTTTGGAGGACAAGGTGCTATAGGATTGTTATTCCAGGAAGGCACACTGGAACAGCCACATCTTCAAGCTCCTCCTGAAGACTGCCAAAGTTGGGGCCTGTCTGATGTCTTTAGGGAGTGCGTTCCAGAGTCGAGGGGCCACCACTGAAAAGGCCCTCTCTTTCGTCCCCACCAATCGCGCCTGCGATGCTGGTGGGATCGAGAGCAGGGCCTCTCCGGATGGTCGAAGGGATCGTGTGGGTTCATATATGGAGATGCGGTCACGCAGGAAGGCGGGTTCCAAACCGTTCAGGGCTTTGTAGGTAAGAATCTGCACCTTGAATTGGGTCCGGTAAATGAATGTCAGCCAGTGGAGCTCCTTGAACAGAAGGGTTGACCGCTCCCTGTAAGGAGCCCCAGTTGGCAACCTGGCTGCTGCCCGTTGAACCAATTGAAATTTCCGGGCCGTTTTCAAGGACAGCCCCACATAGAGTGCATTGCAGTAATCCAGTCTAGAGGTGACTAAGGTGTGGACCACTTTGGCCTGATCCGCCTTCCCGAGGTACGGTCGCAGTTGGCGCACGAGTCTTAATTGTGCAAAGGCCCTCCTGGCCACCACCAGTTTTTTAAAAAAAACAGGAAACAATCAGGGCCAGCTAACACCTCCCAACAAAGGAGTAACCTGGGCAGGAAGCAGCCAGGCTTTGAAGCTATAAGGCTTTTCAATGCTAATCATGCTGGCCAACTGGAACATTCACACTTGCCTCAAATAGACAAGAGTTCTTCCTCCCACCCTGGGCATTCCACAGACTTGCCTAGTTTCCAACAGAACTCACAACCTCTGAGGACGCCTGCCATAGAAGTGGGCGAAACGTCAGGAGAGAATGCTTCTGGGAAACTGACAGCAACCCAGTGATTCCGGCAATGAAAGCCCTCGACAACACAAATAATAAATGCAGCTAGACCAAGAAAACGGGGAAAGAGCAAACACCAGGCTCCACTGCCTCAAAGATCCTCCAGGCAGGCAGGACACTCTGCCCAGGCTCAAGGACATGTCGCTATGTGAAGTACTTCCAGTAGGAAAAGCCCTGCAACAAGGCCCAGTTATAACTGCGAAGCTGAGGGCCACTGCTCTGTCGGGAGGGAGGGAGGAAGGAAGGAAGGGCAGGGCTCGGGACAGACTGCCTGAAGGCGAAGCGGGAGAGCCTTCCTGCCGGGCGCGGCCTTCCTTCCCTCTCTACCCCAAGGTCGCCACCACTCCCGCTCTCCCCGTCCGGGAAGCAGACATAACAAGCCTCTCACCCGCGCGTGGACCGTCCCCATCGCTCCGTAGAGCCGCTGTCGCCGGACTCGAGGAGCAAAAGCGGAGGAAGGCGATACCAGAGGAGTGTCAGAGCCGGACAGTGCTGGAGGGCGCCATGACAGGACCGCCGCCGGCCAAGCCGCGCCCCTCGGGCGCCTGGGATTGGTTGGGGCGCAGGCGGAAGAGGCGGGGCTTCGCTAAGCGAGAGCGAAACGGAGACCCTAGAGATAGGAAACTAAAGAGGACGAGAAGGGATTTGTTGTTGTATTGTCGAAGGCTTTCATGGCCGGAATCACTGGGTTGTTGTAGGTTTTTCGGGCTATATGGCCATGTTCTAGAAGCATTCTCTCCTGACGTTTTACCTGCATCTATGGCAAGTATCCTCAGAGGTTGTGAGGTCTGTTGGAAGTAGGAAAATTGAGTATATATCTGTGGAATGACCAGGGTGGGACAAAGAACTCTTGTCTGTTGGAGCTAGGTGTGAATGTTTCAACTGGCCACCTTGATTAGCATTTGATGGCCTGGCAGTTTTTTGGTGTGGCTTGTTAGTGCCTTTTCTAGATGTCCTAATCATCCACAAACCAGATCAACAATTGGGTTACACAGTTTACAGAAAACACACACAGATATCTACATAAAAGCTCCAACTATCACCCAAGTAAAAAAAGAAACACCATTAAAGTCTTGGCAGACCCTGCAAAAAGAATCTGCGAACCCCACCTCCTCCAAAATGAACTGAACCACCTAAACTGGGCTTTACAGGCCAGTGGATACTCCACCTCAGACATCAAAAGAGCTGCAAGACCAAGAAGCCATGAGAGTAAAGACAAAGATCCACCCAGAGGAAAAGTGTTCTTGCCATACATCAAGGGAACCACTGATCCCAAAGGGAAGCTGATGAGGAAACACAACATACAAACTATGTACAGACCCACCAAGAAAATCCAACAATTGCTACATTTGGCAAAGGACAAGAGGGATCCTCTCACTTCTGCAGGAGTCTACCGTATACCATGCAGCTTTGGACAAGTCTACGTAGGGACCACCAAACGCAGCATTGCCCAAACACGAATAAAGGAACATGAAAGGCACTGCAGACTACTTCAACCAGAGAAGTCAGCCATAGCAGAGCACCTGATGAACCAACCTGGACATAGCATTTTATTTGAGAACACAGAAATGCTGGACCACTCCAACAACCACCATGTCAGACTACACAGAGAAGCCATTGAAATCCCCAAGCATGGGGACAATTTCAACAGAAAGGAAGAAACCATGAAAATGAACAAAATCTGGCTACCAGTATTAAAAAACTCAAAAATTACTTGAAACTGCATTAGGGGGTCAGTATAGTAGACTCAATGTGTTGTCTAAGGCTTTCAAGGCCACAGTCACTGAGTTGCTGTAAGTTTTTTTTTGGGGGGGGGGGGGGAGGGCTGTATGGCCATATTCCAGTAGTATTCTCTTCTGACATTTTGCTTGCATCTGTGGTAAGTATCCTCAGAGGTTTGTTCAGAGGTCCCTCCCCAAAGATCTTAGACAGGCCCCTACATTGGCAGTCTTCAGAAAGAACTTGAAGACCTGGCTGTTCCGATGTGCTTTCCCAGAATAGGAAAGCTCCAACACCAAGTCCCATAAGCACTTTATTAGAACCAAGATTGCTGCACACCGCACACTGCACTTGCCCTATAAGCCTTATATGCCACCTGTCAAATCAGCACTTTTAATCCTGTACCCATTACTCTGGCCCGGCCCAGTTTTATTGTGTCTTAGTGTATTGTTTATTGTGTTGTCTACACTGCTTTAATTGTTTTTAATTTGCCTTAGGTTTTGTATTGTTATATTGTGTGTTGAGGCCTTGGCCTTTGTAAGCCGCATCGAGTCCTTCGGGAGATGCTAGCGGGGTACAAATAAAGTTTAATAATAATAATAATAATAATAATAATAATAGGCAAGTGGAGTGTATAGATCTGCAGAATGTCCAGAATGGGAAAAAAGAACCCTTGTCTGTTTGAAGCAAGTGCAATTAGCTAGCTTGATTAGCACTGAGTAGCCTTGCAGCTGCAAAGCCTGGCTGTTGTTGCCTGGGGGCATAAGTTGTTTCCTAATTAATTCTATCATAAAAATATGGTTATACCATAAAATATGGGGAAAAGTTGATTAAACTGCAAAAACTTGGTTTTGCAGGGCATCCTACAGCACATTTTGTTATAGCTTTTCAATGAATATTCATAGTCTCAACCAATTCAACATAGTTTGTGACAGCCACAAAAATAAAGTTTGTGAAGTATTACCACTTCTTTCAAAGTAAGGACCACACGATTAAATAGGAAATAGCACTTTCAAACCAGGAACAGAACGTTTTTCAAAATTTCTTAGATAGTGTTATGAATTACATTATAACAATCTACACTGACCCTATAATATGAATCTACATTGACCATATAGTGCTGTTTCAAACTGCATCATAGGACAGTGTAAATGGGGGCCACATCTAAGTGAGCATATATTAAAACCTATCACTCCACCTCATATCAGACCTAAGTCAGAAACAGCAGGAGGCGCTGCCTTATTTCTGCATTGCCCCTTTGCTCAAAGACTGAATCTACACAGCAGTGAACTGCATTATATGGCAATGTAGATGGGGCCTAAGAGGCTGAAGTTCTTGGTTGTGTTGACAGTTCACTGCCATCGAAATAGTGCATTTTTAAAGAACTCTATACACACGGATAAGCATTGAACTATTTCTTGGCATGCCCCTGCAGAAAATGCCACACGCATACTTTCCTTTGAAATGTAAAAATATGAAAATGGGGAGTGAGTCACGTTTTTTTGTGGCAGGGAAAGATAAAACACTGAACTAAGCCAATAAAATTGTGCAATAAACTTATCGCATGATAAAAGTTTGTTGTATCTACAAGGGGATGGATCTTAAGCCTGCCTTCAGGCGCCGGCCAGGAACATTTGTGACATTGCAACTGAAGGTTCTCCTTCATTGACCCCTGCAATCCCAAGGAAGGTGGATAACCTTTATAGGATTGATTTACCCTCATCAAGTTGGATAGCTAGACCGCCTATCCCTAATACGGTTATAGCCGAGGTAGTGAATGGTCAAAAGGGCAAGAAGTTAAATCCTACCCCTTCTGATAAAGAAGGAAGAAAGGTGGACGCTATGGGTAAAAAGGCCCACATGGCCGCTGGACTCTTCACTAGGATGGCTCATTATGCCACTTATATGAGCGCCTATCAGACTCATTTATGGAATAAAGTGATCCCATACATAGACCTCATTCCAGAAAACGAACAACGTTTCCCACGAGCATTCCACTCAGAAGCTCTACTTTTAGCAAAGTACCAAAAGGACTTCGCCAAACATATGGCTGAAACTGCTGGGAAGATTTTCAGTAACGCTACTTCAATAAGAAGGCATGCTTGGCTACGTGCGTCAGCTCTATCGGAGGACTGGGGAGAGTGGAAGGTTTATGCGTTCCCTCCGTTTCCCCTCTTACATCGGGTGGTATCGAAACTAGCCCAAGACCAGGCTCAAGGGATCCTAGTCACCCCATGGTGGCCCAGACAACCATGGTTCTCCCTAGTAATGGAAATGTCCCAAAGGATTTTCAAACCACTTCCTCAGAGGGAAGACTTGCTGACAGAGAAGGACGGCCAGGTGTTATACCCGGATGTCCAGAATTTGAAGCTAACGGCTTGGCGTATATTTCCAGCCCAGTAAAATTAATTATGGAAGCAGCCCAAAGACAATCCACAAGAAGATCATACATCTATAAGTGGTCGAGATTTTCGAAGTTTGCAGATGTTGCACAAAGAGGAACAATGATTGGTAATTGGTAGAGAGGCTTTCAGTATGCCTGTCTTATGAAGCTAAAGTATTAGGGGACCCTTAGTATATTACTCAATCAGAAAGGTAAAGTTCCATTGATTTCAACAGAAAAATATATATGTCTAATCCCAACAAGAAACAATCAAAGACATTTAACGTTGTCTGCTAAACATGGGTTTTTTGTCAGGTCACTGGGGCTTGGACTAAGAACTTCATTACTTAAGCCTCTGAAGTTGGGATCAAGTCAGGCTATAGTTTGGGAAAGAAATGAGCTTTTAAAATGCAATAGTCAAATACTTTCCCATATACTTGCACACCTATGTATGTAAAATGGGAAGATAGAGCCATATGCACTATTCTGAGCTATGGTAACTCAGTGCTATGGAATCATGGGAGCTGTAGTCTTGGAAGAACTTTTGCAAAGAGTACTGGTGCCTCAGCAAACTGCATCTCCTGGGATTCCACAGCATTGAGCCATGGCATTAACTTTATAATGTAGATGCAGCCAATAGGTTTGGAACAGAGTATGTTGGTCTTTAAAAACAATTTGTCCCCAGATTACAAAACAAGAGCCAGCATGGAGTAGTGGTTTGAATGCTGGTCTGAGACTAAATTTCATTTTTAAAAGCCCCGCAAAGTGCTATTTTCCATAGTCTATTAATTTATATCAGAATCATAAATATATATAGTTTTTGAGAAGCCGAAGAAAGAACCCTGGACTCTGGGCATAGTTTTTACGGGGACAGCACTAATCCTTTTTATGTGTGTACACACACACTTTGCACTCATTTCAACCTCCCCCCATTAGTAGTTATCTTCATTCTGCCTGGACAATTTTTCCCAAACAACACAGAATACAGCAGCAAACAACTCAGAAGCAGCTCAAGAGGCATTGATAAGATTTATAAAAAGAGAGGAGAGGGTTCTCTGAGGTGGTACTGTTAAAAGAAAGTATGTTATGATCAGTTTGCTGTTATAAGTAGACATGGGAAACAGTATATTTTATTTTGTTGCCTTAAAAAGATCAGTAATTGTAACAATACTTCTATTAATTCATTTTGGAAATACAGTCAAGATTTTAGAAAGAGTTAAGTACAACACTTTTCACAAAACAAACTGTTAAAGATAGGTCTTGGATCAAAAAGCACCAACATTTATATAAATAAATCAAATTCTGCACTATTATAGTGCACGGGGAGCCTTTTAAAGTAGTTCCATTTCTTCCTGAAACACAGCACTTCTTTTGGTTTTCATTAGCAAGTCACAACCAAAAGACTGCCTAAATGTTTGGACAAAATTAAATTTACTCAAAGTTGACAATTAAAATAATCTGAAATACCATACTTCCTGCTCCATCTGAGCATTAATGTTTTGCCAGTTTATAAGCAATCTCACAGGTAACAAGCAATCCCCTAAGCAAATTCTATTTGGTTGATGCTTTGACAGTTTTAACAAGAAGATAATTTAATACAATTATCATAAGAGAGCATTAAAACAGTCTTACAAGTATTTGGGGGGGGGGGGGGGGAGAAATGGGACACAAGTATTTATAACAATGATCTGATTTTTGAAAACAGGACTGAAATCTGGCACCATAAATAAATGTTCCTATCACTTCAAGCACTGAATTTGTGAAGTAAAGAATAACCATGTATTGCTACCAACTATTTCAGAGAGAAATGATTTGCTATATTCCCAACATGCGCTGTTCAAAATTAAAACAAAATTGAAAAATAGTATATTTTTCATTTTATCCTATTGACAGCTATGAGTACAAGAAACTTAAGGCCCTAACTAATAAATTATTGGCACCTTTTGACATTTTTGTCAATACAACCAGACTAAAAATGATTTGAATGTAACGTAACACAGGACAGAATGACTACTGTGATTATTTTATGGATTTCACATGCATTTCTCTTTTCAGAGTTTTGCTTTATACATTTCCTGTAGTTCTTGTAAATCTGGAAACAAATAAGAGCAAATGAAGCCTTCTGAGTTCCCAAAATTTCATGTCACGTAGCATCTGTGTATTAATTATGTGTCCTGATGATATTTTCAGTCATGTTCTTCCTTACTAGCTTCCGTTAGTGATAAAGGCTGTAAACTAGCTTCTCAAGTAGGATATTTTATAATCTATTCTTGTTTACTGGGAATTAATATAGCCCTTAAAGTAGTCCTTCACATATCCATCACACTGAAATCAGGGTTAGCTTTTAGCTTCTGTTAATTCCCAAAGTTATTCTGGGAATTACATGCTGTTTCAACAGAAAAACAAATGTTCTGTCAACAGAAACAGTGCTCCTACATGATGATTCTGAAAAAGGATGCCTTGCAATAGGGAGTGTAACCAAGATGATACTTTGTATCCATGCAACACATTTAGACATAAGGCAATTGAAAGGATTCAAGAAACTTCCAAAATGTTCCCATATGCGACATCCCCTTAAGTACAAAGTGTTTTTCTTAAGTGCTAACAGCATTATAAAGACAAATAGAAGAAAATCTATTTTAAAAGTTAAATATGATAAAAATCTATATTTTTCCTAAGAGTGCTTGTCCCAATATGAGCAGAAGAAGGTTCATTTTTTCCCTGCTGAAACATCTTGTTTTGGGCAGACAGTGATCTATTGCACTAGGATCTTTTTAATCCTAAAACAGTTATCAGGAATCTAGACCAGAGCTGCACATTGATCTTTCCACACACGATTCCTCCAAGGCAATTAGTCATCTATTGTAAACAAAGTCTTCCAAGAGATTGTTTGGCAAGATGCTAGGAGAAAATGTGCCTCCTCCACTGAAATTTGCTTATCTGATGCTGCGGTTTGTGAATTAGTCTTCAGAAGCAGTCTGGAAGCTCTTCTCAGAGGAAGAGTCAAAATCTACTTCCACCCCAGTTTCTTCAGGATTTATGAAAAAGGGATGAATAGAGGCAAATCCTTCATTTAAACCACCTGCAAGTTCCTTCTTAGCTGATTCTTCACAGTAGGGAAGATCCCAGAGCCACTCCTCAAGATGTGAAGAAGAATGGGATATTTTAGGAGGGCAAGAGGATGACAGAAGATTTGTGTTCACTGGCTCAGTCTGGCATTTTCGAAGCACCATATCACTTTCTTTACTGCAAAGGAAACAGATAACAATTTTTCAGCAATATTATTTTTTGGTTATACATAAAGATGGGGTAAAGTCCCCATGTGTGCCAAGAAATGGCTGAAAATATATTTTTAAACAGAAAAATGTTCACGAAAGATCTATCTCTATGTAGTAAAAAAAAAAAATCCAATGAGTTTCAATGATCTGCAACATCTATATATATAAAAATGCTCAGTGCATAATGAGTACCTTATAAACAAAAGAACCAATGAACAAAATCACACCAAATCTGGCAACAAAACGTCTCACTACACAAGGAGTGACCATCACTCAAAAAATAATGATTTTGTCATTTGGGAGTTGTAGTTGCTGGGATTTATAGTTCACTTACAATCAAAGAGCATTCTGAACGCCATCAACGATGGAATTCAACCAAACTTGGCACACAGGACTCCCATGACCAACAAAAAACACTAGAAGGGTTTGGTGGGCATTGACCTTGGGTTTTGGAGTTGTAGTTCACTTACGTCTAGAGAGCACTGTGGACTCAAACAATGATGGATCTGGACCAAACTTGGCAGAAGCACTCAATACGCCCAAATATGAACACTGGTAGAGTTTGGGGAAAATAGACCTTGACATTTGGGACTTCACAGTTCACCTACAATCAAAGAGCATTCTGAACCCCACAAACGACAGAATCGGGGCAAACGTGCCACACGGAACCCCCATGACCAACAGAAAATACTTAAGGCCATCCAGTCCAACTCCCTTCACCAGGGCAAGAAAACGTAATCAAAGCCCTCCTGACAAAGAGCCATAGATATAGATAGATAGATAGATAGATAGATAGATAGATATTATTCACACACAGAGAGATATAGTATCATAGATTTGAAAGGGACCCCTAAAGAAGGACAACTATATGTCACATGTTCCAGAGTAGGCAAACCAGACACTCTCCACATCAACACTGACAAAGAAACAGCAAGAAATACTGTTTACCCACAAGCATAAAGAAATTATATATATTAGAAACCAACACTTTCTCATTATTTTATTTTCCAGATCAACAGACTGGGCAACAGCAACGCGTGGCAGGGGACAGCTAGTATATATTAAAAAATCACTGTACTGAATCTACAAAAACTTGCACAGGTAAATCGACTTTTCTGCTTCCTGTCCCTGTCCCTCAAACTTCTGTGTCCTCCGAAAAGAGGCCACTGGATGTAGTGAATGTGGGACCTCTCCATCCCACTCAAATCCCTTAATCCACAAGAACTTTTAAGGGTTGAGGGATCATAGAATCATAGAGTTAGAAGACACTTCAAGGGCCATCCAGTCCTGCCACGCATCCCTCTTTTCCCCTAATGATTTTGATAAAACCAAAAAGCAGGTATCTGGCTACTTGCAGTTTTGTATTTTGGGGGAACTGCAATCCACAAGTGAGTCCCAGGGATTTAAAATCACACTTCATATCCCACAAACTTTTTGCTGTTGTGTACAAATGCATCTAAAACCTCTTAAATTCTTACATCTAACGATTTTTCATTTTTTTTTTGTTTTCCTTAAAGGAAAAATGCAGCTCATTGCTCTGATACTTTCATTTGAGCTATGATAGGCAAGGCAGAAAAACAGGGTTAGATGTGATACTCAAGAAACACAAACATGTATCTTGTTTTGTAGTTAGCAAAAAATCCACTTGCAGACATCACTTAAAAAATTAGTAACTGAAATAATACATGAAAGGACAAAATATACAAGCATTGCTTTGTAATGCTATATATCCAGACTATATCTCACCATTATATACCCAATAACAGGGCCAAAGTGCATGTAAATAATGTATATGACTATCTTAAAAAAAACAGATACCTGTTTAAAGTGAGGAAAAAAAGCTACAATGTGTAGAAAAGGTTAAATGATTTGTCCCAACAAAGCACATATAAGCAACATGAAATATACCTGGGAATACTTAGTAGTCTTTCCCTTGCTTTGGAATACACAGTACCCATAATTTGACTGAGTTGCTCTTGCATCCATCGCACATCATCAGGAATATCAGGAAACCAGTCAACTAATCTGTAGAGATAATAATGTTTCAGATTTGTGAGAAAAGCCATTTGAAATCAAAAGAGGAAACAAACTATTCTTCTAAAGTTGCTTCTTGACTACATTATGTTTCATTTCAGTCCTTTCCAGCATTATTTCTGGTCGTGTAATGTGTTTACTTTACTATCATTCTCTTTCTACAAAAATAGTTTTTTGGGAAAAATAAAACCAAAGATACCTCAAGTGAACAAAGCTGTTGAAAAATAAGCTCCTTTTTACAAAATCGTTTTATGCCTGTGCAGCTCACTTTTCCTTCTTATCATTGCTCCAGCTAACAGGGGTTTTTTTTAGCCACAAAGAGAAGATGGTGAAGGGGAGTATGGATAAGTACATATTTTATGTCAAAATATGGATCCCTTCTACACACAGGCACAAAATGCAGCTTGGCATAAAAATATTGGTTCCAAGCTGCATGGTGGCCACAAAAAGCTTCCCTAAGCCACTTCCATGGGTGGACACCAGCCCGACAGATTACCTGGGAAGGAATCCCACTGGAGCATTGCAGCACACCCAAATATCTGGGAGTCACTCTGGACCATGCTCTGACCTACAAGAAGCACTGCGTGAACATCAAGCAAAAAGTGGGCGCTAGAAACAATATCATATGAAAGCTGACTGGCACAACCTGGAGATCACAACCAGACACAATGAAGACATCTGCCCTTGCACTATGCTACTCTGCTACTGAGTATGCATGCCCAGTGTCGAACACATCTCACCACACTAAAACAGTGGATGTGGCTCTTAATGAGACATGCCGCATTATCACGGGCTGTCTGCGCCCTACACCACTGGAAAATTACACTGTCTAGCCAGTATTGCACCACTTCACATCCGCCGGGAAGTAGCAGTCAATAGTGAAAGGACCAAGGCAGTGACATCTCCAGCTCATCCCTTGTTTGGGTATCAGTCAGCACATCAACGACTTAAATCAAGAAATAGTTTTCTAAGATCTACAGAGACACTCGCTGGAACACCTCAGCAAGCGAGAGTCCAAAAGTGGCAGGCTCAAACCCAGAACCTCAATCAAAAGTCTGCTCCAGGCACAGTCAGCCCATTGTATGCTAATCAAGGTGGTCAGTTGAAACATACACACCTAGCTCCAGCAGACAAGAGTCCTTTGTCTCACCCTGGTCATGCCACCGATATATAAACCCTTTTCCCTAGTTCCAACAGACCTCACTACCTCTGCGGATGCTTGCCATAGATGCAGGCGAAAAGTCAGGAGAGAATGCCTCTAGGCCATACAGCCCGAAAAAACCTACAACAACCCAGATTAGGAGGTGTTTATTTAGAATGTGTATAGGCTGTATGTTGTAGATAAAGGCGTAATGGTTACTTTTGTATATAATAAAATATTTTTATAATAGCTTTAATTTAATTTTGTGTTCTTGTATTTTATAAGTTTTTTTTTCTTTTTTTGTATGTTTGAATAAAATAATTTACAAAAAAAAGAAAAGAAATTCATTCCACTTGCACTTCCCATTATATTTGTAATAAAGAGATATCACTGGCACATCTTGCAATGTATTTTCAATTTTCTAAGAAAAATTTTCTAAGAAAATTTTCTAAGAAAAGCAAAGGTGGTCTGCAAATTAGGAATGTTTCTAAGAACTATTCAATGAGATATTGAATCATGTGAACAGATTTAAGTACCTAGGAAACGTGCATAAGGAATATTGTTCAACCTAGGGGCTATATTTGAATTTGGGAAGGATCTTGGGCGCTCACTGCAAAGGCTAAAAGCCTGGAGGAGACACAGCAAAGAGGACAAGGCCAGATGGAATCTGGATTATTTACTACCAAACACATGAAGCATAACTCGGTTCTATTGATATGCTTCAAGAATAAGCCTCCATGTAAAAGCTTCCAAATGTGCCAAGAACAGATTAACTTTATGCGTATCTATTCAAGCATTAGCTTTAGTACAACAGTGCCCAGGCTGTAAGACACGTGAATTTCATGCAACGTACTTCCTGAACTCAGGATTTAGTTCCACACAGCAGGTTTCTAAGCTTTGAAAACCTCTTACATGTTATCTCTGAAGAGAGATAATGCAAATAGGACCCAGGGGTTCCCAATTCTTGAACTATATAAAAAAAGATTTCCAATGAATCTCATCACACTCACCTCAAAGCTACAAAATATGCTGACTCAACTGGTAGGGTATATGGCAGCATCATATAGGACATCAGTCGCATTGGTAGAAATTTAGAAAGCTGGGCGTAGAGTCCACATTTTTCTTTACAAGCTTCCTGCAAAGCTGTCATTTATACAATCATTAATCTCAAAATGAACATAAAATAATGGCTTCTAGATTCTAGAAAAATGAACAAGCACTTTTTTCATCATTAATTGTCCATAAAAGGGCTTCTAATTCTAGAAATCAATGAATACTGCTGACTTCTAACATCTCTGTATACAAAAGTTCCAAGTCATCCCCAGTTCTATTATTTTAATTGGAAACAGATTTAGTTGACTCCCACTGAAACAGATACGACAACCAGCTCTGTTGTAGAAGAGACCCCATGGACCATCCAGTCCAACCCCCTGCCAAGAAGCAGGAAATTTGCATTCAAAGCACACCCAACAGATGGCCATCCAGCCTCTGCTTAAAAGCCTCCAAAGAAGGAGCCTCCACCACACTCCGAGGCAGAGAGTTCCACTGCTGAATAGCTCTCGCAGTCAGGAAGGTCTTCCTAATGTCTTTTCTTGTAGTTTGAAGCCATTGTTCCACATCCTAGTCTCCAGGGCAGCAGAAAACAAGCTTGCTCCCTCTTCCCTATGACTTCCCCTTACATATTTATACATGGCTATGTCTCCTCTCAGCCTTCTCTTCTTCATGCTCTGCTCTTTAAGCCGCTCCTCATAGGACTTGTTCTCCAGACCCTTGATCATTTTAGTCGCCCTCCTCTGGACACATTCCAGCTTGTCAATAATAATAGTCTGACCTTTAATGGGTCTTCAAGGCATTTCTGACATTTCTCTAAGGCTAAGAGTTTATGGTTTCCTCAAGGCCACCCAGTGAGTTTTAATGTCTGAGCAGGGTTTCAAGTCTTGTGCCCTGCAGTTTAGCCCAATATTCAAATCACTACACCATGCTCACTCTGTACTGAATTCCCTCACTGAGCTGGAACTTACAACAACAGAATTTTGGCTGGATTGTGGCAATTGTCTTTTGTAGCTATCATCAAGCTCTTTTACCTTTGCGAAGTCTTGGAGGTAGTTTCTCATAAATGGTTTTATCCAGTGGCCAAGGTGATAATTTTAGCTGCTCCATAAGCATGTCTTCATTTTCCATTTCTTTTTTCCCTTGATACAGTTCAATGGGAGGTTTATCCGTGTAATTTGGTATCTGTACATATTCCCAATGGCCTTGCCTTGTTAAAGACAAGTCAACAAAGACTGAATCCTGCAGTATATCTGAAGGGATGAAAGAATGATAGAATGTTAAGTGTCCTTAATGCAGCACCAAGAGAACTTAAACATTTGTGACAGTCCAACTTTCCAGTCAAAGATATAAACTTTCAAATTTTGAAATAAGAGGTTCATATGTTCCGGAACGAACTAGCATTGAGGATGCAGCACTGCCATCTAGAATTTTCTAAATGTATTAAAACTAGTCGCTAATCACTGGTAAAGTGGAGGTCTTATACTACTACTGTTATAGTAAGAATGGAGTTGTGTTAGCCTCAGCAATTTTAACTGGTCCATAGGAATACAGACTATATAGTTAGAGAAGAACTTTGATAACATAACAGTCACAATCACATCCTAGTTATGATCTTTTAAAATTCTTCATATAACACTATGTAACAAAATTGGAAAATTGTTCTGCTCCTGGTTTGAAAGTGTTATTTCCTGTTTAACTGTGCAGTACTTACTTGAAAGTAGCTGTTATACTCCAGAAACTTTGTTTTTGTGGCTGAGGGTAATACTATTATTTTCTTTCTGTCTAGGCACTTTGTTTGTAATTTTCCTTAATGTAAATAAGCCATTTTCAGACCACAAAAACAAAGTTTTTACAGTTTAATAAACCTATTCCATGTTTTTATAATATAGCCCATTAGGCAATGACACTTATAACCCAGGAACAAAGATTGTGTTACATAATGTAATAGTTGCATTCCCTGTCCCTTGGAACAGTCCTCATAACTCTGAGAAGCAGGTGCATGGGTGGGTGAAGGCATGAGAGTGAGGAGGCTTCCTTTAGCTGCCACCAGCTGAGAGATGCCTCATATGTCTGTCAAAAAGTTGTGCAGGCAGGTGAGCTTTCACCCACCCACACGCATGATGAGGAGAGCTATAGGGGCACGCACGTCTGCCAGCAATCAAAGAAGGCCCTGGAGCTCTTGCCTGCCTGAAAATTTGAAGACAAAATTGATAATATGCAACAAAGCATAACAGCATGCAGCTTTTTGGAAGTGTATGGCCCTAAAAAAAGGATATTCTGTGCAATCAGCAGTATACTCTGTTATTTTTAATGTAACACGCCAGCTAGCCTACTGCTTTAGTAATTTTATGCTCAGTTTTCATGTCCTTGAAAAAAAACATGCTACTCATACACACACAGAGACACACACACATATATATGGACAAAACCTGTCACTAAGAGCAAACAGGGTAGTAGCTCCTGGTAAGCTTAGCATTATCATCCGATATGCAATTAAAACTGAAGAAGCAATTCTACTTTCTCAGATTCTATGCAGGCAATGCTGGGTTCCTATTGCTTCTGGTCTACAAACCATGCTAACAGGGCTAACAAGTTAAAAATCCAAAATCATTTTCGTGGAGAGGGGCACAGGGCTTCCTTCCTTGACTTCATTCATGGGGATGACAATATGGTAGTGTTTCTCAACCTTCCCAATGCCATGACTGTTTAATACAGTTACTAATGTTGTGATGATCCTCAATCATAACATTATTTTCGTTGCTACTTCATAACTGTAATTTTGCTACTGTTATGAATTGTCATGTAAATATCTGATATGCAGGATGTATTTTCATTCACTGGACCAAATTTGGCACAAAGACCCGATATGCCCAAATTTGAATACTGGTGGGGTTGGGGGGATTGATTTTGTCATTTGGGAATTGTAGTTGCTGGGATTGATAGTTCACCTACAATCAAAGAGCATTCGGAACTCCACCAAAAATGGAATTGAACCAAACTTGGCACACAGAGCTCCCATGACCAACAGAAACTGGGAGGGTTTGGTGGGCATTGACCTTGTGTTTTTGGGAGTTGTGGTTCACCTGCATCCAGAGAGCAATGTGTACTCAAAGAATGATAGATCTGAACCACTCAATATCCCCAAATGTGAACACTGGTTAAGTTTGGGGAAAATAGACCTTGACATCTGGGAGTTGCAATTGCTGGGATTTATAGTTCACCTACAATCAAAGAACACTCTGAACACCACCAACAATAGAATTGGGCCAAATTTCCCACACAGAACTCCATGCCTTGAAGGGACTCAATGGTGTGAACCTTCTTCCAGCATCGCAGGCTCTCCCTTGCCCACACATGCGCACTACGCTGCCATGCACCAAGCATGCCTGCTCTCCCCTCCCCACTTGGGCTGAGAGGCCAGCCAATCACTGAGGAGGAGGGCTTTTGGTGGGAGAAGGACAGGCAGAGAGATCTTCAGACTTCTCTGCCAAAGGAATTCCTAAGGTCATCAGAAATATATGTTTTCTGATGGTTTTTCGTAACCTCCTGAAACCCCCTTGCGACCCCCAGGTTGAGAAATGTTGCAATATGGGAATAGATTATCCTCTAATGCCCATATCACAGGAAGTGTAGGTCAAAGCCAGCATTTTAAAACGGATTCAAAAACAGTATGAGAGCCAAGGGAAATGATATCATATAACATATTTCAGTAAATTCTAGAATCAACAAACAAATTAACTGAATATTTAATTTTTTAAAACATTTGTTTTAGATGTGTTACAGTAATCCCATCTGGCTGTAATACAAGACTTGAGTGTCAATGTATTTTGCAACTGCAGATCTCAATACATTTGCAGATTTGATTTTTGTGGATTTGATTATTCACTTATTTGATTACAATGATCACTAAAGGTCTTGCAATGTGACTTCATGGTCAGCTTCAGCTGGAAGTAGATCACAGTAATAGCACAGAACCTAGAGATTCCTAAAAAGAACACGCCTCAGGTGCAATTTAATGGTATACTTCTGGTGAAAATTGATCATAAGAGTCAGATGGGAAAAGCTAGATATTCTAGCAATGTTCAGGGGAAAAATAGCAGAGATTTTTCACATTTGCAGGAGTCCTGTACCCCCAATCCCAGTGAATGTGGAGGCCTGACTAAATTACCAAATATGCTTGCCTCTGTTCCCTAACTGTTATAGAAATGAAATAACATACAGTGACATACCATTTTCTCTCAGGTACCTAAGAGCATCTGAATATCCTTGCTCACAAATTTCTCCAAGTACCTGAAAAGAAGGTTACACAATATTTGTAAACTGAAGAAAAAGATTTAAAGTGCTGGAGTAAAGATATTAATATAAACATTTTTTATAGATGACATAGTTGTGAATGTGAATGATAACATATTGCACGACATCAGATGAATCTATCTTTCCACATTTACAAAAATGTTAAATATACAAGGCATTCTTGACTACTACCATTCTTTTGTAAGTATACACTAACACATATGTTAATTGACTTCACTTTTGATTTCGTAAAGTAGATGTTGAATATGATGCAATACGGTGAAGAAAAATCACAATAATGCATGCATGGCGGACTGTTCTCACTGTTGACCATTTTCTCAAACACCAGTCAATTAAATATGCAATTCTCCCAAGGAGTCGTTCCCCGCAAGGTTAGTCCAAAATTTGGTTCTCCAAAAGGATAACCAGTGATACAGCAAAAACCACCAGGCCACCTAGTATTGCTAGTTTCAGAATCCTACACAAACCTAAAAAGAAAACAGAACATTTAGAAACTACACAATTGAGACATTTTAAAGAAAGATGTACATAAATATGCAGTTTCTAGATATCAGAATCCTATTTAACATGTATCTTCATTTGGTGCATCCAATGTGATACCAAATATCCAACTATATATATCAGGCTGAAACACACTACATAACTGTAGCCATGCTAGGGACTAAAAAAGAGAGATAGAAGGACTCCAAAGTCTGCAGAACTTCCCAAAATTTATCAGATACAATTCTGTCTGCTGTTTTTGACATTCAAAGCTACTGATTCTTTTATATGCACCAATTTGGGAAAATACCTCTTCTACTACAGAGGATTAGCCCATTTAAAGCTTTTTGTAGCTACAGGCATGACACTGCGCTAAATTTTCTGCAACACATTTTTATGTTCTGTACCAGTCAAGACTCACATAGTGCTTCTGACATACAATATCTATAACCCTTGAATGGTGTCATCCTGGACTTCTACCAACCCTGTCTGGATATGCTAGTGTTGTCAGAGTATAACACAAAATCTTGCAATACCAGCCTTGAATTTATTTCTGTGTCAACTCACATCAGAGTTTGGAAGTATGAAGTTACAAAAAACATACTGCCTACATCTAGCTATTTTTGATGGAAGCAAAATAGGCAATAGTTGGATCTATGTGAAATATAATGGAGTTTGGAACTGCATGATATGGTCAGTGTAGACCAGGCATGGGCAAACTTAGGCCCTCCAGGTGTTTTGGACTTCAACTCCCACAATTCCTAACAGCCTCAGGCCTCCTCCTTTTCCACCTCAGCCAGTGACCGAGGTGGAAAAGGAAGAGGCCTGAAGCTGTTAGGAATTGTGGGAATCCAAAACACCTGAAGGGCCCAAGTTTGCCCATGCCTGGTGTAGACCCATATAATGCTGTTCAATGCAGTTCAAACTCCATTATATAGGTTTACACACTGACTATATTATGCAGTTTCAAACTGCATGTTATGGCAATGAAGATTCAGGCATAATTGAAAGAGTAATTTAATGAGTATCCATAACCCTTGCATGGTGTCATCCCAGACTTCTACCAACCCTGTCTGGATATCTTGTTGTTGCCAGAGTATAAAACAAGATCTTGCAAGACCAGCCTTGAATTTATTTCTGTGTCAACTCACATCAGAATTTCGAAGAAGTTACAAAAAACATACTGCCTAAATCTAGCTGTTTTTGATGGAAGCAAAATAAGCAACAGTTGGATCTATGCTGCCATATAATGGAACTGCGTGATATAGTTAGTGTATATCAGGCATGGGCAAACTTGGGCCCTCCAGATGTTTTGGACTTCAACTCCCACAATTCCTAACAGCCTCAGGCCTCTTCCTTTATTGTCATAATGAGTAACAGTTTCTGGTTGCTTTCAGAAAGGTCATTTTGAGGGAATTTCAATGTGATTTCTTTTTTTTGGGGGGGGGGGTTAAATTTTATGCCATTTTCATTTATTTTCAAGATTTTTCTTTCAAAAACAATAGAAGATAGTAAAAAAGTAACAAGCACATAACCAACAATGTAAAAACAGTGAACTGAAAAACAGCCAAAAAATTCCTTCCAAATATTATAATGTGTAGCAGGAATAAATTACTCGAAAAATAAGTTTCCAAGTTCTGAGTCCAGGACAGCAGTTGAAAAAAGATATATGTCAACATTTCCTCACAAGTTGAATCTATTTCACTGAAAATTCACTACAACTCCTTTGGAAAAACTGAAAAATATACCAAGAATGACCGATACGCTAAGTATATACTCTCATAACGGCCACCCTCCAATTCATCATTCCCACCGGTTGCAAAGATCTTTAATCCTTCAATATATGGATCAGATATGTGTATATGGATCAGATATATATACGTGGGGTGGGGGTGAGCCAGTATTGTGTGGTGATTTTGAGTGTTGGACTAGGACACTTCCACAGTCATATAACCCAGAATATCAAGGCAGATAATCCACAATATCTGCTTTGAACTGGATTATCTGAATCCACACTGCCATATAATCCAGTTCAATGTGGATTTTATACAGCTGTGTGGAAGGGGCCTGAGAGACTAGGATTTGAATCCCCATTTGACCATGGAAAACCACTGGATGTTCTCAAGCAAGTCATGCTCCTCTGAACAAATATTGCCCAGAAATTACAGTGATAGGTTCCTTTTAGGGCTTTTAAAAACAAAAACAACTTAAGAGACATATAACAACAACATATGGATTAACACCACCACATTTAAAGTCCTTCTGTCCTGCAAACTTACATCCATAGGGAACACAAGGCATTCAATATGGTGATGTCAATCAATGGAGAAGGTATGTGTAGACATTGTTAGCCTAAGTACATGGATGCCATAACATAGGAAGGCTGCTGTTGCCAGGATTCACGTGGAAATCAAAATGTGTCTAATAGCTCTTAAGTAGTTTTTCAGGTCAAGGATTATACCTGTATAGGGTTGTATTTTAATCAGATTATCACTCTCTCTGTACGTGTGTACATGCAAATGCTGCACCTTATTGCTATTCAAGACTTTAACCTGCTCCCAAAATTCAAAGCAAGATAAACTTTAAATGGATATTCAAATAAAATAATTCTACCTTGCCACTTTGAGTCTCTTTTAAGAAAGGAATGCAGGATGATGATAATAATAATAATAATAATAATATGGATGCAGATAGATGATGAGTCACTTAAGGTAGCCTGCAAATTGGCATGAGACGGTTATGAAGTATCTTCCTAAATTTCAACTCTGATCTATCCACCCATGAAAAATAGTAGATATAATTAAAATAATTCACATAAGAATAAAATGCATTGGAGAACTGAAATGAATTCATTTTGCAATATGATAAAACCAAAAAAAGGACACTGAAGAAATCCCAAGTACACAAAGAGCTAATCTTGGGAAATCATAATGATTTCATGTAATTACACTGAACAGTATTTATACACTATACCTTTCTGGCATATGAATTGAATCAAAACTGCTCTAATCAACTGACCCCTAAAATACAAGGGTACCGCTTTTTATATTTGGCCTTTCTAATATTCTTAAGCTTACAACTTCCATCATAAGTTTTGATAGATCATACTAACAGATCTGGGGGATCAAAGATTCAGAAGGCTATTTACATTGTTTACTATTAAAAGGAGTTGCTTTCAGTGAATTTATTACAGATGAATTTACCACAGAGGGTCTCAAATTTGCGTATGCTCTTCCTGAGACAGTTTTGTATTTATATAGCTATCACACGGGAACACAGAAGTATATATGTTAAGACCTCTAATGAGAGAATTCATTTTGCAGAAAACAGAGAATATACATTACCTTGGGTTCTGGGGGGAAAAGTGCTTGAGTTAAACGATAGATGTTCCCTAAGCTAAATTGAATGCTGGTGTTGGTTAAATTCATTTCATGGAAGTTTGCAGAGTTCCCCTTGGGACAAATATCACACTCTCCAGAGAAAGGCGAAATTGTGATGGTATTCTTTGAGTTGTACTGAGGTAAGTTGTCACTTATTCCACCATCCACATAGCGCTTTAAAGTTGGGAGAAGGGGAGAGAAAAACAAGAAGACTTATTTCCATAAGTAAAAATTAGCTGGTTTACTTGATTATGTTACAGATGCCAGGAAGGACTGAGAGAGAAAAGATGTATGGCCTTGTGTTACTTTGATAGGCATAGTACTTAGGTGACACTGTATAACCACAAATAGATTTTGGTTTTAGGATTACAATGTGCAGGAGGCTGTTGAGTACCTGTCACAGACCCCATCTGTTTGTGACTTATATATTTTCACTATTTTGGGCAGACATGGATATTAGCAGCCTTCCAGATTGTTGTTATGCAATTCCCATCAGCTTTGCCAACGTAGCTAATGATAAGGAATGCTGGAAGTTGTAATCCATCACCTGCAGGACTACAAGATTCCCACTCTTGGTCTAATGTTTCATGATCTTTAATCTTCGGCTATGTCCATTACGGCTCAGTAATCTTATTCTACATGACCAAAGCTGACCCATTTACAAAGTTACTTGGAGTAGAGACAGGTATAGTACAAAAGATATATCTCAAGATGGCGTTCAGTGTCATTCAGAATATATAAGGATGCAGTTCTCAGTTAATATGCTTGCCCAGTAGCTTTTGCATCATGAAAAGCAATCGTATATTATCTCTTTTTGGATTACACAGTATGTCCATTTGAGGAAACAAAATGTCTATGGTCAGCAAAAATATAAACTTTACTTCTAGAAAATATTATAAGTCTCTTTGATCTTTCATTAGACTTACATTTTTCTTCCACTGCATTGTGGGATACTTTGCATCCCACAATGCAAGTGGGGTTCTATTTTTCCATTTTACAGGTCTTTTTTGTAATAATCACAACCTCCTCCTCCTCCTCTTTTTTCCCCACTTATGCACATTGCAGTTAAATAAGTGACATCACTAAGTGGAAAGCCAATTCAGAAAATGTGTAGAACATCAGGCATATCACGTTTGTAGTTGAAGTAAATCCTTTTAGATGACATAATTGTCCAGCCATAAGGACCAGGCAATCAGATTAACCTGACTCTATCCAAACCACAGATTTAGTGTAATATACTATTGAACATCTTGTATAGGATTTCCACTTTGAAAAAGTAGCAATGTGTTTAAATCAGTTTATTGCAAATTTCACCAAATCATTGTCTATTATTTGTGGGTGAGTTTTTAAAGGAAAGAACAAGCAAATAAAATCTCCATAAAAAAGAATAGGATTTGTTTTTATCTTCTAGCAGGTATACATGAATTCTTTGCATTATGTTTTCGTTCCTTTTACTAAAGTAAGAAGGACAAATCACACTAGCAAAGATCAACATTGGCATACTTTCTTTCACTCGAATTGCAGGCAGCCTTTAATAGGATTGTTGAAGTTCTAAGTATGGCCTTGAAATACACTACTTAAGAAAGGGCCTTAACACTCTTAAGAGGATAATAATTAATTACCATTTCATCTTTAAGATTGCCTCCTCATCTGGATCCTACACATACTTTCTAGTAATTAAACATATGAATGCAGTATACACATGTATGTATGTATAACACACTTTCAAAGATGGTTCACAGAATTCTAATATGATCATGATCCAGCAGCAGTAGACATATTCTTTTGTCCCACACTCAACATAAAATACATATTGAGATTCTTCATATGTACACTGAACACATATGCATTCTATTTCCTTAGTCTTCACATTTTTACTCGGTACACGTGCTGCTATTGTTAACTAACTTTATACTTTTTTTCTATGTAATTTTGATGATGTTGCTTGTTGTTTATGTTCTGGTTTTATTTTGCTGTAACATGTTGTCCGGGCTTGGCCCCATGTAAGCCACTCCGAGTCCCCATTGGGGAGATGGTGGCAGGGTATAAATAAAGATTATTATTATTATTATTATTATTATTATTATTAAATCCACAAGCATGTAGATAATTTCAACAGAAAGGAGGGAATCATGAAAATGAACAAAATCTGGTTACCAGTATTTATAAACTCGAAAATCAGAACAGTAAATAAAGAGCAACAGTCAAAAAGCAGGGGAATTCCAGACAAGAAACAATCAGGGACAGTTAACACCTCCCAACAAAGGACTCCCCCAGGCAGCAACCAGCCAGGCTTTGAGGCTGCAAGGCCATTAAATCCTAAGCAAGGTGGCCATTTGCAACATTCACACTTGCCTCAAGCAGGCGAGAGTTCTTTCTTCCAACCCGGACATTCCACAGATATATAAACCTCACTTACCTACATTCTAACAGACCTCACAAACTCTGAGGATGCCTGCCATAAATGTGGGTGAAACGTTAGAAGAGAATACTTCTGGAACATGGCCATACAGCCCGGAAAACTCACACTAACCTAGTTTAAAGTAGTTTTATTAAGAAGTATTAAGCATTTACCATAACAAAAAGTTTCTGAGAAACAGGCATATGTAGATAAAAATAAACAAGTACTTACCACTCCTCTAAATGAAGGTGGAATGAGGCCGCAATATATTGGCACAAATGAACTACAAAGCAAAGCCTGTGGAAAAAGAATAGTCAGTTTTACAACTCATTTCTGGTAGTTTAAACTAAGCTAAACTGAATGCTGGTGTTGGATGCACTAAATGAAGGTGCACGTGAAAAAATATTTGAATATCCAGAAACTCCATATTTAATGGGAACGATGTGGTCTTCCACTGATCTAAGGGAACAAACAGATCATTTTCAAAATCTGTATTTTGGAGGAACTCTTTCTAACCCGATTTGTCAATTGGAGAAACGTTATGTTCAATCAGGGTAGCTAGCTTTTCAGTAACACCAGGGATGTAGAAAAGAGACAAAGTGTCAGGATATTGAAAAATCTTTCTATTCAATCAAATGAATTTCTTTCTAATCTAGTCTTCTTCAGAGGAATACAACTATAAAATCACCTGCAGGGATTCTAAAAAGAGTGATTTCTGACTTTATGCTTGGAACTGATCCCTCTCATCTTCTCCATGGCTCCGTTCTACTAAGTTGTTCCATGCCAATGAGCTAGGTAGCATGGGAGCAGAGGGTGAAGGGGGGTGCGATTTCAATTGTCTTTCTCTACAATCTCCTCATATTTGTATGAATATGGATGTGCCTTTGTATGGTTAGAACAAGAGTATATAGCGCTGACACCCATTGTCACTTTTGGCATCCATCCCTCCTGGCTTTGGCTTCATTCATAGAACGAAGATATGGCTTTATAATTGCATGCTGGATTTTTATCCACAGGATGAAAACAGCTCTGCACTCTGTCCTAAGAGAAAAGGTAGAAATGCATGTACAAAAAAATAAAAAAGAACCCACATTGCCTACCCAGAGCTCCTGCACATTACAAATTCTACTGGAACCAGCCAACCTCCCGTATCTCATCACTACCCCTCTATAAAATGAATTTATTCAAAAGCAGAGCCCCTTAGGTCACACACTGCAGAAACATGTTGACCGTAGGTAAACCAACTATTCAGTAGCATCATTTCTCTGCCATTGCTAATATTCTTACTGAGAAGACCTGTACTGCCATCAGAAGAACACCCTGGTCTGCACAGGACCCTCCCTATGTGCTTTTAATATATGAAGTGAACTGAAGGGAGAGCAAGTATTTCCCTACCTACCATTGTGCATACTTTCAAAAGGAAACAGGCTTTCCATACTGTAAAGGACGTCAAGCTTAATAGTATGCTAGGTAAGAAAGTTGCAAACAGTGAGGCCGCCATGTAGTCCAGTGCTATCTCCACATACAAAATAGGTTAAGTTGAACTTTTAAGTAAGCCAGAAAAGGTACATTTTTAAATGTAACTTCTGCCATTTTTAAGGGTTTGGATAGCATAGGGAGGAGTTAACACCCTTGTTTTGCTGTCTGTGTCCCTATTCAAAAGATTCACCTCACTTTCTTACCTTATAACAATGGGATTTTGAAAAATTTGGGTCATTGTGGAAACAAGGATAGGTGATAAAGCTATAGGTGATAAGACACCCCTTTCCAGTGATATATCTTATAGGGGGAATTTCCCTTTCAATTGATAGATTTCCTCTCCTCACTGTCTCAGGGACAGAAAGTGAGATAAAAACTTTCTAAGGACACAGACAAAAAAAAGCCCACACAGTGGATCTAACCCCACACCAAACTAAACAAAAGTAAAACAATAAAATTTGAAAGGAGTTCTACTTCAAATGCAAATGAGAAAGATGCTTGTCTTAACATACTATTTATTTCTACCTGTGTATTGTTAATGCTTAAATCGTTTCAAATATTGCAAAAGGCCCGAGGCATGCTGTTGACTGGTGCACAGTCTCCCAGATCACCTAGAGACACTCCCAACCCCTAACGTTTATAATTAAGGGTTGGATATAAGTCAAATGTTTGTAACGTGGGGACTGCCTGTATTTGACAGAGACTGGGGGATGGGGTGGGGGGACTTTTGCTACACCCATCCAATTTATGTATACTGACAAGGAGAGTTCTTTGTTTAGACCTAGCTAATGAAATGTGTTGTTTTCTTTATGTTAATAATAGGAAGATACAGTAATCTAAACTTTCAATTGAATGGACTTTAAGTAACTGCAAAATGTAAAGGTATTTAAAGAGAAGAGTATTTAAAAAATATGTGAAATCTTATCTTCCTGCATTTCCACAAAAATCAAATTCACACAAATTAGCTCTTGCTTATTGCATGCTCTTGCAATGGGGTCTGTTTCTGAGCAAACATGTAAAAACTTTGCTTTATATATTTGGTACAGAATTTGGTAGTAATTGTATTTGTGTATGTGCCAAAAAGCTGTGACCACAACAAAGCTTTTTTTTATACACAGCTCTGTTACAGAAAGTCACTGATAACAAATTTATTGGCTGATTTGTATGATGTTTTTAAGATGTTTTTACTGTCTTACTACTTTAATTGTATTTTTATGATGTATACATTGCAAGCATCGTTGATGCCTATGTGAGGCCATCCTGAGTCCCCTTTGTGGGGAGGGCGGGATAGAAGGATATGAAATAAATAAATTAATTAAACCAATTTACACAATTTTACAAAACACACGTGTAAAAACTAAATTTAAGAGTAATATTCAGCCACTGGATCAGTAATCTGGACATTATTCTAAGCAATGTTAAAACTGCAACATTCTTGAGTTATATTCTATCTTATTTACTATTACTAGTTTTATTTCTGATAATTTAAATTGTTTGACTTGTTATGTGTTTTATTACTACATTAGTTACAACATTAGCTCATATACTACTAATTTATTCTTCAACCTGACCAACTCTCAATCATAAATCTGCCACCCCCTTTCACGCAGACCATCCATACCTCTTACTTATCCCAACTCTTAACAAATGAAGCACCAACTGTTTGCCACACAAATGAGCCTTTGTACAAACCGTTTGTATGGCTTTTCTTTGGGCACTGAATGTTTGCCATATTTGTTAAAAACTGCCCTTAGTCCCTTTGGGGAGATAGGGGGGGGGGGGTCTATAAATAAAGTTTATTATTACTACTTATGTTATTGTTTTGTTGTAATCTGCTCCAAGTCCCTTTGAGAATTGGGGCAGGATATAAATAAAGCTTCATTCATTCATTCATTCATTCATAACACAGTGTCTTCATGGTTTTTTAATAAACTTCAATAAGAACTAGAGCCATACCTGCACAACTTCTTCTTTAGATTTAAAGTTGGATACCAACACGTTTTTGCCATCAGACACTCTGGTAAGTGAAATCTGAAGCTTTCCTGATATCAACTGATGAGTGTTTTCTGGAAGATTTTTGCAGAGTCCATCTCTTATTATTTTCATCACATTGAAGGATGGATGAAGAGGGCCAAGATTTCGCTTTCTTGCTTCTTTGGCTAAACCCAAAACATCTGCACAGGCTTCAGCTAAAAGATGAAAAATTATATGTAAGATGGGATATATATTTTAGGTGCTTTGAAAAGACAAATTATCTCAGTGGCTCTCAACCTGGGGTCCCCAGATGTTTTTGGCCTTCAACTCCCAGAAATCCTAACAGCTGGAAAACCCAAAAATAAGCCACTCTAAGCTCCCTGGAAGAAAAGCAAAACCTAAAATATAAATAGGCCAAGGATAGGATTAGTAAAAACGAGGTGGTCAATTGATTGGTGAAATATTGTCAAATATTTAATTTTGCCTTATTAAAATATATATACTTTAATCAAAAAGTTCATTTATTATGGAAACAGTCACATTAGGCAAACATTATAGCTATCTGAAAAGTGGTGTTCACCATGTGCCTCACTTCCTCAAATCAAATTTGCCTTGAACAAATTCACAATATATAATTTTAATATTTATCCATTTTATTTAATAAAAGTTCTATCCATGTAAGGGTTTGCTGGTTAGTTCCTCTCTTTGGCTTTCAGCATGGAACACCAAAGTTAAAATTACTGAATTTCAAAAATAAACCCCCAAAAAAACAAATTAATATACAAATCAAGCAACAACTACGATAAGAAGACAGCAGAACCAAAAACCTAGCTTTAGAGACAGTTCTGCTAAATTAGCAGCAGTCCAATTCTTCAACTGGTAAATCAGTTGAAAATATTTGACCAGTAAATTGATTGACATGCATACAAGTCAATGACAAGGCGGAAGAGAGAGGAGGCTTTATATGTAATGAATTGTTACATATCATTAGCATTTACTGATTTATTTAGTACCAACAATAGTTTGAAAATGTATTTTAGCAGCAATGTTTCATGGATACGAATAACTTCATCATTCCAAGTCAACCATAATTAAACACGTTAATCCTGGCTTTGATTTTCTTTAATATTTCAGCAAAAACTTGCACATTACAAGCTTTTTCTAAAGCACTGTCTTTTGCTGAGATCAGATTATATTCATTCATTTCTTTCCCCCCCTGAAAGCTACTGAAGAATTGGAAAAGGCTAGTGTCCTGTAGTAACCTCCTGCATGAAGGAAGATAACCAATCGCACCATATGTCAGCAGAGTCTCTGCTCATTTTCTTTACCCAATCACAGGACAGCAAATGCTGCACACCACCAGTTTATTACTGCTGCTTTTCACTCCCTTCACAGCTTCTGTCCCCTACTTTACTTCCAAAGAGGAAGGGAAAAGCAGTGTTCCCAAAGGAATGTGCCCTATGAATGCCAGCCAAAAAAACAACAAAAAACAAAACAGTCTGAAGATCAAAAATGCCAATACAAATCAAACACAAAAGGAAGTCAACAGTTACATCTACAATCTTTTACAGTCAAAATCTTTGATGACACCTATGATTTACTTACAATTACCTGCCACTGAACTGGGGATTCTAATCAAATGTAAATAAGTTATTTAGATTACAGTAGCAACATTAACCGGTGGCGCACCAAGTGTTTTTAGGTCTGTCATTCCCTTACCAGTGGCTGTGCTAGACAGTGCAATATATTCTTGGCCACAAATTCCTTCTACTGGGTTAGAACAACCCAAATAATAACTTTTGGGGGAAATATATGTTTATATGTATACCTAAAACCATTTCCAAGGCAAAAATCTGATGATAATTGTTCACATGTTTCCTATGTTGTTTTTTTTAATAAACTGGACTAGCAAGAAACTAAATTTAATCAGCGGCAGCAGTGGGTACCTAATATTTTTTTTTCTTTGTATGGGAGTGTGTATGCAATTGCTTGCTGACTTACAGTGACCTCAAGTTTCATAGTATTTACCTGGCAAGAGTATTCAGAGGTGGTTTTGCCAATTCCCTCCTCTAAAAAATAGCCCACATCAGCTTGGATTCCTTGGCAGTCTCCCATGTAGGCACTAACCAGGACTGACCCTGCTTAGCTCCCAAGATCAAAGGGAATCTGGTGCCTTGAGGGCATTCCATGGTTTAAATCAAAGCCATCTCCCTTACCCCACCTACTTTTCTATGAAATTTGAGTAAGGAGCAAATGCATAGAGCAATTCTTCAGTCAAATTAATCAGGATGAAAATCTTATGCATTACTGCTCTAGTCAAATTCCTAGTCTCTCCCTGTTCACATGTCTATGATGTTATTTCTGAATCTTCAGTCATCCACTGTGCATCAACCTAACTCAGCCATCATTCATTCTAATTGCTCTCAATTAAATGTCACAGGCTCTTTTCTAGCATGGTAAGTAGTTATTAATGTCTTTGGAGTATCAAAAAAAAAAGGCAACAGTGAGTGCTAATATCCAAGTCTCTCTATGCTTTCATCTATTATTCAGTTTTTCACATAACTTCTCATGTGACAAAAATCTAATTAAATGTGTAAAACCACTACACTATTATTTAGAACACGGGTCCTCAAACTAAGGCCCGGGGGCCGGATACGGCACTCCAAGGTCATTTACCCGGCCCTCGCACAGGGTCAACCTAAGTCTGAAATGACTTGAAAGCACACAACAACAACAACAACAACAACAACAACAACAATCCTATCTCATCAGCCAAAAGCAGGCCCACACTTCCCATTGAATTACTAATAAGTTTATATTTGTTAAAATTGTTCTTCATTTTAATTACTGTATTGCTTATATGTGATTTTTGCACTACAAATAAGATATGTGCAGTGTGCAAAGGAATTCATTTATGTTTTCTTCAAAGTATAATCCAGCCCTTCAACAGTTTGAGGGACTGTAACCTGGTTCTCTGTTTAAAAAGTTTGTGGACCCCTGATTTAGAAAAATAAATGCAGTACAACATTTTTTCTTGATTGTTGTAGAAAACCAATTTGAAGCTGTACATTAACTTACAAAAGTAAAAAAAAAGGTATTTTAAGATAAGGTAAACCAATTATTTAGAAAGCTTAACTCTAAATTCAAGTAAATTTCCTACAACTTCGATAATCTGTGTTTTGTCCATATATTTATATTTACCTGTCACTCGAAAAAGGGTGTCCCTTCCCTTGACAAAATACCCCAGTTATTAAATTTTCTATAAAAATCTTTGAAAGATACTAGACAATATGGAAAATATAGTTTCAATTATTTAAAAAGGAACCTATGATAGGGTTGAGTTTTTGCCAACTCTTCTCAATTGAAAGTGAACTCATAGTAAGTAAATCTTAAGAACTTTACTCTTGATCTGCTATTAAATATTGCGCTTAGGTTCATAATAAACACTGTCACAATTTTAGAGAGAATGTGGAAAGTTTTCTGTCTCTAGTTATTTGAATATTCTGTAACTTTCATGATAACACCCCTCATCCTTAGGACACTAGGCAGGATCTAATCATGATTATCTTCTACACAGAAAGGGCCATCTTGCTCTGATAGACTAGAGTTGGCGAACAAAAACTGAAACAATTCAAGACAAAACAGGAACCACTTACTCAAAACTGAGATAACCCCAACCCAAAATTTCTGATAGAACTGAAAGTTTACAAAACAGAGCCTTCGTTCAATCCTCCCTATGTATCTGAAACATTTATCAGACAAGTCAAGGAGTCCTTTTGAACAATGTGACAATGTGCGGAGGTACAAAGAGATTGGGGAATTCTCAGCAAGGAGGTCAATAAATGATGGGCGAACATGTAATGACCAATGTTTCTAGTTTGCCAAAGATATGTCAGACCTTGAATGCTTAACACAAAGTGACATACACATTCTCTTTAACACTACAAAGAATTTGGGGGCTCTCTCACTTCATAGATGCTGTGAGATTTTCTCCTTCTGATGAAGTGAGATTCTCTACATGCTGAATGAATAGTAGATCACTTTCTCTTG
Source organism: Anolis sagrei (assembly GCF_037176765.1). NCBI lineage: Eukaryota > Metazoa > Chordata > Lepidosauria > Squamata > Anolidae > Anolis > Anolis sagrei. Next base: position 98,550,990 of record NC_090025.1, on the reverse strand, counting down.
GCTTTAAGGACACTCAGAAGCTTTTCTCACTGCTTCCAAGAGTTTTTGAAATATGTAGCCACCTCCAAATACAAGCTAAAATTTGTGCAGCCTTCCAGACAAGTTTCCCTAGCAGAAATGGAAAACTTCCAGATTTCGATCCAATTCTGGGTGCTGAGACCATTTGATCTTGACACCTTCCCCAGGTCATGCCTCCTCTCCTCAGATCAGTCTAATTATAACTGTTATGGCAGTACTCCATGCAGCGCAGCAATGAGAACACCTTGCTATACACCCTACTTTAAATGCTGCCAAAGATTAAGTGCAGTTTGCATATATAAGAAATAATGGAAAGCTACTTTATTTTCCTAATGTATATATAAAAGTTTAAAAAATGTGTGCTGTATAAATGACCTCTGAGTATTCCATACTTAAGAATTCCATGCTAAGTATTCCATGTTTAAGGTATTGAATTTTGCCTCTGCTGTAAGCCACCTTGAGTCCCCTTTGGGGTCAAGAAGGGCAGGATATAAATATAGTAAATAAATAAATAATAAATAAATAAATAAATAAGAAAACGCTATGAAATTCATGAGATTGCTATTAGTCAATAATAACTTGAAGGTGTGTACACATACACACAAGCCCCAAAATGAGCAGTAGGTAGTGGAAAAATGTTTGGGGACCATTTTGTTACACATTCCTCCACTCTTCAAAAATATTGACAAAGGGGATGCAAGGCCTCATATGGGCCCAATTAATTTTCCTAATCCCTGGAAGCTGACTACTCATGCATTGTACCCACTCAAAGAAAGGAAGGGTTGTAGTGAAAGCAAAAATAATGAAAAAAAGTTGCCATGATATACCCTTTGAAATCAATGTGGCATGGTTTACATTGGCGAATGTACTGTTGACTGTTGGGAACGAAAGATTATTAATATAAGCTTTGCAACTTCCACCTGGATAAGAGAAAACAAAGCTCTATAGATGAACATTACCTTAAGAACCCTCACAGCCTTGCTTCATACTTCTACAATTTGATAACAAAGACACCCAGTTCAAAAATACAAGTGTAATGTAAATATAAATGTATGGTATATACAATCATACAGGTCACTTTGTCCCTGTGAGTTATTTCCTTTTAACCAATCTTCAATCAGTAACAGTGGTTCCCATCACAAATCTCGGTGGAAATGATGTTTCGTTTATAAGAAATAACCTAAAAGAGGCACATATTTTATTTCACTGTTTATATAAAGTTTAAATGCATTAATACTCTTGCTGTAAAGAATATATAAGCGACACTTTTTCCCTCAACTGCACTTCCTTCCAGTTAGTGAAGCAGGGCAAAATATTCAACGTTCAATACATTAGCAGCATTCAGTAAACATAGTAAGCCAACAAGATAGCAAATTAATACATGTTATTCAATTGCTCCCAGCAAAACCTAAGTAAACATATGGTATACATTCCATCTATGGTTTATAGTCAAAAACCAGAACTCATCACTCTCTAGACAAGCTAGATCAGTCCCTCCAAGTGTTTTAGACTCCCAGAAATCCCAACCATCTTACTGGCTGTTAAGAATTGTGGGAGTTGAAGTCTAAAACACCTGGAGGGCTGAGGTTTGCCCATGCCTGAGCTAGATGCAGAAGGCAATAACAAACTGGTTTATGGCTCTGATTTTTACAGGTAAAGAAAATCTGAGTTACTACTCTAAATGGCAGTACATTCTCCTGGGACATGGTTTAAATAGACCGTTTTGCAGTAGGAGCAAAGTAGGTTCTCTCATTATTCACTCCACTGACTTTGGAGGAGGGAAGAGACAACCTATGCTAGTACACAAGGACACTGGGAAACCATGGAAGAAACTGTTTTTAGCTGATCCTGAAACCTTTACCTTTTAAACACTCCATCAAGCTTCAAAGGTTGGCAAAGTCAAACCCTCTCTGAATAATCTTGCCAAGAAAACTCCTGTGATAGCTTTCCCTTAGGATCACCATAAGTCAGAAATTACTTGAAGTCACACAACAAAATTGTGCATGAGATTCCCTTCTGATCTTGGAAGCTAAGTGGAAAGAGAACTGGTTAGTACTTGGATGGAAAACTACCAATGAAACGAGGTGCTGTACCAGATGAAGGTATTGGTAAAGCCACCTCTGAGTATTTCTTGCCTAAGAAAACCGCATGAAATATGTGGGGTCTCTGTAAGTCAACAGCAACATGAAGAAACTCACATACACTTGTGGCAGGAATCAAGAAGCAACCAAACAATATGCACCATTCAAAAAATGTGTAGCCTAGAGTAACATCTAAACATGTCACAACCCAATGTCTTTGCTCAACTTTCATAGAATCTCTTGCTCCAACATTATGTTGTTAGTTTTAAAAATATAACTATAAAATGTTCAAAGAGTTTTTTTATATATATCTTCTTTATTTTGGAATCAAAGTAATGAGTAGACCAAGGCTACAGGAATTAACTTTCAAATACTATCTGTCATCCTTAGGATTGACCAAGATACAGTTATCTACTGATGCCAGAGCAATAGTAACATGTCATGATTATTTTAAGACTAGTGTAATTGTTCAACATTATGCAACGCCTCCTACATTGCACAACTCACTCAATGAGTTTGGGGAGGTGGTGTTTCTCAGTTCCAGAAGATTCAATGCACAATTTTCTTGTTGCCTTCTGATATCCCAAATCGCTGCAAATTATGCAACAAGACATTCTGCTTTTCCATTCATATTATACAGTCATCATTCTGACATTATAGCTTCTCTAGTCTACAGACCTCAAATTTCCAAACTTTCCATTCTGGCTCCACACTGAAACCCCAGTTTCTCTGATCTAGAAGTCCTATCAGTCTCGAATGCGGAAAGGCTGTTAAAAGGAGAAGAGTATACTGCACATGGTTGAAGTAACTTTCTCCATTGTTACTATGTTGAAACCCTGACATTGAAAACAGGATGTCACTGATCCCTGACTCAAATTAAGCTAGAGTTCTCAGTATTGTCTTGAAGACTTGCTCCTTTTTAACAATTGTAAACAGTCAACTTTATAGCCGAGACTACCAACTTGGTTCTTTTAGCCAGTTTTATGCACTTTTCAGTATCTGCTTGAAAAGAGGAAACCTGAGCAACAAAAATTCAATCTTGTTTCATTACTGTATTTTAATGTTGGAAAAACTTCACATGTTGATTCTGCCTGTCGTGGTTTTGCCCTAAAAGGGTAACAATTCAAATGCAAAAGCAAAATAATTTAATTTTAAAAGCAAAAGAATTTACATTCTCTTGGTGGACCCACTTTAGTTTATCTCTATTCTTATTTGCCTGGCAATTTGACCAGAAAGGCTGTAACTATTCAGATATTTCAAAAAAAAATGGCAGATGCATCCTGCTCAGCACTCTCTTCAAAGACCCAAATGCTACAGTGAACAGTTTATGACTCCATCTACACTGACCATTTAATGCAGTTTCAAATCAGTATTGAAAAAAGTGGTTTTAATGTGCAGATTATTACACAGGAAATCCTGGACCTAGTCTGAGGCATAGATGGTGGATACACAAATGCACTGATGCACATTAAGGGCTTTCTTTTGCACAGCCTTGTGGGAGTTTGTTATCTGGCTGCTACAGTTTGAAGCTCACTTTGAACTGCATTAAACAGTTAATGCAGATACAGCTTACTTTAAGGACAAGCCAAAAAAGGAAGTATGAAATCATAAACAGGTCGAAGTCTTTAATCAAGCATTCAACAAATAAGGGCTTCTAAAAATTTGAGCTTTTTCTTGAAACTTTGTGACCTGTTGAAATATACTGGTCAACAGGGCTTATCCTCATCTTCCACGGTGTGCAACTTTTTAAAGTGCTGTTGAAGACTCAGATTCTTGCAGGTCTGTCACTCCAAGGGTTGCCACAAGTAAAATTCAAAGTGTTGGCTTTGGCCTATAAATCCCTAAATGGTTCCGGACCAGCTTACCTATCCAAATGCATCTCCCTTTATGAGCCAGTTAGAGCATTAAGATCGGCTGAGGAGGTCCTTGTCTCAGTCCCTCTGCCCTTGTGGGCGCAACTGGTGGGGATGAGAGACAGGGCCTTCTCAGTGGTAGCCCTTTGGCTGTGGTACTCCCTCCCCAGTGAGGTTAGATCAGCCCCTCCTCCTGGCATTTAGGAAACAATTTAAAACATGGCTTTTTAAGCAAACATTCAAGGAGTGAGATGAAATAGTCAAGACAACTTCAGGATTGGTGAAGCCCCTTAGTTACAAATATCCAACTTACAAAGGACTCCTGGTTAAGAATGGGGGTGAAACAACAGGAAGTGAGAGTTATCTGCCCCTACAAAGGCAAATTCACTCCTGAAAGAGTTTTCATGGGGAAAATTAGTCTTCAATTAAGCTTTGTCACCAAGCCTTATTTCCACAACAAGCCAGATTTGTCAAAATTCAATTGTCTCAGGAATAAAGTGAGGTGAAATCCTCTAAACAGTGACACAGACTGCAAAACAAACATCACCACTCTTCCCTATGCTATCCAAAGCTAATATCTCTAGATCTCTATCTCTCTATATATCTATATACCTTTCTTTCTTTCTTTCTGTCTCTCTCTCTCTCTCTCTCTCCCTCTCTCTCTATATATATACAGACACATATTTGGCTGGCGTTACACTTTAAAATGTGCCTGTTCAAACTTACATACAAACGCAACTTCAGAACAAACCTACAGAATGTATCTTGTTTGTAACTTGGGGGCTGCCTGTATATAATTAATACTAACTATAGGGAATATACACTGCAAAAGATTATGAATATCAATTCATCAGAGTATCCCATTATTTATGGATTATATATAAATACTAGACCCAATAGGCAGGCTAAAACCTTTTTATTCAGACAGGCTTTTAAATATAGCATTTAAGATCTAGTCAGGCGGTGCTATGGTTTTTAACTTTGAATGTTTTTGATGGGTTTTAACTGTGCATTTTAAAGTGCTGTTTGTGTTTAATTCTGTTTTATATTTTAATATTTTAAATTGTATACTAATGCCTTAGTTACATCCTGTCTGGATTACTGGAATGCGCTGTACATGGGGCTGCCTCTTAGGAGTGCTCAGAAACTTCAACTGGTCCAAAGAGCTGCTGCCAGGTAGCTCACTAGGAATGGCTACAAGGAGCGGACAACCACCCTACTGCAGTAGCTCCACTGTCATTTGGGAGTTGCAGTTGCTGGGATTTATAGTTTACCTACAATCAAAGAGCATTCTGAACTCCATCAACGTTGGAATTGAACCAAAAGTGGCACACAGGACTCCCAAGACCAACATAAAACACTAGAAGGGTTTGGTGAGTATTGACCTTGAGTTTGGGAATTGTCGTTCACCTACATCCAGAGAGCACTGTGGACTCAAATAATTATGGGTCTGGACCAAACTTGGCATGGATACTCAGTATGTCCAAATGTGTACACTGGTGGAGTTTGAGGAAAATAGACCTTGACATTTGGGCGTTGTAGTTATTGGGATTTATAGTTCACCTACAATCAAAAAGCATTCTGAACCCCACCAATGATGGAATTGAACCAATCTTGGCACACTGAACTCCCATGACCAACAGAAAATACTGGAAGACTTTGGTGGGCATTGACCATGAGTTTGGGAGTTGTTGTTCACCTACATCCAGAGAGCACTGTGGACTCAAATAATTATGGGCCTGGCCCAAACTTGGCATGGATACTCAGTATGTCCAAATGTGTCCTCTGAAGCACTTTATCTATCCATTGGATTGATCCCCCCATATCACTTTTTAAAAACCCCATGCCTAAACATACCCTACTCCAGGGGTCCTCAAACTTTTTAAACAGAGGGCCAGGTTACAATCCCTCAAATTGTTGGAGGGCCGGATTATAATTTGAAAAAAACATGAATGAATTCCCTTGCACACTGCACATATCTTATTTGTAGTGCAAAAGACACTTAAAAACAATACAATAATTAAAATAAAGAACAATTTTAACAAATATAAACTTATTAGTATTCAATGGGAAGTGTGGGCCTACTTTTGGCTGATGAGATAGGATTATTGTTGTTGTGTGCTTTCAAGTCATTTCAGACTTAGGTTGACCCTGACCAAGGGCCGGGTAAATGACCTTGGAGGGACGCATCTGGCCCCTGGGCCTTAGTTTAAGGAACCGTGCCCTACTCTGTACACGCCCAGGGTTTTAAAATTTTAATCTACATCTGGTCCTGCCATAATGTTTTTAAACCTTTTGTGTGTTATTGCTTATATTTATATTGTTTTATTTGCTGGTTTGTTGATGTATTGTATTTGATGGGCTTGGCCTCATGTAAGCTGCCCCAAGTCTCTTTGGGGAGATGGTGGTGGGGTATAAATAAAGTTGTTATTATTATTATTATTATACTGGTGGAGTTTGAGGAAAATAGACCTTGACATTTGGACGTTGTAGTTGTTGGGATTTATAGTTCACCTACAATCAAAGAGAATTCTGAATCCCACCAAGCAGGCCCGTAGCCAGGATTTCGATTCGGGGGGGGGGGAGGGGGGCTGAGTTTGTTTCGGAGGGGGGGGGGGGCTGAGTCTGAGTGAAAGAAGGTCTACCCTAGGAAATCTTTTGTATCATTACCCCAATACCCCCATGCATATGGGATATATTGAGTATCGTGTTCAGATCATGATACGAATAAACATAACAGTTTAACAGATGATCTTAGGACAGTAAGATCATCTGGGGAGGCCCTGCTCTCGATCCTGCCGGCTTCACAAGTACGCTTGGCGGGGACGAAAGACAGGGCCTTCTCAGTGGTGGCCCCTCGGCTGTGGAACGCCCTTCCTACGGACATTAGATTGATCCCCTCCCTATTGGCATTCCGGAGGAGAGTGAAAACCTGGCTGTTCGAACAGGCATTCAACTAGGCAGTGCAATTGATTATTGGAACATAGAAATGGATATGGAGACTGGATTCTGATTTTATTGATGAGACGTGATGGATTTGTTAAATTGATGTATTGATGTTTGATGTTTAATCGCTTTGTTTTAAATGTCCAATGATTTTGTACTGTGTATATTGGAATTGTTGTTAACCGCTCTGAGTCGCCTAAGGGCTGAGAAGAGTGGTATACAAGCGAAGTAAATAAATAAATAAATAATGCACCAGTAAGGCCTTTTTGCGAACCACCATGAGAATTTGGGGGGGGGGGGGGTGAAGCCCCTCAAGCCCCCCCCCCCCCCCCGGCTACATGCCTGCCACCAAGGATAAAATTGAGCCACATTTTCCACACAGAACCCCCATGATGAACAGAAAATACTGTGGGTTGTTGTAGGTTTTTCCGAGCTATATGGCCATGTTATGGAGGCAATTTTTCTCCTGACGTTTTGCCTGCATCTATGGCAAGCATCCTCAGAGGTAGTGAGGTCTGTTGGAAGTAGGAAAAATGGGTTTATATATCTGTGGAATGACCACAGATGTTTGCTCTCTGTTGTTTTGCTACTAAATTACAGGTGATTTTACTCTGTTGTTTTGCTAATAAAATGGGTTTTGCTAAAAACCCATTTTTCCTACTTCCAACAGACCTCACTACCTCTGAGGATGCTTGCCATAGAATTGCAACAGCAAAAACAGCAGAGAGAAAAACAGCCAGGGACATCTAATCACCTTTCAAGAAGAGTTTGCTCCAGGCACAGTCAGCCCATTGTATGCTAATCAAAGTGGTCAGTTGAAACATTCACACCTAGCTCCAGCAGACAAGAGTCTCAACCTGGTCATTCCACAGATATATAAACCCTTTTTCCTAGTTCCAGCAGACCTCACTACCTCTGAGGATACTTGCCATAGATGCAGGCGAAATGTCAGGAGAGAATGCCTCTAGACCATGGCCATACAGCCCAAAAAAACCTACAACAACCCAGTGATTCTGGCCATGAAAGCCTTCGACAATACGGTAAAATGACTTTTCTGCTTCCTGTCCCTCAAACTTCTGTGTCCTCCCAAAAGAGGCCACTGGATGTAGTGTATGTAGGACTTCTCCAGTTGAAAGATTCGCACCTAGCTCAACTTACAAAAGCCCTTTGTCTCACCCTAGTCATTCCACAGATATATAAACCCCCTTTTTTCCCAGTTCCAGCAGACCTCACCTCTGAGGATGCTTGCCATAGATGGAGGCGAAACGTCAGGAGAAATGCCTCTAGAACATGGCCATATAGCCCGAAAAAATTCACAAGAACTGCATGGCCATATAGCCCGGAAAAACCTACAACAACCCAGTGATCCCGGCTATGAAAGCCTTCGACAATACAGAAAATACTGTGTTTTCTGATGGTCTTTGGCGACCCCTCTGACATCCCCTTGTGACCCCCCCCCCCGGGGGTCCCGACCTCCAGGTTGAGAAACGCTGCTGTAAGGTGAGAGCTAACGAGGGATGGAACCTGTCTAACCCTGTGGTATGGACAGACACCAATTCTGAAGAGGGCTTCCCTTTTATTTGGCTTCCTCGCCCTCCCTCCTCAGAGCAGTCCTTCCTGCCAGGTATTCTGAGGGAAAGGCCTCGCTCTCTGTCCCCTGAGGGAGGGAGAAGACTCACCCAGAGTTCCGCCTCCGATGAGGACGGCGCCGGTGAGGGCCCCCGCCGAGGCCCCGTAGATGCGGCGGGCGTCGCGGATGAGGTGCGGGGCGCGCTCCTGGAGGCAGGTGGCGGCGCCGATGTGGTAGACCCCCAGGAAGCCGCAGCCCGCGAAGGACACGCTCCAGCCGCCCTCGCCTTCGACGCCCTCCGCCCCCACCATCCTCCGGCGGAGGAAGCTCCCAGTCGCGCGCTCGGAGGAAGAGGGAGGGCGCGCGCTCTCCTCAACACCGCCGATTCATAATAACGCAACGGCGCTCCGCGGCGCGAGCCGGCAACGACGTCGCCGAAAAGCCCCGCCCTTTTTCCCTCGTGCCAAAGAGGTGGTCTCAGCCACGGCGGCCAATCGCGGGAGGGATGCAAAACAAGCCGCGCCCACTTTCTGCGTGGTTGCCAAGGCTCTGTCGCTTTTGGCTCGGAGATGTAGGTCACGTGGCAAGGTGCCAGGCCTGCGTCCTCGCGTCGCCTCTAGGCCTGTTCCTTGGCAGCAGCTCCCGAGTGGGCGGGCTGGGACGCCACCACCAAGCAGGAAGGAGGCCCCCAGGCCCTGGGTTTGCCAGCCTGAGAGAATTAATACCACTTTCACTGCCAGGGCTCCATCATCACCATCATGAATGTATTACCCACTTCTCCGTGTGCCTCCAGGCAGCATTGAAACAAGACTTGAAACAGTAGTAATACATATACCACAACAGACAGAGTTCAAGAACAGCTTGAGAACACTGAGAACTGGGAAGCCTTGGCCCTTGAGCGCTCCATCTGGAGGTCAGCTGTGTCCAGCAGTGCTGTAGAATTCGAAGAGGCACAAATGGAGGGCGAAAGCGAGAATCGTGCCAAGAGGAAGGTGCATCAAGCAGGCCCGTAGCCAGGATTTTGATTGCGGGGTGGGGGTAGGGTTAGAGCTGAATTTGATGGGGGGGGGGGGGAGGCAGAGGATCTACCCTAGCAAACCTTTTGTATCATGATATATTGATATATTGATCATGGTGATTAGATCATGATATGAATAAACATAACAGTTTAAACAATGGGTTGTAGGTTTTTTCGGGCTATATGGCCATGTTCTAGAGACATTTTCTCCTGACGTTTCGCCTGCATCTATGGAAAGCATCCTCAGAGGTGGTGAGGTCTATTGGAACTAGGAAAGTGGGTTTATATATCTGTGGAAGGACCAGGGTGGGACAAAGAACTCTTGTCGGCTGGAACTAAGTGTGAATGTTTCAACTGACCACCTTGATTAGCATTTCATGACCTGGCAGTGCCTGGGACAACAACCCAGTGATTCTGGCCATGAAAGCCTTCGACAATACAGTTTAAATAAAGTACCAGGGAGCCCCCGGTGGCACAGTGGGTTAAAGCACTGAGCTGCTCAGCTTGTTGATCAAAAGGTCGCAGGTTCGATTCCGGGGAGCGGTGTGAGCTTCCGCTGTCAGCCCTAGCTTCTGCCAACCTAGCAGTTCGAAAACATGCAAATGTGAGGTCAATAGGTACCGCTCCGGCGGGAAGGTAACAGCGCCCCATGCAGTCATGCCGGCCACATGACCTTAGAGGTGTCTACGGACAACGCTGCTCTTCGGCTTAGAAATGGAGATGAGCACCACACCCCAGAGTCAGACATGACTGGACTTAATGTCAGGGGACTACCTTTACCTTTACCTTTAAGGCTTTCTCATGGACCACCCTGAGAATTTAGGGGGGGGGGCTGAAGCCCCCCAAGCCCCCCCCCCCCCCCCCCCGGCTACATGCCTGGCGTCAAGCCAACCCCGACCGGGACTGCCTTCTACCTGGAAACCGATGCCCTCACTGCAGGAGAGCATACAGAACAAGACTAGGGCTCCACACTCATCTTCGTATCCACCGCCAGGACACCGATCTTGGAGGACAATCCTACTTGGACTACGAGGATTCACCTAAGAAGAAGACAAGTAAGAATTTTATTGTATTGTCAAAGACTTTCATGGCCAGAATCACTGGGTTGTTGTAGGTTTTTCGGATAATAACAATAGGAGTCTTTCACAATCTGAATTAAATATGGGTTCTGTTTAGCATCTTTGGTGCCTGTTGCTCCGAGTGTACTATTGTGCGCATATGGTGCTTTTTGTCATGGCCTTGGTGCCGTACAATAAATTATTTTGATTGACTGATTTAAAAAAAATCATTATTGCAGGAACTCAGAATCACCTTCTCACCGCAAACACATTCTTTACTGACAGCCAAGAACTTTGTCATATTCTAACATTAGGTTCTTGAGTTACGAAATGGGACCAGAATGCACTTCCAGCATTATATTCCTTCAGTGAGCTAGATAGTGTGTTAAGTATTTGTTTTGGTGCAGATCCAAGTGAGTAAGAAGTCATCATCACTTTTTAAAATTTGAGAGTCATGGATTCCCCCCCCCCCCCCCGACTAGTTGTCTAACTTACCAATTCTGAAAAATACAAGCACTTTGAAGACGTATATGCTCAAAAATCCTGCAAAAACAAAAAAAATGTATTTAATTAATTTTTTAAACTCAAGAAAGGGGGTTGCACAAACTTTATAAGGGCAAGAAATTTCACAATTGGAATGAAACCGCGAAACACATGCTCCCATGTCCAAATCAAGTAGTTATTTCTCCATAAATGATTGCTATTATAACAATGTCTGAACATATACATGTCATTCTAAGAAAGAAATGTGTTTTTATCTTTCTATCATGATGAAACTCATGTTCTTTGACAGAGTAACTGGTAGAACACTGAATATAAAAAGTTGAGCTCTGTGCTGTGTTAGAATTTACACCTTAGTTGTAGTGTCAGAGGCCTTTACTAATAACAAGTTTTGTTATTAGTAAGAGCAGGATCCTGCTAGATGGGGTCAAAGTCTGGAAGAACTCCTGGATTCAGCTCTGAACCTGGAGGCCCAGGTTTTAGCAGTGACTAAGAGTGCTTTTGCACAGTTAAAGTTGTCTGCGCCCTACACCACTGGAGAAATTACACTGTCTAGCCGGTATTGCACCACCTGACATCCCCCTCAAATGCAATAAATACAGCTTAATGGTGTAACATTAGAAAATGTTCACCATTTCCGCTTCCTTGGCAGCCACCTCTCCACAAAAGTCAACATTGACACTGAAATTCAACATCGCCTGAGCTCTGCGAGTGCAGCATTTTTCCGAATGAAGCAGAGAGTGTTTGAGGACTGGGACATCCGTAGGGATACCAAGGTGCTTGTTTATAAAGCTATTGTCCTCCCAACCCTGCTATATGCCTGCGAGACGTGGACTGTCTACAGATGTCACATGCAACTCCTGGAACGATTCCATCAGCGCTGCCTCTGATAAATCCTGCAAATCTCTTGGGAAGACAAGTGAACAAATGTCAGCGTGCTGGAAGAAGCAAAGACCACCAGCATAGAAGTGATGGTCCTCCGCCATCAACTCCGATGGACCGGCCATGTTGTCCGGATGCCCGACCACTAACTCCCAAAGCAGTTGCTCTATTCTGAACTCAAAAATGGAATATTGGAGAACAGGAAAAGAGATTTTTATGGCATCCTAAATTAGCCTCCCCGCATAAGCGGTACTTAAATTTCCTACTTGACAGATGCAACTGTCTGTTGGGCTGCAAAGGTCGACAGCAAGCTACACAAATTGGTCGAAAGCTCACTCCGATCTGGGCTGGCTTCGAACTCATGATCTTTTGGGTCAGTAGTGATCTTAATGTAGCTGACTCCCAGACAACTGTGCCACAGTCCCGTTGCATTGCTTTTTGCACTTCTCTCCCCTTCCCTCACTTTCTTTCCATGTACCCAGTGCTGTTTTTCCTTCCTCTCCAGCTTTCTCGTCTTCTACACAGGCCCCTTGTACACTATCATGTAAAATCTACATTATCTCTTTGAACTGGATCATATGGCAGTGTAGACTCAAATAATCTTTGGGCTTGACCTCATGTTAGCTGCCTCTAGTCCCCTTGGAAGATGGTGGCGGGGTATAAATAAAGATTGTTGTTGTTGTTGTTATTTGAAACACAACAAGATGAGTCCACAACAAACAAGATCACTCTGCTGGCTGTTGTATTGGATCACATGTCGGAGACTTCCCAAGTGTCTAGGACTATGTGATATATTGGCGAATAATGCATGCAGATCCCAGTAGGGTGGTCTTTTGCAGCTGGTAGATGGTAATCTTGTCAGCGCCAATTGTGTTTAAGTGCAGGCCAAGGTCTTTAGGCACCCAGTGTGCCGATCACCATTGGGACCATCTTTACTGGCTTGTGCCAGAGCCTTTACAGTTCGATCTTTAAATCCTCATATCGTGTCAGCTTTTCCAGTTGTTTCTCTTCAATCCTGCTGTCACCTGGGATTGCAACATCGACAATCCACACTCACAAAACTCTTGTCAGTCTGAATTTGGAAGTCCAAGAGTAGTTTAACGTGTTGTTGTTGTTGTTGTTGTTGTTATTTTGCCTTAAATTTAAACATACTTTTATAAGTACTTATATCATATTGGTGCCCAAACTTATGATTTATTTATTTTTTTTCGTGTCAGGAGTGACTTCAGAAACTGCAAGTAGCTTCTGGTGTGAGAGAATTGGCCGTCTGCAAAGATGTTGTCCAGGGGATGCCCAGATATTTTACCATCCTTGTGGGAGGCTTCTCTCATGTCCCCGCATGGGGAGCTGGAGCTGACAGAGGAAGCTTATCCCCGGATTCGAACCTCCAACCTTCAGTCCAGTCAGCACAAGGGTTACACCCACTTGCCACTGGGGGCTCCTATTTAAACTATGAAAGGAGTGTTAAAAGGCATGGGAGCCACTTTGGGATTGTGGCAAAGAGGTTTGTAATAACATTAGTATAATGGACGGCAGGAAGGCATTGGAAAGACAGATCATTAAAAAAAGAATTCAGAGTGGATAGGGACTGCAGTTACTCGTGTGATGGTTCAGAATGCAGGATAGAGTGGGAGAAGGCTGGGAAACAAAACTTCTGGTGGGATTTGTAAAATGAAACAATATATTTTAAAATGGAAGAGGATGATACACTTTTCTAAGAAGACAATTCCCCCCCTCCCCCCCACACACACCCGTTTTCTGCAATGTGTCTGATGAAGTCCTTGAAGTATGCAGTGCTTCTGAGATTTTAATACCTGTCTTCAGTGAGAAAAGCTATAAGGGAGAATGTAGAGAAGATTATAATAATGGGGATTATACTTTTTTATATATATCAAACAGTGGAAGTGTTAGAGACCCTAAATTGGGTCTTCTTAGGTCCACATCACAGGAGCCCGAAAGGAAGGGGGTAGTTCCAAAAAAAAAAAGATCAAGGTTTTTTTTTGTTTCTTCATGAAGAAGACGGACAGCCTGACAGCATACGCAGATGCTACCCTTCAAGTGACTGCCGCGTCTCCTTGGCTTTTTGACCACTGATATATAACCTCAAGTAAACAAGAACATTTTTTTTGTCATGGAAAGTACTCTCTTTCCACCCCCCTCCCTTGACCTTTTGATGGAAAGTACCTTCTTGTACCTGCAGACTCTGTGCTTAACCACAACCTTTGAACTTAACCACAATACAACTTCCGAACTCTACATGTCACATCTTGTTTCTTAAAAACATTTTCTTCCGTGTTGCTCTTTTTCTACAGAAGAAGGGTATATTTCGCTTTTGCTGTTAATTTCATTCAAAGCCCCTTGCTTAGCATTAGCAAATTTCACTTAAAGACCCTTTCATAAGAGCAATTGCATGCTGTCCCTCATAGAAAGAAATAGGAAAAAAATCTGGAATTGAAAGTAATGAGAATTGACATAGAAAAAAACTGTATGTCACAGCCACAGAAAAGCAAGCGAGTGAAAACAAGACTTTATGGCACTTTAAATGCGAATTGTTGTACTGCAGGTCAGGCCCGTAGCCAGGATTTCATTTCGGGGGGGGGGGGGGGCTGAATTTTTTTCAGGGGGGGGCTGAGTTTCGGGGGGGGGGCTGGGTCTGAGTGAAAGAGGGTCTAGCCTAGCAAACCTTTTGTATCATTACCCCAATACCCCCATGCATATGGGATATATTGAGTATGGTGATCAGATCATGATATGAATAAACATAACAGTTTAAATAATGCACCAGTAAGGCCTTTTCGCGAACCACCATGAACATTTCGGTGGGGGGGCTGAAGCCCCCCGAGCCCCCCCCCCCCCGGCTACATGCCTGCTGCAGGTTTTACTTTTCTTTATTGCCCCCCCCCCCCCCCCAAATTCAATTCAATGATCCTGTAGTCTTGGCAAGAAACTCTGCAAAGCAGACCCGTCATCAAGAAACTAGACTGCTTCTAAAATAGTAACGTTGAATCAGGGATTGAGGGAGAATAGGAAAAGTATATAATTTTAACTCTATACAATTTGCCAGGCATAACCATGACATTTTATTCATTTGCTAAATGCATTGAAAGCAACAGACTTGTTATTGCAAGAAAAAAATAGGTGAGATAATTCATGTTTTGCTCAATGACTCCACTTCTACAAGGGCAATAGCTCTGAGTTTTTTTTTTAAAGCTTGAATAACAAGCCAACTTGTGGTCTAAACAGACATCGGGTGAGGTGCCTATGGCAAGTCCTGACACACCAGGAAATATTCAAATATTCAAGAAGGATGTTAACATTGACATTTGGTGTCAAATCATATTTCTCCTCCTCGTTTTCTTTTTTTCTCTCCTTCTCTGCCTGGTTTATTATTTATATTTTAGACCTAAAGGGAGGGGTATTTTTTCTTTTATTCATTTGTAAATTACTCAAGGAGATTTTCTGTTTGAAAAACATGATACAAATGCTTTAAATAACTGTACTTTCAGTATGAATGATACTGCACATATATGACAGAATAGTACAGTCATCACAGGTGATGTTTGTTTTAACATTCCTACAGACTTGTTTTGTGGTTATTATGCAATAGCCTCATGATTGATTCATCATTGCCTGGAGATTGTTCCTGTCATAAACAGCACTGCTCCTGGTTAGCATGACCTTTCCCATCAATCACGGAAGATGAAGTATACCTTCAATTTCTAATGGAAATGTGTTGTGTGTAGCCACTGCTATCAAATAGATGGATCTATAGTGCATGTTGTTATCGAACCACAATATCCTGCCCCCCCCCCCCCCCCCAATATTTATAGTTCATTAAGAGACTTCAAGAAAGTATATGATTTTTTAAAATTGAAAACCCGGAGGTCCGGAGTTGTGAAATTCCAAAGCTTGAGAGGATCGGAAGCAGATCTAGCAGCAGCTGTACCCTACAAACCCTATTGGTTCGAAACCTTTTAATAAATTTTATCAATTTGGTGCTTTTGGTATAACTAGTATCTTTCATACTGTGTACTGTACCAATTCCTTATATGAAGTGTATAAACTGTTTCTAAATGTATGTATCAAAATATAACTTGAAGGCAGCCACCTCTCCATAACCCAGTTTTCATACTCCCTTTGGAAAGGAGCCATGGCCAAGATCCCTCCTGCCATTTCCCAAGTCAGATAACTATCCGACCCTTTGTGTAGATATATAAGTAGATGATCCTCACACTGGCTTGTTTAGGATGGTGGAATGAGTGGGGGGTGGGGGGAGGGGGTGGAGAGAGATATCTGTTAGGCCTGGGTAACAACGGAAAAATTTGTTTCTAATATCGTTTCGTTTTTAAGGTGCCTCAGCGTTTTGTATTTAAAAATATATCCGAAATTTTCCATAAAAAAAAGTTTGGTATTTACGAAATTTCGTTAATATTTACAAAACGTTTTGTAAAGATGGCGCCCGCGGTTGCGCATGCGCAAAGCGTCAACGAATTTTTTTCCAATATTTTTTCAATATTTTTTTAATTTAATTATTAATTTTTTTTAATAATAATAAAAATATTTGGCAGAAAATGCTTGCCAAAAAGAGCCACAGGGCAAACAGACTGAGCCTCCCCGCTGCTCCCAGCTCCATCCCACCCTCCTGAGTCCTGCGGGCTCTCTCTCTCTCTCTTTCTCTCTCCACCAAGAGGAGGGAAAGGAGAAGAAAAAAAAGAGGAAGGGAAAGGAGGGAAGGCAGGCACTCACTCTGGCGGGCCCTCAAGCGTTGCCGCCGAGTCAGGCCCGGCTCCTCCAAAGCACACCCACCGCAAAGGTGAGGAAGGAGGGACGGGGCCGCCTTCCCGCTGAGGGTCGCTCGCCCTCTCGCTCGCTTGCTCAGCCGGCGCCTTCCCCGCCCTCTCCTCCTCCTCCTCCTCCTCCTCCTCCTCCTCCTCCTCCTCTTTCAAGCTCTGACTGGCTAAGGAGAGGAGAGAGAGGAGAGCTCCCAGCAAGCATCTAGCCATCTTACGTATTTCCGAAATGGACGGAAATACAAAAATATTTGGCGCATGCTGTTTCGATTTTGAAAATACACTTCCGGGTTTGGAAAAAAGTTTGATATCGTTTCATATATGGGAAATTAACGGAAAAAAACGATATACAAAATTAACGAACGAAACCGCCCAGCCCTAATATCTCTATCTATCTATCTATCTATCTATCTTTACAAACACACACACAATTTTATGTCAAGTTCCCTTTTCAGAAAGGCTTCCTGTCCCATTCCTGGTAGCATTGAAGACAGCAGACAGCTTTGGTCCTAAACTTTAGTTTCTACGATGCCATATAATCCAGATTATCAAAGAAATTCACATTATCTGTTTTGAACTGGATTATATGAGCCTACACAGCCATATAATCCAGTTCAAAGCAGATAATCTGGATTTTATATGGCAGTGTAGAAGGGGCCATAGTAAACAAACTGCAGGGGGAAAGGACTTGTGACTTTTTCAGTTGCTTTTGCTTGCAGCAAAGGGTATTATGAAGCATATAGCAGTATTTAATCTAAGCTCTAGCAAGCTGTTGTGTGGCAATGCACACTCGAAGTATTAATACTTGACTATCAATTATTAAGTGGTAATTTTATCCACAACTAAATTCTTGAATTCCTACTTAGCCAAGGAGAGATAGCTTTGGGCAAGTTACAAGAAGAATGTGTCGGCAAACACCCTCTGCACAAACCTTGCCAAGAAAACACCATGGCCACTAATTACTTGAAGTTATAGAACAAGCAACTGGTGTCTGTAAGGTGACTATTTTTAAATTGAAAAATATTAAAACCATCTACTTTAAAATGAAATTTATATACTTTCAAAATTGGTTTTGGTGATTTCATACTCCATTCCTTGCATTAGTGTTTATCTGCACCTCAACTGGCAAGAGCACAACAGGGAACTAAAGTGTGTTTTCCATAATAGCAACTCCCACACCATCAGATATGTGTAATATACAAGCCTTCTCTTCCTCACACACTTCTTCACCCCAAGAGACTGAGTGACATTTTACTAATAATAAGGACACAGTATTTATAATCAATACTTTTGACCATTGATTTAGGCAATAGGAATAAGAACTGTGGGTAAGGCCAGATACTAGTTGGGACAGCCCCATAGTTGCCATGGTGGCCATGAAGTCCTGAGCTACTCCTGATAGGATAGTCTCTGCATGGACATCGAAGTTCCCCAGCACTACGAGCCATTGCGACTCCAACACCAAGCCTGAGCTCTCGCCGGCTAGCTCCGGCAGGGAGACTGTAGTGCAGCGGGGTGGCCGGTACACTAGAAGAATCCCTATTCTGTCCTGATCAGGTAGACACACTCAAAAGTGGTTGACTGCAGGATGGGGCACCTGGTCAGAGGGACCGCCATCCTGGATACTCAGTAACACTATGTAACACGATTTTTGTTCCTAGGTTATAAATGTCATTTCCTAATTGATTCTATCATAAAAACATGAAAAACGTTTATTGAACACTCTTTTAAAAAAATATTCATGAGTTTTATAAAGTTAAAAAGAGGATATGATTTTTACATTGAAAGTGTGAGAATATTGATTTTATAGCTAAGAGAGTAGTAGGAAAGGAAAGAATAGCATTGAAAAGTATGGAAAAGGGGGGAGACCCCAAAAAGAGAAAAATAAAATAAAAATGTTGACTTCCCTCTGATTTTGTTGGTCTTTGGTAACTTTTGTTTGTGTTTATAAAAAAAAGTTATTTACTCCCCCACTGCTTCTTCTTTAGCTACAGTTAGTTTTTCAAATAATGATCTCTATTTTACATTGTCTAAAGTAGTCTTTTACCACGTCCCAGTTTGTACATTTCTTCGGTGATCCTTGATTCGGCATTAACCAATATGTCTGTTCATCCATGTTCATCATCACCATAATTTTGTTGTGCCATTCTTCCTTGTGAGGTATTTCTTTCATCTGCCACTTCCTAGCAAATTTTTGCTGCAGTGGTTAGATAAGTGAATAATTTTTCTTTATTTTTTCCCCCTACAAAGTCAAGCATGCCTAACAGAAAGAACTCTGGCTCTTTTTTAATTTGTACTTTTAAGGTTTTTTGGATTTCTTTTTGAATGGTGTTCCAAAACTCTTTGGCTTTTGGGCTCGTTCACCAGGTATGATAAAAAGTGCCTACTTGTTGATTACACTTCCAACATTTATTTGATGTATTTTTATAGCATTTTGAGATTTTCTGAGGAGTTATGTACCATCTATGCACCATTTTAAGTATGTTTTCTTTCAAATCATAAGAATATATTTAATTTTTTGGTTCCATATTTTCTCCCATTGATTTAGTTCTATTTGGTGGCCTATATTTTGTGCCCATTTAACCATTGATTTTTTATCTGTTCTGTTTTGGTTGTCCATTCTAGTAATTTTTTGTATAGTTTTGTGATTAATTTATTTTCCTTCTTCATCATATTGTCCCCAAAGCCCTCTCTTTCAGCAAAATCTAGCTCTTTATCTTTCTTAAAACAATCTAACATTTGTCTATAATTAACCTTAAACACTCTTGCTTACAGAAATCGACTTCTTTCTTCAGTCACTGTATCATCCTTGCCCTCTATTCCTTTATCCTCATGCTGATCTAGCTCTTGTAAATGAATGATCAACTATGCATAGCTAATCTGCCCACACCTATCCATTGTGCATTCAAATTTTGCCCCGTTCCCTTACAGACAAAAACTGAGATAAGAGGAACATGCTTGGGATATCACAGATAATGGGCCTCATGTAACAACTGCAAAATGATGCATGTGCCTTTGTATATGTGTGAACATGAAAGGGTGAGACAGACAATATCTATTTCCGGCACCTATTAAAGAAATATTATGCACACCATGTAGGTAGCTAGAGGTTCCAGTCCTATATACTTATGAACTTCTCCAATTTGGAAGTGACAGCCCCAATTAATTCTCCATTGTCCCACTTTTCTAGCAGCTTTTTAAATGTCCCAATTTCTTTATTGTCATCTCCATTTTCACCTTTTGTCCTTGGATTACTTGACTTGCTGCATAACTGTGTTTCAAATACAAAAGTAATTTAACTTAGGAGAGGGAAGAAGAAAAGAAGGAGTTGAATCTAGCCCTTTCATGTAGGATTAGCAAAAAGCAAACTGCTGCAGTTGAAACGGATAGAGCTATGGATAAAAGGATTCATGCCCGGTGAACGTATGCTAAATTGAATGGGCCAGGACAGAGAAACACTCACCAGGTTGAAGACAAGCCACAGAGGTTTATTCAATTCGGCCAAAAGGGATGCAAGTACAAGCGGATGCTTCAAAAGTACAAGCATAAACATACAGAGAAAGCACGGATGTCTTATACAGTTTGACAGCTATTCAAAACTCACACTCCCTTCTCTGATTGGTTGAAAGAGCCCCTCTTTCCACACCCTGGATCCACACCCTGTTTCGCCCTGGATCCATGCACTAGATCAGTGTTTCTCAACCTGTGGATCGGGACCCCTTTGGGGGTCGCAAGGGGGTGTCAGAGGGGTCGCCAAAGACCATCAGAAAACATAGTATTTTCTGTTGGTCACGGGGGTTCTGTGTGGAAAGTTTGGTCCAATTCTATCATTGATGGGGTTCAGAATGCTATTTCATTGTGGGTGAACTATAAATCCCAACAACTACAACTCAATGGCAAGGTCTATTTTCTCCAAACTCTACCAGTGTTCACATTTGGGCATATTGAGTATTTGTGCCAAGTTTGATCCAGATCCATCATTGCTTGAGTCCACAGTCTGGATATAGGTGAACTACAACTCCAAAAACTCAAGGTCAATGTCCACTAGACCTTCCCAATATTTTCTCTTGGTCATGGGAATTCTGTGTGCCATGTTTGATTCAATTCCATCATTGATGGAGTACAGAAGGCTCTTTGATTTAAGGTGAACTATAAATCCCAGCAACTCCAGCATTACCAAATGACAAAATCAATCACCCCCAACCCCAACAGTATTCAAATTTTGGGCATATTGGATATTTTTGCCAAATTTGGTCCAGTGACTGAAAATACATCCTGCATATCAGATATTTACATTACAATTCATAACAGTAGCAAAATGACAGTTATGAAGTAGCAACGAAAATAATGTTATGGTTGGGGGTCACCACAACATGAGGACCTGTACTAAGGGGTCGTGGCATTAGGAAGGTTGAGAACCACTGCACTAGATCCACGCTGTGTTTGGACGAAAGTTCAGCTGATGTCGCTGCTTTCAGGCTGGTATTCCCTTTCGAGGGGATATGACAACTAGGGATTGGTCAGCTGAAGAACCAGTCAGTTGGTGGGATGCTCCCTTTGGGGGAGGGAGTCCAGTTCTGTGTTTGACAAAGGTAGGCACTTCCAAATACAAAAATTTGAGGCTCTGAAGGTTCTGTACCTTTCTCCAAAAAGGAGTCGGGCAATCAAGGGCTGGACTCTCAATAAAGAAGTTTAAAAAATCTACATACTCAGAGCTTCTGTTTCTACAATCAGAAATCTCTCAGCCTTAAATGGTCCATTGAAGTATACAAACAATTCTGGGCTGACATGAGAAACTGTCTATTTCTGTATATACATATATGAACAATAGATTTTGATAATTATCTGGCTTGGGAAAGAGCCAAAGGAATTTGACAAGCCTTCTTGTTCTCACGAATATACCCCAGCAGGGTTATCAAAAGATGGCTATTTCTGGGATACATCTTGTTACATTTTATAAAGAAGCATATACATATAAGAAATAGGTAGAGGACACAGAAAGATATGTTACACAGAAAGTCAGATAAAGCAAATACAATTTATTAAAGGGTTAAAAACAATAGAAACTCCACTTTGGCAGGAAAAACGAAATGCAAAGATACAGAATGGGGGACAATGCCTGGCTCGAGAGCAGTACGTGTGAAAAAGATCTTGGAGTCCTCGTGGACAACAAGTTAAACATGAGCCAACAATGTGATATGGCGGCAAAAAAGCCAATGGGATTTTGGCCTGCATCAATAGGAGCATAGTGTCTAGATCTAGGGAAGTCATGCTACCCCTCTATTCCGCTTTGGTTAGACCACACCTGGAATATTGTGTCCAATTCTGGGCACCACAATTCAAGAGAAATATTGACAAGCTGGAATGTGTCCAGAGGAGGGTGACTAAAATGATCAAGGGTCTGGAGAACAAGCCCTATGAGGAGCGGCTTAAGGAGCTGGGCATGTTTAGCCTGAAGAAGAGAAGGCTGAGAGGAGATATGATAGCCATGTATAAATATGTGAGAGGAAGCCACAGGGAGGAGGGAGCAAGCTTGTTTTCTGCTTCCTTGGAGACTAGGACGTGGAACAATGGCTTCAAACTACAAGAAAGGAGAATCCATCTGAACATGAGGAAGAACTTCCTGACTGTGAGAGCCATTCAGCAGTGGAACTCTCTGCCCCGGTGTGTGGTGGAGGCTCCTTCTTTGGAAGCTTTTAAACAGAAGCTGGATGGCTATCTGTCGGGTGATTTGAATGCAATATTCCTGCTTCTTGTCAGGGGGTTGGACTGGATGGCCCATGAGGTCTCTTCCAACTCTTTGATTCTATGATTCTATAATAATATATTTGGGATGGGGAGTGATGGTTCTGCTGGTATGTTCCCGATTTTTGATACTTTGAACTTGTGAAAGTTCAAAAAAATATTTTTAAAATAATAAAAATTAATATATTTATTAGAGAGCCCTTGGCAAGTTATACATTTTCCAGGAATGGGGGAGGTCATTGTAGTATAACAACATACCTTATCCAAGTTGTCTGTTTTTCCTCCTTAATAAGTTTTGGCAATACTCTGATGTTGCTTGGCCACATCAGTAAAATGTTGAAAAGTATGGCCTATACAGGCTACTAATAATACTTAACATAGCAATTTCTGTATCTTACTCTAAAAAGGAATTTGTATCACACACACACACACACACACACACAATATTATATATATATATATAGAGAGAGAGAGAGAGAGAGAGAGAGAGAGATTTTCTGGATATTATCACATCAAAATAATTTTAAAAGGGGGAAGCGAGTGAAAGAAAGAGCACCTAGAGCTTCGGAGAGCTTCTGTTCAACCATCTCAAAGCTCCCTGCTTGAGCGGTAATGGCATGATCATCAGCATAGATGAAGCTCTCTGTCCCTTCTGGCAATGGCTGGTCATTTGTGTAGATGTTGAACATGGATGGAGCAAGCACGCTCCCCTGAGGCAGGCCGTTCTTCTGTTTCCACCATCTGCTTCTCTGGCCCTGGAACTCAACAAAAAAGCTCCTGTTTTGTATCAGGTTTCCTATGAGGTGGGTGGGGTGGTAGTCCTTTGTGTTATTATACATATCACAAGAGGAGGCTTTTCTCATGTCCCCCGGCAGGAAAAATGAAGAGTTGTCATTTGTCCATTTGGAGCTGGGGCCATTTGAAAGTCCACCCAGGCTGGGCTTCTTAAGTGGTTTGAGGCAATATGCAAAAATTCCTTGATAGGATTATAGGTTGGGTCCGTTGTATATAAAAGAGGTGAGCCATCAAGAAAATGAGGAGGTTATTAAAACACAAAGAGTTCAATTGAAGGCATACAGATTTAATCAGTATGCTGATTATGTTTGACTATTCCCAACCTCCGGTTCACTTTGGGAGATGGGAGATCCTTTGTTGACGGAATTTCTCCTTTCCTGTTTGTGTTGTCTCACCTCATAAGTGGATGCCAGACCCCCCCCCCCCCCCAAGCATGCACAATATATTTTATTAAAGATTTCCTAGATGCGCTGGATCGTATCAGGGCATCTCAATTCCAGTGCATCTTAGTTATTTAATATATAGGATATAAAATATACATATGTCCATGAGCCCCAATTAAAGTGTAATCATGCGCATTTCATAAAACATGTTGTCCCAGAACTCTGACACAGATAGTTTCCAAGCAGGGATCAAAACTCTTTTGTTAAGAGGATTAGGTGAGGCTTAAGGACACATTTTCCTTCACCTCCCCCTGGCATCCTGATCTTTAAGAAATAATTATGGTAATCCTTTCTGAAACAGTCTCATTTTTGATCAGCCATTGGGAGATTTATGCTATTTCGAAACCTTAGAGCGGGGAGACTTTACTACTGCAGAAGTTGTATGGATTCAAATAAAAATGTAAATTCAAATTTGCTCTAGAGATTTATTTAAAGTTATTTGTTTGGGAGGCCGGAGGGGTGTGTGTCAATTTCTCCATAAAATCACTACACTCCGAGGCAGTGAGCACCGCAGCTGAAAAGCTCTTGCTTTCCTCTAAATGGCATGATGTGACAAAGTACATGTGCTCACCACATCTCTCCCTAGTTGCCTTCAATTATCCCTGGATTCTTAATCTGTCAACATAGTATAACTGCCACATGAATCAGTGAGGATTGCTGCCAATTAGAAGGGCCCAGCATCATATACCTGCAAGGGAATGGTGGGTAATCTTGCCATATGTTTTGCCTGCACTGAACTGTGGTAAGCCCAGAATCACACACTCACCCTGAAATGTCTCTCTTCAGCTGGAGATCCAGAGAAGCATAGTCATTCCCCAGGAAATTGTCAGACACCATGAGAACTGGCAACCTACTCTCAGTATTAAAAACATTAAAACAATACAATGAAAATCTACTAAGAATTACCACTCTGGTGGCCATTATTAGCTGAAAACTGTGGTTGGATGCTCCATCAAACTTATCCACAATCCATTTCCAAACCATTGTCAACATTGTTATTGTCATTGTCCGCTTAATTACTTGAAGACCTGGTCCCACATCAACATTTTTAACTTTTTTCTAAAGGTGAGGAGGGATGAAGATTTCACTGGGGAGTGAGTTCCACAGGCGGGGGGCCACCACCGAGAAGGCCCTGTCCCTCGTCCCCGCCAAATGTGTTTAAGACGGAAGCAGGGCCGAGAGCTGGGCCTCCCCAGAAGATCTTAAACTCTGAGGTGGGACGTCGAAGGGGATATGTTCGGACAGGTACACTGGACCGGAACTGTATAGGGTTTTATAGGTCAAAACCAGCACTTTGAATTGTGCTCAGAATTGGATCGGCAGCCAGTGGAGCTGACATAACATGGGGGTAGTATGCTCCCTGTATGAGTACATATCTTCTCTATTTAGCTTTCCATTGAGTTATACACCAAAACAACGCTTCCAGTTCTTTGTGACCTTTTGATGTCTGGATATAATCCTAAGTGATGCAGGTAGATAACAGAGACAGGGAGACAGGAAACAAGATGCAATGAGACAAGGAGCCTGGAGCAATTAACTGTTCAAGTATTTTATCAGGGATAATTAACTGCTTGAGTATTTTATTAGATAGCATCCTTTGTAAGCACTCTTTTAGGTATGTTATATGACCAATTGTTTACCTACACACAGAGAGAAATGTCCCGTACAACAATGGTGACTGGTGACTCAAGTATCAAGGAGAGAATGAATCTCCACTAATGTTCAGTTTAGTATTATCCAAGGTGTTGAACATATTTTGGTCATAAGTTTTAGGTCCCTGGTTAAGGAAGGGATGGCGTCAAAGACACCATTGTCACTGCAGCCTTTGGAAGCAGTACTTAAACCAACATATAATGAGGAATGGAGAACGTAGAGGAAACACCTAATGCCACAAAAAGGACAATGGAAATTAAAAGGGAGAGACTGATCTAGAGATAAAATTTAGGGGTCTTTGCCAGGAGGCAGAGACCAATTAGACTCATCAAAGAGTTCTTTTTCCCTGGCGAGAAGAAAAGCACCCAATGTTTTTCCCTAATTTCCCAATGAAAGGTCTCACCAAGTTGAAGAAGAGCCATCGAGGTTTTATTTGCGATTCAGCTGAAAAGGATGCCGAGCTGTAATCATTCGCCAGCAAAGCATGAGGAGAATACACCAATGCAGTCATATTTATAGTAAATTCAAAATTGCAAAGTTCAAACTTCCTGCCCCGGCTTCCCTGTTGTTCCCCGCCGTGATTGAGCAATGGGCGAACAGCTGGGAGGTGGCCCTCCCACCCCCGGCGCCTCTGGAATTAGCTTTGAAAAAAATAATGCCATGTGGCTCGCGAGACAAAAAGGAAGTCTCCAGCAGGGCTGATCTATTCTGTTCACGAGTGTTGTGAATCAACATGTGTAAAAATTATCCAGATCCTTCCTGGCTGTGAGACAGGAGAACAATGATGGCAGCCTGAGGTTAATGCTATCAATGGGAAGTAAACAAAAGCAGAGGGGAAGATTTCCCCTTATCTTACTTGAAGAGTGATAGAAACTTTGCCAAACCATTCTTTACTTTAGTGGGCCATCTCCTCCTATTATCCATGCAAGTGTCTCTTTGGCTGGGGGTTTCAGTAATCGCTAATAGCTTTTGTTTCTGAAGGCCAGATGGTTCCCTTACATATTTCTTTGGAGGAAGAAGGGGGCAAAGGGTCAGGCTAGGGTCAGGAATACAAGGAAACATAAAAATCATATAGAAATTATACACAGGGAAATCATATGCAGGTATCTTCCCATCCAGGACCCCAGAGAGAAATTAATAATCCCAATTATAAAAAGGCAGACGATATCAGGACACAGCATGAATTCATAAGTTGTCTTGAAGAAAGTTCATGGGTAGAGAGTGAGTCCTTGAAGAGAGTGGAGTCCAGGAATGTAGCAGAAATCGAAAAGCCACCAAAAGGAGTCTATGGAGTTCCACTGGGCCAAGACACAAAGCCCTGCAGCGCTGGGATGAAAGTCGGTCCCATGGTCCTTGGAAAACTACAGCTCTCTCTCTCGAGAGAGAGAGAGAGAGGCAGAGACCCCAAGGTCTAGCCATTCCCGAAGCCTCGTGGGGTCCTCACTGTTGTTAGGGTCTTGGCAAATTGACCTAGACCCAACCCCTATTGTGCAGTCTGGTACCCTTGTCCTTGGCAGAACTATAATTTACCATCCCTTGTTAGGAGGGGGGGGGCATGCTCGACTTCAAGATGAGCTAAAGATAAATGACTGGTATTAAAGCAGGGTTCTCCAAAAGGAAATTGGATTTGGAGAATATTTTGGAGAAAGGAAATAAAGGACTGA
Source organism: Anolis sagrei (assembly GCF_037176765.1). Classification (NCBI taxonomy): domain Eukaryota; kingdom Metazoa; phylum Chordata; class Lepidosauria; order Squamata; family Anolidae; genus Anolis; species Anolis sagrei. The sequence continues at coordinate 98,523,973 of NC_090025.1, read as the reverse complement.
TTTGTAGATTATACAAAATATATTCTGGAGTACAATCTGGAAGAAAACCGAATAAACATTATTGATCACCTGGGCTAGAGATTTAGGGAAAAATATAGACATGGATAACTGGGAATACTTATGGAATAAAGGATTTAAATTTTCAATAGCAAGGTCCATTAGAGGAAAACATGTACAAAATGTTCTACAGAAATTATGAGAGTTGTCCGGAAAGCACGTAGCTCTCGTGGAGACTTTTCTTGGGGAAAGTTGGTATAACTGCTGTGTAGCAGGAAGCCAGTGGATGAAAATGAACAGTGCCAGTCATCAGTATCTCATTGACTGGCATTATGGTGAAGGTTAGAGATGAGCATCCTCATTCCGTGTCTCTCCAAGTGCAAAGTTCACGCTGTAACACGCTACCGAAATGCTAAGGGAATGAACGCCATTGCGATTCATCATAAAATAATTTTAGTTGATGGACAGGGCATAATGTGAAGACAGCATGTGACAAAATGGATATGGAATATATTGTGAAACCATGAAGATCCTTCACAGAGCCATCCAAAACAAACGTTGTGGGATGCTGACGGTAGAAGCCTGTCTCCGTCATGAGAATGTGCACACCGCTGATGCAACACAAGAGTTGTTGACTTCATTTGGTTGGGATATTTTAAGCCACCTCTCACAGCACCAATCTCACACCCAGTGACTATCATCTGTTCACTAAATTAAAGGAACACCTTGGTGGAAAACACCTTTCTAGTGATGACAAGGTGAAAATCAAAGTGTCAAACTGGCTGAAAAAGATGGAGGGAAACTTCTATGACTCAGGCATAAAAAACACGTCCCATAGATGACAAAATATATTGAACTGAATGGTGATTATGTGGAAAAATAATGGAATACCTATGCTACAATCCATGTAAGTTTTATTAAAATATATTCATTCTTTCTATATATATTTTTTAAAATCTTGTAACTTTACTTTCCGGATAACTCTTGTACATAATGCCTGAATTAATGGCTAAAATTGACAAAACCCAAAGGAGATAGCGTTGGAGATATAAAGTGCAGAAAGACACGTTTTTCCATGCTTGGTGGACGTGTAAGGAAGTTAAACATTTCTGGGAAACATGATGAAAGAAACCAATAAAATGATTTCTAAAAAGAGACAAGAAAATCCAAAGAAAATAAGTAAAGATGGTATAAAAATTTGCAAATATACGAGGGTTGAATGAAAAGTAATGCCTCCACCTTCGTAACTGCTCAACAGATGGCAGTACTGGTATGCGGCAGGTACTGGCTTGTTCAGTAGTCTCTACGGTTCCATTTGGCAGGAAGCCTTAGCATTGAACAGTTGTGTTGTTAAAGTGCAAAGTATGGAACCCTGTGCAGACAGTCGGTCAATGTGACTTAAGCAACATGCAGTCATTGAATTCTTGACAGCAGAAGGTGACACCCCAAAGGAGATTCATCAGAGAATGCAAGCTGTTTATGGTGGTTGTGTTGATGTGAGTACTGTGTGTCATTGGGCGAGTAAGTTGAGGTAGGAACATCTGACTTGTGTGACAAAGAAAGAGTTGGATGTCCTGTGACAGCAACCACCGAGTTTCACAAGCAAAAGGTTGACAGATGGTCATATCACTCAGAGAGAAATTTCAAGCATAATCGGCATTTCACAAGAACATGTGGGTCACATGATTGCTTTGCTTGGCTGTTGGAAGATCTGTGCATGATGGGTTGCGGAAACAGAGTGTTCTGTTTCCGCAACCCATTGACTTCTTCCGTGACAAAAAACTTGTTCATCGTTGGCAGAAATGTATCCAATTGTCTGGTGATTATGTGGAAAAGTGAATAGTGATAGTTAAAGAGGATAATTCTAAGGATTATTTCTGCGTTTGATTTATTGAAATATTCCCATCCAAACCCAAGTAATGAAGGTTGGAGGCATTACTTTTCATTCAACCCTCGTAGTTTTGTGTCTGTGAGAATTACAATAGCATTACAATTACAATAGAATTACAATTTCCCCCTTCCTTCCTCATGGAAGGGTGGGGGGGGGGGAACTACTCATTAAAGATTGGAGAGTAAAGTTAGTTGAATATATCCAAATGACCAAGATCTCCAATGGTTTAGGGAACAATTATGAGTTTGTTAAAAAATGGGGTCTTGCCTTTGGGTATTTTTTTAAAAAAAGACAAAAATAGATTTTGAAATCATTGTGTAAGGAATGTATTAATGTAAAGCTAAGCATTGAGTTTTGTTAGATACTAGTTCTGTAGGGTGTAGTGTCAGAAGTCATGGGTGGTGGTTCATGGGTGGGAAGAGGAAGGAGGTGGGATTGGAGAAACAATGTGTGTATTTTGATTTGATGACATTTGGAAAATTGTATGTTTTTTTGTTTTTCTTAATATACAATAAAAAATCCCCCCCCCCCCCCCCCCCAGAAAAGAAGTCCCTGCTTAACTCCATTAAAGTCAAACTGAAACTTGGAATTGATTCATTGAACTATTGCTGTAGAGCAGTGTTTCTTAACCTGGGGGTCGGGACCCGGGGGGGGGGGGGGTGTCGCGTGGCAGTATCAGGGAGGTTACGAAAGACCATCAGAAAACACAGTATTTTCTGTTGGTCATGGGGTTTCTCTGTGGGAAGTTTTCGCCCAATTCTATTGTTGGTGGGGTTCAGAATAATCTGAGTGTAGGTGAACTATAAATCCCAGAAACTACAACTCCCAAATGTCAAGGTCTATTTTCCTCAAACTCCACCAGTGTTCACAGTTGGGCATAATTGAGCATCCGAGTTTGGTCCAGATCTATCATTGTTTGAGTTCACAGTGCTCTCTTGATGTAGGTGAAGAGTGGTCGGTGCCCACCAAACACTTCCAATATTTTCTGTTGGTCAAGAGAGTTCTGTGTGCCAAGTTTGGTTCAATTACATCATTTTTGGAGTTCAGAATGCTCTTTGAGTGTAGGTGACCTACAAATCCCAGCAACTACAACTCCCAAATGACAAAATCAATCCCCCCAACCCCATCAGTATTCAAATTTGGACCTATCAGGTATTTGTGCCAAATTTGGTCCAGTGAATGAAAATATATCCTGCATATCAGATATTTACATTGCAATTCAGAACAGTAACAAAATTACAGTTACGAAATAGCAACTAAAATAATGTTATGGTTGGGGGTCACCACAACATGAGGAACTGTATTAAGGGGTCGCAGCATTAAGAAGGTTGAGAACCACTGCTGTAGAGACTTTGATCATGAAATTAAGAACCCCAGCTTCATGGGCAAAAACATGTCTTCAAACAAGAAAATAGCACTGATAAATCATGTCCGCTAACAACTTTCTTTTTATATTAAACCTTTTTAACTGCTCCACATGTCAGTCAATGTTGTGTCTACAGACTAAGTGGTGTGACTTGTCTTTCCAGTTATGTGGTGTTTGCTTCCAATTCTATTGCTGCAATCAGTGTACGTACGATGTGTCTGATTCACAAAGATGTTTTTCTAATTACATCATGCAACATTGCTATTGCTATTGACTGTGAGTAATCAGATGTCCTCATTTCTCCGAAGTGTTTCATAGCAATTTCCCTGTCAGCTTCTCTCACCATTCCTCTGCAATATGTGAAGCCGACCAGTAAAATTGTTGAAACAACAAATAGGATGGAGCAATGTTTTGGTCTGGCTAAAGTTTCCAAACACTTTCCAAAGGCAACTTTGGTTAGAAAATATTTTGCTCCCAATCAATCAAAAGTAAGTTGCAGTGTTAATATCTCCCTGAAAACTCAGTTATTTTATTTATCGTGTCATCAGCAACCATACCATTGTATTACATTTCTAACAGAACAAAACAAATAAACAGATAAAAAAACACAAATTTTGCAAACTTGGTAGTTGATTAAATGTCCTTTGACCAGTATCTGGCCACTTGGAGTGCCTCTGGTGTTGCCACAAGAAGGTCCTCCATTGTGCATGTGGCAGGGCTCAGGGTGCATTGCAGCAGGTGGTCTGTGGTTTGCTCTTCTCCACACTTGCATGTCGTGGATTCCACTTTGTAGCCCCATTTCTTAAGATTGGCTCTGCATCTCGTGGTGCCAGAGCGCAGTCTGTTCAGCGCCTTCCAAGCCGCCCAGTCTTCTGTGTGCCCAGGAGGGAGTCTCTCATCTGGTATCACCCACGGATTGAGGTGCTGAGTTTGAGCCTGTCACTTTTGGACTCTCACTTGCTGAGGTGTTCCAGCGAGTGTCTCTGTAGATTTGATTTCGTTTCAACTGATAACTTCTTATCTTTTTCTCTCAAAGCCTGGCAGACCACTAAAGCCACTGTTCAGCTCTCCTGTTCTGACTAATCTCCTTGCGTCTATCTATTTGCTCGTTATCCATTTGTTCATTAATTTCTGCAGCTGGGCCAGGTGCCGAACTGTTTTCATGTTCCCTATTATGGGAACTCTCTGGTAACAATCAGAAAGCACACCAACATCTCCACACCCCTCGGGGACATTCTCATGGGAAACTACACTTTGAACAGGGATCTCCTCGTCATTCTCTGCATCAAGATCACTGACCAAACCATTGCCATCTTGAAACTCATTGACATCACTCCCCACATCTATTTTTTTAAATTTTCAGTTTGTCTGAAATTTGTCTGAAAATTTATTGTTTATAGATTTTCATATTATGGGACTTGAAAAACAGTAGCACTAATCTGAGTACTGATTCTGTCCAAATACTGGCCTTCATGATCACCAGGAAAGTGACAAAGGAAGGGAAAATACAGCAAAAACAAAACAAAAACGAAACAGTGATACTTTTAGTGGGCCAGCTAAAATGCACAAAATGCAACACACAGGTTTTTGAAGCTTCACTGGCTTCTTTATCATATGAGCCTCGGGACTACATTTTTGTTCTCACTTACTTCTGTGGTCAGTTAAAATGTTCTAAATCTAAGGGATCTCAATGCAGCCAGAGGCCACTTCCATTCCTGGCCACATGGGGACAAAGGGCAGTGGAAGACAAGTGATAAAAGGAAAATAAACAAGAGATAGAAAGGGGACAGTAATGGATATATCTTTTCTGAGTATGTGATCTTTGTTCCCTCAACATTTTCTGCTCCTTGTTTTCAACAAGAAAATATCTTTCATGGTGTAAGAAAATTGGGACACATCTGGCCATGCAACCTCAGAGAGTGGTCAAGGTGACAAAAGTGATTAATGAAGGAAAACACACAACCTAGGACAGAAAAGGACAATATTGTGTCCTCCTTCTACTGAAGGAAGGAGGAGAAACAGAGAGTTTAAAAAGCAGTTCAAAATGTGTGGCAGCAGACAAATAACTGGGGTTGACCTTGCCAAATCAGGCCAGTTGGCAGGTATGATTGGCGAGGCTGTCCTTGCATAGAGAGTGCATTATCTGTCTAGCATCTTAGTTACAAGGGTTGAATGAAAAATAATGCCTCCACTTTCGTGACTCCTCAACAGATGCAGTACTGGTATGTGGCAGGTACTGGCTTGTTCAGTATATTCTCCTCTACAGTTCCATTTTGGCAGGAAGCCTTAACATTGAAAGGTTGTGTTGTTAAAGTGCGAAGTATGGGACCCTGCGCAGACGGTTGGTCAATATGACTTAAGCAATGTGCAGTCATTGAATTCTTGACAGCAGAAGGTGTCACCTCAACATCTTTAAACTTACTTGCCCAATGATACACAGTACTCACATCAACACAATCACCATAAACAGCTTGCATTCTCAGATGAATCTCCTTTGGGGTGACACCTTCTGCTGTCAAGAATTCAATGATTGCACGTTGCTTGTGAAACTTGATGGTTGCTGTCACAGGACATCCAACTCTTTTTGTCACACAAGTCAGATGTTCCCACTTCAACATCTTTAAAGTTACTCGCCCAATGATGCACAGTACTCACATCAACACAATCATTAAGTCGCATTGACCGACTGTCTGTGCAGGGTTCCATACTTTGCACTTTAACAACACAACTGTTCAATGCTAAGGCTTCCCACCAAAATGGAACTGTAGAGGAGAGTCTACTGAACAAGCCAGTATCTGCAGCATACCAGTACTGCCATCTATTGAGGAGTTACAAAGGTGGAGGTATTACTTTTTATTCAACCATCGGATTTCTAATATATAGCATATATGTGAAGGTTCCCAAAGGGTTACAACCATGTAAGTGTTATAGATGATATTTAAGAAAACAGATATATAATTCAGAGTGGAACTCATTTTGTTAGGGGACTTTTGGACTTTTTGTTTGGGATTAGTGGGCACATATTTCTTTAGTTCCCCTCAGGTTGGGAAAAGATTAATAAATATCCTTTGAAATGTGTAGTTTCTTGACCAGAGTACTGGAAATGAAATTCATTGAGGGCAGGGAAAATGCTATTGCTTTGATATTATAAAACTTCATAATGTGTAAAAATATAATAAAATTCATATGATTTTAGAATTTGTGTTGAGTCTATCTTTTGGGAGGAGGGTTGAGTTTTTGATAACATTATTTGGCATGTAAAATATTATTTCTGGCAACCTCAGGCTCCATCCAACCAGGTATTCTCAATTGTTTTCATTTATCAACCCCATTTTCTCTCCCCTCAACTCAGTTTCATTTCCTCTGAATTATGCTAGCCATTTTGCTTTGAACTTTAGATCATGTGTCATGTGACGGAAGGATGTGGGCAACTATGTTGTGCAACATACAAGCTAATCCATGTGTCATAGGAAGTGTGCATAATGATTCTCATGATGTGCTATTACGATGAGATGTTGAACAGGACTTTGATATCATTAAACAGACAGGGAAGGACGTTTTGGCAGGTAATTTGACAAAACAAGCTGCACTTTCCAAAATTTCTCTTTTACACAAGTGGTGAAGGTCAATTATTTAAATTTGTGAATTATTGGTAAGGATATAAAGGCAAAAAGTAACAATAACTCCTGAGACATTACACTATTCCAGAACAAAAAATTCCCACCATTCATGATACTACATCATAGCTTACACCGCAGTAAACTCCAGCCATTCCCTACATTAATTTGTAGTGAACATTTCTATTGAATTAAATGGTTTTGGTTTTCCATTCCTTTGTAAAGCTTAGCCAAGGTTTAAAAAACACAACTTATTTTCTGAATCAAGTTCAATGGAAAGGATGTATTGTGGTGTATTGTCTTCTTATATATGCTGCCACATGGACTGCAAACTGCATGCTTGTGACTCATTCACAGCTGCTCTCCAGGGGCTCAGTTGAACCAAGGGAATCCAGTGCCACCTAGTGACTAAATACTGCAATATTTAAGTACACTATCTGCACAAGTTGGAATAGGTGGTGGTGGTGGTGGTGAGGTTCAAATTGCTGCTTGTCTTAAAGATTCCTAAACCAGTGCTACTCAAAGTAGTGGTACTGGAACAGTGCTGGTATGTTATCCATTAGTTTCCAGTATCTGGTTAATTTTGAAGAAAGAAAAACAATGGACACAAAAATTATGCTCTGGATCAGTGGTCCCAACCTTTTTTCGACCAGGGACAACATTGACTAGAGACCACTCTCCAAAATTAGTACCAAAAGGGTTACGAATCAGTTTTTGGTCAACTTTCCATTTGGTTTGGTTATTTGGGGTGCTGATTCAGAAAATTGCATTAGATAGACCACATCAGCTCTAGTTTCTGATTGTCATGTATTATGTTCTGCTGTTGATGGTGGTTGGTGATGGAAGGGTTAATGTGTCAGAGTAAAAATTTGGGGGTGTATGTGCAGCGGAAGAGGTTGCTAGATCAAACAGACACAAGACCAAAAATTCCAGGACTCTGCAGTTTCACAGTTTCAAAAAAAACACATAGTTTACTAAGTACATCTACACACGTCAATTCTAAGCGGGCATTCATCAGGAACTACAAAGCACAGCACAAAACAGTTTTCTGAACATCTGCTTATCTCACTTCTCTGGCCGGATCCTCCCTCTTTCTTCCCAGCCAGAGAACGCGTTATCTTGCTTCTGTCAAGGTTACTTTTTCTCTGCTTCTTTGCTTCTCACAGTATTTCTCATGCACAATTGAACATAACAGAATCCATATTTAATTACATCTTAACCCATTCTTAATTACATAGAAACACATTGAAAAACACACATACATACCTTCAATAATTCTGACATAATGCAAGTATTCTAAAGGGTTGAGTAAACTGTAAAGAGTTCATGGGTGAAAAAGTATTTGTCTTATCTTGGTGGTAGATGCTGCTGGTTTCCCCCCAGGTTTGTAGACTTCTGGTGTCCTGACCTGTCTCCTGAACCTTTGGAATCCTGGAACCTTGAATCTTTGGACTGGCTTTTGACTACGGTATAGACTCATGATCCCTGGACTTTGTTTATTGAACTCTTGTGTTTGACCATTGCACTGGAACTTATGACTACAGAGTTATCTTGAACCTGCAACAGTGTTTGCTGTTTTGTTTTATATTCTGTGGCTGAGTGCAATCTTTATGTTTTATATTTTTAACTATTAAAATAGCCAGAAAGTAAGTGCTTTTTAATTCAATTGTTTAACACAAACTGGGAGTTTGGTTCATCTCTGCCTAAATATTGGCAGAGCCCTGGCATCATGACAGGTACCCAAGATGTTGATGCCTGAAATGAAAAGGCACAAACTTGAAACTTCAGAGACTGGATCTCACCACTGTATGGTATCACTCAGAGAGAAATTTCAAGCATAATCAGCATTTGACAAGAACATGTGGGTCACATTATTGCTTTGCTTGGCTATCGGAAGATCTGTGCACAATGGGTACCCAGGATGCTGGCGCCTTCAGAGACTGGATCTCACCACCGTACAACATCCCCCATACAGTCCAGATTTAGCACTGTCTGACTTCTATCTGTTCCCGATAATGAAAGAAGATCTGCTGGGACATCATTATGCTTCTGATGAAGACGTTGAGAGAACTGTGAGACACTAGTTGTGGAAACAGAGTGTTGACTTCTTCCGTGATGGCTTCAGAAAACTTGTTCATTGTTGGCAGAAATGTATCCAATTGTCTGGTGATTATGTGGAAAAGTAGATAGTGGTAGTTAAAGAGCACATTCTATGGATTATTTCTGCGTTTGATTTATTAAAATGTTCCCATCCAAACCCAAGTAACGAAAGTGGAGGCATTACCTTTCTTTCAACTCTTGTACATTCTAACATGGTTTTTTGGACAGCCTGAAAACCTCCTAGACTGAATGTTCTATTCAATATTTGAAGAATGTATTATGTATTTACCGGAAGGAGCCACTAAATATAGAAAGGTAAAGAGCATTGATTGTAGGCCAGCTATGAAGCATTGTAAAATAAAATCAAAGCCCTTACATAGAAATACTGAAATTAACTATGTCTGGCAAGGAATTGTGGGAGTTCTAATCCAGACTCCCTTATGAGCTGAGACTGACTCTTTAAAAATAGTCGAGAATGCTCTGCAATATACGGGGATTTTGTTGCCAGTGGCTAGGTTCTTTAGCAGGCAACTTGGTGTGAAAAGTACAATATAGTAGACCCACTGGATCCTTAAGGTGGAGGTGTCAAACTCATTGTTATCAGCATTATGGTTGATAGTTGAATTCATGAAGGGAGAATCTGTCAATATAGATAACCAAATATAACATTTTTACATAGTGGTCAGTGCCAGGCATGTAGCCGGGGGGGGGGGGGTGCTTGAAGGGCTTCAGCACCCCCCCTCCCGAAATTCTCATGGTGGTTCGCGAAAAGGCCTTATTGGTGCATTATTTAAACTGTTATGCTTATTCATATCATGATCTGATCACCATACTCAATATATCCCATATGCATGGGGGTATTGGGGTAATGATACAAAAGGTTTGCTAGGCTAGACCCTCTTTCACTCAGACTCACCCCCCCCCCGAAACTCAGCCCCCCCCCCAAAAAAACCCCAGAAAAAAATTAGCCTCCCCCCCCCCCCCCGAAACGAAATCCTGGCTACGGGCCTGTCCTCTGCCATCAACTCCGCTGGACCAGCCACGTTGTCCGGATGCCCGACCACCATCTCCCAAAGCAGTTGCTCTACTCTGAACTTAAGAACGGAAAATGGAATGTTGGAGGACAGGAAAAGAGATTTAAAGATGGCCTGAAAGCCAACCTTAAAAACCCTGGCATAGACACTGAGAACTGGGAAGCCCTGGCCTTTGAGCGTCCCAGTTGGAGGTCAGCTGTGACCAACAGTGCTGCAGAATTCGAAGAGGCACTAGTGGAAGGTGAAAGAGAGGAACATACCAAGAGGAAGGCGCATCAAGCCAACCCTGACCGGGACCGCCTTCCACCTGGAAACCAATGCCTTCACTTTGGGAGAAGATGCGGGTCAAGAATAGGGGTCCACAGCCACCTACAAAGACCACAAAAATAGTAATCAAGGAAGACCATCTTACTCGTCCAACAAGGGATCGCCTAATTCAGTGGTTCTCAACCTTTCTAATGCCACGACCCCTTAGTACAGTTCCTCATATCATGGTGACCCACAACCATAATATTATTTTTGTTGCTACTTCACAACTATAATTTTGCTACTGTTATGAATCATAATATAAATATCTGATATGCAGGATGTATTTTCATTCACTGGACCAAATTTGGCACAAATACGTGATATGCCCCAATTTTAATACTGGTGGGGTTGGCAGGGGATTGATGTTGTCATTTGGGAGTTGTAGTTGTTGGAATTTATAGTTTACCTACAATCAAAGAGCATTATGTATTCCAACAATGGAACTGAACCAATCTTGCCACACAGAACTCCCTTGACCAACAGAAAATACTGGAAGGGTTTGGTGGGCATTGACCTTGAGGTTTGGAGTTGTAGTTCGCCTACATCCAGAGAGCACTATGGACTCACACAATGATGGATCTGGATCAAACTTGCCATGAATACTCAACATGCCCATTGTGAATGAACACTGGTGGAGTTTGGGGGAAATAGACTTTGGCATTTGAGAGTTTTAGTTGCTGTGATTTATAGTTCACCTCCTACAATAAAAGATCATTCTGATCCCCAACAAAGATAGAATTGGGCCAAACTTCCCACATGGAACCCCTATGACCAACAGAAAATACTATGTTTTTGGATGGTCTTTGTGCACATTTAGAATCAATTGGGGTAAACTGTGGAGGTGACACAGATATTTGACCTGAACGGGATCTGCCAACAGTTTGTTTATTTTAACCTCTTTTATTTTAACCTCTCTTATACCGAGGGTTGTATGTTGTATTAATATGTGTTAAATGTGTTATGTGTTAAATGTGTTATGTGTTAAAGACAGTTCTGGGCACCACAATTCAAGAGAGATATTGACAAGCTGGAATGTGTCCAGAGGAGAGCGACTAAAATGATCAAAGGTCTGGAGAACAAGCCCTATGAGGAGCGGCTTAAGGAGCTGGGCATGTTTAGCCTGAAGAAGAGAAGGCTGAGAGGGGATATGATAGCCATGTATAAATATGTGAGAGGAAGCCACAGGGAGGAGGGAGCAAGCTTGTTTCCTGCTTCTGATGCCGAGCATCTCCCCCCCCCCCCCAAGTATTTATAGTTCCCCAAGGGCTGAGCGATGGATTCTGTTATTGATCAACCCAGCGCCCATCACTGGACTTCTGCCTTTTCTTATTGACTCTCTGCTTCATGAACTGAACTGTTTGCCACATCCCTGGCCACGAACTTCCTTCTGGTGCTTGCCTTGAAATGCAAGCAGCCTCCGTTTCCACGCACCTTTGCCAAAGGACTATGAGATCTCCAGTTTGCGTTATAATAAAGATCCAATGTTGTAATAAACTTTGCTTGGGATGGGGATGGGATTGCCTTATGAAATATATATATGAAGTATATGAAATGTATGTATGTAATGAAATATCATGTAGAAGTGTACTCTGGTTCCCCTCCCTGCTTCCCCTCTTTGACCCTTGCCCCAAAAGGAATGTGACCTTAGGATTACTGTGACAGGGAGGAAACCCTTTGTCCTCCCGAAATGGTTCATATTTACATTTGCATGGGCCGTGCAGTTGATCCCTTCTCCTTGCTAACTTTCAGAGCAGACAGTAAGCCAGGGAAGGGTCAACAGAAACTTAGGAAGAAAAGACTGATTGACTCATTTTTAGGTATTTGTTGATCCCCCTTGTTTACAAGGCCCTGAGGTCCAAATACCATCAAAAGCTCCTTTTCATACTTCCCCCCAAATCCCATCACAGACCAGGAAACTCATTGTTCTCCTATCTAACACCCCGCCGTGTAAAAAAACAAAGCCACACAGATGCCCCAAAGGCTGTCATTTCCTCAGTCTTTGTCAGGCTTCGTCCCGCCTCCTGGCTGCCGATTGGTCCATCTTCCAAGGCGCTAGGAAGGCACTGATTGGCCTCCCAGAGGCAGCGGAGCCCGCTGATTGGTCCAGAGGTGAGGCATGCTGCCAAGCCTCCTCCCAGCTGTTCCGCGGCCAGCCAGTCAGCCCGAAGCCGGCTGACAGAGGGTGGGCGGGAGTTTTGAAACTGTTTTCCTTTGTCTGTGTACTATAAAAATGCTTGGAAATCCTGTAAAATCATGCTTGCAGTGGAATGATTCCTGCAATGCATCTGATCTCAGCTGAATCACAATAAACCTCGATTGCTGAAAACCTTCTTCCACTTGGATGAGACATTATTATTTGTAATATTTTACTCTTTGGATTGGCTCTCGCTGGCCTCACCAAGGGACCCAGAGCCCTTTAGGCGCGGTCCTCGGGCTTCTCCCTGAGAGGAGGCCCCACTAAAAAGGCAGCTCGATATCACTTCCCTGGAGACTAGGATGTGGAACAATGGCTTCAAACTACAAGAGAGGAGATTCCATCTGAACATGAGGAAGAACTTCCTGACTGTGAGAGCCGTTCAGCAGTGGAACTCTCTGCCCCGGAGTGTGGTGGAGGCTCCTTCTTTGGAAGCTTTTAAACAGAGGCTGGATGGCCATCTGTCAGGGGTGATTTGAATGCAATATTCCTGCTTCTTGGCAGGGGGTTGGACTGGATGGCCCATGGGGTCTCTTCCAATTCTATGATTCTATGATTTTGTTCTGCCTTCAAATCCAGAAGCCACCCAGGAAGGCGGCTCAGGGTCCCCTGTGCTGAAGATTCCCCTAAGCACAATGGTCCATCCGACTCCTGCATCCGCTGTTGCTGCCCGGCCTCCTATTGGCCCTGAGCGGCATGACATCACCAACTCCAGCCGCTATTGGCTGGCGGTCGCTCTCCCTCGCCCCCCTCCCTCAGAGGAGTCGCAGCAGCAGATGTAGCAGCAGCAGCCTGTCTCCTCAGCGAGGATCCTCCCTCCAGAAGCCGGTCTTGGGCCAAGCAAGGCAGGCAGGCAGGATGGCGGAGAGCGAGTGCGAGACGCCCAGCACCCCGGGCGAGTTCGAGAGCAAGTACTTCGAGTACCACGGGGTGCGCCTGCCCCCCTTCTGCCGGGGGAAGATGGAGGAGATCGCCAACTTCCCCGTCCGAGATAGCGACGTCTGGATCGTCACCTACCCCAAGTCAGGTGGGGAGGGGGAAGAGGGAGGGGGAGGAGGGAGGGAGAGGTCGCGCTCATTCCCCGCTACTTCCCTCCTTCCCAAGGCATTCAAGAGGGGCCCTGCTTGGGCGGATGTGCGCATGCGCTCACTGGCCCAGCTGCCTTTTAACCTGCAATGCCTGTCTTTGGGCAGAGCAGGCATCCAAAGCAGGAATGGATCCTTAGCCCCCTTTCTGTATTTCTTCTTTCATACTGGCAGCTTCTTGAATGGGGTGGTTTGATCTAAAAACATTAAAAAATATTTTAGAAAGCCAGGTACCAACAATCTGCACTGATTCAATAATAATAATAATAATAACCATCATCATCATCATCTATATAAATAAAAATGTAATGTTCGTTTGTGGGATTAACAGAACTCAAGAACCAGTGGGCCAATTGACACCAAATTTGGACAGCATACACCTAACAACCCAATGTATGTCCTTCACTCAATTTTTTTGATTTTGTCATTTGGGAGTTGTAGTTGCTGGGATGTATAGTTTGCCTACAATCAAAGAGCATTCTGAACTCCAATGATGGAAGTGAATCATTCTTGGCACACAGAACTCCCTTGACAAACAGAAAATACTGGAAGGGTTTGGTGGGCATTGACCTTGAGTTTGGAAATTGTAGTTCCACTACATCCAGAGAGCACTGTGGACTCAAACAATGATGGATCTGGATCAAACTTGGCCCAAATACTCCATATGCCCAAATATGAACACAGATGGAGTTTGGGGGAAATAGACCTTGACATTTGGGAGTTGTAGTTCCTGGGATTTATAGTTCACCTACAATCAAAGAGCATTCTGAACTCCACCAATTATGGCATTGAACCAAACATGGCATATAGGACTCCCATGACCAACAGAAAACACCAGAAGTGTTTGGTGAGCATTGCCTTTGAGTTTGGGAGTTGTAGTTCACCTACATCAAGGCAGCACTATGGACTCAAACAATGACGGATCTGGACCAAACGTGGCACAAATACTCCATATGCCCAAATATGAACATAGATGGAGTTTGGGGGAAATAGACCTTGACATTTGGGATTTGTAGTTACTGGGATGTATAGTTCACCTACAATCAAAGAGCATTCTGAACCCCACCAACGACAGAATTGGGGCAAACTTCCCACACAGAACCCCCCTGACCAACAGAAAACAGGCCATCCAGTCCAACTCCCTTTACCAGGGCAAGAAAACCTAATCAATCAAAGCCCTCCTGACAAAGAGCCATCCAGCCTAGATATAGATAGATATATATGATTCAAACACACATATAGTATTATAGATAAAAACAGGATAAAAAACAGAGGGAGAAAAGAGTCCACCTCTTTTCTAAAGAAGGACAATTATATGTTGCATGTTCCAGAGTAGGCAAATCAGACAACCTTCACATCAGCACTGACAAAGAAACAGCAAGAAATACTGTTTACCCACAAGCAGAAAGAAATTACATATATTAGAAACCAACACTTTCTCATTACCTCATTCTCCAGATCACCAAACTGGGCCACAGCAACACGTGGCAGGGAATGGCTAGTAATAAATAAAACTTTATTTATACCCCGCTACCATCTCCCCAAGGGACTTGGTGCGGCTTACATGAAGCCGAGCCCACAATACATCAATAATAAAAACAATAACAACAACACCAACACCAACAACATAATAATAATAATAATAATAATAATATAATAATAACAAAGTAATACAAAACAATAAAAAATAAAACTCATAACAGAAAATAAACAATAAACATTAACAGTAACACAACGATGTTTAAAAACCTATGGCTGGGCCAAATGTAATAATTAACATTTAAAATAATGCTGAGCATGAACAGGTGAAATATGACAAGGATAGAGTTTTCAGAGAGGGATGGGGCGTTCAGACACTCCTAGATCGATAATAAAGTTCATTTAGAGGACATATTGCTGGGAGTTTCCTTATTCTGGGAAGGCACACTGGAACAACCACGTTTTCAGGCTCCTCCTAAAGACTGCCAGAGTTGGGGCATGCCTGATGTCCTTGGGGAGTGAGTTCCCGAGTCAAGGGGCCACCACCGAGAAGGCCCTCTCCCTCGTCCCCACCAATCGCACCTGCGATGGAGGTGGGAGTGCGAGCAGGGTCTCCCCAGATGATCGAAGAGATTGTGTGGGTTCGTACACAGAAATGCAATTATTATTATTATTATTATTATTATTATTATTATTATTATTATTTATTACCCCCAATCTCCCCATGAGTACTCAGGGCGACTTCCAATAAAATAAAATAAAATAAAATGGCAAACATTCAATGCCATGTGCAAATAACAGAATAAATGAACAGATCAAACAATTAAAATTAAGAGTTAAAATAGACAGTTAAAATCACCAAATCAAGGAACCCTAGCCAAACATACGATCAGTCAGGCCTCATAACTAACACATTCAGGTTTAAAATCTGTATACAATATAAAGTATCAAAATATAAAAATGTGGCTCTTTTATAAATTAAGGTAATCATTGACAGCATCATCAGCCAAGTTGGGATAAGTGATAGTCTAATCATCTTCCTCTCGGTAGGCCAGTGGGCAGAAAATAGGTTTTTAGATGTTTCTTAAAGGAGAGGAGTGAATAGCCTGTTCTAATTTCCATGGGGGGGGGGGGGAGTTCCAGAGGGAAGGAGCGACCACAAAGAAGGCCCCCTCTCTTGTCCCCACCAGCCTTGCTTGAGACGGGGTGGGACCGAGAGGAGGGCCCCCTCCAATGATCGCAGTGGCTGAGCATGTTTGTAAGCAGGGAGGCGGTTTTTCAGATAGTCTGGGCCTGAACCATTTAGGGCTTTAAAGGTATTTGTATTTAACCTGGAAGCAGACCAGGAGCCAGTGGAGTTGCCATAACAGTGTTGTCCACTCCCTGAACGGTGCTCCAGTTAGTAATCTGCTTGACAATCTCTGAACCAGTTAAAACTATCCTCAAAGGCAGCCCCAGATAGAGAGCATTGCAGTAGTCCAGGCGGGATGTAATTAAAGCATGGACAACTATGGCCATATCTGGCTTTTCAAGATATGGGCATAGCTGGTGCACAAGCTTTAATTGTGCAAAGGATCTGATCCCAGGATTTCTACATTAAATTGGATTATATGTGTCCCCACTGCCAGATAACCCGTGATAAATAGATAATCTGAGATCGGATCCTGGGATATAGAGGCAGCATGGAAGGGGCCCTAGATTACATATATTATGATTTCAGATTGGAGCTCTTCATAAATGTAGTTGTTCTAATTTTCTGTAGTCCTAGTTCGGTGCTAGGTTCGTAATTATAAACAGGAGAACAAAACAATTGATTTTTTTTTTTCTGCCTGAAGCAAAGCCACTCATTCTTTACAGCCATCAGTCACAAACATCATTATTTCCCATATCTAGGGCAGTAGGGCTTGAATCCAGTGTGCTCTTATTTGGAAAGCAACCTCCTTGATCTCAGTGAATTCTTCTTTCTGAGTAAATAGGTGAAATATTCCCAGCTTTATAAAGAAATAGGGAGTTATGCCAATCTGGATGCCGTGAGGCCTCCTTTGGTGGAGGAAATGGGAGTTAGGGTTGCTCATTTCCAAAGATGTATTGGCATTATTAATGAACAATTCTCTAGACAGGTATTTCTGATCTCTAAGGCCCCTTCTGCACTGTCATAAAAAATCCAGATGATCAGCTTTGAACTGGATCATATGGCAGTGTAGACACATATAATCCAGTTCAAAGCAGATAATGTGGATTATGGTTTTATTATTGTTATGGTTTTATTATCCAATTGTTTTTATTGTATTGAAATTGTATTTTATGGTCTTGGCACCAATCGTGAACCCCCCCGAATCCCCTGTGGGCTCAGAGGGACAGTATATAAATATAGTAAATAAATAAATATCTGGATTATACGACAGTGTAGATCCAGCCTAATCAAAAGAGATTAGCAACCAGTTTATTGCCTTTCTTTATGGGATCCACTATCAACTGCTCTCCTCAATCTGGAGATGGTCTTTTAATATTTAGGCTTAAGAGCTAAATGGAATACTGAATACAACAAATGTAATGGATGAGCTAAAAACGGGACAGGGTTTCTGAGCATCAGGAGGCATTTCCTGGCAGCATTTGGAAGGAAGACATGGCTGGCTCGATCCAGCATGGGGTCATCAGATAATTTATTCATTTTCTCAGGGCCCTTCCGGACAGGCCCTATATCCCAGGATCTGATCCCAGGTTTTCTTCTTTAAACTGGGTTATATGAGTCCACACTGCCAGATAAACAGTAAACCTGGGATCAGACCCTAGGATATAGCGCCTAGCTGGAAGGGCCCTCCCTTGGGAGAAAGTTAGGCCTCAAACATATTAATACATATTATATATTAGGGGAGATACTGTTAACTCTTTTCTATATGACCTTTGACCAATGCAGAGAGCTATTTACTAGGAAGAGAGATACCTGGTCTCTTAATAGAGAGGCAGATTTTAGACATATCAGAGACAGAGGTTGGGAAACGTAATTAATTGGATGACAACCCTGTGGCTGTGGATTCTTTACGAATGGGCAGAATCATTCTTCAAAAAGACTTTAATTAAGGCATACTTCAAAAAGACTTTAATTAAGGCATACATTCATGGCCTGCATACATTAAAGACCGCAGATCCTCTTTGCAGGGTCAACTCTGGTTAGTGCTTGGATGGGAGACACCAGGTGCTGTAGGCTGTATCTCAGAAAGGAACTAGAGAAGTCATATTTAGGTATTCCTTGCCTAAGGGAAACTGATCATAGAAAAATAGAGTTGGGGGAGCAGGGGCGGCTCGTCCATTACGCGAAGTAAGCAGTCGCAGAACACTTTTTTTGCCAGGGGTGCAGAGGCGCCTCTGTAAATGTCCCTCGACCGCCACTTGAGGAACGCCCCCTCAGCTCACAACAGCCCTAGCAGTCCAGGGAGAACCTCAGCTTTCTTGCCTCGCTGCCGGGCAATCCTCTTCCCAAAGGGGCCGGGCCCTTGAGTCTCACCTAGCCCCTCTCGTTCCTGCTCCACCTGGCCACCGGGTGTGTGAGCAGAGCTGGCGCTCAATCATTCTCCGCGTTCGATCCCTTCCCCATGACCGGCTTCCTTTCCCGATCCCCCTGCGCTCCACCCGCCTCCTCTCCTCTCCCTAATCTGCAGGTGGGCCAAGGGGCGGAGCTGCTACACCTCGCCCGCTTCGGGTCCGGAGGCATGTCTGAAGACCCCAGCATGCACACCAAAAGTCTCCTCTTCTCCTGACTTTCTCTTCAGCCATTGGGACCAAGAGAGAGAGGGAGAGAGAGAGAGAGAGCCCCTCCGGCTGGAGGTATCTCCCACCTCCGCTCCCTCCTTTGTTTTTGCGCCTACCTTCAGGAAAGGTGGGCATCTCCACCTCTCTCTCTCTCTCTCTCTTGGTCCCAATGGCTGAGGAGAAAGTCAGGAGAAGAGGAGACTGTTGGTGCGCATGCTGGGGACTTTTGGTCTTCAGGCACGCCTCCGGACCCAAAGCAGGCCAGGCAAGGGAGCAAGTGCGGCAAGTGTAGTTACTGGGATGTATAGTTCACCTACAATCAAAGAGCATTCTGAACTCCACCAATGATGGAATTGAACCAAATATGGCACACAGAACTCCCACGATAAACAGAAAATATATACCAATGATTGGTTGGGGGGGAGGGGGTGCCAAAATACTGTTTGCTTACCGTTGAAAATTACCTAGGGCCGCCTCTGTGGAGGAGACCAAATAGGTCATCTAATCTAATCCCCTGCCATGCAGGTAAAGCACAGTCAAAGTACCCCTGATCAGTAAGTAAAGTTTTTAGAAACTCTGAATTGGGATAATAATAAAATGGGATTGTGCCATACTGTGGAGAGAAGTTGCATTTTGCCCTCTCATCTTATAAAATTCTCAGGAGGAACCCAACCCAATCAAAGCATTCAGGGAAGGCAGCATTTTTCCACTACAGTGCCTAAGTAGGATAGCTTTAGTTGATCAAAATTTCCCTAGCAACACCTGCTAAAAAAAATATTTGATGTGGGCCTACCATTTTTACATCATTTGACTATCTGCCATCTAAGCTGTATGATTTTGAGTATATGTGCATGCGTACATTCAAGTCACTTGTCGACTTACAGCAGCCCCATGAATTTCATAGTTTTTGCTTAGGCAAGGAATGTAGGCTGAAATGCACTCAAATTTTTATTTTATTTATTTTATTTCGGGTTCTTTTTCCCCGCCCTTCTCACCCCGAAGGGGACTCAGGGCAGCTTACAAAAGCAAAGGCACAGTTTGATGCCTGCATCACAGAACAATCAAAGCACAAAATTACATCAAAATTCACAGTTAACAACAATTCATGCATTATACCAATAAAATCAATAAAACCAATACAAACCCAATTCCTCCTCCTACATGGTCAGCGTTCGCTATCTCATAGTTCTAATTTTCAATTCCACTTTGACAATCCTGTTGGTCTTACGCGTCTGATTGTCTTATTTAATTGCCAGATTGCCTAAAGGCCTGGTCCCATAACCACGTCTTCACCCTCCTCCTGAAGGAGAGGAGGGATCATGATGTCCTGATTTCCCCTGGGAGTGAGTTCCACAGGTGAGGGGCCACCACTGCTCCTCGTCCCCACCAGCCTCACTTGTGACAGTGGTGGGGTCGAGGGCAGGGCCTCCCCAGATGATCTCAAACTCCGGGGTGGGACGCAAAAGCTCTCCCGGCCACCGCTGAGACCTGGGGTTCCAGGCTCAGCGATGAGTCCAGGATCACTCCCAAGCTGCGAACCTGCATCTTCAGGGGGAGTGTAACCCCATCCAGCATAGGCTGTAACCCTATACCCTGTTTGGCCTTACGACTGACCAGTAGGACCTCTGTCTTGTCTGGATTCAATTTCAAATTGGCTGGCACCAATTGAAAAGAAGTATAGCAATCTTCAGGTGGGAGTGGGGAGGGGCTTTTATTTCATTATCCCACCACTGCCACCATTTAATATGTGAGGCACTCAAACTTGTGGCAAGGCGGAAGGGACCTCTTATTTGTTTATCTAACCAGAAATGCAAAATGGTCAGGAAAGGGGCAGGCTGCCAGCCTGAGCAAATATGACACCAAGGAATTTTATTTATTTATCGTGTCATCAGCAACCATTGTATTACAATTCTAACAGAGCAAAACAAACACAGAGATTAAAAAGAAAAAGAAAAAAAAAGAAAGAAAAAAAAACCACACAGATTTTGTAAATTTGGTATTTGGTTAAATGTCCTTTGACCAGTATCTGGCCACTTGGAGTGCCTCGGGGTTGCCACAAGAAGGTCCTCCATCGTGCATGTGGCAGGGCTCAGGGTGCATTGCAGCAGGTGGTCAGTGGTTTGTTCTTCTCCGCACTCGCATGCCGAGGATTCCACCCTGTAGCCCCATTTCTTAAGATTGGCTCTGCATCTCGTGGTGCCAGAGCGCAATCTGTTCAGCGCCTTCCAAGTCGCCCAGTCTTCTGAGTGCCCAGGGGGGAGTCTCTCATCTGGTATCACCCATGAATTGAGGTGTTGGGTTTGGGCCTGCCACTTTTGGACTCTCGCTTGCTGGGGTGTTCCAGCGAGTGTCTCTGTAGATCTAAGAAAACTATGTCTTGATTTAAGTCGTTGACGTGCTGGCTGATACCCAAACAGGGGATGAGCTGGAGATGTCTCTGCCTTGGTCCTTTCACTATTGGCTGCTACTTCCCGGCGGATGTCAGGTGGTGCAATACCGACTAAGCAGTGTAATTTCTCCAGTGATGTAGGGCGCAGACACCCCGTGATAATGCGGCATGTCTCATTAAGAACCACATCCACTGTTTTAGTGTGATGAGATGTGTTCCACACTGGGCATGCATACTCAGCAGCAGAGTAGCATAGTGCAAGGGCAGATGTCTTCACTGTGTCTGGTTGTGATCCCCAGGTTGTGCCAGTCAGCTTTTGTATGATGTTGTTTCTAGCGCCCACT
Organism: Anolis sagrei; assembly: GCF_037176765.1. Classification (NCBI taxonomy): domain Eukaryota; kingdom Metazoa; phylum Chordata; class Lepidosauria; order Squamata; family Anolidae; genus Anolis; species Anolis sagrei. The sequence goes on along the minus strand of NC_090025.1, from coordinate 98,502,418 downwards.
TTTTGTTTGATGTTCAGGCAGTGCTTCTTGTAGGTCAGAGCACGGTCCAAAGTGACTCCCAGGTATTTGGGTGCGCTGCAATGGTCCAGTGGGATTCCTTCCCAAGTAATCCTCAGAGCTTGGGATGCTTGTCTGTTCTTAAGGTGAAAGTCGCATGTCTGTGTTTTAGATGGATTAGGGATCAGCTGGTTTTCCCTGTAATAGGCAGTAAGAGCACCTAGAGCTTCGGAGAGCTTCTGTTCTACCATCTCAAAGCTTCTCTCATGTCCCCCACCAAGGAATAAAAGGTTGTTTAATTCATCTTCCTCCTTTTATGACATCTCAAGTTGGTGGTGATATATGGAGAAAGAGACTTTGTTTGAATTGAAACAGCAGCTTAGTTTATTTGTAGCTTCAAAAAGCTCCATTATAGGTTTGCTTTACCGGTTGTCATAAGCTAGAAATGATTTTAAGGCACACAATAACAACATTTAAATATATGTTTGCTATTGCTTATTTCAGCATCAAATCATAATTCTCGTGACTGAGGATTCAGCTAATTCTTGGGACAAACATTTAATTTTAATGTGGCAGACTGCACAGACTCAGTGATAGCGTGCGAATGCCTGAGCAGAAGTGGCTGGCTACATATTGACTGTGTTCTTAAGCTGTGCATCTGAAATATTGATGAGACACAGGAAACACTAAGAGCTGTACTCAATTCCCTCTCTTGCCACGCAGCCTTTAAAAAGTTTTCAGTTTATTAGCTCAGTATTAGAGCCATATCTAGTATAGATTGTGCTGGGGGTGCATCTACACTATAGAATTCATGCATTTTAAGTACCATGGATCTTTTTTTTTTTTTGGTGGTGTCAGGAGCGACGTGAGAAACTGCAAATCGCTTCTGGTGTGAGAGAATTGGCCATCTGCAAGGACGTTGCCCAGGGGATGCCTGGATGATTTGATGTTTTATCATCCTTGTGGGAGGGTTCTCTCATGTCCCCATATGAGGAGCTGGAGCTGATAGAGGGAGCTCATTTGCCTCTCCCCAGATTCGAACCTGTGACCTGTCGGTCTTCAGTCCTGCCGGCACAGAAGTTTAACCCACTGCGCCACCGGGGGCTCCCACCATGGATCAATGGTATGGAAACATGAGACTGGCAGTTTTACAAAGCCTTTACCCTTATCTGCTAAGGAGTACTATTGTCTTGCTAAACATCCCATTGAGCCATGGCAGTTAAAAGTGGTGTCAGGGGCAGCTGGCACCCTAAGTTGGGATTGGTGCTTCCCCTCTCTACAAAATGACCCTAGACCTATTCATGGGTCATATCCAAATCCATCATTTTGTCTCCCAAGCCTTTGCTTGACTTATAGATGAGGTTTACTTGTATGTGGACATCTATATAAATAAAAAGGTAATGTTTGTTTGTCGGATTAACATAATTCAAAAACCACTGGATGAATTGACACCAAATTTGGACACAAGACACCTATCAGGCCAACAAGTGACCATCACTCATAAAAACACTGAAAACATAGCAGAAAGGACTTAAAAAACCAAAAAACCAAAAAGATGCTACAGCGCATGCACAAAAACGACTCCCCCGTCAAAGAAAACACACAATAGCAAATCCACACTCTCTTCCGGACTACAGCTCCCAGCATCCCCTAGACCAGGCCCATTAGGAGAGGAGGATGATCCAAATGCACTGCTTCCAAGCTGCAAGCTTTCTTCTCCTTGGATATCTTTGAGAGCATCCCAATCCCTGCATATTTCCAATTTCTTATTCCTGGACTGCAACTCCCAACAATCCTCCAGATAGACAGATTAGATAGAGATAGATAGGTAGGTAGGTAGGTAGGTAGATAGACTGATCAGGAGGACTGCTGGAGTTGCAGTTCAAGAATAGGTATAAAAGGAAGAATGGGAAGAAAGAGGAAGGGAAAGAAAAGGGGGGAAGGAAGGCAAGAGGAAGATAAGGAAGGAAGGAAGGAGAGAAAGAAAGAAAGAAAGAAAGAAAGAAAGAAAGAAAGAAGGGGGGGGGGAGGTTGGCCACAGCAATGCATGGCAGGTACAGCTAGTCTATATAAATAAAAATTTAATGTTTGTTTGTGGGATTAACATAACTCAAAAACCACTGGGCGAACTGACACCAAATTTGGATACAATACACCTATCAGACCAACAAGTGACCATCACTCATAAAAACAGAGAAAAACACAGTGGAAGAGACTTAAAAAGCAAAAGCAAAAACAAAACATTATAATGCATGCGCAAAACCACATATATACACAAATATATACACACATATACACAAACACACACACATATATATATACACACAAGACACATATACACAGACTGGGCCACAGCAACATGTGGTAGGGGACAGCTAGTGACTATATAAAATAGTTTCTTCTGGTTACTATCTACAAATCTCCCACTTGTGCTTTGCATCCTGACAGCAAATGTGTGTGTTCCTTCAAATTGCTTGTTGATTTATGGCGATGCTATAAATGACATTATTCAGGTAGCTTTGCCAGGGGTAGGCATTTTAGATATCCTATTAAATATCTATTTTTGACTCCAGTTGAGCAGATGCTGACCACAGCTCAATGAAGACAAAAGACTCTGCTGTCGACTCATGGCAGCCCTATGCATTTTGTGTGGTGTTCTTCAGAAAGGAATTCTTGGAGATGGTTTTGCCCAGGGATCCTCAATCTAAGGCCCGGGGGCCGGATACGGCCCTCCAAGGTCATTTACCCAGCCCTCGCTCAACGTCAACATAAGTCTGAAACAACTTGAAAGCACACAACAACAACAACCCTATCTCATCAGCCAAATACTTCCCATTGAAATACTAATAAGTTTATATTTGTTAAAATTGTTCTTCATTTTTAATTATTGTATTGTTTTAAAGTGTTTTTTGCACTACAAATAAGATATGTGCAGTGTGCATAGGAATTCATGGGAGCCGATCTAATATTTCTGGGGAGGCGTTCCATAGCCAAGGGGCCACCACTGAAAAGACCCTATCTCTCGTCCCTGCCAACCGAACCTGTGGAGAAGGCGAGACAGAGAGCAGGGCCTCCCCAGAAGATCTTAAATTCCTGGATAGTTCATAAGGAGAGATACGTTCGGACAGATAAGCAGGGCCAGAACCGTTTAGGGCTTTATAGGCTAAAGCCAGCACTTTGAATTGTGCTCGGTAGCAGACTGGCAGCCAGTGGAGCTGGCGCAACAAAGGAGTTGTGTACTCCCTGAGTGCCGCTCCTGTTAGAAACCTGGCTGCTGCCCGTTGGACCATTTGGAGCTTCCGAACAGTCTTCAAAGGCAACCCCACATAGAGAGCGTTACAGTAGTCTATACGAGATGTAACTAGAGCATGGACTACCATGACCAAGTCAGACTTCCCAAGGTACGGGTGCAGCTGGCGCAAGCCCTATGAGGAGCAGCTTAAAGAGCTGGGCATGTTTAGCCTGAAGAAGAGAAGGCTGAGAGGAGACATGATAGCCATGTATAAATATGTGAGAGGAAGCCATAGAGAAGGGGGAGCAAACTTGTTTTCTGCTTCCATGGAGATTAGGAAGCGGAACAATGGCTTCAACCTACAAGAAAGGAGATTCCATCTGAACATTAAGAAGAACTTCCTGACTGTGAGAGCCGTTCATCAGTGGAACTCTCTGCGTATGGTAGAGGCTTCTTCTTTGGAAGCTTTTAAACAGATGCTGGATGGCCATCTGTCGGGGGTGCTTTGAATGCAATTTTCCTGTTTCTTGGCAGGGGGTTGGACTGGATGGCCCATAAGGTCTCTTCCAACTGTATAATTCTATGATTCTATGAAAGGGAGGAAGGAAGGAAGCCAAGGAAGGAAAGAAGGAAAGAGGCAGGTGGAGGGATGCCTAGAGAGAGAGGGCTGGTGGAAATTTGATCAAGGGCTGCATTTGGGCCTCAGGCCGTATTTTAGACATGCCTGGCCTACATTACCTTGTGTTCACTGCCGGTCTCGCATCCAAATATGAATCAGGGTTGATCCTGCAGAAATTCATAGAGAAGGAGCCTGAAAACGTGGTTGTTCCAGTGTGCCTTCCCAGAATAAGGAAACTCCCAGCAATATGTCCCTAAATGCATTTTATTAGTGATCTAGGATTGTCTGCACGCCCTATCCCTCTCCGAAAATTCTATCCTAGTTATATTTCACCTGGTCATGCTCAGCATTATTTTTAAATTTTTAATTATTACATTTGGCCCAGTCATAGGTTTTTAAACGTCATTGTGTTATTGTTATTGTTAATGTTTATTGCTTATTTTCTGCTCATGAGTTTTATTTATTGATTTGTATTACTGTTGTTGGAGCCCCCGGTGGCGCAGTGGGTTAAAGCACTGAGCTGCTGAGCTTGTTGATCGAAAGGTCGCAGGTTCGATTCCGGAGAGCGGCGTGAGCTTCCGCTGTCAGCCCTAGCTTCTGCCAACCTAGCAGTTCGAAAACATGCAAATGTGAGTAGATCAATAGGTACCGCTCCGGCGGGAAGGTAACAGTGCTCCATGCAGTCATGCCGGCCACATGACCTTGGAGGTGTCTACGGAAAACGCTGGCTCTTTGGCTTAGAAATGGAGATGAGCACCACACCCCAGAGTCAGACATGACTGGATTTAATGTCAGGGGACTACCTTTACCTTTTATTACTGTTGTTATTGTTTTTACTGTTGTATTGTGGGCTCGGCCTCATGTAAACCACACCGATTCCCTTGGGGAGATGTTAGCAGGGTACAAATAAAGTTTTATTATATTATTATTATACACTTCTTAAAAAATATGACTGCTTATGGACACAGTGACTACAATCATAAGGATCCTTTCTAAGAAGCAGATCCCACTGAACACAATGGAATTTAATGCTGAAAAAGCACATGTATATAGAGTTTCACTTTTATCATTCTGCTATTATACGGGATGAAAGTTATCATTGTAGAACTCACAAGGTGAATAGATAAGATTTTTAGAATCACCACCACACATAAATTTAATTGTTATTATTACAAATAATGATTGCAAACCACTGTCACAAACAATTATTTTCAGAAGTAAGAACAAGTTACGTAATGCCTCCATTATCCTTAAATCATGGATAAAATCCAAATCACTGCTAGTCCAAAACTCTAGTTGGTAATGCCTAGTTGGCAATTAAATTGAGACAATAACAATACACACACACCCCTTCTGTCCAAGCCATGGCTTCTAGATTAATGTGCTTCTTTTTCATCATGTGCAACTGCCGGGCATAATTGAGCTATTCAAAACCAACAAGGGAGCTGTCATTCTGCCTCAGCTGTGCTGCACATGTTACTTGCTGGAGATCATTCTGTGGAAGGATGTCAACATCAGGAGGATTTCAGCATCAAGCATATACCACAGTGACTGATGCAAACGATTTCTGTTGTCCTGTTGTTCTCCCTTTTGCAAGTTTTTGGCTGCTGTCTCTGAAATACTTCATGAAATCCTTGAGCTACATAATTGCTTTGCAGATTGAACCTCTGGCTCTGAACACATTCATTCATTTGGGCCAAGACTTCAGGCTTGAGGTTTCCAGAAGGCAGATTATATTAGTATATCCTTGTGGAGTTCAGAAGGCCTTTCACACTACACACTTACAACATTATGATTTTATTTCTGTGTGGAATCCTGGGTTTGAAATGTGGTAACGTACAGGTTGAGTATCTCTTATCCAAAATGCTTGAGATCAAAAGTATTTTGGATTTGGGATCCCCCCCCCCCCCAGATTTTGGAATACACGCATTTACATATATGTACATAGTGAGATAGCTTGGGGATGGGACCCAAGTCTAAACATTTATGCTTCATAGGTAAAGGTAAAGGTTTCCCCTTGACATTAAATCTACTCATGTCCGACTCTGGGTGGTGGTGCTCATCTCCATTTCTAAGCTGAAGAGCCAGCGTTGTCCGTAGACGCCTCCAAGGTCATGTGGCTGGCATGACTGCATGTGGTGTTGTTACTTTCACACCAAAGCGGTGATTTATTTATTTATTTAAAGTATTTATATTCCGCCCTTCTCACCCTGCAGCGGACTCAGGGCGGATTACAATGTACACATATATGGCAAACTTTCAATGCCAAAGACACACAACAGATATAGACAAACAGTCAGAGGCTATTTAACTTTTTCTGGCTGCCAGGGGAGCTGTCACTTTCATCGTCCATCTGCGACCCTGATGAAGTACTTCCGCATTCCCTGCAGCTTTTGCTGGAGTCTTTTTTATGGCCTTGTAAATTTTTGTTAAATTAGCGTCCCCACACATAGGTGGTACCTAATTTTCTACCGGACAGATGCAACTGTCTTTCAGGTTGCAGAGGTCGACAACAAGCTGCACAATTGGTCAGAAGCTCACTCCGACCCGGGCTGGCTTCGAACTCATGACCTTGTGGTCAGAAGTGACACTCAGACAGCTGCGCCACAGTCCCGGTGTAGTCTACTCACATTTGCATTGTTTTTGAACTGTTAGGTTGGCAGAAGCTGGGGCTAACAATGGAAGCTCACCCTGTTCTGTGGATTTGAACCATCTGCCTTCCGGTCGGCGCAGGCCTGTAGCCAGGATTTTGATGCGGGGGGTGCTGAGTTTGATTTTGGGGGGAGGGGTGAGTTTGATTCCGGGGGGGGGGGGGGGGCTGAGGATCTGCCCTAGCAAACCTTTTGTATCGTTTTGCCAATACCCCCATGCATATGGGATATATTGAGCATGGTGATCAGATCATGATATGAATAAACGTAACAGTTTAAATAATGTACCAGTAAGGCCTTCTCGCAGACCACCATGAGAATTTCGGGGGGGGGGGGGGGGCTGAAGCTATGAAAATGTATGGGCACTTAACTATCTCTGCCCGAGGGTAGTAAAAGTCATTTTAGGGAAGAGAGTATTTAACTTCAGCACAAAAAAAGGCACAAATTAAAGAGTTGGAAAGTCAGTCCCCTGTCATTTTGGATTTGACCACAGTAGCTCTAAATAATTGTGTAATACAATTTGTATTTTTAAATGAGACAAGGCTGAAGCACTTGGTTTCTGGGCTTCTAAATGTTTCTTTTTTGGATTAAACTGCCAAATTCCTTCACATAATGTTAATGTAAGTATGGAAACCATGCAACTCTTCAGATATTAGACTATCATCATCATCATCATCATTATCATCATCATCATCATTTTTAATTACTTATTAATCTTCCTCCATCCAAGATGCTCCAGGCAATTTACATAGCAGAAATTATACAGGATAAAACACATACATACAAATATTAAAATTAACATGGGTCAAATGCTCCAGGAAAAAGCCAGGTCTTAAGTGCTAGGATAAAATGCCCTAAGTCACGCATGGCTCTCAAATAGGGAGGCAAGGAATTCCATAAGGCAGGGGCAGAAACAGAGAAGGCCCTGCGTCTGGTGCTCTCCAAGTGCACTTCCCTAGGACCCGGCATATAGAGCAAATCGCGTTGGGATGGTTGTGGTGACCTCCGATGATGGTAGAAGGGGAGACGGTCTCTAAAATACAATGGACCCTGGCCAAATAAAGTTTTAAAGGTCAGGACCAGCATCTTATACAAACCACGATACTCAATTGGGAGCCAGTGTAGATGCCGCAGCACTGGTGTTATATGGCATTTCATGGGCGTTTTTGTGAGTAACCTGGCTGTAGCATTCTGGACAATACTGAGCTTTTGGGTCATAGAAATAGGAAGGCCAACATACAAGTCGTTACAATAGTCCAGCCTAGATGTGACCGGGGCAAGGATGATTGTTGGCAGAGCCTCATCCGACAGGTAAGGTGCCAGTTGCCTCGCTTGTCGTAGATGGAAAAAGGCCTGTTTGCTGGCAGCAGCGACCTGAGCCTCCATTGTCAGCTGCTAATCCAAAACGACACCTAGGCTCTTAACTATAACTCCCAACATCCTTCACAATTGAATATAAAGCTGCTGGGGTTGTATCTCAAAAAGATCTTAGTGGAAGAGGGCATGTGATTTCTCTTTGCTATCAGAACTGAAACCGTGGTGCCATTTTCCTAAAAGCATGCTGTAGAAATCATAAAGGCTTCCTGGCAAAGCAAAGCAAAGCAATTAAGTAACAGAATGGGACATGGGCTTTTACTGACCTTGGGGTTGAATAATACAGATCCATCAATATTCATATGATCAGGATATATACACTGATGGACATGATTCACTATGGCCTATATATACACACACACATATATACACATACACACACACACATATATTGATTGCTATCTATCTATCTATCTATCTATCTATCTATTACATGTAATATTACTAATAATTTTACAATATAATGCTATAGTTCAATATAGTAATATTTTTATTTATTTATCGTGTTAAGAGCAAACCAAACAGTTGTATTGCATTTTAAATAAACAAACAAACAAACAAAACACAAAGTTTGCAAGCTTGGTAGTTGATTAGATGTCCTTTGACCAGTAGCTGGCCACTTGGAGTGCCTCTGGTGTTGCCGCAAGGAGGTCCTCCTTTGTGCATGTGGCAGGGCTCAGGTTGCATTGCAGCAGGTAGTCTGTAGTTTGCTCTTCTCCACACTCGCATGTCATGGATTCCACTTTGTACCCCCATTTCCTAAGGTTGGCTCTGCATCTCGTGGTGCACTGTAACACTGCACAATAGATTTGTGTAAATATCTGCAACTGCCAAATGTTCAGAAAATGTTTACTGTTGACAATTTTTTGGGTCTTAGGGGACCCTATTTGGGGCTGTGCCCCACACTTTAAGAAGCAAAACCACTTCCTGCCTCAGAAAGCCATATGACATTCATGGGATCACCGTGTCAACTATCAACTTGAAGGCACATCCACTCATTCTTTCTATGTAAAACATTTTTCTTGTTCTTTTGAAGCTGGTCTGTAGGCATTTATTTTCTCTTTATTACATTTGCAGGCACCAGTTTATTGCAGGAAGTAGTATATTTGGTTAGCCAAGGAGCTGATCCTGATGAAATTGGATTAATGAATATAGATGAGCAGCTTCCCGTCCTAGAGTATCCTCAGCCTGGTCTGGATATTCTTAAGGTATAATGTAATTGCTAAAACTGTTGATCTGTTGAAACTATTTTTTTATTTTCTTTCTGCATATTTTACTTTTGTCTTTACTTTCGTATTTGCTAGTCTGTGAGTGTGTCCCATCCATGCTTCAGAAGGAACCAAATGTCCAGTATAATAGTTGCTTGAGTACAATGAGAGCATGAAATATGAGATTAAAATTAAGATAATAAGAATGAAAAAAAGACAAATCCGGCTTGGTTAGAAGATGAAATACATTCTTGACTACAGCGTGTTCTTGATATTTATTGGAATTTGGTTTCAGATCCGCTGTAGATACCAAAATCTCTTTGGACACTCAAGTCCTATTACATGGAATGACAGAGTAAAATGGCGCCCTTATATATAAAATGGTTTATTTCCTGGATTAAAAAAAATAAGCGGTGGATGGTTGAATCTACGGATGCTGAATCCGTGGATATGGAGGACTGACTTTTCCTTCATTCATTTTGTAGGAGCTGACCTCTCCCCGCCTCATCAAAAGCCATCTTCCATATCGTTTTTTGCCTTCAGACCTACACAGTGGAGATTCAAAGGTAACAGCTAAAAGAGTTTTGTATTGTTTGTATATTTTGTAATTTGGGGTTGGGTGGGTATGTAGGCAAATTGTTCAGAAATACAAATCATTTCCATGTTCTCAGGTAATATACATGGCTCGCAATCCTAAAGACCTGGTAGTGTCTTATTACCAGTTTCATCGCTCTCTACGGACTATGAGCTACAGAGGAACGTTCCAAGAGTTTTGCCGGAGATTTATGAATGATAAGTGTAAGAAACTTTTAATTCTATCAGTAACAGCAACAGTGCTTAATTTTTTTTATTCTGCTTTACATCATTTAATTGCAGTGTAGTATAATTTTGTGTTGCTAGACAAATTGTTAAAGCTCTATTTCAAATGTATTTCTGTCGTTCGAAGCTTGGAAAGTTTGATTTTTTTAAAAAAACTACACTTCTCAGATCCCTCAAAGAACATGGCAGCTATCCATGTTGTTTAGAAGATCCTGGGAATTATAATCCCAAAAGATTTTTCTCTCATTCTGGTGCTAGCATTTGCCTGTCCTTCATGGAGGAGCAGGAAGAATGTATTGTCGAAGGCTTTCATGGCTGAAATCACTGGGTTGTTGTAGATTTTTTCGGGTTGTATGGCCATGGTCTAGAGGCATTCTCTCCTGACGTTTTGCCTGCATTTATGGCAAGCATCCTCAGAGGTAGTGAGGTCTGTTGGAACTAGGAAAATGGGTTTATATATCTGTGGAATATGTCATGATAAAATATGCTGTATGGTCTGAGTGAGATTTTATGAAAGGCGTATGAATGCGGCCCAACTGGACTGAAGATACCATTCTAAGGAATGAGGCCTGGAAAACTGCAAGACAGAGGCAAAGGACTTGTGGATAATTAAAAATTGCTGATGAGATTTGAGAACTGTTGACATTCTGACTTGATTAACTCTTGGTGGAAAAACAACTTGTTTACATTGCCAAAGACAATGGTTCTTTTAAGTAAGGAAGTCATTTTCCTAGTTCCAACAGAACTCACTACCTCTGAGGATGCTTGCCATATAGCCCGAAAAAACCTACAACAACCCAGTGATTCCGGCCATGGAAGCCTTCGACAATACATTATTACTACTACTACTACTACTACTACACAACTTAAAGGCTACGATACCTGTTAACTGGGCCTTAATAAACTGAAACGTATTTTATATAGTTATATTTAAGCTGAGTCTGAACGCTGCTAATGAAATGTACTTAGAAGAGCAATTCACAAGTAGCTGCTGGCTGTCCCTACTTGCTTCCATCTAACATCAAAATCAAAAGCCAAGAACATTTCTAATCACCTTAAAGATCAAACTAGACTCATTGTTCTTCTGTATGTCACGAAAATATCATTGCAGATTTGATAAATCCATTGTGTCACTGGGGGCTTCTATGCATTTGGTAGAAGGGTTGTCTTTTCTTGTACTTTGTTTTGTATTTTTAGGATTTTTTTTTATTTTTTGCTGTAGTTAGGGGAGTAGGTCCACTGCAAAACCGGAAGGAGGGGGAGAGGAAATTATACAAATTAAAGAAAACATTTTGTTTACTTGAAATAACACTTCTTTAGGAATCTTTATTTCCTCCAGTGCAACTCTGTGGTCAACAATTTTAAATGTTCTGTTTCTGGTTTGGAAGTGTTATTTCCTGTTTAATTGTGTGATACTTACTTTGAAAGTAGTTGTTATAATCCAGAAACTTTGCTTTTGAGGCTGCCACAAACTATGTTGAATTGGTTGAGACTCGATGAGATATTCATTGAAAAATTAGAGCAAAATGTGCTGCAGGATGCCCCGCAAAAACAAAGTTTTAGTGGTTTAATAATCTTTCTGCATGTTTTTATGATAAAACCAATTAGAAAATGACATTTATAACCCAGGAACAAAAATCATGTTACATAGTGTAACCAAATCCACAAAAGTAAAACTCACAGACATAGAGGGCTGACTGTAAATGTTTCTCCCTTTAGTTTTTGTTAGGAATAAATGCATCATATCTAGTATTTCAGGCAATCAAATTAAATATCCTTACTTTGTATAAATTTTAATGTTCCATAGATGTGAGGACAACAGTTATTATTTATCCTGTGTGTTGGACTTTGTGCTTCTTATCTTCACAGTAGGATATGGTTCGTGGTTTGAGCATGTGCAAGAATTTTGGCAACATCACATGGACTCGAATGTACTCTTTCTCAAATATGAAGATATGCACAAGGTAATGGCAAAAACACCCCATTGTCCCTGTCTGACCATCGAGCTTTTACTCTGAGTTTCAAACCACAAAAGGTCACTTCCGGGTGGCAAAGGATGTTCAAAATACTCCCTACACCTTCTAAAGCAGAGGTCCTCAAACTAAGGCCCGGGGGCCGGATGCGGCCCTCCAAGGTCATTTACTCGGCCCTTGCTCAGGGTCAGCCTAAGTCTGAAACGACTTGAAAGCACACAACAACAACAACAATTCTATCTCATCAGCCAAAAGCAGGACCATACTTCCCATTGAAATACTAATAAGCTTATATTTATTAAAATTGTTCTTCATTATAATTATTGTATTGTTTTAAAGTGTTTTTTGCACTACAAATAAGATATGTGTAGTGCGCATAGGAATTAATTCATGTTTTTTTTCAAATTATAATCCGGCCCTCCAACAGTTTGAGGGACTGTGACCTGTCCCTTTGTTTAAAACGTTTGAGGACCCCTGTCCTAAAGGGCACTTTGTGGCAACATTTCTTGGATGAAGATGTGGTCCTTCAAGGTTTCCCAGGGAGGGGGAGCAGTGGGTTGCCTAACCTTCAACAGTTTCCCACTTGTGCTGAATAATATTGGAGCTAGCAGTGTCACTTGAAACATATGTGGTTACTTGAAGTTGTATATTTCTATTTCTAACTTTCTTTCTACCTCTCTATATGCACAGGACCTAGCAACTATGGTTGAACAGTTGGCAAGGTTCTTGGGCATCTCTTGTGACAAAGCACAATTGGAAGCCATGGTGGAACATTGCCACCAGCTCATTGACCAATGCTGCAATGCAGAAGCTCTTCCTGTTGGCAGGGGTATGTATGTGTGATGTGTATTAGTGAAAACAGAAATGAGAGATAGACCAAGCTGAGCAGATCTTATAAGCAGTCAACCATTGTTGGATTTCCGGATAGATAATGCACATGCTACAGCCATCTCTGCTTGCCATGAAGGCAGATGGCTATTCTAGAAATGAGGAAGTACATGGTCAATCTTGCTGAAATGTGTCTGAATGCAGATAGGAAAGTGACTGCATATTTAAATGTTAAATATAAATTAGACATCTTTCTCTGCCTTTGAAAATTACCACGTCGAAATAGTTCTGTTACATATTTCTTCTGTTTTTTAAAAGAAAATAAAGTAGGATTTTGAATTTCAACATGCAGCACATCATCAGAAGAGCAGGGGTCTTTGAATGTTCTGGAGAAATGAGTAACAGTCCTATGCCAGGAAAAGGGCAGGATGCTAAATAATTAAAATAGATTGAGTCAGATTAGTCCAATTTTTATAAAAGCCTTTGAAGAAGTAGGAGATTGATACTTTAGTGCAGTGGTTTTCAAATGGTGCTTTGTGGAGCACTTCAGACTTAGGGCTCTTCAAAACAAACTGAGGGGCTGGGGCTTCCCTCCTCCCCTTTCCTCTTGCTTCAAGACCACATGGAGGCAGGGAAAGAGGTAGCAATCGGTTGCTCCCCCATCGCCCATTGCTTCCCTTCAGTACATCTGATGGTAGGAAGCTCTTTCCTGAGAGGAGGAAATTTGGGGGGGGGGGGGGAGGAGTGGCTAGAAGATATGCATGTGTGCCTAGCATGGAATTTGATTCTAACACTACCCAACTGCACAGTTCCCGCTTCCTTTCCCTACTTGCACTCTTCACTTTCCTCAGCCGGCGCATGCGCAGGGTCACACACTCTGCGGTGCTCCAACAGACATTGGGGCAGGCAGGCTGAGAGGACACGTGCAGGTGCCATATGACTTCTCCGCCTCATGCCTTTCTTGCCTTCTCCACACCCGGGAGAAGACTGCGTGGCTCCAGGGTGTAGGCTGGAGGTTGGTGAAGGAAGGAAGGCGGGAGGCAGGTTGTTTGGTTGGTGGCCCCTTTCCTTCTCCCTTCTCGTTCCATCCCAGTTGTCAGCTATGCCTTTACCTGAGAGGCGCTGCCACTCTTTGTGTGAAAGGAAAACGGCCCCAAAACCTCACCCATCCCTCCCTTTCCTTCAGTGGTGGTGTAAGTGAGCATGCCAATGTGATCCTGGCAGTGGCAACTCCTGCCCACGCTCCTCCAACCACTGCCACCATGAATCTTTATTTTTTTTAAAATCCTTTATGTATAATGTAATATATAATACACTATATAAACATTTCTAAATTATAGTAATCCAACTGGTTAATCAGGTGCAATAAATCATGGCCGACTGAAAGGTGGCATATTCGAAGCCTGAGTTGGGGTTGAGCGCTCGACTATTAATAGCTGTTAAAAAAAAGAAATGCCCAGCTCACTGTCAACCTAAGCAGTTCGAAAACAGCTGTGAGTAGAAAAGTTAGGGACTGCTTAAATTTAAATTTAATTTATGACACCATAAAAATACCAGCGAGCAAGGAGGAAATACTACGATCAAGAAACTCGGTGTCATAATGGAAAGCGACAGCTCCCCCTGTGGCCGAATCAAGCAACCTCCTGGATCCAGTGGAAGAACTGCTGAATGGGTTGTTGTAGGTTTTTTCAGGCTATATGGCCATGTTCTAGAGGCATTCTCTCCTGACATTTCACCTGCATCTATGGCAAGCATCCTCAGAGGATTTCACCATAGATGCAGGCAAAACGTCAGGAGATAATGCCTTTAGAACATGGCCATATAGCCCGAAAAAACCTACAACAACCCAGTGATTCCGGCCATGAAAGCCTTCAACAATAAACTGCTAAATGGACTCTGTTTGTCTGTATGTCTTATATGTCAAAAACAGCATTGAATGTTTGCAGTGTATATGTGTATTGCGATCCGCCCTGAGTCCCCTTTGGGGTGAGAAGGGCGGAATATAAATACTGTAAATAATATAATATAATATAATATAATATAATATAATATAATATAATATAATATATAAACATCTCTTGGGGTTCCATGAGAAACTTCAAAAAGGGCTCCATAGCTGTAAAAGTTTAAGAACCCCTGCTTTAGTGTAATGGAGATAGGGGACAACAAGCATGCTACCTTTAGGTTTCATGGGCTGAAGTCCACCAGCAATGCCTTTTCAGAATGAGGAAGATAATGTCACAGAAGATGAAATCAAATACAACTTGTTCTAGGTCTCACCTTCAATGTCTGTCTGTGGTTTTTGCTTGGTTTTTCTGTTGTTCTTTGTGTTCTGCTTGGATGCTTGAAGCTACCCTGCCATTTATTTGGGTCACTCTTTACCAACTTGAAACTGTCCTACCTCTGAAAAGACCCCTTTGTGGCCTAGAAATTTTTCCCCAAACTATGTGATAAAATGTGTTGCACTTTTTCACTGCCTGCTTTTTCTATCCACAAGGTTTCTTTCTTTTTCTTTCTACTGTTTTGCTTATTGTCAATTGTGATCCTTTAACTTTTCCTTTCAAAATGCAATCTGTTTTTTAATTTAACATTTTGATTTAAAATTATTTTGCAGACATAATTTTAATAATTTTAATTTATAATCGGTTACATTTTCCATATTTATTTTTGTTTCACATTGGTTTTCTTTAATTTTCCTCCTTTTAGTTCATTGATGTTTATGCCGAAGATAATGCCCAGTTGCTGCAAAAGCAGGCCTTTGGTTAACACATGTTCCATACTTTTGCTCCGTGTCTTATCACAAAAACAGTTTGATTAATCAAACTGTGAACCCAGGTGGGTGACTCTCTGACGCTGTCCATGAATATGGCTGGGAAATAACTGCTAGCAAGACAATCTCATATAATTATTTGTGGCAAGTCTATCACTTTTCTAATGTGTTCTAGGAAAAATATGTTGTCTCTTGTTATTAGGAGTGGTTTTGCTTTTAGTCTCCCAAGCTCAAGAGCCGGCAAACAGAAAATGTACTGCCTCCTTGATTCTGGTCACTCTTTCCAAGTTCTCACATATCCTGAGACATGGACTGAATGTGAATTCAAGTCCTATCTTGAGACCTGCCATCCTAATCTCAGTTGTTGTTGCAATCTATATAAATAAAAATGTAATGTTCGTTTGTGGGTTTAAAAGGTAAAAGGTAAAGGTAGTCCCCTGACATTAAGTCCTGTCATGTCTGACTCTGGGGTGTGGTGCTCATCCCCATTTCTAAGCCGAAGAGCCAGCGTTGTCCGTAGACACCTCCAAGGTCATGTGGCCGGCATGACTGCATGGAGCGCCGTTACCTTGTGGGTTTAACAGAACTCAAAAATCACTGGACAAATTGACACCAAATTTGGACACAAGACACCTAACAACCCAATGTATGTCCTTCACTCAAAAAAAAAAAATGATTTTGTCACTTGGAAGTTGTAGTTGTTGGGATTTATAGTTCACATACAATCAAAGAGCATTCTGAACCCCACCAACGATGGAATTGAACCAAACTTGGCACACAGTTCTCCCATGACCAACAGAAAATACTGGAAGGGTTTGGTGGGCATGGACCTTCAGTTTGGGAGTTGTAGTTCACCTACATCCACAGAGTACTGTGGGCTCAAACAATGATGGACCTGGATCAAACTCTACACGAATACTCAATATGCCCAAATGTGAACACTGGTGGAGTTTGAGGAAAATAAAATCTTGACATTTGGGAGTTGTCGTTGCTGGGATTTATAGTTCACCTACAATCACAGAGCATTCTGAACCCCACCAACGATAGAATTGGGCCAAACCTCCCACAAAGAACCCCCATGTGGGCCACAGCAACGCGTGGCAGGGGACGGCTAGTAGCCCTATGAAATAATACCACATTGATGTCCCCGTGTTGCAGGCAAGGGACCTAAGGCAGTGATAGCTTACCTTTCAGATCTGAATTGAGATTGTTAAAAAGGTCTCTTAGGCAAAAGGCTATGCTAAGTCAACCTCAGCGAAAATATGGTTCATACTTTGGTTCATAATGTGTCTCAAAGGGATCAGTAGACGGAATTAGAAACAATAGACTTCATTCTATCATTTATTCATGCAAAGGGCACAAAGCCTTTCTTGTGTATGTTGAAGTGCTTGAGGGCAGACAACTAGAGTTATGAGTTTTATATCTAGCAATAGTTATACAACACAGCAATTTTTCTAAATCTAAATGTGTTTCTTCTCATATATTTGTACAGACAGTATATGCAGACAGAGACTGGTCTAGTCCCTTGTGTATCCTATTAAGCTCCAAGTAAACATATTTTCTGTGACATAACTTAGAGGCTGTAATACTTACCTCTATTTTCAGTTGTTGGTGGCATGTGGATGATTTGTGGCCTGAATTGTGGTTCCATATTTTCTCCCATTCAGTAGAGTGATACCACTGCACTTGGAACCAGCACTGCAATAGAAAAAAATGTCACCCAATGACCACTCTGAAAATGGGTAGCTTAGCTTACAATGCTTATGGTCCCATCGGTAGTGTCTCTTGCACACTAGGGGTCTGCAAACTAAGGCCCGAGGGCTGGATACGGCCCACCAAGGTCATTTACCCAGCCCTCGCTCAGAGTCAACTTAAGTCTAAAATGACTTGAAAGCACACAACAACAATTCTATCCCATCAGCCAAAAGCAGGCCCACACCTCCCACTGAAATTCTAATAAGTTTATATTTGTTAAAATTGTTTTTCATTTTTATTATTGTACTAGCTGTACCCACCACATGTTGCTGTGGCTAATCTTCCCTCCCTCTTTCTCTCCTTCTTTCCCTCCTTCCTTCCTTCCCTTTTCTTCTTTCCTTCTCTCCTTTTTTCCTTCTCTACCTCTTTGCTTTCTTCCTTTGCTTTTTCCTTCAATCCTTCCTTCTCTCTTTCCTTCTTTCCTTCCCTCTTTCTTTCTTCTCTACCTCCTTCCTTTGCTCTTTGCTTCTATCCTTCCTTCTCTCTTTCCTTTTTTCCTTCCCTCCCGCTTTCTCTCCTTTTCCTCCTTCCTTCCCTTATTTTCTTTCCTTCTCTCCTTCCTTCCTTCTCTACCTCTTTCCTTCTCCCCCCCTTTTTATTTTCCTTCTCCTTTCTCTCCTTTCTTCCTACTCTACCTCTTTCCTTCCTTCCTTTGCTCTTTGCTTCTATGCTTCCTTCTCTCTTTCCTTCTTTCTTTCACTATTTCTTTCTTTCTCTCTCCCCTTCCTTCCCTCTTTCTTCCTTGCCTTTTTTCTGTATCCTCATTTAGCTTTTCGTCCTTCAGCTTTTTGGGGTTTTGAATTCTTTCCGCTATTTTTTTTTGTGAGGTTTTATGAGTGAAGGTCACTCGTTGGTCTGTTAGGGGTATCGTGTCCACATTTCGTGTCAATTCGTCCAGTGGTTTTTGAGTTATGTTAATCCCACAAACTAACATTACATTTTTAATTATATAGATTGTTTTTAACTGTGTTTTTTTTGCACTACAAATAAGATACATGCAGTGTGCATAGGAATTCATTCATGTTTTTTCCCCCCAAATTATAATCCAGCTCTCCAACAGTTTGAGGGACTGTGACCTGGCCCTCTGTTTAAAAAGTTTGAGAGCCCCTGCTGTATATATGCAGGCCTTCCCTTGACACATCTTCTGCCTGTTCCAATCAGACATTTTACTTGCACTCTGAAGTACTACAGCAGATGAGAAAGACCGAGCGAGACTACAAGTTTGAATGGAATTCTAAAGTACTTCATAGGATTAGCCTCTCCGTTTTGTTATGCTACGAGGGGTATTTTTTAAGTAAGGTCCGTTTTGTTGTACACACTAGTAGTTCACGCGCATACCGCAATGAGCGCATGCGTCGTGTACCGGCATGCCTCGGGAACAACTGTGCAGATTACAGACGATTTGGTGGCTTCAGTTGAAGCGAGGATTCGTGAGAACAGGCGCTTCATAATAACAGGTCTCTCAAATGAATTTCCTGACGTGTCGAGATTAGTGCTTTACTACATTGTTTCTGAACACCTAAAGTTTAGGAAACTGTGCTCCCGTTGGGTCCCGAAACTCCTAACAGAGGACCACAAAAACCAAAGATTTGAGTGTGCGATCAAATCGTCTGTAATCAAAGAAGGGCAACCGGAGCGGTCCTCGTCATGGACGTTGTCACGGCCATCTTTGAATTGTCGTACCCACTTACGCACTTTGCTTTCACTCATAACAGTATCACCGTACACTTCACAAATCTGTCGATGAATTTCTGCAGCAGGCAGGTTCCTTGCTGACAAACACCGTATCATTGAGCGAACCTGACATGCGGAGGGTGAGTTGATAGTCTTAAACATTTTAAAAGCACAGAACAGAACCGTACAGGTTAGCTACAGAGCGGAAACTGAGCACAGTTGTTCCCGAGGCATGCCGGTACACGACGCAACGGTATGCACGCGAACTACTATTGTCTACAACAAAACGGACCTTACTTAAAAAATACCCCTTGTACATCATCTCTGTTATTCAATCTGAATCTTTTTCTTTCTCTTCCCCCCTTTCTTTTCCAGGAAGAGTTGGACTATGGAAAGATATCTTCACCGTTTCCATGAACGAGAAATTTGACTTAGTTTACAAACAGAAAATGGGAAAGTGTGACCTCACATTTGACTTTTATTTATAGAAACTAAGATGCATGCCTATGAAAAACAAAAACGCTAGCTATATTGTAGCTAGAAGTGCTTTTTGCATTCATTTATTACTTGCTGGACACAAAGTTGTACATGTTCTGTGTATCAATATTTTAAAAGAAAACAAGGGCACAATGCACTAGGAAGTTAAGGTAAGAAGATCCCTGTAGGATTGATGAAAGCTCCACAGAGTTTGGCACTCATCTGTTGGCCAGATGCCTATGGACAACTCACAAGTAGAATAGAAGGCAAAGGAGGGTAATTATTGCCCTCCAGATGTTAGACCAAAATTCCTATCAGTCATTGCCAGTTCATCAAGTGATATGGGAGCTGCAATGCCAAAACCAGGTGGGGTGACATCTATTATATTATTTACAGCTTTTATATTCCGCCCTTCTCACCCCGCAGGGGACTCAGGGCAGATTACAGTGTACACATATATGGCAAACATTCAATGCCAATTTTGACATACAAACATATACTGACATACACAGAGGCCATTTAACTTTTTCTGGCTGCCAGGGGAGCTGTTGCTTTCATCGTCCATCTGCGACACTGATGAAGCACTTCCGCATTCCCCGCATGCTTCCCCGCTGGAATGCTTTTCTGGAGTCTTCTTTATGGCCTCATAAATCAATTTAGCCTCCCCACACTTTAAGGTGGTACCTAATTTTCCTACTTGACAGATGCAACTGTCTTTCGGGTTGCAAAGGTCAACAACAGGCTACACACAATTGATTGGAAACCCACTCCAACCCGGGCTGGCTTCGAACTCATGACCTTTTGGTCAGAGTGATCTTAATGCAGCGGACACTCAGCCAGCTGTGCCACAATCCCAGTACACAGCTGGCATGGAGGCATCTACCTCAGTAGGGTACACTGGCACAGTTACCATTCATTTCAATATAGATTGTGCAGAAAGTCTTCCCAGTGCATTATGCCCAATCAGAAATTAAGCAAACAATGTATGATACAGCTCTTCCTGAATCTTTCCTTCCTCGGCAAACATGAATATATCTTATCTCCAGAATATTTGGCTGCTATGAATGCATTTGGGACTTGTAAAGTATGTATTATATATGCTATTAGGGTTGTATACTTTTTCATATCAGTTTCTTTATTTTAAAGAACATTACAGAAGCTTTTGAAACATTTAGAATATTTCAGTGGGCCACACACCAGTTTATTTTCAGAAGAAAATGGTTATCTACTGAAAAATTATCTCAGGTGTTTAGTTGATATTTCCATGTTAATTATTTAGTTAACAAGAGGCACAATGATCTTATTCCCACATATTTGTCTAAATTATTGCCCCTATATTATGAACCAGATAAACATTGGAACTTCATTTTCCTCAAATTTATTCCTCATGATCCCTAGAATTTTTTTTTCCATGTCAGGAGCGACTTGAGAAACTGCAAGTCGCTTCTGGTGTGAGAGAATTGGCCGTCTGCAAGGACGTTGCGCAGGGGGTGCCTGGATGTTTTGATGTTTTACCATCCTTGTGGGAGGCTTCTCTCATGTCCCCGCATGAGAAGCTGGAGCTGACAGAGGGAGCTCATCCTCGCTCTCCCCGGATTCGAACCTGCGACCTGTCGGTCTTCAGTCCTGCCAGCACAGAGGTTTAACCCACTGCGCAACCGGCGTCTCCTCTCTAGAAAATAATTACCACTGAATTTCATCTCAAGATGATTTTGATCTGGCCCATTATTGTACAAGGGGTATTTTTTAAGTAAGGTCCGTTTGAACATAAGTACACAACGAAAGTTTATTTCAAAAAAGTACATTTATTTTCAGAAAGTACATACTTCACTCTATTTTTCAACATAGTTGCCAAGTTTGTTCAAATACTTATACCTCTGAACCAATTTTAAAATACCCTCTTCATAAAAACTTGCCGCCTGCTCCGATAACCAAGAGTTCATCGATAATCAAAGAAGGGCAACCGGAGCGATCCTCATCATGGACGTTGTCACCGCCATCTTTGAATTGTCGTACCCATTTACTCACTTTGCTTTCACTCATAACAGTACCACCGTACACTTCACAAATCTGTCGATGAATTTCTGCAGCAGGCAGGTTCCTTGCTGACAAAAACCGTATCACTGAGCGAACCTCACATGCGGAGGGTGAGTTGATAGTCTTAAACATTTTTAAAGCACAGAACAGAACCGTACAGGTTAGCTACAGAGCGGAAACTGAGCACAGTTGTTCCCGAGGCATGCCGGTACATGACGCACGCACTCCTTGCGGTATGCGCGCGAACTACTAGTGTCTACAACAAAACGGACCTTACTTTAAAAATACCTCTCGTATTTAGTTACAAGGGGCACAATGATCTTATTCCCACATATTTGTCTAAATTATTTCCCCTACATTATGAACCAGATAAACATTGGAACTTCATTTTCCTCAAATTTATTCCTCGTGATCCCTAGAATTTTTTTTTCATGTCAGGAGCGACTTGAGAAACTGCAAGTTGCTTCTGGTGTGAGAGAATTGGCCGTCTGCAAGGACGTTGCGCAGGGGGTGCCTGGATGTTTTGATGTTTTACCATCCTTGTGGGAGGCTTCTCTCATGTCCCCGCATGAGAAGCTGGAGCTGACAGAGGGAGCTCATCCTCGCTCTCCCTGGATTCGAACCTGCGACCTGTCGGTCTTCAGTCCCACCAGCACAGAGGTTTAACCCACTGCGCAACCGGGGTTTCCTCTCTAGAAAATAATTACCACTGAATTTCATCTCAAGATGATTTTGATCTGGCCCATTATTGTACGAGGGGTATTTTTTAAGTAAGGTCCGTTTGAACATAAGTACACAACGAAAGTTTATTTCAAAAAAGTACATTTATTTTCAGAAAGTACATACTTCACTCTATTTTTTGACATAGTTGCCAAGTTTGTTCAAATACTTATCATACCTCTGAACCAATTTTAAAATACCCTCTTCATAAAAACTTGCCGCCTGCTCCGATAACCAAGAGTTCACTGTAATCAAAGAAGGGTGACCGTAGCGGTCCTCATCATCGACACTGTCACGGCCATCTTTGAATTGTCGTACCCACTTACGCACTTTGCTTTCACTCATAACAGTATCACCGTACACTCCGCAAATCTGATGAATTTCTGCAGCAGGCAGGTTCCTTGCTGACAAAAAGCGTATCACTGAGCGAACCTCACATGCGGTGGGTGAATTGATAGTCTTAAACATTTTTAAAGCACAGAACAGAACCGTACAGGTTAGCTACAGAGCGGAAACTGAGCCGGTACACGATGCATGCGCTCGTTGCGGTATGCGCGCGAACTACTAGTGTCTACAACAAAACGGACCTTACTTAAAAAATACCCCTCGTATTTGTTATAGTCAAGATTGTTAACCAAAGGACAACAACTGGACACCTTTGGATCAAATCTATTCTTCCTTCAGCTACCTACTCTGAACCCAAAGGAGAAGTGGAGAAATATCAAATTTTGACGTGGAGTTATCTGACATATAGCTTAAAGTTGTATGTGTGTATTTTGGGGGGGGGGGGGGGGGGAGGGGGATAAAAAAACACCCCTCAGAAAACAATGAATTACCCTTCAAAGTTCAAATTTGGTCCCCTAGTGAAATTTCACTCAGTTCCAAATTTCTAGCATTACATAGAATGAGACACTGAACACTGTTCCTACCTTGTTTCCAATTTATAGTTATCCTAGAGCAACCTGGTCATGGGATTTTATTGGCAGGATTAGTTTAGAATAGGTTTGCTTTTGCCCTCCTCTGAGGCTGAGAGAGAATGACTTACTTACCCAAGGTTACGCAGTGCACACCTAACTATTAGTTTAGCTAGAATTGTAGTCACAACAGTTGACAACTCTGGCTGACAGAGCTCCACTAGTGGTGTGTGACATATTAATAGTAGGGGACGGATTTCGTCTTGATAGTTACAGCTACATTTTAATTTTTTTCAGGCATTTGTCACGCACCAAATACATAAAGGAACAGATATATGTACCCACAGTGATTTTGGTAACACCTCCTGCGAGACGCTTGACCACTTCAGTCTGAATGGTGCCATCTTTAATGTACATAGCTTCTAGTATAGGGATGTTCAATTATTTCTTGTACTGTCATGCATTAAAACTGAATATCCGAAGAAACTATGTATTATGTAGCAGGGATACTAAATATATATATATGTCCTTCATAGCATCTTACAGTGCAATTCTTACAACACTGCCTCTTGATGGGAATTGTAAACAATTTGGTAGCATGCAGAATACAGTTCAAAATTCAATAGCCGCCATAATAAATCCAAACAATTACCACAATGTATGCTTCTTGTATGCCTACTTAGAAAGATCATTCTGTATATAACTTTGAGCATTTTGCCTTTTAGTATGAGAATCTATTTTTTGTTGTTGTGTCAGTAGCGACCTGAGAAACTGCAAGTTGCTTCTGGTGTGAGAGAATTGGCCATCTGCAAGGACGTTGTCCACGGGACGCCCGAATGATTTGATGTTTTATCATCCTTGTGGGATGCTTCTCTCATGTCCCCGCATGAGGAGCTGGAGCTGATAGAGGGAGCTCATCCGCCTCTCCCCGGATTTGAACCTGCAACCTGTTGGTCTTCAGTCCAGCCAGCACAGGGGTTTAACCCACTGCGCCACTGGGGTCTCCTTATGAGAATCTATTACTCTCGCTTTTCAGTTTCTCAAAGCATCATCAGGTTACAAAACATAGGTCCATCTTGTTTCTTTAAGAGCCTAAAACACGGAGAATATGTTGTCCACTTTTTTCTCCTGTGTTTACTAGTGTAACTGCCTGCCTACTCTGCCAATTTCTGAGAGGCAGTCCAGGGGTCCTGTGTGGGGAAGGGAGAGGTGTGTCACATTACAACCTGTTTGAAATCAGTGAAGTTGAGAGAAATTCTGAAGTTTCTCCTCCTGTTGCATCTTTCTTAGTTTTTCATAAACACCCCTCTCTCCAACCAAGGCCTCTGCAGCAAATCTTGTTGGTTCCAGGAGGTGGGTGTCCATTTCATCAGTGGCTTTAATATATTGTCTTTACCAATAAGAGTTGGTTCTGAAATGTTTTAGTATATTACATGCCTTAATTGTTATATAGTTTTATATTTATTTGTGCTGCATCTATGTATTATGACTTATCCTTTGGATTTGCTGTTTGATTTAACTGGTTATGTATTATTATTTATACTGTATTTCCGTTGTAAGCTGCCCAAGTTCCCCTGGAGAGAGGAGGCATTATTATTATTATTATTACTATTATTATTATTATTATTATTATTATTATTATTATTATGTATTCAAATGCCACAAGACGACATACTTTTATTGGGACAATTCTGGTTCAAAAGAAAGGAGCAGGTAGTTTGCACAGGACAGGGTCTTCCGGTTGGTAGAGGATGTGTTTTCATGCGCTCCGCATGGAGACACCGGGAAGATTGAGTCAGGGAGGTAATTATCTCCCTCTCTAACATGTAGTCTTGAGGCCTGAGAGAGAGAAGACCCTAGTTGCAATCGGCCAGCGGTGTTTAAGTGGTGTCCCCCTCAAGGAACAGCGCACAAAAGGGCAGACTCACGAAAGGGCACACTCTACCAACCACCGGCACAAAGATTGGGAAAGAAAAGCTAAGAGAACCGAAAAGAAATCGTTATAGAAGCAAAGCAGTATCAACGGAGAGCAATAATCAATGACTGAAAAATATACTGGAGATTGGATTGGATAATAGATAACAGATAACAACAGATCCCTCAATTCCATCTTAACTGACAAAATAGGGAGATGTGGTGGCACAATGGGTTAAACCCTTGTGCCAGCTGAACTGCTGACTTAAAGTTTGGTGGTTGAAATCTGTGAGATGGGGTGAGCTCCCATCTGTCAGCCCCAGCTTCCCATGCAGGGACATGAGAGAAGCCTCCCACAGGATGGTATCCGGGTCTCTCCTAAGCAACGACTCTGTAGATGGCTGATTCACACCAGAGGCGACTTGCAGTACGTTCTCAATTTACTTCTTACACAATAAAAAAACCCTGACATCTCAGACAAAATGTAAACATAATTGCCACTCCGAGTCCCCATTGGGGAGATGGTGGCGGGGTATAAATAAAGTTTATTATTATTATTATTCAATAATAATTTAATATTATTTAATTAATATTATTTAATATTATTATTTAATATTATTATTTAATATTATTATTTAATTAATAATAATAATATTTAATATTATTATTTAATAATAATATTTATTTAATATTATTTAATATTATTATTTAATATTATTATTTAATTAATAATAATATTATTTAATAATATTATTTAATAATAATATTTAATTAATATTATTTAATAATAATATTTAATTAATATTATTTAATAATAATTTAATATTATTTATTATTTAATAATAATTAGTTTATTATTATTGTCATTTTCCCCCCTGTATAACTTTTCATAACTCTGACCGATAAAGAGGTCTGCAACGCTTTAAACATTTGCATACTGCATCTTACTCTTTGGAGTTGGCCCAATATAGGTATTGCTGCTTGTGGATTTTGGATTTTGTTGTACTTGCTGCAGGGTTAACATAGCTACTTCTGAATATAATATACAAAAAAATCATATGGTACTTAAAATATTTAACTTAAAACCTTAGTCTGGAAGGTGTCACAGGAGTTGGATATTTTACTGCTACAGACTCGCAAGGCTACTCCTTGGAAAATTAAATATTGCATAAGGATAAAAAGGGGGATGTCAGGAAAATGTTATATAATACCATATTTAACACTAACTTTTTTTTCAATTTTTGCATGAGCTTTCATGGATGTAAACCTACTTTCTTGCCTGTAATACAGAGTGATAATTGCTCAGGCATGGGAGTCTCTATTTTGCAATACCAACTCTATAGGAAGAAGCGGAAACATAGCAAAAGCCTGTTCCATCCTATTTTGCATCTTGGAAGTTGTTGAAATAAAAATTGGTCCTTCAGGTTTGTAACCTTGCATATTTGTAACCCTAGCATATTATGGCTCAAAAGAATTTGTGAGGAAGGAAGATCAAATGTTAGGATTTCCACCAGATAGGAGGAAGCAGTTGCATGTCAGTGCAGCTGTTAGCAAATGGTGTTGAATTTTGTGGATGGACAGCACCTCTCCTTGTATATTTGTGAGTGAAGCTGCTTTCAGTAAACTTTATTTTTATATTTTTAGTACGGTTAATATTTAAGCACTATACGTTATACTTCCGTGCTTGCTTGCTTATTTAATAAAGACATGTCTATGTACAGTGGTTGTTTTTTAAAATTATTCCATGGTTACCTTAAGAAGAACAACTTTATTTTTCTACCCCGCCTCCATCTCCCCGAAGGGACTCGGGGCGGCCACTATGCGAACTGGTTAAAGGATAGGGGTTCAATAAGGTGGAGAAAAACGTATAATAGCATAGGAAATAGCATGGAAACAGAGCAATTAAGCAGGATCAGTTCAACTTAAACTTAAAAATATATATAGTAGGGCTGGGCGGTTTCGTTCGTTAATTTCGTAATTTGTTAATAATTCGTTATTTTTTTTGGTAAACGAAGCGATAACAAACCATTCAGGAGCACCAAAAAAACGAAACGAATTTTTAAATCTATTTCGTAATTGTTTTGTAATTGTTTCGTTATTATTTCCGTATGTCTGGTGCAAGTTTTATAGTTGTTTCCCTCCCCTCTCCCTGGTTGCAAGCGGTCGGCATTTACCCCACTTCCGGGTCCCTGGCCTCTGCTTAAGTAGATCAAATTCTCCTCTCCTCCTGTCGTCACCTCACCTCGTTCCTCACTCTGGCCTGCGTGCATTGGGCAAAGAGACACAGCAGTGCAGCACTCAGAGACCTGCCTGTTGCCTGCCTAACCTCCTGCCTTCCTGGGCAGGGGTTAAAACTGTTATGATTATTATTATTATTGAGAAGCATTGTCAAACCAGAATAGAGATTTCACCCCTCCTCTCTCTCTCTCTTTCCCCCCTCTTTCCTTCTCCGAGATTAAAACTATTATTATTATTATTATTATTATTATTATTATTATTATTAAGAATGGATGGCCATCTTTCAGTAGTGCTTTCACTGTGCCTTACATGCACGAAGGCAGAAGGGGGTTTCTTCTTCTTCTTCTTCTTCTTCTTATTATTATTGAGAAGCATTGTCAAACCAGAATAGAGATTTCACCCCTCCTCTCTCTCTCTCTTCCCCCCCCCCTTTCCTTCTCCGAGGTTAAAACTATTATTTAAAACTATTATTTTCACGTTGCGCAACCGCGTCCGCCATTTTAACGAATTGATTCGTTAATATTAACGAAATTTTGTAAATATCAAACTTTTTAAAAGGAAAATTTCAGAATTCTTTTAAATATCGAAACGCAAAAAACCCCAAAAAACGAATCGATTTTAGAAACAAATTTTTCCGTTGTTACCCAGGCCTAATATATAGTGATGTATTGTCAAAGGCTTTCATGGCCGGAATCACTGGATTGTTGTAGATTTTTTGGGCTATAACGTCATGTTCTAGAGGCCATGTTCTTCTTTTCATAGGTGTTGATTGTTTCTTCTCTCCTTTCTCCCCCTTCTCACTTTTTTTCTCTATTATCTCCTTCCTTCTCCTCTCTCATCGGTTTTTCATAGAAGACTTTTGCTTTCTCTTCTGTTGTTAACCAATAGCGTTCCTCCTTGTATGTCACCATTATACCCTCGTGTCTCTCCCATCTATATCTAATTCTTCTCTTCTTCAATTCTTATGTTAAAAAATAAAATTTCTTCCTTCTATTAAGTGTCATTTATGGATATTCTTTGAGGACTGGGATTTTCACTCCTTTGGATCTTTATTGGTCTTCCACAGTATGTAATCCCTTATTTTCTTCTTTGTGAATTGTACTATCACATCTCTTGGTGTTTTGTGTTTCCTAGAGTAGAATGTGGAAACTCAATATATTTAATCTACCTCTTGCTCAAGCTCGTCCTCCTCCTCCTCTAAAACTCTGGCCAGAAGGTTTAACACTATTGATCTTATGTCTTCCTTCGAATCTTCTTGCATATTTCTTAGCCTCAGTTGGTAATCCATTTGTTTTTGTAATAATTTTTCTTGTTCTAATTCCATTCTTTCTTTTTGCTTCTCCAGTGTTTTGATTTATTTTTAAATTTTTTGCCTGTGTCTCATCTGTTTCAATTTTACCCGCTTTTAAAACTTCCACCTCTCCTGCCAAATTATTTCTTTCTTTCTTCAATTCTCCAAACTCTTCTTTCATTTCTTTTTTCATATCTTTAAGATCATTATCTATTTTTATAACTTTCTTCTTGTTTTTTATAGTATTCTTCTTGTTTATCTATCATCTCTTTCTTCATGGTATCTTGCTTCTCAGAGAGCTTCTTGATTTCCTTTAAAAGATTGACCACTCTAGCAAAAGAACCTCTTCTCAATTGTGTCTGTAATTCCTTATTTTTTTCTTTCTCTGCTTTCCCCTTTGTTGACATTTAAAACACAATTCACTTTCTTTAGCTGCTTATAACTTGTATAGCTTATTGTTGCAATTACTATATACATTTTTATTTTATTCTTAATTAAATTCCAATTCATTCAATATTTATATTTCGTCAATTAATCAGTTAATTTCAAATTCAGCCGTTGGTTTGGAACTCTTAAATTATGTGTGATACAATTTATAATTTATTATACAATATACTTCTATATATTAAATATTTGTATATATTATTTATAAATCTAATTAATTTTCTCCTGTCAATTAATCAAATGTTAGCCAATTCTCATTCAATTAATCCATCAATCATTTTTGGATAAGATCCGAGTATATTTTGAATATTTTAAATGTTTCTAATCAATTTTATTATCGTCTGCTTCTCATCCTGGTCTTACTTTGCGTCTGCTTCTCGTCCTCGTCCGCGGCCCGTCTGCTTCTCCTCCTCGTCCGCCGCCCGTCTGCTTCTCTTCTTTGTCTTTCTTTAAATTTAGCCTTTGCAACTCTCGGAGATTGATGTATATTAAAATTAATCCACTTCCTTTTTCTGTTGCCTCTTCTGCCCTCCTTTGCTCTGCTGCCTTTATCACTTCTGCCCTTCTCCACTCTTAAATCCTCTTTGGACTACCACTCCCAGCCTGCATTGCTTTCTTCTTCCTGTATTGGCCCACTGTAGCTTCCTGTTTCGTCAGTTCCTATCTGGTTTTAGTTCAATTGTTTATGAAGAAGGCCAGTGTAGTCCAAACAATAATGGCACCAAGGTCGTTTCTTCACAATGTAAGCTATTTTCCATTCTTTTACAGTCTATTAAGGACCTCGGGTTTAGATAGCAGTGCGGGGGGGTAGTCTACTGTTTAAAAAAGAGTACAAGGGTCCTGATATTTATAAAATTCTACTTTCTTTAGTAATGATTCCAAATAGTTTAGACTTTAAAGTTCATCCAATTTAAAGATCAATTTCTAAAAGCACACTTCTTAATATGGGTTTCTCTCCTTTACTATCTTCTTGTTTACTCCTGGTATTAGTATTCAATTCAATTCTTTTTTCAAAAAGTTCCGGGGGGTAGATCCCTCCCCCCTCTTACGTTACCTTGAAGATGAAATTTCTTCTTTCAGGAACACAGGCCCTTTAGCTCCCAGAGATGGGATTTCATTCTTCTTTGAAATTCTTATTTTAAAAAAGGGGTGGAGGCAGTTGGACAGACTCAGCTGAGCCTGATCCTGTGGAGCAGCCCACTCCCCTTTTGGTGCTCTCAATTCCTTTGATCTCCCCCTTAAAGGAGAGGACCTTGGGGTCTTCAAAGCACCTAGGGGATTTGTTAAATAAAGCTACGAACAATATTAAGTCTTTTGAGGAACTAAAACAAAAAATTTCTAATATTACTTGGTTACATTATATGCAAATTAAAGAATATTACAATCAAGATAAAAAATTTGGATTTTCCTGGCAGGAAACAGCGTGGGATAAAATTTTAAAAATGGAAAAGAAAGTAATATCAAATATTTATAATATATTACTTACCTGGCCTGACTGAAAAAGAACAGGTTAAAAACTGTATGATAAAATGGGCTCAAAATTTAAGAAGACCAATTCAAATGAGGGAGTGGGAACAGATGTGGAACAAAAAATTAAAATATACATATGCAACGGACTTAAAAGAAAATTGGATGAAAATGTTCCACAGATGGTATACCACACCGAAACAACTTGCTGAAATGTATAAAACAGTTTCTGATAAGTGTTTGAAATGTTCAGAACAAGTGGGTTCCTTCTACCATATGTGGTGGACTTGTAAAGAAGCAGTAAAGTTTTGGAGGGTAATTCATGAAGAGACGCAAAGGATATTTAAAAGAACTTTTACAAGAAAACCAGAGTATTACTTGTTAGGTTTACAGATTTGGATTTACAATTGACGAAACAAGAGGAGAAACTTTTTACATATACAACGACCGCCGCTAGAATTATTTTTGCTAGAGAGTGGAAGCAAGACTCAGTACCATCCGTACAGGATTGGGTGGAAAAAATAAGAGAAATAAAGGACATGGATGAACTGACTTTTTTGTTGAACAAAAATACAGGCATGATAATAAAAAGAACGAATTGGGACAATCTTCATGACTATCTGGACAGTTTGCGAATATAAAAAACGAGACAATTTTATTATTTTTAATTTAAAAAATTATATTTTTGAATAATAAGAATATTTTATCCAAGAAGATGGAATGGAAGTATTTTTTTTCTTTTTTCTTTTCTTTTTTTTTTTTTTGTGTGTGAATGCATTCTTGTAGTTATTTTTAGGGTTTTATTTAGGATATTTTTTTTACTTCTTACTTTATTGGCCTTTCCCTCTCTCTTTTCTTTACTTTTCTATACCTTATTGTTCTCACTCTTTCGTTATATTCTATATAAAATTTAATAAAATTTCTTTTAAAAAAACAAATCTATCTATCTAGACAAATGAAGGAGATAGCCATCCTCTTGCCTCCAGGAAAGCCACCAGAAGAGCACTGAGGACCACTGCATCCTGCCAATGCTTATTACTCTGGGGAAGGACAGACGGAATAAGTTTTGTATTTCCTATAAGCTAAAAGTTGAATACCCTGGACATAAATGCTTGGGGTCAGAACTATCTTGGATTTTTAACTTTTTTTACTTTTAGAATATTAGTATTTACATACACATATATAAAGAGATCTCTTGGAGACAGAATCCTAGTACAAACATAAGATTAATTTGTATTTCATATGAAGGAAACGTAGTTTTATAAAGTTTTAAATTGCTACATGGGACTATAGGTCCCATCTGTAGAAGGTAAATAAAACCAGATTACAAGCTTGGAGAAGGAGCTGCCTCAGCAGTTAAGGAGTAGGCTTCATGCCAAATCTCCCTATTCTTTTACACAGCATTCTAGCTGTAACTTGTAACCAAAAGATAAGCCAATGCCTGCTGAGTGCTTCCTAGCAAGCCAGGGTCACTTGAGAGACATGAGAACTATCCAGTTAATTCTTCTATCTGCTTTCTTAGTAATAACCAGTCAGAAATGTATTAAGTAAGGGACTTCCAGGTGCATGGTCATGGTGGAAAGACGGACACACTAAGCTCTGCAAAGTATGCCAGTGCAGGGGAAAAGACCGGGTAGAGCAACAGCTCCCTTTCCCTTGTGGATCAAAGCAGGGGGAACAGCAAAAACCAGGGGGTCATCCGACAATCCAAGAGGGTCTTCTCCTCAAGAGGAGATCCCCAAAAGTACCCAGTATCTAATCCAAGGTACGGCAGATCATCCTGGACGTGCACAGGCCAAAATCCTGCATATCCCCAACTGCATGCATTTTAATTTTGAAGAAAGAAGGTGAGAGGAGGTAAGAAGGAATGAACTGGACTGGAGGTATTGGAAAAAGATCTCGAGGTTTCCCTCTAGGAGAAGGGAAGGAAACGGAGGAATGCAGCACCAAAGTGCCACACTAGAGCCGACCGCCTTTATTTTAACTTAAAATAAGTATAAAGGAGAAGAATTGGGTTCTAAAGAAAGAAAGAGGACGTAGAGAGAAGAAATGCTAACTAAAGAGAGAGAAAACACTACCCGAGATTGAAAGTAAGTGTTGGGAAGATGCAAAAAGGTACCCAGCCAAAAGAGAAGGCAACCAAAAAATGGAAGAACAAAGTGAGAAGGAACTACCAAAGGAAAACAAAATAAAGATTGCATAACAAAAAGCAAGGGAAGAGAAAACAAACCTTGTGTTAAACAATGCCTGAGGAGAAGAAAAGCAGTGCGGTACCTTTAAAAGAAAAGGGACCACATCTAGACACATTGCCGCAAAGTGCTGTAAAAGCAATGTGAAAGACAGTGGAAGGGCCAGAAAGCGTGAAGAGCGCTAAAAGTGCAAAGAAGACAAGGAACATAGAAGGAAGCCTTCAGAGGGGCTAAAGGGGAGAAAGGACATGCAAAATGTGCAAGGAGTGCAAAGAATGTTAGAACATAAAAGGAAAGCCCCTAAGACCCCAAAAGAAATATAAGATAAGCAAGAAGCACAACAGGACAGAAGGCAAGAGGAATAAGGTTGGAAACGGCAGACAGAAGTGATAAAGTTGTGATGAAGAAAGATAAAGTTTAAAAACGGATAAAAAGAAGCCAGAGAGTAGAAGAATGAAAGAGACGGGTGAAAAAAGAAGCGGCTGGGGAGATCAAAGAAAGCGCAGGCACAACTGGTTAAAAGAATAGGCCCTACAGGAAAGAGAAGGCATAGAGAATAAGGGCAAAAGAAGATTACAAGCAAGAGCAAGAAGGAGTCAAGAGCGGGAGAGAGGAGATACCCATAATAAGAATAGGGGAAAAAAACTAAGAACAAGAGAGGAACAAGAAAAGGAGAAGGGGCTTAGAAATAAGGAAGGAAGGAAAAACATCAGAGAAGAAGAGAGGGATGGGGAAAAAGGTAACAATTCAACTTAAAGCTGAGAGTCAGTTAATTCATTATATAAATATAACATAATTACTACCATTTCTACTATTTGCTACTGGATGTAATTGGAAGTATCTATAGTATAAAATGTATTAAGGAGACAACTCTTAGTAGTTAATTCATAATTCATTCATTAGATAACAGTCTCTCCCAATTTTTGAATTGCATTGAATTGAGTATACAATATTAAGTAACAATAACCTTAAATAGACATCTTAAGTAATTAAAATCCCATTACATAAAATATAACAAATATAGTGTGTAAACCCTCACCTCAGAAAATCTACTCATCAACACTCCCCCTAAACTCTCAAAAATTATTGAAAGCTGAAAGGAATTCGAGAAACACAAATATATCCCTATAAAAGAAATCAAACAAAGAGCCAATTAGAATAAAATGGAGACATTCACGACCCCTAAAACAACCAGAAACCAACCAGCAAGGAGATTCTCAGCCCAAGGAGAGCCATCATTAAAAGACCTGATGTTAGAAATACAAAAGATCCAAGATAACCAAAAAAGAAGCCAAGAAAATACGAGAAAAATGATTCGGGAAGAAATAGGCAAAATGCAAAAAGAGATTAAAGAAGAAATCTCAACTTTAAAAAAAGGAAATGCACGAGATGCCAAATTTCAACTAAGATTTAGAAATATAGAAGAAAAAGAAGGAGATGACCTGAGAAGCATAATAACAGAGATTGCTGCAGGCATTCTTTGTATCTCAATGGAAGAAATGGATCAAAATATTGATCGACTATAGAGGGTGAACACAAATCATGCAAAAAGAAACAAAACAGCAAGGGACATTGTAGCTCACTTTGCAAGAAAAAGAGTAAGGGATGAGATCCTCAAAAATAATGCCAAGGAACCCTATAAAGAAAGAAAAGTGGTAATTTTAAAAGAAATTCCAACATCAGCCATGAACAAAAGGAAACAATACTACTTTCCTGATGGATGAATTGAAAAAACATCAGATAAAATTCAAGTGGGAGAGATCAGAAGGAATAATGACACCCTTCAAAGGGGAGAAATACTGGCTAACCTCAGTGGAAAAGTCTAAAGACTTCTACCAAAATTTCAAGAAAGAAACAAACAGACTCCAAAAAAGGACAAGGAAAAAAAGAAACAGAACCTAAGAACAAGTCGGAATAGGAAGAAGAGGAAAAAGAATTGACAATAAAAAAGTGGAAAAAATACCCAGGAAAGAATCACCAGAAGATTATGGTAAATCCCACAAGACAAAGACGACAAAGGAAACTAGAGATGTTAATCAAGAAAATAGCAGTGGAGATTATAACGAATAGCGTAAATGCCTTGAATATACCAAATAAAAGGAAATTGTTATTTAACCAAATAAAGAAAGAAAATTGTGATATAACGGGAATGCAAGAAACCCACATTATAGCTAAACAATCCACTCAATTAGAAAAAAAACAATTAGGCAAATTATTTTACTCATTGTCCTCAGAAAAAAAGAGTAGCAATATATATATAAAAGAAAAACAGAAAGCAGAACTTGCATTTAAGGATACTGAAGGCAAAATGATAGGAATCAAAGTCAGAATAAATAATCAAGAAACACTTATATGCAATATTTATGCCCAACAGGAGCCAAATCTGCTTATGTGAAGCAACTAAAGATTTTTTTTTTAGAACAGGACTATGACAGTTTGATAATCTTGGGAGATTTTAATGGGGTTCTAGAATGTGATCTAGATAAAACCAGGAAAAAAAACAAGAGGAGGAGACCCAAAAGGGGGAAGGCTCCCGCAAAATTTCTTACAATTTAGAAAAGTTTTTTTCCTACAAGACATGTGGAGACTCAAAAACCCAATAGAAAGAGACTATACTTATTACTCTGATCGGCACCAAGTCATGGTCCCGAATTGACATGATTTGGGCTTCCAACTCAATAACAAAAATTTAAAAAGTCAAAATCTTACCAAGAGTAAACTCTCAACACTGCCCGAAAAAATAGAAATAATAAAAAGCCAAAGAAGTCAAAGATGGAAATTAAATTTCTTCAGAGGAAGAAATAGAAGGGGGGGTGGAGTCATTCATGGCCGGGTAAAGACGTATCCCATGCCGCTTGTGAGCAAAATAGAAATAAGCAGTGAAATGAGCCGATAAAGAGAACTGGATTTATCTTTTTTTGGACGGGGAAGAAGGGGGGAGCAGTGGGGGACCTAATGAGCAGAAATAAATATTCCAAAGGTAAAAGATAAGCTTATGATCTATGAATGCCGATGGAGAGCTGAAAATGAATGAGTGTGAATGACAATTTGCCATTACTGAGTATACAAACATAGCAGGAAAACAACCTCAGCAGCTCGAATAAGTTGATAAACATCCAGATAATTACAAAAAGACTTTAAGTAATAACTCTAATTGAAATTGGAATGCTATAACAGACTATTAGAGGCAGTAGGTCATTCAGTCCCTCCTTTGAAGAAGCAAGCTGAGAGAGTTGTGATATACAGACTAGGAGTCCTGCAAAACTACAAAAGGGGAAATTGGATGCAAGTGGAACTCCCTGGAATCACAGGCGAAGCATAAGCATAATTAAGAATTTTTTTTGGGCTAAGCAGAGTGGAGTAAAACCAGTTAATTAAGGCTTTGTAAACAATTGGATGGGGCAAATTTGACTGGTGTTTGAATGAGAAGGAAGAAACAAAAACAAGAAAAGGAGCAGGACAGCCCCCCAAGCAGGAAACCCCTCTGGGTACAAAACAAAACCTTCAGACAGAGAATTCGCAAAGTTGGAAAGGGTGACCCCAGAGACCTCAGTGAAAATGAGAAGTCATCCGGCAAACAAGGGCAGACAGCTACATCAGCTAGAACGTACGCCCCCTTCTGCTACATCCACTTCCACATCGCTACCGTCCTTAATTACAGGAGCAGAAGAAAGTAGTGAAGAAAGAAATGGATAATAACCAATTGTTAAGCAAAATAAAACTAATTAAAGAAGAGGGCGATAAGAAAACAAGGGAGTTAAATTTGATGTTTGAAAAAGAAAGAGATACAAGGAAATGTGAGAGAATGATATTCAAGCTATTAAAACTGGAAATCCAGGCCAATGCTAAAGAAATGAAGGAGCAATTGGATTCAGAAAGGAAAATCTCAGATGGATGGAAAGGAGAGCCCCTGAGAGAAGGCGAAGGAGAAAGAAGGGTCGAAATCTTTAAATACAAAGGAACCCAGCGGGAGCGTTTACGTTTTTGAATACTTTAATACAAAAACATCCAGAAGGAGACTTGAGAGAATGGGGGGGGGGGGGGGGGGATATAATGAAGGACTGAAAGATTGGGAGTTGGGGTGGATAACTAACAACCTCAGAAGGTTGAATCTAAACATAAACTAACAACAAAACAAATCACTTATAGCTCTCTAACTCATCAGAAATTATATATATACACACACACACATACATATACAGCTATATACAACAATAAAACAAGGCCTACTGTACTGCAACAAGAGAATTAATCAAAGAATCATCCTGACTTTGAGTTGTTTCGGCTACGACAAGAGAGGAATGTAAACAAAGACAGGGTTGCAAGTCCACTGTGAGGGAAGGGGAAACTCGAGAGGAGGGCTCAAATCCTGCATAGTGAGCAAAAGGAGAGAAGGAAATATAAAGAAAACAGCGGTGAATGAGAACAGGAAGAAGGTCTTGAAGGGAGAAAGAGAGGGGCAGAAGGATATCAAAAAATATCCCAGGAAGAAATGTCGGATTTGAAGATAGATATGAAAGAATTATGTTTCAGTGAAGTCGGAACTGACTTTAACGCATCAAGAACTAATAGAACTAAAGAATGAAAAGAAAGAAAGCTCAAATAGCTGTACAGACAAAAATGACAAATCTTGAATTGAAAGGCATAAGAATCGAGGAGAAACAGGAAGCAATAGAAGCCAAGGATATGCAATTTCAATCAAGATTTTTTTTTTTGTTGATTTTTTTTATTGAGAAAGAAAAATAATAACATATTTGAACAGATAATACTTGTCTATTGTAGGCATACATTATAGTGACTTATTTCAATATTATCTATTCGCATTCTTTACAAGTTTATTCATATTACATTTTTATTATTATTATTTTCTGCTTTCTTTTTTTTTTCCTCCCCCCTCCTCCCACCCCCCTTTCCTACCCCTCCCACCACATTTCTCTCTATATCTTTATTTTTAACCACGCACACAACTTTTGCAATCTTTGTACAATTTCTATGCTGGCTTCACCTTCTTCTACCCATTTCATATATGTTGCCCATTTCTCTTTAATTTCTTCTGTTTTATCCTCCTGTGAGTCTTCTTGGGTTATACATTCAATAATATCTGATTGAACTTGTTCAAATAAATAATTATTCCAATTTTCCAAATTCCATTTTTTTTCATCTCTCCACCCCCAGGCTATTACTGCCTTACCTGCTAAAATCATTGCTTTAAATAAGTTTTGGTTCTTCGCATCAATATTTTTATTCCCTGTAATTGCCATTAACATAAATTCCATATTGGCTTGTATTGTTATTTTGAAAAGTTTCCCAATTTTTCTAGTTACCTTATTCCAAAACGTTTTTGCATTTAAACAGTCCCACCACATATGTGCATACCAGCCTTTCTCTGCTTTACAGTGCCAACACATTGGACTTAATCCTGTTCCCATATTTGCTAATTGAGCTGGTGTCCTGTACCATTTCCAGATAAATTTCCTTTCTAATTCTTTATATTTTTCCATTTTGATTTTATTTATCCCTTTCTTTAATTCCTCAATAGTTTGTTTTGTGAGAGTCCCCTCCTTCTGCCACTTATTTTGTAATGTTCTGACTATGTATTCCTCGTCCTTTATCATTGTTTTGTATAATTCTCCTACTAAACCTTTCATTGTCTTCTGTCCTTTCTTAAATATATTTTCAAGCGCACTTTCCTTGCCTAAACATTCTCCATATTTCCCCTGTTTAAGTTTGTTATATAGGCCTAGTACTTTTATCCAGTTTTTATTTCCCATTTTTTCTATTATCCTGTCCATGGGAATCAGTTGACCATTTATATCATACATATCTTTAATACAGTAGTAGCCTTTATCTTTCAAATCTTCCCACCATATAGGGCCAAACTCTTTTCCATATAAACTTTCTAGTGGTGTCCACTTTACTATATTAGGCATCCAAATTGGTTTCCATTTTTTCCATATTTTTAATGCTAATCTTCTAGGACCTCTTGTTTTTTTAATTGAAGCCTCTAAATTTTCTGTAAAAATCCCAAATTTTCCTTCTCCGTTGTTTACTGCATCTTCTATTCTGCACCATTTTTCTTCTCTCTCTACACTACTTTCTATTAATGACTTTAATTGGAAAGCTTCGTAATATAATTCCAAGTTTGGTAATCCCCACCCTAATTCTTCCTGGTGCATATAGTATACTTTGTTTGAGATTCTAGGTTTCTTTTCGCTCAAAATCCATTCTCTGATAGTCCTATCCCAAGTTTTTATTTGTCTTGGATTAATTTCTAGTGGGAGAACCTGAAACAAATACATTAATTTTGGAATTAAGAACATTTTTGCTGCTCTTATTTTCCTGAAAATATTCAAATTTTTTTCCTTCCATCTTTTCATGGTCTTAAGAACTTTTTTCCACGCCTCTTTATAGTTACTCTTCTTCATCTTATCTATGTTTTTTTGTATTGTTACTCCCAAGTATTTTATTTTTCCTTTCCCCATGCCAATTTCAGTTATTCTATCTATTTCCACTTTTTCTGCTTTATCTACTTTGAAGTACATAATTTCTGATTTTTTTATATTAACCCTCAATCCTGTATTTCTCTCATAATCACTTAGTATAATTTTTAGCTCCCTTATTCCTTCTAGGGGATTGGATAGTACCAGCATAAGGTCATCCGCAAAAAGATTCAATTTAACCTCCAGTCCCCGCCCAAATTTACACCCCTCAATCCTTGCACTGTTTCTTATTCTATCTGCTAATACCTCCATTCCTAAAACAAAAAGCAATGGTGATAGGGGACAGCCTTGTCTTACTCCCCTCTGGATTGGGAATTCCCCTGATGTGCCCTCATTTATTCTGACTGTAGCTGTTCCTTTTCTGTATAGTTCTTTAGTTGCATTAAGAAATAGATCGCCTACTCCAAATTTCTTCATAACCTCCCACAAAAATTCATGATTTATGGAATCAAATGCCTTATGTATGTCCAATTTTAAGAGAGCCAGTTTCTTTTTTTGCTTGTGTTCAATTATATTCAATATATTTCTAATTGGATGCCCGATAAATCTGCCTTTAACAAATCCGTATTGGTCTGTTTTTATTAATTTTGGTAGTATGTTTTCTAATCTATTAGATAAAATTTTTGCAAATATTTTGTAGTCCTGGTTTAGTAAACTAATTGGTCTGTATGATCCTGTCTCTTTTGGGTCTTTCTGTGGCTTCAAAATAACTATAATTTCAGCTTTCCTCCAAGTATCAGGTGCCTTCCCTCCTTTCAAAATTTTATTGAATAATATATGCAATTCAGGGCTCAAAATTTCTATGAAATCCTTGTAAAACTCAGCTGTATATCCATCTATTCCTGGAGATTTAGCTTTCTTTAATTTTTTTATTACTCCTTTTATTTCCTCAATTGAGATCTCTGAATTTAATAATTGTTTCTCATCTTCATCTAATTTTGAATTTATTACTTCCTCTAATTGGCCCTTACTAGTTTCACTGTATAGCTCTTGGTAAAACGTAGCAAAAGCTTCCCTTATTTGAGCTGAATTGTGTGTTAACTTATTATTTTGCATCTTTATGGTCTTAATCCTCTGTTTTTCTTTTCTATCTTTTAAATATTTTGCTAATCTTTTTGATGAATTTATATTAGGCCTTTGGAATTCATTTTTTACTAATTTATCTCTTTTCCACATTGTGAAGAGATCTAACTCATCTAGATCTTCCTTCAACTTCCTTATTTGATCTTGGGTTTGCACCTTATATTTAACCTGTTGTTGTCTTTGAAGGGCTTCCAGTTCTTCAATCTTTTTTTTTCTCTTCCTGAGGTATTCCCCTTTTCTTAATTTTTCTAGCAAGATAAGATGGCCTCTTATTACAGCTTTACCTGCATCCCATATTATATTTTCTGAAGCTGAACCCCTGTTTTCATTAAAATAGTTTTGAATTTGTTTTGTTATGTATTCTTTATCCTCATTCCTCCATAGCATTGAGCTATTGTATTTCCAAGTTTTGTTTCTTGGTTCTGAATTAATTTCCATCTCAATTTGTATTGGGGCATGGTCTGAAATCCAAATCCCATGTGTTTTTATATTTTTTATCTTTAATTCATTAGATTCCTTCATCAGAATAAAGTCTATGCGTGTGTATTTTTTATGTCTGTGAGAGTAATACGTAGGTTGGGCCTTTTTGTTAGCTATTTCAAAGGCATCTCTTAATCCCCATTTACTTAATTTGATTGTCTTATGTTGAGTTATATCTAAATTGAAGTCCCCTGTTATAATAGTTTCTCCTTCATAAAAATTTTGGAATTTCTTCAGAGTTTTTTCCAAAAATTTTCCTTGACCCTGGTTTGGGCAATATATATTTGCTATTGTAAATTTTTTATCTTCTATTTTGGCTTTTAAGAATATATATCTCCCTTGTCTATCTCCTAATTGGCCCAAAATCCGAATATTTGTATTTTTCCTCATTAGAATCGCCGTTCCCCTTGATCTTTTATTCCCTTTAGCTATAGCAGCTGTTTCCCACAAACTAGAGCTCAGAAGTGGTTGTTTATCATTATCTTG
The DNA here is from genome assembly GCF_037176765.1 of Anolis sagrei. Taxonomy (NCBI): domain Eukaryota; kingdom Metazoa; phylum Chordata; class Lepidosauria; order Squamata; family Anolidae; genus Anolis; species Anolis sagrei. Next base: position 98,461,278 of record NC_090025.1, on the reverse strand, counting down.
ATGGACTTCTTGTAAACAAAGAAAGTGGGCTCCTTCTGACCTAGCCAAACTTTGTAATCTAAATTTTTTAACCTTCCCTGCCTTTCCTGCCAGCCCATTTATATTTACACTTACACAAACAATTTTAAGAGATCCCATCATCCTTCAGAACAAGTTTCATTTTGTGCACATGGAAATTAATTTTATTTATTCTTTTGTGGTTTCCCCCTCCCCCATAAGGTAGAGACCTTGTATTTGGGAGAAATCCTCCCTGTCTCTCCTTGCACATTTGACTCTTGCGTTTCCAAAATTCCCCTCCCCTCCCCCACATTTTTAAACATTCTATAACAATGTATACACATTTACAGCTCCTATATCATTTAACATAAGTTATGAAATTATATCACATTTAACATTTTTTATTATTATTCATTAAGTAAGTCTTGTGAGGTACTTGGCCGGCTCCTTTTTCCTTTTTTTTGCAAAGCAAGTCCCTCGAGACTCTGAGAAGAGCCTTCTTCTGGGTCCTCCACCTCCTCCTCGCTGCTTTGTTCTTCGGGGGCTGATCCTTCGGCAATTCCCATCTGCACCATCAGACTTTTGCCTTCTTTCGGGTTCCTTGCCTTGTATCTCCTCCCGTCCTTGAAGATTATAATAGTTGCAGGATAACCCCAGGAGAATGGAATGCCTTTTTCAAACAGTCTATTGGTGAAGGGAGCCATTTTTTTCCTTTCTTGAACAGTCTCTGCAGAAAAGTCTTGTTTCACTCTAATCACATTATCTTCATATTTCAGGTCCTTAATTTTTTTAAGCTGCATATAAACCTGCTGTTTCAATTTTTCTGTAGAAAAAGCCACAATTATTTCTTTAGGGTGTCCAGCTCTCGCCCCTGGTCTATAAATCCTATGGGCACGCTCAATGTCTGTCTCTTTGATTGATATATTTAAGCTTGTAAACCAGCTCACCAGGTTTTTTTCGATGTCCTTCGCCTCCACACTTTCAGGAATTCCAAACAGTCTCAAGTTTCTCCTTCTCAATCTATCTTCTTGTTGGCTTAGGCGACGAGTAAGTTGATTGATTTTACTTTCGTTTTCTTCTGATTTCTTTTTAGCTTCAAGGACAGTTTTTTTAACACCCGAGTTTCTGCTTTTATCTCTTTAATTTCTTTCTGAAGTGATTTGATATCACCTCTGATATTTGTCTCCATTACAGCCAGAGAATTACTAATCTCTTTGCTCAGTTCTCGGAGGTTCCTCGCCATCTTGCTACTCAGGGCACCGGTCAGACAGAGATTCGTCTCTTACAATATCAGGGTCTGTCTCTCTAAACAGTCTTTTTGACCTTATGGTGCCCTGCACTTAAGAAAAACAAAACAGCTTTTTATTCTGTTTTCTTACCCTTGGGTGAGCTGTAAATCCTTTTTTGGGGGAGAGGAGTATTCGGAGCGTCCAATTACTCCCAACGCATGCGCAAAAGCCCAATTTCAATCAAGATTGAGAAATATACAAGAAGAGATGAAAGAGAACATCAGAGACAAAGTGATAGAAATCCTATCTGAATTATTAGACTGCACTGGAGAGGAAATGCGAGACCAGCCAGACAGAATCTACAGGATCAATACAAACTTCACCAGAAAGAACAGAACACCTCGAGACATAACTGTCCGCTTTGTAAAAATAATCTACGATAGTTGAAATCTTAAACATGAACAGCAGAAGCACAGTATTTTAAAAGGGGAAAAGGGCGATAATCCTGAAATAATTTCCAAACACAATCGTAAAAAGAAGAAAATTAGTCTTTTTGGTCAAAGAACTAAAAAGACAAAAGATAAGATTCAGATGGGAACGAGAGGAAGGATTGATGGCAACATAGAGAGCAAAGATACTGGATCAAAAGTGAAAAAAGAGCCAAAGAATTTCTGACAAAGATTAAATCTGAAAAAGAAAGTGACAATTATGAAGATAGAGTAAGAAAAAATAAGAGATGTACAGATTCACCTGGGAAAGCGATAGAAAAATAACTCAGGAATAACTTTGAGGAAGGAGCAGGTACACCAAACCTTAGTGATCCAGAAGAGGAAACAGAAGAAGAGGAAGAAAAAAATACCAGAAGAAAAAGAATCAGGTGAGGAAGAATCATGTCAAATAAACTAAGAGTATTTTGTAACAACATTAATGGCCTAAATTCTCCAAATAAAATAAATAAAGTTTTCAATAGATTAAAAAGAAAAAAAGTATATTTTGGCACTACAAGAAACCCACATCATGCAAAGACACACAACCCACTTAGAATACAAAAATCTGGGACAAACATTCTGTGCTTCAGCTCAGGAGAAAAAAAGGGGGTAGTTATATAAGTAAATAAAGATATTCTGGCAAATCTTGCATTTAAGGATGAGGAAGGAAGATTTCTAAGGGTGAGCATTATAACACAAAACAAAAAAAAAATGTAACATATATACACCAAACTAATCGAAAAGAATATTTGCAGAAAGATTTTAAAAGGACATAAAAGACCAAGAATTTGATCAATGGATAATTCTAGGAGACTTTAAAGTAGTTTTAGATAGCAAATTAGATAAGAGCAGAATAAACAAGGATATAAGAAAGAAAACTATTGGCAACGGAAAATTACTAAAATTAATGACAAACATGATGAAAGATTTAAATCTAAAAGACATGTGAAGAAACAAAAATGGGAACAGAAAAGATTTTACTTATTACTCGGCCAAACACCAAAACTGATCAAGAATTGATATGATGTGGGGCTCCACATCACTATTAATAAATGTAAAAGGTTTATAAATCTTACGAAGAATAGATTCTACCACTATCCACTGGAGTTAAAAATAGAAATTACAAAAAACGAAATAAAAAGAAAAAAAGAGAAGATATAGTATTAGAAAATTATTAAAAGATTTCAAAATCAATGATAACCACAAAACAAAAGTACTAACAATATGGGAAGCAAGCAAAGTCGTATGAGAGGAAACTATATATCACAGAAAGCTTCAAAAACTAGACTGAAAAATCAAAAGATGAAAGAAATACTGGAAGAAATAGGAAAAGAAGCCGGCAAACTAAAAACAGACCCAAAGAATAAGAAAGCCAAAAAGACACTAGAATATTTAGACAAAGAGAATATTTGGAAATTGAGGAGAGAGAAAAACAGCTAAAATATATGAAACAAGAGTCATTCATGAATGCAAATAAAGCAGGGCAGTGGTTAGTAACTAAACTTAGAAAAAGAAAAGAAGCCACATTCGTAACCAGACTGAAAGATAAAGAGTTTATACACAAGAAGAAATAAAGGGTCAATTCTATGTTTTCTACAAGAAATTATGAGAAGATAGAAGACAAGATATACCAATATCTAAGGAATCAGAATACACAAAGAATATCTGAAGAACAAAGGGAAAACCTGAATGAGGAAATATAAAAAAAAACTTGCAATAACATACCTAAAAGCTAATAAAGACCAGATGGCCTATCAGCAATATCCTAATAAATGGTCAAGAAACTGAAACCCTCAAAATAAAAAAAGGAACAAGACAAGGATGTCCCTTATCCCCTTTAATATTCATACTAACATTGAAAATATTACTAAGTAGAATAAAGAGAAGAAAAAGAACTGGTTGGAACTAGAATACAAAAACAAGAATATAAATTCAGAGCATTTGCTGATGATATAATTTGCATAATTGAAGACCCAAAACGAAATCAGGAGATTGGATAAGCATAATTAGAACATTCGGCAAAGTCTCAGAAGTCAAAATAAATATGGAAAAAACAAAAACCAATAACAAAAAATATTGAAAAAAAGAACAGGATAAAAGAAAAGAAACATGGAACATACACATTCTCTCAAAGATAAAATATTTAGGGATCACTACCAGAAGCAAGCCGAGAGAGTTGTGATAAACAGACTGGAGTCCTACAAAGCTACAAAAGAGGAAATTGAATGCAAGTGCATGCAAGTGGAACTCCCTGGAATCACAGGCATAGCATACGCATAAACATAATTTAGACTTTCTTTTGGGCTACGCAGAGTGGAGTAAAACCAGTCAAGTGGATGGAGCGAATTTGATTGGTGTTTGAATGAGAAGGAAGAAATAAAAACAAGAAAAGGAGCAAGAAAGCCCCCCAAGCAGGAATCCCCTCACGGTACAAAACAAACCTCACATCCACATCGCTACCATCCTTAATTACAGGAGCAGAAGAAAGTAGTGAAAAGAAAGAAATGGATAATAACCAATTGTTAAGCAAAATAAAACTAATTAAAGAAGAGGGCAATAAGAAAACAAGAGAGTTGAATTTGATGTTTGAAAAAGAAAGAGATACAAGGAAACGAGAGAGAAGGAATGATATTCAAGCTATTAAAACTGGAAATCCAGGCCAATGCTAAAGAAATGAAGGAGCAACTGGATGCAGAAAGGAAAATCTCAAATGGATGGAAAGGAGAGCCGCTGAGAGAAGGCAGAGGAGAAAGAAGGGTTGAAATCTTTAAATACAAAGGAACCCAGCGGGAGCGTTTAAGTATTTGAATACTTTAATACTAAAAAATCCGGAAGGAGACTGGAGAGAATGGGGGGGGGGGGGGATATAATGAAGGACTGAAAGATTGTGAGTTGGGATGGATAACTAACAACCCCAGAAGGTTGAATCTAAACATAAACTAACAACAAAACAAATCACTTATAGCTCTCTAACTCATCAGAAATTATACACACACACACACACACACATACATATACAGCTATATACAACAATAAAACAAGGCCTACTGTACTGCAACAAGAGAATTAATCAAAGAATCATCCTGACCTTGAGTTGTTTCGGCTACAGCAAGAGAGGAATGTAAACAAAGACAGAGTTGCAAGTCCACTGTGAGGGAAGGGGAAGCTTGAGAAGAGGGCTCAAATCTTGCCTAGTGAGCAAAAGGAGAGAAGGAAATATCACGAGAATAAAGAAAACAGCAGTGAATGAGAACAGGAAGAAGGTCTTGAAGGGAGAAAGAGGGGCAGAAGGAGGTCAAGAAAGTCAGAGGAGAAGGGAAGAACACAAGAGGAAACGAGAATTGGAGAGGCTTCGAAATTGCGAGACTAGAAACGGTAGGATGGGACCCAGGAAATAAAAAGGAGACTAGATGAAGGACTAGCAGGAAAAAATAACAACAGGAAGCAGTTGAGAGCCAGAGAAGAGGAGAGAGAGAAAAAATTGGAGGAGCAAAGGGACTCTTCAAGGGCATAAAGCCATACTGGCAGGAGATACAAAGAAACAAGGTAAGAGAAGACACTACCCCCCCCCCCCCCCCCTGTAAGATACAGAAGACAAAATCTAAAGGAGGACTAAGAAGAAGAGAAAGGACAGGCGAAGCAAGGAAAAAACAATAAATTAAAGGAGGGGAAAAATATAACAATGAATAGAGATAAAAGACAAGAAGCAGACAAAACATAAGTGATAGAAAACAGAACACCCAGAAACAAATACAGGACATTACAAAATCTAAAAATGTATTTTGCAAAATTTAACAGAGACAAAGAGCCGAGAGAAAATAAAGGAACTCCAAGATGAATGTCTCTTTCAGAGGAAACAAATTTAAAGAAAATGATGAAAGAAATCCAGAAAATACAAGAGAAACAGGAGACATATCAAAGACTATCCCAGAAACAAATGTTGGATTTGAAGAAAGATTTGAAAGAATTAGGTGCAGTGAAGTCGGAACTGGCTTTAACGCAACAGGAACTAAAAGAACTAAAGAATGAAAAGAAAGAAAGCTCAAGAAGCTGTACAAACAAAAATGACAAATCTTGAATTGAAAGGCACAAGAATAGAAGAAACAGGAAGCAATAGAAGCCAAGGATATGCAATTTCAATCAAGATTGAGAAATATACAAGAAGAGATGAAAGAGAACATCAGAGACAAAGTGATAGAAATCCTATCTGAATTATTAGACTGCACTGGAGAGGAAATGCGAGACCAGCCAGACAGAATCTACAGGATCAATACAAACTTCACCAGAAAGAACAGAACACCTCGAGACATAATTGTCCGCTTTTTTAAAATAATCTACGAGAGACAAAATCTTAAACATGAACAGCAGAAGCACAGTATTCTAAAAGGGGAAAAGGGTGATAATCCTGAAATAATTTCCAAACACAATCGTAAAAAGAAGAAGAAAATTTGCCTTTTTGGTCGATGAACTAAAAAGGCAAAAGATAAGATTCATATGAGAACGAGAGGAAGGATTGATGGCAACATAGAGAGCAAAGATACTGGATCAAAAGTGAAGAAAGAGCCAAAGAATTTCTGACAAAGATTCTAGGAGACTTTAAAGTAGTTTTAGATAATGAATTAGATAAGAGCAGAATAAACAAGGATATAAGAAAGAAAACTATCGACAATGGAAAATTACCAAAATCAATGACAAACATGATGAAAGATTGAAATCTAAACAGACATGTGAAGAAACAAAAATGGGAACAGAAAAGATTTTACTTATTACTCGGCCAGACACCAAAACTGGTCAAGAATTGATATGATGTGGGGCTCCACATCACTATTAATAAATGTAAAAGGTTTATAAATCTTACAAAGAATAGATTCCGACAACTATCCACTAGAGTTAAAAGTAGAAATTACAAAAAAAGAAAAGAAATAAAAATAAGATGGAGTCTGGATGAGAATTTATTAAAAAGAGAAGATATAGAATTAGAAAATCTTTAAAAGATTATTTCAAAATCAATGATAACCACAAAACAAAAGTACTAACAATATGGGAAGCAAGCAAAGTCATAATAAAGGGAAACTGAAAGCTTCAAATAATACTGAAAAATCAAAAGATGAAAGAAATACTGGAAGAAATAGGAAAGGAAGAAGCCAAACTAAAAACAGACCCAAAGAATAAGGAAGCAAAAAAGACACTCGAATATTTTGACAAAGAAATTGAAATGGAGGAGAGAGAGAAACAGCTAAAATATATGAAAGAAGACTCATTCCTGAATCCAAATAAAGCAGGGCAGTGGTTAGTAAATAAACTTAGAAAAAGAAAAGAAGCCACATTCGTAACCAGACTGAAAGATAAAGAGTTTATACACAAGAAGAAATAGTGTCAATTCTATGTTTTCTACAAGAAATTATACCAAGATGAGAAGACAGAAGACAAGATATACCAATATCTAAGGAATCAGAATACACAAAGAATATCTGAAGAACAAAGGGAAAACCTCAATAAACAAATATCGAAAAACGAAATAAAACTTGCAATAACATACCTAAAAGCTAATAAAGACCAGATGGCCTATCAGCAATATACTATAAAATATTTATCCAAGAACTTCGACCATATTTAAAAGATATTATGAATGAAATAAGACTATATAAATAATAAGACTATATAAGACCTTATGTGTGATCCATAAAGAAAAATCAGACCCAGATGAAGTAAAAACCTATAGACCAATCTTGCTGCTCAATGTAGATTACAATTTTTTAGCAATACTGGCAAATCAAAGAAAAATTTTAAAAAGATAAAGAGATAGGATTTACACAAGAAAATAATTTTTGGGATAAAATGGTATCAGAAAAGAATTTGTTAACAAAAATATATAAGAAACTATTAGATTGGACAGTAGAATCAAAGGAATATGTAAGGTGGAATGAAAATATTGGAAGAGTCACCAGACAGGAAGAATGGGAAGAAATATGGAAGAAAAAAATATATATGCATAAGCAACCGATCTGAAGGAAAATTGGGTAAAAACATCACACAGATGGTATAAGAAACCAAAGAAGCTGGGAAAAGGTTATAGTAATTTAAGTACAACCTACTGGAAATGCAAAGAAAAGGAAGGATCATACTTTCATATATGGTAGACCTGTGATAGCGCTAAAAGATATTGGAACGAAATTCAGAAAGGTTTACAAAAAATGTTAGAGATACAGATTCAGTGGAAATCTGAAAATTTCTTGTTAGGAATGCATGAGATGAAAATTTAAAAAAAGCATAAATTATTTGTCTTAATTATCACGGCAGCGAGAATATGTTACACGAAAATATGGGAACAAAAAGATACCAGAAGAGGACAAGTGGCTGATGAAGATTCTAGAGATTAGAAATATGGATAGGCTCACATTTCTCATGTCAAAAAATAAGGGAATAAAAATGAAGGAAACAGATTGGGGAAAAGTTACAGAATATTTAAAGGAAAGAAATAAAGATTTTTTAAAATATAGAAATGGAATTAGGCAATACGAAAGAAAATGGTAGGGAAAGAAGCTTATCAAGAAGACGGAGAAGAAAGGAAGGGAATAAGAAAATAGAAGAAAACCTCAGGAAGATACCAGGAAGTCAATATTTTTATTTTTATTTATTTATCTATACATCCCTTTTTTTCTCTTTCTTTCTATCTTTTCTCCCTCCTCTTTCTCCTCTCTAAGTTACTATTCTTTTTCTGTCTCACATTTTTTTGTGTTGGTTTTTAAAATTGTAAACTTCAATAAAGATTATTTTTAAAAAAGAAATGTATTAGTAAAAATTATATCTTTAATTTAAAAACCAAATGTGCTGTAGTAGTTTGAGCATTACATTAGAGTCATTTCCATACTAGCCTTAAACACATGCCAAAGAAACCCATTTTGGCATGTGTTTAAGCCCCCCCCCCTTCCCAGTTTTTCCCAGGGGTGTGTGTGATAAAATGTCATACAACCACCTCAAAGCCCCACCAAAACCCACCCTTAAAATTAAAAAAAAACATACTGGGCTGCAATTAAGATGGTCCTCATGTCCTCCTGGCACATAGAAATGACATAAGAACAGATCCTGGCAGTTGGGGAGGCATCTTTTTTACAGAGATGGTAAAAGGGTAGAAAACTGTGGCCTGTATTACCATCTTGAGATCTCTGAAAACCCCTAGGCCCACATTAAAAAAACCTCAAACTGATTTTTGGGCGGTTTACTGCCACAAATTGGCAAAAATAATCCAAAACTATTAAGAAAGACAGTGGGTAGGTTGCCTTAAGTTTCTCCCAACATTTCTCACACTAAAAACAAAAAAAGCTTTAAAACAGTTAAAAATGCCAAAATTGAGAACTCACCTGATGCGTAAGAAAAATGGAAGCTCACCAAAACTCAAGAAAAGGCAGCTTCAAGCCGGACCAAAATGCAAGACACTAGTATGAGACAATGATAGAAATACACTCAACACTGAGAAAGAATCATCCCAGAGTCAGACCTGAACCCAAAGAGAGATACAAATACACAGGACCAAAACAGATAGAGACACAGTAAAGACTGAGAAAGAAATATGCTAGAACCTATTCCAAGACACATACAAAACCTCACCAAGGACCAAAGTATAGACAAATTCTCCTTCGTGACCTAAGAAGAAATGGACAAGTGTCACAATACTATCCTTGAAAATGATCCCCCAAGCCCAGGAAACAGAAATGGGAACTTACCTGAGACTTTGGATGACATGGAAACTTACCAAAATTCTGTTGTTCATCCGTTCAGTTGTTTCCGACTCTTTGTGTCCTCATGGACCAGCCCTCGCCAGTGCTCCCTGTCGGCCGTCACCTCCCCCAGCTCCTTCGAAATTCTAGACCAGGACAAATTCTCAACTGGGGCAGAAATGGAGACTCACCTAGATTTGAGAACATGAAAGAGACAGAAACACATGAGAAACTAAAGATAAAGTCTCATTCTCCACTTAAAAAGAGATGGACAAGTGTTATAGTGGAATCCAAAACAGTAATCACTGAAGCCGAAGATGGAGGCAGGAATGGAAACTTTCAGTCTCCACCTAGAAAAAGATGGACAAGTGTTATAATGGTAGCCATGAAAATGATTTACCCAAGATGGAGGCAGAGATAGGAATTCACTTGAGACATTGGGTGACATGTAAACTTACCAAAATTTAAGACTGGGGCAAATTCTCAATCAGGGCAGAGATGGAGACTCACCTAGATTTGAGAACATGTAGCAATATAGTCTGCACATTTGCCTTCTTTCTCTGTAACGTGCCTGGTATACTTTTGTCTCACTGAAAAGAGAATAGAAGAACATTTTTAAGGTTTCAAGAAATATTCATGAGAGAGCCACTTCACTTCACTTACCCACAGTCTTCTATCTGTTTAGTTCTTTGATATGGCTTTCTCACTGGGAGTAGGACCTATCCTCAGCCTCCTCCAGGACTTCCTTTGGGTTCTCTACTCTCTTGGAAGAACCTCTCCAGTAAGACAGCCCCAAAAAACCTTTGTAGTTATTTTTTCCCTAAGTCTCTTTGAATCCCTGGAATTCAGAGCCAAAGAAGAGAGTAACAACACTCTTCCCACCACATAGCTTCTGACATCTAGTCTCCCTCCAGTCATTTCTGATCGTCTTTTATTGGTCTCTTGGCCACACCCCTTTGCAGAAGCTTTGATTGAACCCAGCACCTGAATCTCCTTTACTTCTGAGGGCAGGGGAGTGGGATCAGCTGAGACAGTGCTGCTGGAGAATCTCCTGCTTCCATAGTGAGGAATTCTTAGCCAATGAATGCCATGACCTCAATAAACTACCACCCACAGGATCCTGCAGGATGTAGCCCAGCCAGGTAGGGCTTCACATTCTTAAAGGTGTGGTTTTTCTGTTATGTCAAGATTTATACTGACAGTGAAACACAGTTAAGTCTTCAAGTTCTGTTCAAAGAGATAAGCAAGGCATACATAGTATGAGCATCCATTTAGATAGGAGAAACATGTTACAATCAAAGTTACAATTGGCTATTTGAAGGATGTTCTCTGTAAAAGAAACTATTGAGAATGCATTGGAGGATATGAAAGGAGAACTCTGGAATGATATTTAGGAAGTAAAGACTTTTCTATGTGATGACGTGAATTGTTGGAATAACAACATAGAAAATGAAGGGGGAAATAAAATACGGTATCATAGAGAATGAAATTGGTGAAATACATTAAGACCAATTTAGATTAAAATAAAAATGGAGGTCATATTGAGATGACTTATATAAGATGGAATTGTGAGTACTGAATTGGAGTCAAACTGTTCTAATTACATGTATCAGTATAACGTGTGACTGCATATTTATTTTAAATGTATTTGTCTATGTTTAGCGGATGTTGATGCAACTAGTAGCATATAATTATATTATAATATTTTGATAGTTGTCTTGCCTTGAGAGGGGAGAAGTCAGTTGTGTGTGTGTATGTATGTGTGTATATATATAATGCTCATTTGTGGGATTAAAAGAACTCAAAAACCACTGGACGAATTGACATCAAATTTGGACACAAGACACCTAACAACCCAATGTATGTCCTTCATTCAAAGAAATTGATTTTGTCATTTGGGAGTTGTAGTTGCTGGGATTTATTGTTCACCTACAATCAAAGAGCATAAGAACTCAATCAATGATGGAATTGAACCAAACTGGCACACTGGACTCCCATGACCAACAGAAAACACTAGAAGAGAGAAGGAGTGAATGCTTCTGGAACATGGCCAGTGTGTTCCAGAGGAGGCCGAACTAATGTCCCTAGGAAGGGTGTTCCATAGCCGAGGGGCCACCACTGAAAGGCCCTGTCTCTCGTCCCCACCAGATGTGTTTGTGACGCTGGCGGGAGCGAGAACAGGGTCTCCCCAGACGATCTTAAAAGTCCTAGCTGGTTCATAAGGAGAGATGCATTTGGACAGGTAAGCTGGTCCAGAACCATTTAGTGCTTTATAGGCTAAAGCCAGCACTTTGAATTGTGCCCGGTAGCACACCGGCAGCCAGTGGAGCTGGCGCAGCAGAGGCGTTGTATGCTCCCCAAGCCTTGCCCCTGTTAGTAACCTGGCTGCCACCCGTTGGACCATTTGAAGCTTCCGGATAGTCTTCAAAGGCAACCCCAGGTAGAGCGCATTGAAGTAGTCTATATGGGATGTAACCAGAGCGTGGACTACCATGGCCATCTCAATAGGATGAACAATGGATCCCTATAAGAGGGCATTGCTTATAAAGGATGCCCTGGCCTAAGTGAATAATGGAATAAGTGAAACCATGGATAAATGAAACTGTATATGTTGCTTCCATGGATATGGGGGTCATGCTGCACTGAGGCTATCAATTTCTTAACAATTAGTCCCACAATGCTAAGCATGCCATGGAAGGTAATTCAGCAAATTCTGTTTCACTTGTCTGGAATATTCTCCCCATGGTGTGGTCCCATGCTGCTGCGGTAAGTGTGTGCATGTAGAGCCACATCTGTCATTCCAATATGTCGATGCCTTCCATCCATTTGGCTCCCTCCACATGATTCCAGTGTAAAGGAAGTTACTGCTCTCCAGAAGCAGACATGCATTTTCCTTTTTTACTGACTATGAATTCTGTGCTAATAGGGCAACATAACAAACTTGTTTCCGATCAGAACAATTTCCCAGAAATTTCCAGCAGAGGGGAGTGTAGCACAAGCAATATATATATATGCAAAATCTGTAGTTAATGATAGTAAAATTATTTTAAATCTTTCTCCCTGCTTCCCTACATTTTTATGCTGGTCAAGAGACAATCTGCTCTCGCCTTACATTCTTGGCTATGTATTTATTTTATACGCATAAATATACAAACAAACAATAAACTACTACATCCATTTGCTTACTAGTCTGGAGACAAATGAGTATTCTGCTGTCTTCTTATGCTCTTGTCTAGGGCCTCATCTACACTTTCTTATAATTCACTGTCTGAATTTAGACTAACTGCATTGAACTGGATTATATGCCAGTGTAGACTCATATAATCCAGTTCAATGTAGGTTTTTTGCTTTGGAAACTGGATTATATGGCAGTCCGGCTTGATATATTTCCTCTGAAGATGAGAATTCCATTTTGTTGTTGGCACCAATCGCGAAAATAGATACTAGCTTGTTTTGTTTGAAAAATACATCAAAGCTATTGGCTATCCTGCAACTGTGAATCTTAAAACTTAATTATGCATTCTATGCAGCTATTTTGCACGTATCGCAAGGAGGAATCCAGATTTAATCTTATTAAGAGAAAACCAGATGGACTCAGTGGATTTACTCTTAAATCTGGATGAATCTATTAGCAAACAAAGGAACATATTTTGAATGTCATTGACAAACAGCATAGGCAGCACTTGGAAAAGCAACTCTTTAGATTACAAAACCCCAAGAACAGAATACAGCCTTCAAAATTGTAGACGGGGTGCATCTACACTGTCAAATTAATGCAGTTTGGACACCATTTTAACAGCCATGCACAATGCTGTGGATTCATGTATTGTATGATTTCAGCTCCGCTTAGGGGCCCAGTGTGTCAAGTTTACCAGAAGGCCAGATCAGACATAAAAAGGTTGAAAGCAAAACCAGAGGTTTATTCTCAATAGCCAGAGAGGATGTCAGCGGAAACAGTACTCTAAAGAACTGATATACTGCAATTGTGAATACAGAGCATATTTATTACAATTGGACAGCTATTGAAGATACCTGCACTAGCTTCTGATTGGTTCAGAAAATGTCCAGCTAGACTCCATACTGTGGTTGGTCCGGGATTCCCTCCAACATCATATTTATTTTTATTTATTTACAGCTTTTATGTTCCGCCCTTCTCACCCCGCAGGGGACTCAGTGTACACATATATGGCAAACATTCAATGGCAATTTTTGACATACAAACATATACAGACATACACAGAGGCTATTTAACTTTTTTCTGGCCGCCAGGGGAGCTGTCGCTTTCCTCGTCTATCTGCGACACTGATGAAGCACTTCCGCATTCCCGCATGCTTCCCCGCTGGAATGCTTTGCTGGAGTCTTCTTTATGCCCTCATAAATCAGTTAATTTAGCCTCCCCACACTTTAAAGTGGTACCTTATTTTCCTACTTGACAGATGCAACTGTCTTTCGGGTTGCAAAGGTTGACAACAGGCTACACGCAATTGCTTGGAAACCCACTCCAACCCGGGCTGGCTTCGAACTCATGACCTTTTGGTCAGAGTGATCTTAATGCAGCTGAACTCAGCCAGCTGCGCCACAATCCCGATGCATATCTGGTTGTCTTTGTTGTGGCGGGAACTTAAATAAGCTATCAACTGATTATTTGAGGAGTCTGTCCGCTTATTGATCCACGTGATTGGAAAGGAATGCTGTGTGGCAAATGATAATGGGTTTAATGTTCTGGCTTCGGTGGATACAATGTATTTATTTTATTTATTTTGGGTATTTTTACCCCGCCCTTCTCAACCCTCTAGGGGGGCACTCAGGGCAGCTTCCAACCGGCACATATTCGATGCCTACAATTCAACATCGTAAAATATAAAAGAACAGTAATTATCAATAATTAAAACATTAAATTAATACAGTAAAATCTAATAGAAAAAAGCCAGTCTGGTGGCCATCGTTTCGCCGAGTTCTGTAAATAGTGAGTCCATTCAGTTTATCATAATCCATTTCCAAAGCTCTTGTCATCATTGTCCTTGTCAGTCTGCCAGATTACCCAAAGGCCTGGTCCCATATCCATGTTTTTAATTTCCTTCTAAAGGAGAGGAGGGATGACAATGATCTAACAATGGTGTTAGTTCAAATAAACAGTGGGTGCTTCAAAGTGATGACTATCTCAATGGGTGTCACAAGGATGGGTCTGGTTTGGGGTGAGGAAACGTTCCAGATCATATCAGGAAAACCAGGGAGAAGAACCTGAGGCTCTGATGCAAACACATTGTGTTGTCCCCCAGTTCCTCATAAAAGGATTGTGGTGATTTGAGTGAATGTTTACTGGAGTCTAGGATGTGTTGGGCAACATTTCAAAGCAATTCATGAAGGGTTATTACAGGCCAAAAGCAAGGTGGGTTCGCTATATATCTCAATGGAGCTGTATCTCACAATTCCTATATTCATAATTTGAGGTCCGAATTTTCGTAACACATGGAAGTTGTAGTTTTACAAGGTCTTTAGTCTTCTCTGCCATAGAATGTTGATGCCTCACCAAACTACGAAACACAAACTTCCTTAGCATTAAGTGAAGGCAGTTCAAGTGGCATCAATTTCCTCCTTTCTGTTGAAATTGTCCACATGCTTGTGTATTCAGTGGCTTCTCTGTGTAATCTGACACAGTGGTTGTGAGAGTGGTCCAGCATTTCTGTGTTCTCAAATAAAATGCTGTGTCCAGGTTGGTTCATCAGGTGCTCTGCTATGGCTGATTTCTCTGGTTGAAGTCGTCAACAGAAAGGAGGAAACCAGCACAACAACAGAAACAAACAAGGACATCTAATCACCTCTCAACAAAGGTTTGCTGCAGGCACTGTCAGGCCATTATATGCTAATCAAGGTGGTCAGTGGAAACATTCACACCTAGCTCCAGCAGACAAGAGTCCTTTGTCCCACCCTGGTCATTCCACAGATATATAAACCCTTTTTCCTAGTTCCACTACCTCTGAGGATGCTTGCCATAGATTCAGGTGAAACGTCAGGAGGGAATGCCTCTAGACCATGGCTATATAGCCCGAAAAAACCGACAACAACCCAGTGATTCTGGCCATGAAAGCCTTCGACAATACAGTGAAAGATACATCTAGATAAAAATTAATTAGAAACACTACTTGATTTGGATTGGATTTCATATTTCGTATCAGGCAGAAATGAGACAGTAATACAATAAACAAATGCATTGCTGCATTTCAGGAAATATTACTGCTCAGCGATGGCTAATAGTAGCGCTGTAGTTTTTGGAAGTGAAAGCTATGGACATTGTTTATAATGCAAACTTGTTTTCTTATTGTTGCTTTAACCACACATGTTTAAACTATTAGATAATTTATCGGGGCTTAGTCCTCATGTATATTTTGCTTTATTGTCCTTCTATGACTTAATTTTGATTTACAACTGAGAAGCAAATGGAAATATCTCAACAGTAACAGTAAAACAAAAGAAAACCCCCAAATACAATTTAACTTTTCTTTCAAAAAATAGAATTAGAAACGCTATTCCCTAAACAGAATTTGGCTTCTACTTGATAATTTTATTTTTTTGGCCTCTAGTTCTCGCATTCTCTAGCCAGCATGGCCAGTGGCTAAATACATTATTTAAAAGCCTAAATATGCATGCATAACATGTCAAGAGCCAATTTTACCTTAAAAACAATGCCCATTGGAGGCTTCTGAGAGCTACAATCCAAAAAAGGAACTTTCATTCCAAACTTTCTACTGAACTACATTTTAGTAAACACAACTGGGATTATTTTTGTTGATGATTATGAAATAGTTCATTCCGAGTATGTTATTTCTCTATCTCCCACTGTGAGGTCACCCATACGGAATTATAGCACTTCAACACTGCCATGGCTTCCATTCTATAGAATCCTGAGATTTGCCATTTGTTGTGACATCATAGTTCTCTGACAGAGAACTATGGGAATGTGGCACAGCTGGCTGAGTGTCAGAGGCATTAAGATCACTTCTGACCAAAAGATCATGAGTTCGAAGCCAGCTCAGGTCAGAGTGAGCTTCTGACCAATTGTGTAGCTTGTTGTCAACCTTTGCAACCCGAAAGACAGTTGCATCTGTCAAGTAGGAAAAATAGGTACCACCTATGTGTGGGGAGGCTAATTTAACTAATTTATGAAGCCATAAAAAGACTCCAGCAAAGCATGTGGGGAATGTGGAAGTACTTCATCAGTGTTGCAGATGGACAAGGAAAGCGGCAGCTCCCCTGGCGGCCAGAAAAAGTTAAATAGCCTCTGACTATCTGTCTATATGTGTCTTTGGCATTGAATGTTTGCAATATGTATGTACATTGTAATCCGCATTGAGTCCCCTGCGGGCAGAGGCGGCCCTAGGTAATTTTCAACGGTAAGCAAACAGTATTTTGGTGCCCCCCCCCCAACCAATCACTGATATATATTTTCTGTTCATCATGAGAGTTCTGTGTGCCATATTTGGTTCAATTCCATCATTGGTGGAGTTCAGAATGCTCTTTGATTTTAGGTGAACTATACATCCCAGTAACTACAACTCGCACATTCAAGGTCTATTTCCCCCCAAGAGCGCCTCAAGGGCGCCCCTGGGCAAAATCAACTATACTGCAAATGCTTACTTTGCGTAATGGTTGAGCCGCCCCTGCCTGCGGGGTGAGAAGAGCAGAATATAAATACTGTAAATTAAATAAATAAATAAATAAATTTACTATATTTGTATACCACCCTTCTAACCCCTTCGGCAACTCAGGGCGGTTTACAACAACAATGATTCAATGTCCAAAAACAACATAAAACATTTTAAAACATTAACACATAAACTATAGCAAGAATACTAAAAGCATACATCATTTGTGTCTCCTAATAAAAACATTGTCCCATCTTGTTGTCCAGTCATTCCAATTCCTATGTCTTTTACCTTGCATTTTTAAACGCTTGCTCAAACAACCAAGTCTTGACTCTCTTCTGAAATGTTAAGAGGGAGGGGGCTGATCTAATGCCCCCAGGAAGGGTGTTCTATAGCCGAGGGGCCACCACTGAGAAGGCCCTGTCTCTCGTCTCCACCAAATGT
This sequence comes from Anolis sagrei, assembly GCF_037176765.1. Lineage (NCBI taxonomy): Eukaryota > Metazoa > Chordata > Lepidosauria > Squamata > Anolidae > Anolis > Anolis sagrei. The sequence goes on along the minus strand of NC_090025.1, from coordinate 98,443,759 downwards.
GTTTGTGACGCAGGCAGGATTGAGAGCAGGGCCTCCCCGGACAATCTTAAAGTCCTAGCAGGTTCATAAGGGAAGATGCATTCAGACAGGTAAGTTGGGCCAGAACCGTATACCATTTGCATATATCTCACAAATAAATGTGAAATGTGCCAGGTGATTTCAGCAGTTTCTTACTTGCCTGGAAACTCAAAGAACCAGTAGCCAATGGCTTGAGCAATGGCCCTGGTCTACAGACCATCATTTTAGTACCCCTGGGGACTTCCTATTATTAACAGAAGAAGACAACTTGGCCAGCTATCACCGAGACCTCTCTTGGAATCTCAGAAGGATTCCAAGGTCTGTGAGAGACCTCTCTTGACTGTGAGAGCTGTTCAACAGTGGAACTCTCTGCCCCGAAATGTGGTGGAGGCTCCTTCTTTGGAAGCTTTTAAGCAGAGGCTGGATGGCCATCTGTCGGGGGTGCTTTGAATGCAATTTTCCTGCTTCTTGGCAGGGGGTTGGACTGGATGGCCCATGAGGTCTCTTCCAACTCTAGGATTCTATGATTCTTCACCAGAATACCTCCCAGCACTTCCATGTGCTTTAAGATCATTTCCGGAAGAGAGTGTGGTGTCTGCACATTAAGACAAAAACCCTGGATGAAAATTATTAAAAGAAAAAAAAAAACCTAACTCATATCCCGAAGTTCATTTTCCATTTAATTGATGTTTTATGAATGTTATGTTTCCAGTGAGAAATCTTAATAAGATGATTTGAAGAGAAGGCGTTCCCATGATTCATGAGCTCAGAGTCTGCACACCTCCCCGAGCACTTGTGATGGAGTAGGAAAGAAATGTTAATAAATTACCACAGCGAAATGTAACCAACTCCATCAGTTTTCATGGTGTGAATTTATATTTTATACTCGTCTAAGGAAGTGCATTCCAGGATATATCTCCTTCTATTCTATTGAGCAGGAACAAAATGCCTCTCACTTACAGGCAGAACTTGAAAATAGGAGTATAGTGTCCACATCCATAAATAAAATCATAAATCACAAATTCCCATTCATTTTCTGGTCCCAATTCAAGGTGCAGTTTATCACCTATAAAGCCCTAAATCAGTGTTTCTCACACTAGAAGTCGGGACCCCTGGAGGGGTCGCGAGGGGGGGGGGGTTCAGAGGGGTCGCCGAAGACCATCAGAAAACACATATTTCTGATGGTCTTAGGAACCCTTTGGCAGAGAAGGCTGAAGGTCTCTCCACCTGTCCTTCTCTTCCTTTTTGGTGTTGGTGAACTACAACTCCCAGAATTCAAAAACATCCCCCCAACCCCACCAGTATTCAATGTTGGCCATGTAGGTAGTGTACCAAGTTTGATGAAGATTCATCATGGACTGGGTTCAGAGTGTTCTTTTATTGTAGGTTAACTATAAATCCCAGCAACTGCAACTCCCAAATGTCAAGATCTATTTTCCTTAGTGTTCACATTTGGGTATATTAAGTATTCATGACAAGTTTGGTCCAGATCCATCATTGTTTGAGTCCACGGTGCTCTCTGGATGTAGGTGAACTACAACTCCCAAACTCATGGTCAATGTCCCTTCCAGTATTTTCTGTTGGTCATGGAAATTCTGTCTGCCAAGTTGGGTTCAATTCAATCGTTGGTGGAGTTCAGAATGCTCTCTGATCGTAGGTGCAGGGGCGACTCAACCCATTACGCAAAGTAAGCATTTGCAGTATAGTTGATTTTGCCCAGGGGCGCTCTTGAGGCGCTCTTGGGGGAAAATAGACCTTGACATATGCGAGTTGTAGTTACTGGGATGTATAGTTCACCTACAATCAAAGAGCATTTTGAACTTCACCAGTTTTTTTTTTTTTTGTCGTGTCAGGAGCAACCGCTCCTGTTGTGAGAGAATTGGCCGTCTGCGAGGACGTTGCCCAGGGGACGCCTGGATGATTTTTTGATGTTTTATCATCCTTGTGGGAGGCTTCTCTCATGTCCCCGCATGAGGAGCTGGAGCTAATAGAGGGAGCTCATCCGCCTCTCCCCGGATTCGAACTTGGGGGGGGGGGGGTTGCCAACATACTGTTTGCTTACCATTGAAAACTACCTAGGGCTACCTCTGTGTAGGTGAACTATAAATCCCAGCAACTACAACTCCCAAATGACAAAATCAATCCCCCTCCAACCACACCAGTATTCAAATTTGGGCATAGTGGGTATTTGTGCCAAATTTGGTCCAGTGAATGAAAATACATCCTGCATATCAGAGATTTACATGATGGTTCATAACAGTAGAAACATTACAGTTATGAAGTAGCAACGAAAATTATTTTATGGTTGGGCGGAGGGGTCGCCCCAACATGAGGGACCGTATGAAGGGATTGCTCTATTAGGAAGGTTGAGAAGCACTGCCCTAAATGGTTTGGGACCTGCCTACCTTTTGGCTGCATCTCCTACCACAAACCTGCACATTCTCTTCAATCCTCGCGGGAGACCCTACTTTCGCCCCTTCCTCTATCACAGGCACGACTTGTGGGAACGAGGGAGAGAGCCTTCTCTGCTGTGGCCCCCCAGCTATGGAACTCGCTACCTGGTGAGATCAGGCAAGCTCCTACCCTAGCAGCCTTTCAGAAAGATCTAAAAACTTGGCTTTTACCATGTGCCTCTGGAGAGTGATTATATATTCCATTCCTGTTGTTTCACCCACACTGTTTTCCTCATACTGCACTTTCCACCACCTTACTGAAGGCCTAACTCCACTGTTCCATCCCCTACGGGCTCCTCCCCCACAAATATACCTTTTTCATTGCTATCTCATCCAGAGTTTTATCATTTTATGTCATGCATTTGGCCCGCCCACTGTGTTTGATTTTCCATTATGTTATTTTGCACTGTTCCTTTTGCTTGAATGGCTTATTTATTTATATTGTGATGTTATTTTGGTTGTTTATATTTTATTTTGCTGTAATGTATCATTGGGCTTGGCCTCATGTAAGCCACCCCAAGTCCCCGTTGGGGGAGATGGTGGCAGGGTATAAATAAAGATTATTATTATTATTATTATTATTATTATTATTATTATGCATTAATAAAATGATTTTTAAAAGTCTGAAATAAGAGCTCAGTAGACCCCAGATCTGGGTTTAAACACTATGCATGTAACATTTATTAAGACATTTAGTACCATACAATCAAGTACGTCGAAAGACCTGGAACACATTTCATTCATTCAATACTCATATACGTGACCCTTCTCTGCAGGTGGTCAGTCTTACAGCAAGGGTAACAGGAGCCCAGTTGCAGCTGTCTGGAGCATAGCTGTAGAAAGTAATAACAGAATATGATGAGCAACTAATCAAGCAACAACTAAGGACAATAATTCATTTTAAACACTGTGACAGTGAACACTGAAACAAGCGGTGGTTCGTCCACTCCTTAAAAAGGTTTCCCTTGACTCCACGGTGCTGAACAACTTCAGGCCGATCTCCAACCTCCCTTTTTTGGGCAAGGTGCTGGAGCGGGTGGTCGCCTCCCAGCTCCAGGGTTTTCTAGATGACATCAACTACATAGATCAGTCACAGTCTGGCTTCAGGCCTGGCCACGGCACTGAGACGGCCTTGGTCGCCTTGGTGGATGACCTCAGCAGAGAGCTGGACAGGGGGAGTGTGACCCTGCTGGTCCTCTTGGACATCTCAGCGGCTTTCGATACCATCGATTATGGTATCCTTCTGGGACGACTCTCTGGGATGGGTCTCGGGGGCACGGTTCTGTCGTGGCTTCAGTCCTTCCTGGAGGGTCGATCCCAGATGGTGAAGCTGGGAGACGCTTGCTCGGACCCCTGGCCTTTGACCTGTGGGGTCCCGCAAGGCTCTATTCTGTCTCCCATGCTTTTTAACATCTACATAAAACTGCTGGGAGAGGTTATCCGGAGTTTTGGAATTAGGTACCACCTCTATGCAGATGACACACAACTCTACTACTCATTTCCACCCAATTCCAAGGAGGCCCCTCGAGTGCTGGACGAGTGACTGGCCGCTGTGGCTATCTGGATGAGGAAGAACAAGCTGAAGATCAATCCCGACAAGACAGAGGTCCTCCTGGTCAATCGTAAACCGGATCGGGGTATAGGGTGGCAACCTGTGCTGGATGGGGTTACACTCCCCCTGAAGTCACAGGTCCGCAGTTTGGGAGTCCTCCTGGATTCATCACTTATGCTTGAAGCTCAGGTGTCGGTGGTGTCCGGGAGGGCTTTTGCACAGCTAAGACTTGTGCACCAGCTGCGACCGTACCTCGCAAAGGTTGATTTGGTCAGGGTGGTCCATGCCTTGGTCACCTCTCAATTGGATTACTGTAATGCACTCTACGTGGGGCTGCCCTTGAAAACGGCTCGGAAATTCCAACTGGTTTAACGGGCGGCGGCCAGGATGTTAACTGGCGTTCCTTACAGAGAGAGGTCAACCCTCCTGTTTAAGGAGCTCCACTGGCTGCCATTTACCTACTGAGCCCAATTCAAGGTGAAGGTGCTTACCTACAAAGCCCTAAATGGTTTTGGACCTGCCTACCTGCGTGACCGCATCTCCGTCTACGAACCCACGCGCTCACTTTGTTCATCCGGAGAGGCCCTGCTCGCGATCCCACCTGTGTCGCAGGCGCGTTTGGTGGGGACGAGAGACAGGGCCTTCTCTGTGGTTGCCCCCCGACTTTGGAACACCCTCCCCAAAGACATTAGACTAGCACCCACGTTGGCAATCTTTAGGAAGAACTTGAAGACTTGGTTATTCCGATGTGCCTTTCCAAAATAGGATAACCTCCAGCACTATGTCCCAGAAGCACTTTATTAGAGTTTAATACTCTCTGCACATTGCATTTGCCCAGAACTCCAACATACCACCTCACACACCCAGCACTTTTTAACCTATACCCATCATTGGCCCGGCCCTGATTTTATTGTGTAATAGTGTAATGTTTTGTTGTGTTATTGCTTATGTTTTTAATTTGCTGCATTGTTATTGTCTGTTGTTATTGTGTTGAGGCCTTGGCCTTTGTAAGCCGCATTGAGTCCTTTGGGAGATGCTAGCGGGGTACAAATAAAGTTTAATAAAAAATAATAATTGCTTTTTCAAAAAAACAACTTTGAACACTTTCATAGCATCATAGAGTTGGAAGAGACCTCATGGGCCATCCAGTACAATCCTCTGCCAAGAAGCTGGAAAATCGCATTCAAAGCATGCCTGACAGATGGCCATCCAGCCTCTATTTAAAAGCCTCCAAAGAAGGAGCCTCCACCACACTCCGGGGCAGAGAGTTCCAGTGCTGAATGGCTCTCACAGTCAGGAAGTTCTTCCTCATGTTCAGATGTAATCTCCTTTCTTGTAGTTTGAAGCCATTGTTCCGTGTCCTAGTCTCCATGGCAGCAGAAAACAAGTTGGCTCCCTCCTCCCTGTGGCTTCCTCTCACATATTTATACATGGCTATCATGTCTCCTCTCAGCTTTCTCTTCTTAAGGCTAAACGTGACCAGCTCTTTAAGCCGCTCCTCATAGGGCTTGTTCTCCAGACCCTTGATCATTTTAGTCGCCCTCCTCTGGACACATTCCAGTTTGTCAATATCTCTCTTCAATTGTGCCCAGAATTGGACACAATACTCCAGATGTGGTCTAACCAAAGCGGAATAGAGGGGTAGCATTACTTCTCTAGATCTAGACACTATGGTCCTATTGATGGAGGCCAAAATCCCATTGGTTTATTTGCTGCCTGATGACATTGTTGGCCCATGTTTAAATTGTTGTCCATGAGGACCCCAAGATCTTTTTCACATGTACTGCTCTCGAGCCAGGCATTGTCCTCCATTCTGTATCTTTGCTTTTCGTTTTTTCTGCCTAAGTGGAGTATTTCTTTATTTACTGTATTTGTATACCGCCTTTCTCAGCCTATCGGCGACTCAACGCAGTTTCCAACAAAACAGTATACAGAGTATCATAGAACAATTTAAAACATTACAATTACATAACCCACAACAACAATAAAAACAACATCATTGGCGTCTCCTTATTGTCAAGCATTGTCCGGTTCCATTGTCAATCGTCCATTCCTATATCATTTATCCATATCCGTTACCATGTGTTTGAGCACGCTTGCTCAAACAGCCATGTTTTGACTTGCTTCTGAAACGTGAGGAGGGAGGGAGCAGATCTAATCTCTCTAGGGAGGGCGTTCCATAGCCGGGGGACCACCGCTGCGAAGGCCCGGTCTCTCATCCCTGCCAAATGTAGAGGAGATAATGTATCTGGAAGACACAAGATACTGTATTGTCAAGTTCGCCTAGGGAGTACTCAGGGTGGGTTAACACCCAAAATGCTTATCTGTAACAATAATGTGTGTGTTTACGTAGTTTGTAGAAGGTTAGCAGTTAGAGACACTGAAGGACCAAAATATGAGAAAAACATGTTTTTGAATGGATGATCCGATAAGAGAGGTGTGTGCCCATGACACAGCGAAAAGACATGTATATAAGGTGACTGAAATATCCAAATATCGGAGACAGCCTTTTTTGAAGACACTGGTTTGTCTTGGTTGTTTCTCCCTGTGTGGCCACACTTGAAATAAAGAGATTTCTGCTTTACCTCTGGAGACTAGACTCTCTTCATTTTGCTGCCCTCTGTGACGGACTCAGCAAGGACCCCAAGCAGGGGGTCCCCTACATAAGCATGTCAATAATATACACAAAACATAAAGAGAGAGAAAAAAGAAAAGCATATCAACAACACTGAACACATATACAAAATTTAACCATGACCACAACTAGAAATAAAGTAAAATATTAAATAATACGAAAAGACAGATAAAGCTGACAAAGGCTATTTATGGCACCCGCTGTATATATTTGCCTCTAAATAAATCCCAGAACCCATGTCAGAGTAGAAATTGAGATGCACTGTTAAATCAAGCTTTGGGCCAGTATCTGTGTACGTAGTCTGTTAACTTATGGTGACTCATGAATTTCGTTGGGTTTTGTTAGGCAATACAGTGTTCCCAGATCTATCCTCTATATAGCCTACAACACATGGTGTTGGTTGGCAGTTTCCCATCCAAGCACTCTGCTTAACTTCCAAGATGAAATGGTGCCTTTTAGGGTCAGACCCTCCTCCAGTGACTCTCTCAAGAGCCTGCCTTGCGATGACAAAGGCTCTTGGGTATCATCATGCTCAGTTGTTAGGCTGCTCCTACAGTCTGGTCTGCATTAAGTGCCAGCAAAAGGAACAGCTCAGCTGTGATATTGTCTGGCAGGGCTTGACAGCATGTGTCCATGAAGTTAAACATGCCAATTAATCTCTCTCTGCATTCCATGTGCTGCTCTTCAGAAAGTCCACATGTATTTATTTATTTTCATGTTTTAAAAGTAGGTTAAAATGCTTTTTCTTAAAAATAGTTTTTATTGCATTCATATTCATTTTATTACAAAAAAACCCTCTATAATTCATATAATTACTTTATCTATATAAATAAAAATGTAATGTTCGTTTGTGGGATTAACATAACTCAAAAACCACTGTGTAAATTGACACCAAATTTGGGCACAAGACACCGATCAGGCCAACGAGTGACCATCACTCATAAAAACACTGAAAAATGCTGCAGATGGGACTTACGAAGCCAAAAAACAAAAAAATACATTACAATACATGCACAAAACCACATATGAACACAAACACACATATATACATAGATACATAAATATAAACAGAAATACATACACATATATGCACACACAAAACATACACAGAAAGAAAGAAAGAAGGAAGGAAGGAAGGAAGGAAGGAGAGAGAGAGAAAGAGGGAAAGAAGGGGGAAGGAGAAAAGGAAAGAAAGAAAGGTAGAGAGGGAAGGAAGGAGAGAAGGAAATAAAAAAGTGAAAGAGGGAAAGAAGGAGAGAAGGAACGAAAGAGAAAAAGGGAGGGAGGGAAGGAAGGAAAGGTAGAGAAGGAAGGAAGGAGAGAAGGAAATAAAAAAGTGAAAGAGGGAAGGAAGGAGAGAAGGAACAAAAGAGAGAAAGAGGGAGGGAAGAAAGGAAGGAAGGAAAGGTAGAGAGGAAGGAAGGAGAGAAGGGAATAAAAAAGTGAAAGCGGGAAGGAAGAAGGAACGAAAGATAGAAAGACGGAGGGAAGAAAGGAAGGAAAGAAACATGGAAGGATGGAACCAAAGAGCAAAGGAAGTAAGAAAAGAAACAGATAGAGAAGGAAGAAAGAAGAAGGGAAAGAAAAAGAGGGAAGGAAGGAAGGAAGGAAGGAAGGAAGGAAGGAAGGAAGGAAGGAAGGAAGGAAGGGAGAATGAGAGAGGGAGGGAGGTTCAGAAACTGCAGTTAGACCAAAGGGCGGAAGCCAGATTACTAACAGGAGCTACATACAGGGAGCATATCACCCCCTTGTTGTGTCAGCTCCACTGGCTGCCTGTCCACTTCCGAGCTCAATTCAAAGTGCTGGTTTTGACCTATAAAGCTCTATATGGTTCTGCCCAGCTTACTTGTCCGAACGCATCTGCCTCTACATCCCACCTCGTAACTTAAGATCATCCGGGGAGGCCCTGCTCTCGTTCCCACCATCGCAAACGCGTCTGGCAGGGACGAGCGACGGGGCCTTCTCGGCTGTAGCCCCCCGCCTGTGGAACGCGCTTCCAATGAAATACGATCGACCCCATCCCTCCTGGTATTCAGCAAGACATAAAAATCTTGGTTTTGGGACCAGGCTTTCAGACAATAAACATAAAGCAGCACTTTGACTGGAAATGGATTGGCAAGACGATATGTATAAGGATACGGTTTTATGGTTCTATCAGTGGGTTTGTGGACTGAGTATTGTTTTAATGACTGTTATGATAATTTGGTTATAATTAACTGCTATTGTTTTAACTCTGGATGTATTTATGGTTTTATACTGTGTTATTGATTGTGGCATCAAATTTCTGCCTTTGTTAGCCGCTCTGAGTCCCCGTCCCCATCCCCCCCCCCCCCCGGGATTGGGAAGGTCGGGGTAAAAATGCTGTAAATAATAAATAGATAAATAAATATTATCCTTAGTAGCCTACACTCTTAGCCAATATAACTATACTAGCGGTCCCCTGCCACGCGTTGCTGTGGCCCAGTCTGGTGATATGGAAAATAAAGTAATGAGAAAGTGCTGGTTTCTAATATATGTAATGTCTTGGTGCTTGTGGGTAAACAGTATTTCTTGATGTTTCTTTGTCAGTGTTGATATGGAGAGTGTCTGGTTTGCCTACTCTGGAACATACAACATATAATTGTCCTTCTTTAGGGGTCTCTTTCAAATCTTTGATACTGCAACTGTCATATACATACATGTGTGTGTGTGTGTGGCTGGATGGCCCTTTGTCAGGAGAACTTTGATTATGTTTTCTTGCCCTGGTGAAGGGAGTTGGACTGGATGGCCTTAAGACAGCATTTCTCAACCTGGGAAATCAAGATCCGGGAGGGTTTGGGGTTCCCAGGGAGGTGTCAGAAGGGTCACCAAAGACCACCAGAAAACACAGAATTTCCTGTGTGGGATGTTTGGCCCAATTCCATTGTTGGTGGGGTTCGGAATGCTCTTTGATTGTAGGTGAACTATATATCCTAGTAACTACAACTCCCAAATGTCAAGGTCTATTTCCCCCAAACTCCACCGGTGTTCACATTTGGGCATATTGAGTATTCTTGTAGAGTTTGGTCCAGATCTATCATTGTTTGAGTCCACAGTGCTCTCTGGATGTAGGTGAACTACAACTCCCAAATTCAAGGTCAATGTCCACCAAATGCTGCTAGTATGTTCTGTTGGTCATGGTAGGCCTGAATGCCAAGTTTGGTTCAATTCCATCGTTGATGGGGTTCAGAATGCTCTTTGATTATAGGTGAACGATAAATCCCAGCAACTACAACTCCCAAATGACAAAATCATAATTTTTTGAGTGATGGTCACTCCTTGTGTTGTGAGATGTTTTGTTGCCAAATTTGGTGTGATTTGGTTTATTGGTTCTTTTGTTTTTAAGGTACTCATTATGCACAGAGCATTTATATATATATATACACACACACACACACACACACACACACACACACACACACATACATACGTACATACATACACATACACTAGCTGTCCCCTGCCACGCGTTGCTGTGGCCCAGTCTGTTGATCTGGAAAATAAAGTAATGAGAAAGTGTTGGTTTCTAATATGTGTAATGTCTTGATGCTTGTGGGTAAACAGTATTCTTGCTGTTTCTTTGTCAGTGTTGATGTGGAGAGTTTCTGGTTTGCCTACTCAAGAACACACAACATATCATTGTCCTTCTTTAAGGGTCCCTTTCAAACCTATGATACTATATCTCTTTGTGTGTGAATCATATCTATCTATCTATCTATCTATCTATCTATCTATCTATATCTATGGCTGGATGGCTCTTTGTCAGGAGGACTTTGATTACGTTTCCTTGCCCTGATGAAGGGAGTTGGATTGGATGGCCTTAAGTATTTTTTGTTGGTCATGGGGGTTCTGTGTGGGAAGTTTGCCCTGATTCTGTTGTTTGTGGGGTTCAGAATGCTCGTTGATTGTAGGTGAACTGTGAATCCCAGTGACTACAACCCCCAAATGTCAAGGTCTATTTCCCCCAAACTCCACCGGTGTTCACATTTGGGCATATTGAGTGTTCTTGCAGAGTTTGGTCCAGAGTCATCATTGAGGGCCGGGTAAATGACCTTGGAGGGCCGTATCCGGCCCCTGGGCCTTAGTTTGAGGATCCCTGGTGTAGAGTTTGGTCCAGATCCATCCTTGTTTGAGTCCACAGTGCTCTCTGGATGTAGGTGAACTACAATTCCAAAACCAAAGGACACTGCCCACCAAACCCTTGCAGTATTTTCCGTTGGTCATGGGAGAACTGTGTGCCAAGTTTGCTTCAATTCCATAGTTGGTGGGGTTCAGAATTTTCTTTGATTGTAGGTGAACTATAAATCCCAGCAACTACAACTCCCAAATGACAAAATTAATGTTTTTTAAGTGAAGGACATACATTGGGTTGTTAGGTGTCTTGAGTCCAAATTTGGTGTCAATTGGCCCAGTGGTTTTTGAGTTCTGTTAACACCACAAACGAACATTACATTTTTATTTATATAGATTCATTTTTCCTTTGTAGCCCACTTTTAGCCAGTGTGATAACAAAAGGCATATATATATATAAAGGTAAAGGCCCTGACATTAAGTCCAGTCATGTCTGACTCTGGGGTGTGGTGCTCATCTCCATTTCTAAGCCGAAGAGCCAGCGTTGTCCGTAGACACCTCCAAGGTCATGTGGCCGGCATGACTGCATGGAGCACTGTTACCTTCCCGCTGGAGCGCTACCTATTGATCTACTCACATTTGTATGTTTTCGAACTGCTAGTTTGGCAGAAGCTAGGGCTGACAGCGGAAGCTCACACCGCTCCCCGGAATCAAACCTGCAACCTTTCGATCAACAAGCTCAGCAGCTCAGTGCTTTAACCCACTGCGCCACGGGGGGCTCCCTATATATATATATATATATATATATATAGTGTGTGTGTGTGTGTGTGCAGTTATAGTGGATAAGTGTGTAGGCTACTAAGGATCAATGTAATAAATGAACATATATATATATATATATGTGTGTGTGTGTGTGTGTGTGTTCATTTATATATATATATATGTTCATTTATTGCATTACAAGTGTGTAGGCTACTAAGGATCAATGTAATAAATGAACACACACACACACATATATATATATATATATATATATATATATATATATATATATATATATGTTCATTTATTACATTGATCCTTAGTAGCCTACACACCTATCCACTATAACTACACACACACACACACACACACACACACATTATATTTATCCTTTGTAGCCTACCGCCTCATAGGAAACCTGCTACAAAACAGGAGCTTTTTTGTTGAGTTCCAGGGCCAGAGAAGCAGATGGTGGAAACAGAAGAACGGCCTGCCTCAGGGGAGCGTGCTTGCTCCATCCATGTTCAACATCTACACAAATGACCAGCCACTGCCAGAAGGGACAGAAAGTTTCATCTATGCTGACGATTGTGCCATTACTGCTCAAGCAGGGAGCTTTGAGATGGTTGAATAGAAGCTCTCCGAAGCTCTAGGTGCTCTTACTGCCTATTACAGGGAAAACCAGCTGATCCCTAATCCATCTAAAACACAGACATGCGCCTTTCACCTTAAGAACAGACAAGCATCCCGAGCTCTGAGGATCACCTGGGAAGGAATCCCACTGGAGCATTGCAACACACCCAAATACCTGGGAGTCACTTTGGACCGTGCTCTGACCTACAAGAAGCAATGCCTGAACATCAAACAAAAAGTGGGTGCTAGAAACAACATCATACGAAAGCTGACTGGCACAACCTGGGGATCACAACCAGGCACAGTGAAGACATCTGCCCTTGCGCTATGCTACTCTGCTGCTGAGTATGCATGCCCAGTGTGGAACACATCTCACCACACTAAAACAGTAGATGTGGCTCTTAATGAGACATGCCGCATTATCACAGGGTGTCTGCGCCCTACACCACTGGAGAAATTACACTGTTTAGCCGGTATTGCGCCACCTGACATCCGCCGGGAAGTAGTATCCAATAGTGAAAGGACCAAGGCAGAGACATCTCCAGCTCATCCTCTGTTTGGGTATCAGCGAGCATGTCAACGACTTAAATCAAGACATCGTTTTCTTAGATCTACAGAGACACTCGCTGGAACACCCCAGCAAGTGAGAGTCCAAAAGTGGCAGGCCCAAACCCAGCACCTCAATCCATGGGTGATACCAGATGAGAGACTCCCCCCTGGGCACACAGAAGACTGGGCGACTTGGAAGGCGCTGAACAGACTGCGCTCTGGCACCATGAGATGCAGAGCCAATCTTAAGAAATGGGGCTACAAAGTTGAATCCACGGCATGCGAGTGTGGAGAAGAGCAAACCACTGACCACCTGCTGCAATGCACCCTGAGCCCTGCCACATGCACGATGGAGGACCTTCTTGCGGCAACCGCAGAGGCACTCCAAGTGGCCAGATACTGGTCAAAGGACATTTAACCAAATACCAAATTTGCAAAATCTGTGTGTGTTTTTTTCCTTTTTCTTTTTAATCTGTGTGTTTGTTTTGCTCTATTAGAATTGTGATACAATGGTTGCTGATGACACGATAAATAAATAGCCTACTGTTAGCATATGTGATAACAAAAGATAGGTGTGTATTTATGTATGTATGAATTTTTGGATGTATGTGAAGTGCAGTCCATTTTTACCCAAGAAGCCTAATGGAGGGGAGGGATAACATGGTTTTAAGCAGAGAGCTGAATGGGCTTCTTGTGGAGTTATAAAATGTACCTGTTCTGATTTAAGAGCAAACCAACAGAACCTGCCTTGTTCTGTAACTTGGGGACTGCCTGTAAACCCATTAATTCAAACTTAAGAGTGGCATCATATTCCTGCTGCTACCATACTCTTTTTGGCCCCATCTACACTGCCCTATAACGCACTTTGAAACCGTATTACATGATTCCTCTACATGGGGCCTGAATAGCACTAATTATTTCCAAATGTGGACGTTTAGAGATGCAGCTAAGAGGGGGAGAAACCACGTGTGGCTAATTCCTGCCTCTCCACTTTGGCAGCCCTGAGTTCTAATTGTCGCTTGTCTCACCGTTGCCAGGGCGGCGCCGAGCGTCTCAACCAATCAGGAGCAGCCCTCCGTTGCCAGGGCAACAGCGTCTTGGAGACGGGGTTCTCTGGGAGGGTGAATGGAACTGGAGAGGCGGAAAGAGGCGGAGGAGAAGGGGACGCAGCGTGCATTGAACCAGGTAATGCCTGGGAGAGCATTCCTTGAAATCCACAGGGAAGGAGGCAGGAAGTTAAAGGGGAAAAAACAATATAAGGAAGAAACCATGAACATGAACCAAATTATAGCAGTAAATAAAGAACAACACTCAAACATAAGGGAACTCCAGACAAGAAACAAGCAGGGACAGCCAACCACCTCTCAACAAAAGATTCTCCCAGGCAGTAACAAGCTAAACCTAAAAACTGCCAGGCCATCCAATGCTAATCAAGGTGGCCAATTGAAACATTCACACCTAGCTCCATCAGACAAGAGTTCTTTCTCCCACCCTGGACCTTCCACAAATACATAAAACCAATTTTCCTAGTTTCCGACAAACCTCACAACCTCTGAGGATGCTTGCCACAGATGCAGGCGAAATGTCAGGAGAGAGTGCTTCTAGGACAGTGTTTCTCAACCTGGGGGTTGGGACCCCGGGGGGGGGGGGTCGCGAGGGGGTGTCAGAGGGGTCAGAGGGGTCGCCAAATACCCATCAGAAAGGTGGAAGGTGAATTATATCTCCCCTAAATCACTGTCAATTCATCCCAAATCCCTCCAGTACGTTCTGTTGGTCATGTGGGTTCTATGTTGGAAGTCTGGCCCAATTCTATCGTTGGTGGGGTTCAAGGGACTTTGATTGTAGATGAACTATAAATCCCAGCAACTACAACTCCCAAATACAATTTCCCCAAACTCCACCAGTGTTCACATTTGGGCATATTGGGTATTCGTGCCAAGTTTGGTCCAGATCTACTATTGTTTGAGTCCACAGTGCTCTCTGGATGTAGGTGAACTACAACTCCAAAACTCAAGGTCAATGCCCACCAAACCCTTCCAGTATTTTCTACTTGGTCATAGGAGTTCTGTGTGCCAAGGTTGCTTCAGTTTCCATCATTAGTTGCATTCAGAATGCTCATTGATTGTAGGTGAACTATAAATCCAAGCAACTATAACTCACAAATGACAGCATCCATTCTCTCCAACTCCATCAGTATTCAAACTTGTGTGTATTGGGTAGGTCCAGTGAATGAAAAGACATCCTGCATATCAGATGTTTACGTGACGATTCACAACAGTAGCAAAATTACAGATATGAAGTAGCAACAAAAATAATGTAATGGTTGGGGGTCACCACAACATGAGGAACTGTATTAAGGGGTCGCGGCATTAGGATGGTTGAGAAACACTGTTCTAGAATATATCCATACAGCCCGAAAAAACCTATAACAACGCACAAATCCTGTCCTCTCCTCCTTACTTAGGCGATCCCTCGTTGTCCGAGTAGGATAATCTTCCAGGTGGGAGCCCTATTCTTGATCTGCATCTTCTCCCGCAGTGAGGAATGCGGCTCCGGTCTGGGTTGGCTTGACGCGCTGCCTTCATCTTGGCACGTTTCTCTCTTTATTATTATTATTATTATTATTATTATTATTATTAATATTATTATTAATATTATTGTATTGTCAAAGGCTTTCATGGCTGGAATCACTAGGTTCTTGTGGGTTTTTTCCATAGCAGAGCAAAACAGCAGAGAGGAAACAACCACGCACATCTTAACACCTCTCAACAAAAGATTCCCCCAGGCTCAGCCAGGCCTTCAAATGCTAATGAAGGTGGTCAGTTGAAACATTTACACCTAGCTCCAGCAGGGAAGAGCTCTTTGCCCCACCCCAGTCATTCCACAGATATATAAAGCCATTTTCCTAACTCCAACAGACCTCACTATCTCTGGGGATGCTTGCCATAGATGCAGGCGAAACGTCAGGAGAAAATGCCTCTAGAACATGGCCATATAGCCTGAAAAAACCCACAAGAACCTATTATTATTATTATTATTATTTACAACATTTGTCTACCGCTTTTCTCACCCTGAAGGGGACTCAAAGCGGTTTCCACATAGGTAATGGCAAAATTCAATGCCAGCACAAACAATTACAATTATACAATTACAGTTAGACATAAATCAAATTAAAATACATCCATAAACAGTAAAACAATCATTAAAACAGTAAAACGGTCTCGTCTGTCGAATTGCCGTTCCAGTCATTGTCTTTCCGAAACGCTGCATAGATTTGTTCCTACTGCCCGAAGGCCTGGTCCCAAAACCGTGTTTTTAATTTTTTCCTAAAAACCAGGAGGGAGGGAGCGAATCTTACCTCATTTGGGAGAGTATTCCATAGGCGAGGGGCCACAGCTGAGAAGGCCCTGTCTCTTGTCCCCGCGAGGCACATTTGCGCTGTTGACGAGAGCGAGAGCAGGGCCTCCCTGGATGATCTTAGATTACGAGGTGGGACATAGGGGTAGATGCGTTTGGACAAGTTTAGCCCTCCATTCGTGCCTTTACAAATTCTACAGCACTGCTGGTCACAGCTGACCCCCAGCTGGAGTGCTCAAGGGCCAAGGCTTCCCAGTTTTCAGTGTCACCATGCAGAATAATCAATACAGTTTGGGGAGTGACAGCTCTTGTGAGTCCATAGAACTGAGCCATGGCTATTAAAGAGATCTTCCTACAGATGTGAAGTGAGAAGCAGCATCATAACACCATATAAAACCATTTTCGTTCCTGGGTTCTCAATGTCATGTCCTAATTGGATCTGTCATAAAAACATGGAAAAAGTGTATTAAACTGCAATAACTTTATTTTCATGGGACATCCCGCAGGCCCCTTCTACACTGCCATATAATCTGATTCAAAGCAGATAATCTGGATTTGATATGGTAGTGTATTTTACTTACTTACTTAGGCGATCCCTTGTTGTCTGAGTAGGATAGTCTTACAAGGTCAGTGTATTGGTGGGTCCGTAGGTGACTGTGGAGCCCTATTCTTGATCTTCATCTTCTCCCACAGTGAGGGCATTGATTTCCAGGTGGAAGGCGGTCCCGGTCGGGGTTGGCTTGACGTGCCTTCCTCTTGGCACATTTCTCTCTTTCACCCTCCATTCGTGCCTCTTCAAATTCTACAGCACTGCTGGCCACAGCTGACCTTCAGCTAAAGCGCTCAAGGTCCAAGGCTTCCCAATTCTCTGTGTCTATGCCTGAGTTTTTAAGGTTGGTTTTGAGCCAGGCATGTAGCCGGGGGGGGGGGGGGGGAGGCTTGGGGGGGGGCTTCAGCCCCCCCCCCCAAATTCTCATGGTGGTTTGCGAAAAGGCCTTACTGGTGCATTATTTAAATGGTTATATTTATTCATATCATGATCTGATCACCATACTCAATCTATCCCATATGCATGAGGGTATTGGGGTAACAATACAAAAGGTTTGCTAGGGTAGACCCTCTTTCACTCAGACTCAGCCCCCCCAAAACAAACTCAGCCCCCCCCAAAAAAAAAACGAAATCCTGGCTACGGGCCTGTTTTGAGCCCATCTTTAAATCTCTTTTCCTGCCCACCAATATTCCGTTTTCCGTTCTTCAGTTCGGAGTAGAGCAACTGCTTTGGGAGACGGTGGTGAGGCATTTGGACAGTGTGGCCGGTCCAAAGGAGTTGATGGCAGAGGACCATCACTTCAATGCTGGTACACTTTGCTTCTTCCAGTATGCTGACGTTTATCCGCTTGTCTTCCCAAGAGATTTACAGGATTTTCTGGAGGCAGCGCTGATGGAATCGTTGCAGGAGTTGCATGTGATGTCTGTAGACAATCCACATTTTGCAGGCGTGTAGCAGGGTTGGGAGGACACTAGCTTTATAAACAAGCACCTTGGTATCCCTACGGATGTCCCGGTCCTCAAACACTCTCTGCTTCATTCGGGAAAAAGCCGCACTCGCAGAGCTCAGGCAGTGTTGAATTTCAGTATCAATGTTCACTCTATATTAGCATTCACTCATATTATACCTTTATTGTATATTCCCTATTCTCTCCATATATAACAAGTATGGTAGAGTATGGTAGTAGTAGCAGCAATATGATGCCACTCTAAGTTTGAATCAATTGGTTTACAGGCAGTCCCCAAGTCCTCAAACATTCTCTGTTTCATTCGGGAAAATGCTGCACTCGCAGAGCTCAGGCGGTGTTGTATTTCAGTGTCAATGTTGACTTTTGTGGAGAGGTGGCTGCCAAGGTAGTGGAAATGGTCAACATTTTCTAATGTTACACCATTAAGCTGTATTTCTGGCATTGGAGAGGGATTGGCCGGTGACTGCTGGAAGAGCACTTTGGTTTTATTTATTATTATTTATGAATTACAGTATTTCTATACCACTTTTCTCACCCCTAGGGGGACTCAAAGCGGTTTACACATAACTGACAAAACTTCAATGACATATAATGGACACTGACGTGATGCCAAACCATAACAACCACAATAATAAAACCACAATTAAACATAAATCATAATTAGACAGTACATAAGCAATCATTAAACAATAAATAATAAAAACAGTCTCGCCAGTCCTATTGTCATTCTAGTCCATGTCCTTTAAATTCTACAAACATCTACTGTCCGAAGGCCTGATCCCAAAGCCATGATTTTAATTTCTTTCTAAAAGCCAGGAGGGAGAGAGCAGATCTTACCTCATTTGGGAGTGTGTTCCATAGGTGAGGGGCCACCGCCGAGAAGGCCCCGTCTCTCATCCCCGCCAGACGCATTTGTGCAATGGACGGGAGCGAGAGCAGGGCCTCCCCGGATGAGCTTAGATTACGAGATGGGACGTAGGAGTGGATGCGTTCAGACAAGTAGGCTGGGCCAGAAAGGTATAGAGTTTTCTTGATGTTCAATGACAGGCTGAGCTTCTCATATGCTTCTGTGAAGGTGTTTAGAGTGGCATGTAGAACTTCTTCTGAATGCGCACAGACGACATTGTCATCAGCATACTGGAGTTCTATAACAGATGTTGTTGTAACCTTGGTTTTGGCTTTCAGTCTGCTGAGGTTAAACAGCTTGCCATCTGTCCGATAGATGATTTCCACTCCGGTGGGAAGCTTCCCGTCAACAAGATGAAGTATCATAGCGATTAACATGGAAAATAAGGTTGGGGCAATAACACACCCCTGTTTGGCACCTGATTCCACCTTAAATGGGTCACTTTTGGGAGTCATTACTGTCCAAGACTGTTGCCATCATGTCATCATGGAGGAGCCGCAGGATGTTCACAAATTTGTTTGGCCACCCGAGTTTTTGGAGGATGGTCCAGAGAGTGCTGCGATTCACTGTGTCGAATGACTTTGCAAGGTCAATGAATGCCATGTACAGAGGTTGGTTTTGTTCCCTGCATTTTTCTTGGAGCTGTCGTGCAGTGAAGATCATGTCCGCTGTTCCTCTGGAGGGGCGGAAGCCGTTCTGGGATTCTGGGAGGGTGTCTTCTGAGAGGGGCAGAAGGTGGTTTGCAAGGATTCTTGCGAGGATTTTCCCAGCAGAGGTTAGAAGGGAGATACCTCGATAGTTTCCACAGTCTGTTCTTACCCCCCTTTTTAAGGGTGTGATGATAGTGGCATCCTTGAAATCTGCTGGGATTTTCTCAGTCACCCACACTTTTTCTATGAGCTGGTGAAGAGTTGTTGTGTCAGCTCAGGTCATCCCTCTAGTGTAGTGGGAGACCTAAAAGTGGGAGCTTGGTTCTAACAGTTTAATATAGCAGCAGGTTGTTACCTCCAGGATTCATAATTAAACATGAGATGTAGCTAATGATTTCAAACTGTGGAAAAAATCAATATAATTTCTCTCCTTGGCAGCTCTCTGCAAATTATAATGGCAAACACATTATTTTATGAGTAGGATTTTTTTAAAGGAGAAAGTACAAAACAAAGAATTCATAAACACTAGCTATGATGGGATACTTCCTTATTTATGAAACAAACAGCTTTTGTTTTTCAATTAAAACACAAAATAGACATGCAAATGGTTGTAAGTGGTGCCTGTCTGTAAGACCTCGGAGCATGATGGGCAACTAATTTCTTGCTCACAGCTCTAATATGATCTTGAAATGCAAAGCACCCTCAATGGTCATAATTTACTGTATATTCCAGGGTACTAGATGACTTTTAGGCATGTAAAACCTTATAAAATTTTGGGGGTTGTCTAGTACGCCGGGTATAAAATTAAAATAATAATAAAATTACATACTATGGCTGCCTTGGCCTCGGGCTCCCTCTTCCTCCTCCGCGTTGGCTCATGGCGGCCTCCCAGGCAAGCTCCCCGTCCTTCCTCCCTTTCTGGCTGCCTTCCTTGCTCAGGCTCAGGCCTCTCCTTTGTTGGCAGCTGGGCCCCTGGGCTGCTTCTTGCGCTGCTCAGGCCACTCTCCTTTCTGTCCATGCCTCGCGAGAAGTGCCTCTTCTCCCACGAGACAACGTTGTCTCACGGGAGAAGAGACACTTCGTGCAAGGCCTGGACAGGAAGGAGAGTGACCTGAGGAGCACCGGAGGCCCTGAATCGCCTGAGTTTAAAAGGTGCACTTAAAATCTGATTCTGCCCCCAAAATGTGCATAGTCACATGACTGTATATCCCTGCAGCCATGGAAAACACGTGACTTCCTTCCTATACCTTGGTGTGGACTGTTCCACCACATGTTCACATTTTAAAAGCCCAAAATAGCTGACCAGAGCTGTCAAAAAATGGAGCTACAGACACACAGGTGGTTAAATGGCAGCACAATTGGAAAGCAATTACAATTAGAACCTTCTTCAACCATCCCTTTGTTTTGATCTTTAGTAAATTCAACAGAGCTTGAATTTATAGTTGGATGAAGAGAGAGAGTAAGAAATCTGATTGTATGTATATTGAGATATTCAGGACCGCATATACAATTCAGTGCATCTTAGAGATTTTTTTTAAAACTTCCTCCGGATGTCCCTTGTCCATCTTACAGACTGGTAAAATCCATTACAAAGGAAGGTGTCAGTACAGTGGGAAACCATTCCTCAAGATTGACAGGTCTGTGTCTGGACTTGCTGTTGGGTTTTATGCTGTCTGGAAGTGTCCCCACCTACTTCCTCAAGATACTAATGCAGTGGGGTCTGAAGCAGCTTCCCCTTTTGCTTTGCCTCATTTCGTTTCATGTTCTTGTAGATGGGACTAAATCTTTTAATTTCCCATAGGAATCATGTCTAGAGTGGTTAATGCAGCTGATTACAGTACTCTATATCCTCAATCCCATGGAATTGTGATGAATCCAAGACTCCAATCCACATCCTCAACAAGATCGTCAGCAAGCAGCAGCAGTGGCAGCAGCTTACAGAGCTCAACCAAATCACATTCATGTAAGAGTAATCTTCTGTTAGTGTTTGTGGCAGTGAAATTTTCCCATAGTGTGTTGCGGCAGATTGTGTCAAACACTGAAGACATGTCTATAAATGCTGAATACAGACTCACCCCCCTTGATTTATACTTTTGAATTATGTGCTGCAGGACAAAGCACATATCTATGGTTGAACTTCCCTGTCGGAAGCCTGATTGTTCTTCACAGAGAATGATCCACTTTAATGGCCTTAGTTCAATGCTATGGAGTCATGGGGGCTGTAGTTTTACAAGGCATTGAGCCTTCTCTGCCAAAGAATGTTGACGCCCCACTAAACTACAAATACCATAGCATTGAGCTGTGGCCAGGCATGTAGCTGGGAGAGGGCAGCTTGAGGGGCTTCAGCCCCCCCGAAATTCTCAGGGAGGTCCGCGAAAAGGCCTTACTGGTACATTATTTAAACTGTTATGTTTATTCATATCATGATCTGATCACCATGCTCCCATATGCATGGGGGTATTGGGACAACAATACAAAAGGTTTGCTAGTGTAGATGCTCAGCCCCCCCACCCGAATCAAACTCAGCCCCCCCCCGAATCAAACTCCGCACCCCCCAATCAAACTCAGCACCCCCCCAATCAAAATCCTGGTTACGGGCTTGGCTGTTGCCATTAAATTAGAGCCGAAGTCCTTCAAATTGGAGCTCCAGGTGCTCATGAAGCAGCTTCCCCTTTTGCTTTGGCTCAGCACTAAGATTACCATATTACACTAATCTTACTTTACTTACTTACTTACTTACTTACTTACTTAGTCGATCCCTCGGATGAGTAAGGTCGTCTTCCATGATGGGTTTCCTTGTGGATTCGTAGGTGGCTGTGGAGCCCTATACTTGACCCGCATCTTCTCCCACAGTGAAGGCATTGGTTTCCAGGTGGAAGGCGGTCCCGGTCAGGGTTGGCTTGACGCGCCTTCCTCCTGACATGTTTCTCTCTTTCACCCTCCACTCGTGCCTCCTCGAATTCTGCAGCACAGCTGGTCACAGCTGACCTCCAGCTGAAGCGCTCAAGGACCAGGGCTTCCCAGTTCTCAGTGTCTATGCCAGAGATTTTAAGGTTGGCTTTGAGGCCATCTTTAAATCTCTTTTCCTGTCCACCAACGTTCCGTTTTCCGTTCTTGAGTTCGGAGTAGAGCAATTGCTTTGGGAGACAGTGGTCACTGGTCAGGCATCCGGACAACATGGCCGGCCCAGCGGAGTTGATGGCAGAGGACCATCGCTTCAATGCTGGTGGTCTTTGCTTCTTCCAGCACGCTGACATTTGTCCGCTTGTCTTCCCAAGAGATTTGCAGGATTTTCCGGAGGCAGCACTGATGGAATCATTCCAGGAGTTGCATGTGACGTCTGTAGACAGTCCACGTCTCGCAGGCATATAGCAGGGTTGGGAGGGCAATAGCTTTATAGACAAGCACCTTGGTATCCCTACGGATGTCCCGGTCCTCAAACACTCTCTGCTTCATTCAGGAAAATGCTGCGCTCACAGAGCTCAGGCGGTGTTGTATTTCAGTGCCGATGTTGACTTTGGTAGAGAGGTGGTTGCCAATACACTAATCTAATGCCTACCTAATTTTTGTGAGGTAATTTAGCCAAAAAAGGTGTTAGATTCAAGTAAATAGGTGGTAACATTGATTTTGGGGAAGCTAAGTAAATACATCCCCCAAAACGTTTCTGGGCTCTGTATCAACTCATCAAGGGAAATGATACAGTCATGATAAAATCCTAACCATTTCCCCATGTCTTCTGAGAATCTTGAATAATACAGATATTACATTTGAAGTGTGATATTGTAGAAAATAACATTCTATGTAGCTGGGTCTCTACATAGAACTTAGTTTGTACTGGGCTTAAGAAGGCTTTATGACTCTGTAATGTGTTTTATAGCTGTCGGCTCTGTTCCTGATCCCACGCTGTCCTTCCTGGATATTGAGAAGATTTTGTTTCAGAAGGCAGTTGCCAAAGAAGATGAACTCAAAAAGGCATTTCAGACAATTGACATTGATCACACCCTGAAAGTCACAAAGGGTGAATTTAGAAGAGTCATCGAAACTTTCATGTTGCCACTGACACAGGAACAGTTTGATACTTTGCTGACAAAGGTGGGTACCTTCATGAGTATTAAGTATACTTTTCAGTTATTAGTGAGCTAAGTACACGCAGACATATAATGAAATATTACAAACTTTATTGGACTAAATACTGGTTTGAATCTGCATATATTTGCTTATGCCTACAGTGGTAACTACAAACTATTATTTAGGAGGGGTATTTTTAAAGTAAGAACCGTTTTGTTGTAGACACTAGTAGTTCAAGTGCATACCGCAACGAGGGCGTGCGTCGTGTACCGGCATGCCTCGGGAACAACTGTGTTTAGTTTCCGCTCTGTAGCTAACCTGTACGGTTCTGTTCTGTGCTTTAAAAATGATTAAGACTATCAACTCACCCTCCGCATGTGAGGTTCGCTCAGTGATACGGTTTTTGTCAGCAAGGAAACTGCCTGCTGCAGAAATTATCGACAGATTTGTGAAGTGTACGGCGATACTGTTATGAGTGAAAGCAAAGTGCGTAAGTGGGTATGACAATTCAAAGATGGCTGTGACAATGTCCATGATGAGGACCGTTCTGGTCGCCCTTCTTTAATTACAGACGATTTGATTTGATCGCACACTCAAATCTTTGGTTTTTGTGGTCCTTTGTTAGGAGTTTCGGGACCCAACGGGAGCACAGTTTCCTAAACTTTAGGTGTTCAGAAATAATGTTGTAAAGCACTGATCTCGACACGTCAAGAAATTCGTTTGAGAGACCTTGCATTTGTCACTGTTGAACTTCATTTTTTTAGTTTTGGCCAATCATCTCTCTAATTAAAAGCAATGCTAATCAGCAGACTCAAATCAAGGAAAAGCTTTATGAGAACTGCCACTCCTCTTGACATCCTTCCAACAACAGCAAGGGTATCCTCTGGGCAGCTAAATCAGGAAATCCCAACTGGATGCACCCCACCCGTGAGGGTCTTCCTCCACGGGCAAACCAAGAATGGGAAACCTGGAAGTCCCTGAAAAGACTCAGAAGTGGAGTGGGCAGATCAAAAGCCAACTTGGCAAAATGGCACTACCCAACAATGGTTCTGCAGGACCTACTGGATAATACACCAAAAAGAGACATTATTTTCATTACAGGAGACTGGAATGCCAAGGTGGGAAGTCAAATGACAACTGGGATCACAGGCAAGCATGGTCTGGGAGAACAAAATGAAGCGGGACGCAGGCTGATAGAATTCTGCCAGGAAAACTCGCTGTGTATAACGAATACTCTCTTCCAACAACCTAAAAGACGGCTTTATACATGGACCTCACCAGACGGTCAACACCGAAATCAGATTGACTACATCCTTTGCAGCCAAAGGTGGCGGACATCCATCCAGTCGGTGAAAACAAGACCTGGGGCTGACTGTAGCTCAGATCACGAACTTCTTATTGCCCAATTTAGAATAAAACTAAAGAGATCAGGGAAAATACACAGACCAGTTAGATATGATCTCACTAACATTCCTAGCGAATATACAGTGGAAGTAAAGAACAGATTTGAAGGACTAGATTTAGTAAACAGAGTCCCAGAAGAACTATGGACAGAAGTCCGCGACATTGTTCAGGAGGCGGCAACAAAGTACGTTCCAAAGAAAAAGAAAACCAAGAAGGCAAAGTGGTTGTCTGCTGAGACACTGGAAGTAGCCCAAGAAAGGAGGAAAGCAAAAGGAAACAGTGAAAAGGGGAGATATGCCCAGTTAAATGCGCAATTCCAGAGGTTAGCCAGAAGAGATAAGGAACTATTTTTAAATAAGCAATGCATGGAAGTGGAAGAAGACAACAGAATAGGAAGGACAAGAGACCTCTTCCATAAAATTGGAAACATTGGAGGTAAATTTCAGGCAAAAATTGGTATGATAAGAAACAAAGATGGCAGGGACCTAACAGAAGCTGAAGAGATCAAGAGAAGGTGGCGAGACTATACAGAAGATCTGTATAGGAAGGATAACAATATCGAGGATAGCTTTGACAGTGTGGTGAGTGAATTTGAACCAGACATCCTGAGGAGTGAGGTTGAATGGGCCTTAAGAAGCATTGCTAACAACAAGGCAGCAGGAGATGATGGGATCCCAGCTGAACTGTTTAAAATCTTAAAAGATGATGCTGTCAAGGTGATGCATGCCATTTGCCAGCAAATATGGAAAACACAAGAATGGCCATCAGACTGGAAAAAATCAACTTATATCCCCATACCAAAAAAGGGAAATGCGAAAGACTGCTCAAACTTCCGTACAGTGGCCCTTATTTCTCATGCCAGTAAGGTAATGCTCAAGATCCTGCAAGGAAGACTCCAGCAATACATGGAGCGAGAGTTGCCAGATGTTCAAGCTGGGTTTAGAAAAGGCAGAGGAACGAGAGACCAGATTGCCAATATCCGCTGGATAATGGAGAAAGGCAGGGAGTTTCAGAAAAACATCTACTTCTGCTTCATTGACTATTCTAAAGCCTTTGACTGTGTGGATCATAATAAATTGTGGCAAGTTCTTGGTGGGATGGGCATCCCAAGCCACCTTGTCTCTCTCCTGAGGAATCTGTACAAGGACCAAGTAGCAACAGTCAGAACTGACCACGGAACAACAGACTGGTTCAAGATTGGGAAAGGCGTACAGCAAGGTTGCATACTGTCACCCAACCTTTTTAACTTGTATGCAGAACACATCATGCGATGTGCGGGGCTGGATGAATGCAAAGCTGGGGTGAAAATTGCTGGAAGAAACATTAACAACCTCAGATATGCAGATGACACCACTCTGATGGCCGAAAGCGAGGAGGAGCTGAGGAGCCTTCTAATCAAGGTGAAAGAAGAAAGCGCAAAAGCCGGGTTGCAGCTAAACGTCAAAAAAACCAAGATTATGGCAACAAGAATGATTGACAACTGGAAAATAGAGGGAGAAACCGTGGAGGCCGTGACAGACTTTGTATTTCTAGGTGCAAAGATTACTGCAGATGCAGATTGTAGCCAGGAAATCAGAAGACGCTTACTTCTTGGGAGGAGAGCAATGTCCAGTCTCGATAAAATAGTAAAGAGTAGAGACATCAGACTGGCAACAAAGATCCGCCTAGTCAAAGCCATGGTATTCCCTGTAGTCACCTACGGATGTGAGAGCTGGACCTTAGGGAAGGCTGAGCGAAGGAAGATCGATGCTTTTGAGCTGTGGTGTAGGAGGAAAGTGCTGAGAGTGCCTTGGACTGCGAGAAGATCCAACCAGTCCATCCTCCAGGAAATAAAGCCCGACTGCTCATTGGAGGGAAGGATACTAGAGACAAAGTTGAAGTACTTTGGCCACATCATGAGGAGACAGGAAAGCCTAGAGAAGACAATTATGCTGGGGAAAGTGGAAGGTAAAAGGAAGAGGGGCCGACCAAGGGCAAGATGGATGGATGGCATCCTTGAAGTGACTGGACTGACCTTGAGGGAGCTGGGGGTGGTAACGGCCGACAGGGAGCTCTGGCGTAGGCTGGTCCATGAGGTCACGAAGAGTCGGAGATGACTGAACGAATGAACAACAACAACAATGGTTCTCAACCTGGGGTCCCCAGATGTTTTTGGCCTACCACTCCCAGAAATCCCAGCCAGTTACCAGCTGTTAGGATTTCTGAGAGTTGAAGGCCAAAAACATCTGGGGACCCCAGGTTGAGAACCACTGAGCTAGAAGAATCCCATACCTTGTGTGACTGTGGAGCAGAACAGACAACTCCACATCTGTATGCTTGCCCACTATGCTGTGTCTCATGTACAGAGGAGGAATTGTTAGAGGCTGGGAAGATCAAAAGACAACCTGACAAAATGGCACTACCTAAAAGAATCCCACACCTTATGTGATTGTGGAGCAGAACAGACAACTCCACATCTGTATGCTTGCACTATGCCCTGCCTCATGTACAGAGGAGGAATTGTTGGAGGCTGGGAAGATCAAAAGACAACCTGACAAAATGGCACTACCTAAAAGAATCCCACACCTTATGTGACTGTGGAGCAGAACAGACAACTTCACATCTGTATGCTTGTCCACTGTGCCCTGCCTCATGTACAGAGGAGGAATTGTTGGAGGCTACAGACAATGCCGTTACTGTTGCCTGTTTTTGGTCAAAAGATAATTAGCCGCCTGCACACTTTCTATTTTATCAGTTTTATACTAATTTATACTAATTTATGCAATGCTTTTGATACAAAATAAATACATTTCTCTAATCTGTTAAGATTGTTTTGAATTCAGTGTGAACATATATTCCCATTCAAAGCAGATAACGTCGGATTTTACTCAGCTGTGTTGAAGGGACCCCAGGTACTGTTACATGCATGTTATACAAAATAAAAAGTATAGGATTCACTTGCAACTCTGCCCAGAGAAGTTTATCTATTAAAACTCAAGATGTGACTATGTTGTAGAATTAATGTAGTTTGATATCACTTTGCCTGCCATAGTTCAGTGGAATGGCATCATGGAGGTTATAGTTTTACAATATCTTTAGCCTTCTCTGTTAAAGAGTGCCGATGTCTCACCAAACAACAAATCCAAGGATTCCATCATACAGAGCCATGGCTGCTAAAGAAAAAGATCTTGGAGTCCTCGTGGACAACAAGTTAAACATGAGCCAACAATGTGATGTGGCGGCAAAAAAAGCCAATGGGATTTTGGCCTGCATCAATAGGAGCATAGTGTCTAGATCTAGGGAAGTCGTGCTACCCCTCTATTCTGCTTTGGTTAGACCACACCTGGAATATTGTGTCCAATTCTGGGCACTACAATTCAAGAGAGATATTGACAAGCTGGAATGTGTCCAGAGGAGAGCGACTAAAATGATAAAAGGTCTGGAGAACAAGCCCTATGAGGAGCGGCTTAAGGAGCTGGGCATGTTTAGCCTGAAGAAGAGAAGGCTGAGAGGGGATTTGATAGCTATGTATAAATATGTGAGAGGAAGCCACAGGAAGGAGGGAGCAAGCTTGTTTTCTGCTTCCTTGGAGACTAGGACGCGGAACAATGGCTTCAAACTACAAGAGAGGAGATTCCATCTGAACATGAGGAAGAACTTCCTGACTGTTGAGAGCCGTTCAGCAGTGGAACTCTCTGCCCCGGAGTGTGGTGGAGGCTCCTTCTTTGGAAGCTTTTAAACAGAGGCTGGATGGCCATCTGTAGGGGTGATTTGAATGCAATATTCCTGCTTCTTGGCAGGGGGTTGGACTGGATGGCCCTTGAGGTCTCTTCCAACTCTTTGATTCTATGATTCTATGATTCTATGATTCTATGAAAATAGCACCAAACTGCATTAAGTCTGCAATGTAGAAGCATCTTCAGTAACTAGGTAATGAGGGCTTTAGTAAGAGATGCCAGCAAGAGGTCATTGGTAACTCTGAAGGAGCTGGTGAGAGAGAAATAACTAACTATGGAACAGCTGTGAGTACATAAGACAAGATTTTCTCTGTGGCAGCACTCAGTTGTAAAACTCCCTCCCAGACGACTTCAGCCAGCTCCATCCCAACAGAGTTAGCAGCTGATTGGCAAGTTGACTTTGGTACTTAAAACTAGTTTTAGTGGTTGGTTTTTGGAATTGTTGTCATTTGTTTTTAACGATGATGGATGTTAAAAAGGTTTTTTAAAATTCTTTTTATTTGTTATGCATTGCCTCGGGAGCTCTGACAAGTTGGGAAGTGATAAATAAATGCTTAAATGGGTTTATAATGTAAAATGCAAAGAAATCTGAACACAAGAGATCACATGTTACATTCTCTGTCAAATAATGGAGACAACACAATGATTTATTTTTATGAAGGACATGCCTTGAAAGAGCATTCATATGACATGTCTTTGTATTTGAAACAGATTCCTGGCAGTAACCAAGTTTGTGTTCCCTATCTTGAGTTCTTGTCGAGATTTGCTAAGCCACTCGATCTCATCAGTATGAAGTAAGAACTTTCCTATGATTTTATCTATTTCTGTTTTGAGGTCCATATAGTAACGGTAGAAGTACACCACTGAAATAATAGTTCCTCTTCTCCTTGTGCCTTCATATTCGATTTTCCCCATGCCATGATTTTATCAGAAAATATTTTCCCCACCTCTGAATGTAGTTTTTCTTATTTCTTTACTTGTAGGCTGGCTCTATAGTGTAGAATTAATGCAGTGTATAAATTAAGATTAACAAAAGGAGAAATAAAGGAAGATCTGCTTGATAATACATGTAAACAACGTATCAGCTTTATATGTATAAGTAATTGCACATTCAAAGCACCAGACAACTAAGAAAGATTGTGGACAAACAACTGGAAAATCTATATAAATAAAATGTAATGTTCGTTTGTGGGATTAACATAACTCAAAAACCACTGAAGCAATTGACAATACACCTATCAGGCCAATGAGTGACCATCACTCATAAAAACACTGAAAAACAGAGCACAAGAGACTTAAAAAGCCAAAAAACCAAAAATTACATTACAACGCATGCACAAAACAACACACACCCACACATACACAAATATATACACACACTTATACACAGACTGGGCCACAGCAACGTGTGGCAGGGGACGGCTAGTATATTATAACAATTATATGCAGTCGATGAAATTAGAATAAGTAAATGTAATAGGACTGACAGAGCTGAATTTCAGTAACCCTATATGAATGATGTTGGGAGGCATCTACAGATTTGGAAATAAATAACTTACCTGTTCAAACATATATCTCCCTATGAACTGGTGGGAGCTGAGAGGCCCTGCTCTTGGTCCCATCTCCTGATCTTGGTCCCACACCCTTCACTATAGAGACTGGTGGGAACGAGAGATGGGGCCTTCTCAGTGGTTGCCTCTTGGTTGTGGAATTCCCTGCCCAGTGACATCAGACTGGCCCCCTCCCTCCTGGTTTTCAGGAAAACAGTGAAAACACGTCTATGGAATCAGGCATTTGTATAGTGCAATAGAGAACTGGTATAATTGTAGCAACACAATTGTCGACACCTGGACTAAGTATCACGGTTTTAACAGATTTATGGTATTTATGTTTTATTTTGTTTTATGTAAGTGCTATATTGTATTTTTCTTGTTATATATATGGCATTGAATATTGCCATACTGTAAGCCACTCCGAGTCCCCTTCGAGGTGAGAGGAGCGGGATATAAATATAGTAAAATAAATAAATAAATAAATAAACAAATAATGTAATTTATTTATTTGTCGTGTCAGATCAACCAGTCAATTATGTCACATTTCTAACAGAACAAAGCAAACAAACAGGCAAAATACAAAATTTGTGAGTTTAGTAGTTGATCAAATGTACTTTGACCAGTATCTGGCCACTTAGAGTGCTTCTGGTGTTGCTGCAAGAATGTCCTCCATGGTGCATGTAGCAGGGCTCAGGTTGCATTGCAGCAGGTGGTCAGTGGTTTGCTCTTCTCCACACGTGCATGTCGTGGATTCAACTTTGTAGCCCCATTTCTTGAGGTTGGTTCTGCATCTTGTGGTGCCAGAGCGCAGTCTGTTCAGCGCCTTCCAAGTTGCCCAGTTTTCTGTGTGCCCAGGGGGGAGTCTCTCATTTGGTATCAGCCATTGGTTGAGGTTCTGGGTTTGAGCCTTTCACTTTTGGACTCTCGCTTGCTGAGATGTTCCAGCGAGTGCCTCTGTAGATCTTAGAAAACTATTTCTAGATTTAAGTCGTTAACATGCTGGCTGATACCCAAACAGGGGAGATGTCTCTGCCTTTGTCCTTTCAAGGCTATTTGCTGCTACTTCCCGGCGGATGTCAGGTGGTGCAATACCGGCTAAGCAGTGTAATTTCTCCAGTGGTGTAGGGCGCAGACACCCCGTGATAATGCGGCATGTCTCATTAAGAGCCACATCCACTGTTTTAGCATAGTGAGATGTGTTCCACACTGGGCATGCGTACTCAGCAGCAGAGTAGCATAGCTCAAGGGCAGATGTCTTCACTGTGTCTGGTTGTGATCCCCAGGTTGTGCCAGTCAGCTTTCGTATGGTATTGTTTCTAGCACCCACTTTTTGCTTGATGTTCAGGCAGTGCTTCTTGTAGGTAAGAACACGGTCCAGAGTGACTTCCAGGTATTTGGGTGCGCTGCAATGCTCCAGTGAGATTCCTTCCCAGGTAATCCTCAGAGCTCGGGATGCTTGTCTGTTCTTAAGGTGAAAGGCACATGTCTGTGTTTTAGATGGGTTGGGGATCAGCTGGTTTTCCCTGTAATAGGCGGTAAGAGCACCTAGAGCTTCAGAGAGTTTCTGTTCAACCATCTCAAAGCTCCCTGCTTGAGCGGTGATGGCACGATCATCAGCATGGATGAAACTCTCTGCCCCTTCTGGCAGTGGCTGGTCATTTGTCTAGATGTTGAACATGGATGGAGCAAGCACGCTCCCCTGAGGCAGGTCGTTCTATCTCCAGTGGCCTCCAGTGGCCTCCACCTGGATAATGGAACCTCCCCCCCCCCCCAAAAAAAAAGAGTGCTGATACTTCTCTAGATACCTCAGTTGATCTGAATCATCCTTATGCCAGTGGCATTGTATCATGACAATTGGTCAACTCATCTCTGTGCCAAGGATGACCTGCAAGAATACCAGTCAAGGAAAACTTTTTATACTGCTAGATTTGATCAAGAGTAGGTCAAATGACACACTCGAATTCCTTCAAAATTCCATAGACAGGAAGTCACAATTAACACGTGTATTGCTATTGGCAACTTTGCAATACTCTGTACACCAAAGCTGGCATGTGGGTGCAAAACCTAATCACATTTGTGAGATATTGTTCAGTTTCCAGAGCGGGGGAAAAAACCTCTTTATTTTAGCAAGAACAACATAAAGACATATGGTATCATGAAAACAAACTTATTAGGATATTAATTTTCACAGACTAGAGTCAATTCTGTTGGGTGCCTGTTGATTTAAAATATATGTTTATCTGTTACCGGAGCATGATAGATACTGCTGCTGTTTCTGTGTTTCTTCCTTAAATATTTAAATAAATGTCTTTAGGACTGTGTTCTCATCTGAGTTAAAAACCCTGTGGCCTTTTTAAAGCAAATGTTTTGAGCTGTAGATGTATGTGTACAAACAAACAAAGGAACAAACTTAAACCCAGAGCTTTGTTAGGGCTGAGGGCAAACAAATAGGTTCTCAGAGTGTTGTTGCTTATTCATTCAGTCACCTCCAACTCTTCGTGACTTCATGGACCAGCACAGGCCAGAGCTCCCGGTCAACCATCACCACCCCCAGCTCCTTCAGAGTCAAGCCAATCACTTCAAGGATACCATCCTGCCCTTGATCGGCCCCTCTTCCTTTTTCCTTCCATTTCCCCCAGCATCATTGTCTTCTCTAAGCTTTCCTGTCTTCTCATGATGTGGCCAAAGTACTAATAATATCCTTCCCTCCAATGAGAAGTTGGTCTTTATTTCCTCAAGTATGGACTGGTTGGATCTTCTCGCGATCCAAGACACTCTCAGAATTTTCCTCCAACACTACAGTTCAAAAGCATCTATATTCCGTCACTCAACCTTCCCTATGGTCCAGCTCTCACATCCATACCTGAACTGTCTAACCTGGATTGAATAAGGGACTGGACAATCAATGGCCACATCTGTATCTTGTGTGTCCCATTTCTTTAGGGAAATGCAATTATAGGGCTTGGGGTAACTGGATCCAACTGGATACTGAATATAATAATAATAATAATAATAATAATAATAATAATAATAATAAATGGACGAACTGATTTTTGCTGTAATTTGTATGAATTGTATGAAGTGCATTTTAATGTATTTTATATTGATGGCCTATAATGTTTGTCTTATTGTATTGAATTTTATGTTGTTAGCTGGCCTGAGTCCTGCCCCGGAGTTGAGAAGACCGGGGTATAAAAACTCCAAATAAATAAATAAATAATACCCCGTCTCCATCTCCCCCAAGGGGACTCGGGGTGGCTTACATAAAACCATGCCCATCAATACAGTAAACACAATATAACACAAAACACAACAGAAAATAAGAAAATAAATTACATAAAATGCATAAGCAATATCAATAAGCGACACAGCAGCATAAAAAGCACAAATAATCACACTGGGCAGGGCCAAATTCAAAGATAAAAATTTAAAACACTGGGAGATAGGACAAAGTAAAAATAAGGGAGGGGATCCAAGGATGAGGTAGGATTTAATTGCACGGACCATAAAATAAAGTGCTTCTGGGGTCATTCTATGCAGAATTTGGCCAGGGAGTATCTTACATTCAATCATTGAAGGCACATTGGAATTACCAAGTTTTCAGGCTCCTCCTGAAGATTGACAGGGTGGGGGCTTGCCTAATATCTCTGGGGAGCGAATGCCAGAACTGGGGGGCCACCACAGAGAAGTCCCTCTCTCTCGTGCCGACAAGTCGCACTTGTGATGAGGGTGGGGGTGAGAGAAGAGCCTCTCCGAAAAATTGAAAAGGTTGCGTCGGTGCGTAGACGGAAATATGGTCACGCAGGTAGGTGGGTCCTAAACCGTTCAGGGCTTTGTAGGTCAGAACTTGCACCTTGAATTGGAACTGGAAAATAAACGGCAGCCAGTGGAGGATTAAACAGGAGGGTTGACCGCTCTCTGTAATTCGCACCAGTTAGTAATCTGACTGCCGCCCGTTGGACCAGTTGGAATTTCTGGGCCGTCTTCAAGGGCAGCCCCACGTAGAGTGCATTGCGGTAGTCCAATCTAGAGGTAACTAAGGCATGGATCACCGTGGCCAAATCCGACTTCACGAGATATGGTCGCAGCTGGCACACTAGCTTCAATTGTGCCAAGGCCCTCCCAGCCACCGCCGACACCTGAACTTCAAGCGTCAGCACTGAATCCAGGAGGACACCCAAGCTGCGGACCTGTGATTTCAGGGGGAGTGCAACCCCGTCAAGCACAGGTTGCCACCATGAAGGATACTGATTTTCACCCCACCTTGCTAGTCTAATTTAATTAATTAATTAAAAACTTTTATATCCTGATCTTCTCTTCATCTATAGAGGGACTCAGACCGGGACTTCGATTGTCAGATGCATCAGTAAATGAAATACTAGAAGGCCTCCTTCTTTCTTGCTTCTTTTAATTTATCTGTCTTCATCCTACTGCTGCTGCCATCTCTTGCTAGATCTATAGCCTCCAAATGTTGACTCTCATGCATATGTTGATAGTAAGATAGGTTTTGCTGGCCCTTCTGGTTAATTTACTATTATTATGATTGTGATTATAGGTCAAGGAATCTTGGAGAGACCCGAACAAGAACACTGAGTCAGCTGGAATGCCTCTTACGGGAAAAGGTGCTGTATCACAAGTAACTCTGATCTTAGAGAGCGGTCTACAGGTTTTCTAGCCCTGATGGCTAGTTAGTTAGAATCATAGAGTTGGAAGAGACCACATGGGCCGTCCAGTCCAACCATCTGCCAAGCAAGAAAAGCACAATCAGAGCACCCCTGACAGATGGTCATCCAGCCTCTGTTTAAAAGCCTCCAAGGAAGGAGCTTCCACCACACTCTGAGGCAAAAAGTTTCACTGTTGAACAGCTCTTAGGGTTAGGAAGTTCTTCCTAATGTTCAGGTGGAATCTTCTTTCTGTAATTTAAACCCATTGCTCTGACTCCAAGTCTTCAGGGCAGCAGAAAACAAGCCTGCTCCCTCCTCCTTGATGACAGCCTTTGAGATATTTCAACATGGCGTTCATGTCTCCTCTCAACCTCCTCTTCTACAGACTAAACATAGCTGCTCCCCATAAGGCATGGTTTCCAGACCTTTGGTCATTTTAGTCACCCTCCTCAAGACATATTCCAGCTTGAAAACAATAAAAGCTGCATTAAAATTGCCACTATACTTGTTGCAAAGAGCTCTTTCCCTCAGCATTTCTGTATGTGCTGACTTTAGAGATGCTCAGAAGCAATGGGAAAGAATCTAAGGTCTAGACCAGGGATGAGATTAATAGAGCTTTCCAGATATTATTGAATTACCCTTTCTAGCATTCGACACTGTTTGTGCTAACTCGGACTGATGGGAGTTGCAATTCAGTGACAGACATGGGAGCCACATTGTCTCCCATGTCTAATTTAGAGTCAGAGGAAAGGCAAGTGTCTGTCTCTCTTCCCACCTCTCTTCTCTTCCAGTTTGCATGAAAGTATATTATTTTTTATTTTTTTATTGAAAACAAAATAACATATTTGAACAGACAATAAATGTTTATTGTAGGTTTACATTATGATAATGTAATATATGGGGAGATGGTAGCGGGGTACAAATAAATGATGATGATGATGATGATGATGATGATGATTATTATTATTATTTGTTAATGTCCCTACTTGAAGTTCCACACTTTACACTGGCCCGCACTTTACACCAGCATATGATCTACCTCAACATGTGTTATGACAGTATTTCCTGCCCAGTTTACTGTATTGTTGCACTTTCCTGCGCTCCTGTAAAAATGTATTGCACTCATTGAATCTGTACCTCAGCTATGTTTCTTTCAGCCATATTGTTTTTATATTGCTTTCAATTGTTTTTATATTGCTTTCAATTGTGTTGTATTTGTTTTATCTGATGTTTTAATTTGGTTAAAGTGTTTTACTTGTGTATTTTAATTGTAATTTTGGGTTTCTCCCTTGTAAGCCACCCCGAGTCCCCAGGAGAGATGTTTGACAGGTATAAAAATAAAATAATAATAATAATAATAATAATTATTATTATTATTATTATTATTATTTGCCCAGAGTCCCCTTTGGGGTGAGAAGGGCGGAATATGAGTACTTTAAATAAACAAACAAACAAATAAATAATGTATTGCACTCAGTGAGCCTGTACCTCAGCTATGTTTTTTTTCTCAGCCATATTGTTTTGATGTCGTTTACAATTGTGGTTGTTTTTATATCTTATCTGATGTTTTTAATCAGTTGTGTTTTATTTGTAATTTTCGTGCTTGTCCCTTGTAAGCCACCCCGAGTCCCCTAGGGGAGATGGTGGGCAGGGTATAAAAATAAAATTATTACTATAATTTAGCAAAATGGCATAGTAGTTTTACATATGAGAGCAAGTAAAGAGAGGGGCCATGAAGGCAGTTCCATCTTGCCTCCAGTGTCATCAGTTGGGAACCCCCCTCCCCCCCAGTACCAACCGCTGTTCTCAGATCAGAGTAAAGAGAGGGGTCAGGAAGACAGTTCCATCTTGTCTCCAGTGTCATCAGTTGGGAACCCCCCTTCCTCCAACAACAACCGCTGTTCTGAGATCAGAGTGAAGAGAGGGGCCAGGAAGGCAGTTCCATCTTGTCTCCTGCACTGTGCTTATAATCTAATATAATGTAATGTAATGTAATGGCGCTCCATGCAGTCATACCGGCCACATGACCTTGGAGGTGTCTACGGACAACGCTGGCTCTTCGGCTTAGAAATGGAGATGAGCACCACGCCCCAGAGTCAGACATGACTGGACTTTATGTCAGGGGACTACCTTTACCTTTACCTAATGTAATGTAATATATTGTATATACATATAATATTGATGATATTATAATGTAATACAATAATTACTACTACTAATGATATTATAATTATATATATAAAATGATATTATAATTATATATTTTATATTAAATGTAATATTACTAATATTACAGTATATTGTTATATATAATACAATGTAATATATAATATTAATATTGTGCTATGATAATAATATATATTGTATTTACTTTTTACTTGTAAGCCACTTTGAGTCCCCTTCGGGGTGAGAAGAGCAGCATATAAATGTCGTAAATAAAATAAATAAATAACGTATTTCTATATTATCCATTCACAGTCTTTACAGATTTGTTCATATTACATTTTTTTCTCCCCCCCTTCTCCCACTATATTTCCCTACCCCTCCCACCACTTTTCTCTCTATATCTTTATTTTTAACCACGAACACAACCTTTTTAAAAGAAGATTACTCTTTTGAGCTTTTTACATTGCCTTAGAACTGTGGAAAGAAATGCGGCTAGGATTATGTGAACATCCAGACATAGGCCCAAGAAAGGTTTACTGGGAATACCACATGCTTCACACTGGACTTTGCTCATCTTGAATGCCTCATTCATTCACCAAAGCAATCCAAGTTGGCATTGACCCTCCAGATCTGGTATTCAGTAGGAAATGAATTTGTACGTGCAGCTTCCATGGAGAAGAATAGGGTGATCCTGGCTGCCAGGATTTAGTCACTCTGGCACATGCACTCTGTGTGCCATCACCCCCACATGTGTCTATTGGATGCAACTGCCAGCATCTTTTACTGGTGAAGGGTGTCTTTATCCATCATTCCAGACAGTGTGAGACATTCATGTATCACAGAGCTGTCAGGACAGATTGCTTCCGAGATGGTCTTTCCTCACTGCTTATCAGTCATCATGCAAAGATAGTTTTTACTGCTGCCATCGCTTTTCTTCAGTTTGGCTATATATACATTGCTAACAGGAGAGTCACACTTCCATTTCTACACTATAAATGAAACAGCCAAGTTATTTTTCAGCTGTAACATTTATGAATGGAAAATATCCCCTGTAGTTCCAATTAAGCTTCCAGAAAATTTAATTTATAAGGGTTTGCATTTATTTATTTATTTGATTAAGGCAGCCTGAAATAAAATGCATCGGCATCAGTTAGCAATCTATAAAAAGAATAGAAGTAGAAGGAAAGCAAAGATGGAGGGTAGTCAGAACTGGGATTTGGATGATCCTGTATCTTCCTCACTTGCAAAATGTCAACATTAATTACTCATAGAGCAATTAATTGTCAGCATCTAGACATGCATCATACAGATGCATGTTTATGTTGGTTGCTGAGATTGGGCAGTGAAACTACAGTTGAGCACTCAATTCTGTGTTTCAGTTGACGGCTGAATGTAGGACCACATATGAACGTCATGCAAACCCTAAAGTGCAGCACAATAACAGGAAATCTGTTAAGGTTTACTTTATAATATCACTAGCTGTCCCCTGCCACGTGTTGCTGTGGCCCAGTCTGGTGATCTGGAAAATAAAGTAATGGTTTCTAATAAATGTAATTTCTCCTTGTGGGTAAACAGTATTTCTTGTTGTTTCTTTGTCAGTGTTGATGTGGAGATTGTCTGGTTTGCCTACTTTGGAATATGCTACATATCATTGTCCTTATTTACAGGTCCCTTTCAAATCTATGATACTATACCTGTGTGTGTGTGAATCATATCTATCTACCTATATGTATGGCTGGATGGTTCTTTGTCAGGAGGGCTTTGATTAGATTTTCTTGCCTTGATGAAGAGAGTTAGACTGGATGGGGTTAAGTATTTTCTGTTGGTCATGGGGGTTCTGTGTGGGAAATTTGCTGCAATTCTGTCATTTGTGGGGTTCAGAATGCTCTTTGATTGTAGGTGAACTATAAATCCCAGTAACTACAACTCTCAAATGTCAAGGTCTATTTCCCCCAAAGTCCATCTGTGTTTGGGCATATGGAATATTTGTGCCAAGTTTGGTCCAGATCCATAATTGTTTGAGTCCACAGTGGTCTCTGGATGTAGGTGAACTACAACTCCCAAACTCAAGGTCAATGCCCACCAAACCCTTCTAGTGTTTTCTGTTGGTCATGGGAGTTTGTGTGCCACATTTGGTTCAGTTCCATCATTGGTGTTCAGAATACTCTTTGATTGTAGGTGAACGATAAATCCCAGCAACTACAACTCCCAAATGTCAAGATTCTATTCTCCCCAAACTCCATCAGTGTACACATTTGGGCATATTGAGTATTTGTGCCAAGTTTGATCTAGATCTATCATTGTTTGAGTCCACAGTGCTCTCTGGATGTAAGTGAAGTACAACTCCTAAAGGTCAATGCCCACCAAACCCAGCATTTTTTGTTGGTCATGGGAGTTCTCTGTGCCAAGTTTGGTTCAATTCCATAATTGGTGGAGTTCAGAATGCTCTTTGATTGTAGGTGAACTATAAATCCCAGCAACTACAACTCCCAAATGTCAAGGTCTGTTTCCCCCAAACTCCACCAGTGTTCACATTTGGGCATATTGAGTATTCGTGCCAAGATTCCCCCCAAACTCTACCAGTGCTTAGGCATATTGAGTATTTGTGCCAAGTTTGGTCCAGATCCATCATTGTTTGAGTCCACAGTGCTCTCTGGATGTAGGTGAACTACAACTCCAAAAATCAAGGTGAATGCCCAACAATGCCTTCCAGTATTTTCTGTTGGGCATGGGAGTTCTGTGTGCCAAATTTGGCTCAATACCATCATTGGTGGAGGTCAGAATGCTCTTTGATTGTAGGTGAACTATAAATCCCACCAGCTACAACTCCCAAATGACAAAATCAGTCCCCCCACCCCACTCCACCAGTATTCAAATGTGGTTGTATTGGGTATTTGGGCCAAATTTGATCCACTGAATTAAAATACATCTTATATATCTGGGTTGTTGTAGGCTTTTCCGGGCTATATGGCCATGTTCTAGAGGCATTTTCTCCTGACGTTTCGCCTGCATCTATGGCAAGCATCCTCAGAGGTAGTGAGGACAGAGGTAGTGATACCTTACATATCAGTTATTTACATGATGATTCCTAACAGTAACAAAATTGCAGTTATGAAGTAGCAATGAAAATAATTTCATAGTTGGGGGTCAGCACAACATATAGAACTGTATTAAGGGGCCGCGGCATCGGAAAGGTTGAGAACCACTGTGGTAAGGGCAGTCCTGTGTGCTTTCAAAAACAAGTGAGTGTTTTCAGAAGCCCACTTTATGTGGCTACTGACCACAATACATAGCTCAGACTCAGCTGCCTGTCTGTGCAGGTCTGATTTAAGATCTGCCTTCACTTTTATTCTTTCCAAAGATCAGCAGGAGGGATCTAATTAGCATTATGCCAACAAGGCCTTTGCAGATGCAATAAACAACAGAATGTTAAGGAGTAAATATCTTTCTGCCAACATAAGGCCTCTTTAAATTGCCAGCGCAACATAAAACAGGCTGAGATTAAATTGGAACAAGGAAGAAACAAAAGGGGGAAGTATCAGAAGAGAAAGAGAGAGAGCAAATGGGCGTATCAGATCTTTACCGCCATCACTCACTCCATTTTTTCATCACCCCCACCCCCCATAACCAGATTTCCCCCTTAATCTCTCTCCACCCCCACCCCCTTCCATTTTATGTTTATGACAATTTCAAAATAATCTAATTCTTTCCTATCTGGTTTGGCCCATCTTTACCAGCTGGTAAATAGGAAGCGTTCGCTGTAGGAAGCCAATCCTCCGCAGAGTGTAAACAGATGGAATCAATATAAAGTGACAAGTTAGACTGTGCTACTGAGAGTATGGAGCCAAAACCAAGAACATAACAGTCTCCGTACTTATTTGGTTCCAATTCATTTGGTGCTGAATAGCACTTCATATATGCACAGCTGTGCCCTTCCAGAGTTTGGGTCTGTGTTTTTGCATGCACGTGCATCTTCCTTTTAGCCTTCACGGTGACAATGGCAAAAACGGTATAAGAGAACATATCCTCTTAGCACATATAAGAGCTAAGAGGATAAACAGTATATTTACTGCTTAGAAACATTATTTTCTTTTTCCATTAATTTAATGAAAACGGAAGAAAGCCCTTCGCTCTTGTGATGGTTTGTGTAGAAGAGGAAATTTCAGCAGATACTCTTCTCACCCAGTTGCATGACAGTGAAATTCCCTTTTTAGGATAACGATTAAAGATACTGGAGCTTGCATGAGTGTTCACTTTGGCAACCTTAATTAGGAAGCTTTAACATTCATATATATTGAATACCGTTCTATCTATATAAATAAAAATGTGGGATTAACATAGCTCAAAAACAATTGGACGAATTGAAGGTAGTCAGTTGAAACATTCACACCTAGCTCCAGCAGAGAAGAGCTCTTTGCCCCACCCCAGCCATTCCACAGATATATAAACCCATTTTGCTAATTCCAACAGACCTCACTACCTCTGAGGATGCTTGCCATAGATGCAGGCGAAATGTCAGGAGAAAATGCCTCTAGAACATGGCCATATAGCCCGAAAAAACCCACAAGAACCTAATTGGATGAATTGCCGCCAAATTTGGCCACAAGACATTTACTAACCCAAGGAGTGACTATCACTCACAAAAAATGATTTTGTCATTTGGGAGTTGTAGTTGCTGGGATTTATAGTTCACCTACAATCCAAGAGCATTTTGAACTCCACTAATGGTGGAATTGAATCAAACGTGGCACACAGGACTCCCATGACTAACAGAAACACTAGAAGGGTTTAGTGGGCATTGATCTTGAGTTTGGGAGTTGTAGTTCACCTACATCCAGAGAGCACTGTGGACTCAAATGATGGATCTGGACCAAACTTGGCATGGATACTCAGTATGCCCAAATGTGAACACTGGTGGAGTTTGGGGAAAATAGACCTTGATATTTGGGAGTTGTAGTTGCTGGGATTTATAGTTCACCTACAATCAAAGAGTATTCTGAACCCCACCAACGATAGAATTGGGACAAACTTCCCACACAGAACCCCCATGACCAACAGAAAATACTGTGTTTCTGATGGTCTTCAGTGATCCCTCTGACACCCCCTCGTGACCCCCTCAGGGGTCCCGACCCCCAGGTTGAGAAACACTGGACTAGGGTTTTGTTCCTTTAACTTTGCCATGTATTGTATTTTTATCAACCTTATAACAGACCTTCATGATGGAATCAACATAAACTAAGGGAGAGATGCTCTCATTTTTGTAATTCCAAGGAATAATAATAATAATAATAATAATAATAATAATAATAATAATAATACAGTGAGCATTCTCCATCCCACAAAAGAATGGATGGCTCTTGCACAGTTGTATGTACATGTGTCGTCTTTCTCTGATGGGGAACAGATCAAACATTAAAGTTTAGCTTAGCTTCCAAAATTGGTGTTTATCTCTGTTAACAGATACATATCATTCTTTTGGTGCACATTTCTCCACCTTTTGAACCATCTCCGCTGTGAAATGCTGGATAGTCACCCATATTTATAACCAAGGATTTTACTTGCAGATAGAATGAGATTAAACAACACTTGTGTGTATGGAGCCCTATACTTCTGCTTTTGATAGTCACTTTCCAGAATATTGCTATATAGTTTTGTACGGGTATAGAAAGAAACAAGGAATGTAAATGTTACAGATTTCATCTTAGAGTACAATTTTGCAAAAGCACTAATATTCCTCTTGTCCTGTTTCAGAGAAAAGATATCCACTCTCTCTTAGGTGGAATGCTAATACTTTCTAAGTATTTAGTATATCTAAGCATTAGACTAATATCCACCAATCTCTTGCAATCTTAGCACAATTCTTCAAATCTTTAGGTTTCAATAGCTGAAGATAGGCATCATTTCTGACCTCATTTATTCAAGTGAAAGCAATAGTGTTTGCAATAATTTATGCATCATATCAACGAACATTTGACTCCCTCAAATAATATTTTGGGAGACAATTACCTACCCAACCCTGGTTAGATACAAAATGTTCTGTCCTTATACTTAAGAGTGAAGCAGGGAAGAAAGGTTTTGTGCAGACGTGTGTTTGTGTTTTGTGAAAGAGATAAAGAGTGCTGTTGATATTGGCGCGCTTGCCCAACTAATTTCTGCTTATATTGCCAACTGTTTGCACTTGATTTTAATGAGAATGTTTTTAAAATGTCACATAGCTTTCCAAAAACATGAAGCACTTTATCAAGACCTGTAGACTTTTTGACTACAATCAAAATGGGCAGATACAGAGACATGAACTGAGAAGGATTCTCGAAGTCAACTGCTTCAGGATGAACGATTGTGAGTATGAAAAGTAAGTAATGGACAATTTCAGGATTACTGCAAAGCGTTGTAGGAAAATCGACCTTATGTTATAGTAAAGATATCATACGCACCAATGATCATTTGTTTCTTGCCAACATATCTGTGATTATCAAGTTTTGTCAGTGTGTTAGGAATGGAATGCTTTAAAAATATGGAACTACTGTTTAAGACTCCGTCAGCTGTCATTTTCTCTGATGTGTAATATAACAACAACGGCAGTTAACATGCTATTACTTTTATGTTTTTCTGACCCTTCCTACAGCAACCATTCAAATGGAGCTGAAAGTATGTATATTGGAATTACAGTGTGCCATTTTATAAAAATAAACAAGAAAAAAGGTCTGTAACCAGAAGCTGAGGAATTGTGTATATTCTTTGTTTTATTTTGCCAAATTTATTCTGTGGTTGGTAGCATTTTTGTAGAACTTGTTGGCAGTTTGTTAAAGTTGAAAATGAATAAGAGCTATGCAAGATGCTGTAGTGCCTGCCCCCAACTGCTAGAAATGTTATTTACCCTCCTCTTTAGTTTCTGCAGCCTGTGCCGTTACACCCAGACGCTTTTAAAAACAAAACTATGATGTGCTGTTCCCTATGTCTGGGCGAACTGCCGATACTTTTCTTGAGAAGATTGAGATTCTCAGCAACTGAGTCTATTACAAGTTCTGAACATCAAAAAAGGATATTTATTTCTCAAAGTGGCAAACAGAACAGTCAGTTGATAAACCAAACAGTTATTTCTTCTTTCTCTTCTCCACCAGTTACTGAGTCAGCCTTTCCCCAAGTGGCAAAGGGATCCAGGGGTCCTGCACCCTAATCCAGAGCTGTTGTCTTTTAGAAAGAACAAATCTTTCCCTACCTATCTAAGCTCCAGATTATCCTTGGAGATAAGGCAATGCAGTCTCTCTCTCTATAAGACTCTATAAAACTCAATTCTCAAAGCTCAATATCTATTTTTCTTTATACTCTATAACTCTCTTATAATTTATCTAACTATAGCTCAATTCTTCTCAATAAACTTCTCTGTCTACCTTAATTTCTCAATTCTCAATTGTTTTCAATTCCTGTCTATAACTCAATTGTTTTTACAGTAGTTTGTCGGAGCTACCTTTCTGGCCACCAGCACATCAGATTCCTTCTTCAGAACTGAACAGGCAGGGAGGACCAAAATGGAAGACTTTCCCCGGGAGCAGGGGTGGGCTCAAAGAGCTGCTCCCTAGGCCAATCATTGCAAAGAGTTTGCAGACTGGCTTTTCCCGCCTTTGGCTGTTAAACTCCAGGCTTTGCAAGGCTGCAGCAGCTCCTGAGAGAAAGGCAAGGGGCAGCCACTCCAAGCAACTAAAAAAGCAATGCAAACCAGTCTCCTGGGAAACGGAACACAGCCTATCAAATATTGGATATTTCCAAGCATAACCACAGAGCTATAAATGTTTCTCACTTTCTCCATTTTTAACCGGGAATGTTAAGATTTTCAGAAAGTCGTGTTCCTCTTCTAATGCCA
Organism: Anolis sagrei; assembly: GCF_037176765.1. Lineage (NCBI taxonomy): Eukaryota > Metazoa > Chordata > Lepidosauria > Squamata > Anolidae > Anolis > Anolis sagrei. The sequence goes on along the minus strand of NC_090025.1, from coordinate 98,399,205 downwards.
TGTTTGGTTTCAGAGTCTAAGATGGTTGGCTTGCTTTCATGTGTAATGGCTTGGTTGAATTTCACTAGTAGTCTGATTGGCGCTCATGAGCACTTTCAAGCTGCCTTCAAACGCCATTAAGTGATCGGGTAGATGTGCCTAAGGATGTGCTGTTCATAGATGTGAAGAAAAAAGAGTGACTAGGCTATACACAAATTAAAAATCATTAAATGTGCTTCAGGTGGTAGAATAATTTAATTCTTTCGTAAGGAAACCATAGACTATGCCTTCAAGGGGTGACAGGAAAGCTAATCTTCCCTGTGAATAGAATAAAACATAGCAGACAAAGTGTTGGGATTTAATCCCTGCCCAAGCTGTGCTGGTTTTATGTTTTTCAACAAATATCCCACTTATACAGAAAATAGAATATAATAGAATTCAATGTATAATTGTATACATTTGTTATACTGTTCAAATTCACAGTAATCACAAACAATATTGTTTGCGATTACTGTGAATTTGAACAGTATAACAAATTTATACAATTATATGCCAAATTCTATTCTTTCCTATTTTCTGTATAAGTGGGATATTTGTTGGGCTTACTAATTCAGGAACCCATTCATACTGGTTTTATGTTTGCCATGAGATTTAGGGTGCATCTACACTGTGATGCCATTTGATACATTAACCACCGTGACTCGATGCTGTGCAATCACAGCTGAAATTTGGTGAGGTTATAATACCAGCACTATTTGGCATAGAAGGCTGTAAATCTGTCATGAATACTTCTTTAAATATTAAAAAGGTTATTTTATTTTGCTTACAGTGAGACAGAGTAGATCACAGAGCAAAACGAAAGAAGGTAGACACTCAGACTGTATTGTAACTACATTGGTTATACAAACAAAGGGAATATTACATTCACTCAACATTCATACACACACACACACAAGCATTCACACATTCATTCATCGTGTATACATTACCTTCCCTTCTTCCCTTCTTCTTTGCTTCCCTGCAAATTGTCTATTTTGTGAATATACCATCTTCCTTCATCCCTTGGAGGAAGCGGCAGATGACCAGGCCCTTCTTGTCTGGCACACTTTTGGAAAGTAAAAAGGTCTCTTATATAGCAAATTTCATGCTGCTGTTGTTCCAAAAAGTTGTAAATGAATGAAAGGTTGTTTTTCAGCTAAAACTTCTTGACTCTATCAATTCTGGATAGATATTAGCTTTTCTTCCTTAATTGGTAGCTGGTTTTCCTTCTTAACATAAGGAGCATTGTATAATAATAATAATAATAATAATAATAATAATAATAATAATAATACTTTATTTATACCCCACCACCATCTCCCCAAGGGGACTCGGGGTGGCTTACATGAGGCCAAGCCCAACAAATACATCAGTAAAACAACAAAGCAAGCAAGCAAATAAAACAATACAAATATTATAACTAACATATAAGCTGTAACACACAAGATATTTAAAACACTATGGGCAGGGCTAGATGTAGTAGATTAAATTTTAAAACACTGGGTGTGCACAGAAGTAGGCTATGTCTAGACAGGGGGGTTTTAGAGAATAATATAGGGAGATCAATCCAATGGGTAGATAAAGTGCTTCAGATGACATATTGCAGAAAATTGGTCAGATCAGGGCCTTATTTCCTTTATTCAGGGAAGGCACACTGGAACAGCCAGTTCCTTAACTTAAAAGAGTCATTGTCTTTGACTATGTTGGCAAGCTGGAATGTGTCCAGAGGAGGGCGACTAAAATGATCAAGGGTCTGGAGAACAAGCCCTATGAGGAGCGACTTAAGAAGCTGGGCATGTTTAGCCTGAAGAAGAGAAGGCTGAGAGGAGATATGATAGCCATGTATAAATATGTGAGAGGAAGCCACAGGGAGGAGGGAGCAAGCTTGTTTTCTGCTTCCTTGGAGACTAGGACGCGGAACAATGGCTTCAAACTACAAGAGAGGAGATTCCATCTGAACATGAGGAAGAACTTCCTGACTGTGAGAGCCGTTCAGCAGTGGAACTCTCTGCCCTGGAGTGTGGTGGAAGCTCCTTCTTTGGAAGATTTTAAACAGGGGCTGGATGGCCATCTGTCAGGGGTGATTTGAATGCAATATTCCTGCTTCTTGGCAGGGGGTTGGACTGGATGGCCCATGAGGTCTCTTCCAACTCTTTGATTCTATGATTCTATGTAAGCATGTTGTTTTCCACCATAGAGTTAATCATTGTCCCTGGTCATCAATCAGAATCATAGAGTTGGAAGAGACCTTGAGGGCCATCCAGTCCAACCCCCTGCCAAGAAGCAGGAAAATCCATTCAATGGCAGCAGTTTTCCAGGCTTCATCATATAGGCACCAAATATACACCTTTCATGCAATTTCATTTAAACCACATATATTTATCACATATTTACAACTTCCATGACCCCATAGCATTGAGCCATCGTTGTTAAAGTGATGTCAAACTGCATTAATTCTACAGCGCAGAGGTACCTAAAATCTACATGAAGGACATTCAAAGGTACACCCAAGGTTTCCAAAAATTGTTATGTCCATTTTGCCCTCATTCCTGTCTTGTTCCTGCTACAGAGATAGACCAAGTCTGAAACTTGAGTTGAATATGGGCTTTAGGTATGAACTGATACATATTTCTCTCCATTTATAAACTAGTATTCGAATTTATAAGAGGGCTGTGTTCTCCATAAGCAGTTCTATCTGAAAGAGATATGTTGTTCTATAGTTTGGAATGATTTTTATTTTGGATGTCTGTGGAGTTTTAATAAGCTGCAGTGGCAGAAGCACTGAGTTGGACAGAAGCCTGCGGGAAAAAGGAAACAAATTAGGATGGACAATTTATTTGTTTTGCTTTGCTCTAAATATTTTATATCTCTCATTACCAGGAACTTAAAAACAATTTTAGCTCACTTTACTAGCTGGGCTTGCTGCTTGCTGCTCTTCTTTTCTGTGCATTTTTGGGATTTTCTCCAAAATTAGATAACAACAACAACAAAACATTATTTGTGTAATTTTATACATGCAATTACAGGACGGAAGCAATGGATTTCTAATGCAGGGCAATGAAAAACAACAATATGTAGCTTTATTTAACAATAAATCTTGTATTTGGCATTGAAAACCGGAATGTGATAAATTTGCATGGAAGTTACTGCATCAGTAGCAGTGAGTACCATCATAAAAAGACCTGCAATTTTTTTATTTGCAGCATTTAAAGCTAAATAAAATGATGAAATTTATACTCTAGAGATTTGCAATGATAACATATAAAACAACATACTGGATCCATGATGACATAGAATATTAATTCTTTGAAAATGGCACTTATTGAACTTGCAAAGGGACAGGTAATGGGAATGATCTTTTGTCTGATTTAGCAATCCTATTTCAACCCTATTTATGCCGCTACTTTGATTTCAGGGCTCGGAGCAGATGCTTGTTTCTGTATACTTAAGGAATTGTTTTGTTATCCAGAAATATATGTGACTGTGAATAAAAAATAGAATGGTAGCGGGGACCCTATAGGAACTTTTGAGTCTACAGACTAAGCTAAGACAAGATATGTATATGAAGTCCAGCACCTTATAGTCCTTTCTATATTCTATACAGAGATTAGAAAACTTACTTTTTTGACAACTCACAGAAATCCTGTGCCACCATTACTATTTCCCATGTTGACGGAGGGATACTGGGACTAAAAAGTACCCTGTCCACTATAAAGACGACGGAGATTTATTTTGGGAATAAAAATAATCCCCAAAAATCAAAAAGCTGAAGATAGAGATGGCACTTTCTTCCTGGCTGAAAAAAAAAACCTTTTTGAAAATGCACTGGCACCCACCCACTTAGGAGCGCTTATAAGCCCTGGGCTTACTTGGGGTATCTTGTGAAAGAGTGTGATGGTTTTAGCACTCAGGCTTGTGTTTCTGAGGTACCCTTTGTAAAGATAGTTCTTTAAAACCTACACTCCCACCAATAAGTTTTTGATTTCTGCTTAAAACTCTTTTTAAACCTTTAAGCACAGAGGCACACTTGAGTCAGATGTGATGAACAATCAACAATAAAGTTTATTTACAAGAACAGGAACAATGCAGTTACTTGGCTGTTACAGAGATTTGTCTTGAAAGCGTGCGGTTACAACAGTTCTGACTTTCTTACCCAAGAAACTCTTCTTTCTCCCTCCAAACAAGAATCCTAACAGGATAGTTTCTCTGACAGTAATTCTTCACCAGAACAGATAGTCCTAACCTGGATCTATCTCTCTGATTCCCAGCTATCTTCCTAATAGCTGTAAATTTTCCACTAGCTGTCCCCTGCTAGCAACTCTGGCCAATCTCACGCCTTTTCCTAACCCTCTACACCACTCCAAACTACAAACACCCTCTCCCTTCAACACCCAAATTCAATCTACTGGCAGGGATTTAAAAACCTCTGTTTAAAGACAATATTTTTCATTTTCCAAGTTAGGCTCCACCCACTCTAACTTAGCCAATCACATTCCTCTCTCATTTTCATCCAAAAGGCTGCTCTTACTAAACACGCTCCCTGAGAATGGCTCTCTGAGGAACCCCACAAGATAGAGGGGACCTCTCAGAGACTAGGCCTCCGAGCCCCAGGGGAGTGGCGGCATATAAGTTTGAATAATAAATAAATAAAATAAGTAAATAAACTATTGATATACTATTTGTTCTACATAATTGCATTTCATATTCTGTTATATGTAAAACAAAATATTTATATTTTATATATAACTTTGAGTATTAATTGTATTATCAATTTATCCATTTTGGCTAGAATTCAAATTCTTATAAATTTTAGTAATTCCATCTTTAGATTATATCTCACCCATTTTATTCCTTTTAATTTAAATTCATTTAGATTAATCATGTCATATTATATTGTTTCCCGCATTTTTCCTTCAAATCTAGATTATTATAGTTCAACGTTTTTCAGTATATCATTATAATACCTTATTATATTTCTTTTCTTCTTCTTACATGTACCATCTGCCTACAGATATCACTACCAGCAGTTTAAACATTTTGTCAAAAGTTCAATTATTGTAATTTTATCTTTATATTTCCTTTTCTTTTATTTCATCAATCTACTCCATTTCATAAAAAGAGAGGTTAGAATTTTTCATCCTTCCAGATTTCCTTTTTCCAGTCTTAAGTGTTTTTCCCTAAAGTAACAATATGTCCATTTGAATTTAACATGTTTATTCCACCAAAAAAGGTGCTCAAAAGATCCACACAGATTTTTTTCACTGTCTGTCTCTTTTGGTGAAACTTGTTAGGTGGCCATCATTTTCAATGATACTCTTATAGACAAATATTTGAAAGATTCAAGATGGATCAAACATACAGAGATTAACAGCAATTAAGAAGTCCTACAAATGCTCTCAATTTAATCAATTTCTTGGAATTGCAAAAATTTGGTAACTTCATCATATTGATATAAACCTTTTTGGAGTTAAATTACAGAACAAAAAAGTTATTTTCGAAAACTAGAATATAATACAGGCTCAATTTTCAATGATGAAAAAGAAGAAATGCATGGTTGAGTGGCTAATAAAGTGGAAGACGATCACCAGCTAAACAAATGATTTTAGATGAATAAGTGAATATACAAAATAAAGAGAAACATGCATATTTTCAGCATTTTATTTTGATAAAATTGACTCTGAATTTTAATATTTTTTTTTTTAGATTATGGAATCGATACTGTTTTTGCCGAACAAATACATTGAATTATAAAGAGTTTCTGCAGTATCTTGGCTTAAATTTGGACAAGAAGAAGAAACGAATTATGGAAAGCCAAGATTCCGGTAGAGATCACACAATTTTGAAACATGTCTTTGTTAAGGTTTAATAAAATATTGCTTCTTAGATTATTATTTAAACCATAAGTCTGGGGCATTTAAAAGAACTGACATTCAACATGTTCTGTACCATGGGTGGGAATATGTTCTATCCAGCAGAAACAATGGGAGGATTGTGAGAGTTTTAGCCAGGAATATTTGAAGGACACAAATTGTTCACTCCTTCTGCATACAGAAGAATAGTTCTTTAGACTATTGGAACTGAAGTCATTCTATGTACAGTGAGCCCTCATACCTTAGTTTGGAGACCCCTGAGATAGAGCATAGGACACTTTCCATAGTAGTAGCTGTAGAGGTATTTCTATAGTCCATTTTGAGCAGGGGTTCCCAAACTGAGTTGAACATTAAGATAGCTTGAAGAAATGGGCCAGATCCTCAAGGCGAGTTTAGATAATATTTTTTAAAAATAATTAGATAATATGTAAAGTTTGCTTTAGGTTGAGTTGCCTCTAGGGAAGGGTCTCTTGGTGTCAAGACCCAGGCGGACCAGCGAGGCAAGACAGCAGTTAAAGAGTTAACGTAAGGTCTTTAATGTCAATTAACACATGAAAAAGGGCTCTTAAAAGCAGAGCAGTAAACACAAAAGAGCTTGCAGCCAGCAGGAATGTAAATAAACAAAGGTCCAAGCAGTCAGCGCTGAGAAAAGGAAAGCAATGATAACACAGTCAATTCCGAAGTCCAAACAAATCAATAAGCAGTATTCAGCATGAAGAGCGGTCCAACGAAGTCACAAAGGGATAAGCAGGAGCGTAGAGTGGTCAGGCAGTCCAAGGGTCAGGGCAGGAGATAAGACTCACGATTCCAATTCCGGCAAGGTCGTCAACACAGTCAGGAAACTACGAAGCTGTAAGCAGGAACTCAAGGCAAGAGTTTAGGAACAAGGCACATGGAAACATGACACTTTGAACTCTGCAACTAGACTGCTCCCAAGCTACTCCTTAAATCTCATCAGAGTCACTGGATTCACCTCCAGGTGCATCCATTTCCACAGGTGAATCACGACTTCTCCATTGCTGCCATTCTGCACTTCGGACTGCATCCTGCGAAGCAGTATCTGAAACCCAAGTGTCTGTGAAACCATGGAACTCATCGCTGGAAGTTGGAGCATTAACCACATCTAACACTTCTTGGACCCTGGTCCAATCCAGCTCTTCATCCTCGCTGTCAAACTCCCCGCAATCTGCTACATCTTTAAGCCGTTTGGAAATAGATTCCCCATCACTGTCTGAGCTGCGTGCTACTCGCTTTACACCACGGTAATCCTCCACCTCCATTTCCTCACGAGTAAACCCCTCAAAGTCTTCCTCATCCGTAGGCTCTAAGAACAATTCCCTAATGCGCTTCAGCTGTTGCTGAGCGTCTTCCTCTTCCAAGCCTCGTTTCCTTCTACTAACACTAGTAGTTACATGAGGCACACGCTGAGTTACAACACTTGGGCCTCATCTACACTGTCCTATCCAGCGTTGACTCATATAATCCAGTTCAAAGCAGATAATCTGGGATCAGATCCTGGGATATATGGTAGTGTAGATCCAGCCTTGATGAAGAGTTTTGAGATTCCTGAACAAGCAAACAGTTTCTCAAGATGATACCTAAACCAGAGTCATTTCAGCTCAGGCATTGCATGTTAAACATTCCAATGTTTTTGTCTGTTCTTGATTTTCTTCGTCAAAAATTTAAGGGATGCTAGAAACAAACAAAGCATTATAAAATCATTATAGTTTGAACATTGCTTACCCAAAACAAACTGCTCTGAAATTCTAAATTGTCCACAAGGTGATTGAGATAGTGAGACTTGTGCTTTCTGATGGGTTAATGTACACACACTCTCTTTCTTGCACAAATTATTTTTTAAAAATATTATCTAAACTCGCCTTCAGGTGATTGTAAGGTTTATATGAAATATAAATATATTTTGTGGTTAATTTGCATCTCATCTCCATGACCTCTCATTATGCACATAATACATATCTATACAAATTTATTTATTATTATTTATTTTGGACATATGTATCCCATCCTATCTCGACTTCCACAGAGGGACTCAGGGCAGCTAACAACCGGCACACCATGGTGCCCACAACCAAAAGTATAAATATACAATTTAAATAAAAACAGTATAAAAACACTCAAACAGTTAAACAGTCACTGATTGAAGTAATCATCCTAAAAACAGTCTGTCAAGTCCATTAAAGCCGTCGTTTTGCCAGCAAGTCAGCCTAGTCTGCAAAGGCCTGATCCCATAGCCAGAATTTCACTTGTTTCCGAAAGGCCAGGAGGGGTGGAGCAGGTCTAATTTCACTTGGGAGGGAGATCCACAACCGAGGGGCCACCACAGAAAAGGCCCTGTCCCTTGTCCCTACCAAACGCGATTGCGATGATGGGGGGACATTGAGCACGGCCTCCCTGGATGATCTTAGGGTCCTAGGTGGATTGTAGCGGGGGATACGTTTGGATAAGTAAACTGGGCCAGAACTGTTCAGGGCTTACTAGTCAGCACTTTGAATTGGCTCGGAAGCTAATAGGCAGCCAGTGGAGTTGTCGTAACAAGGGCATTGTGCGCTCCCTGTACCCAGATCTAGTGAGCAGCCTGGCTGCCGAACATTGGACTAGTTGGAGCTTCTGGGTAGTCTTCAGAGGCAACCCCACGTAGAGTGCATTGCAAATACTTTAGACTCCCAAGAAATCCAAAATCACTTGATCCCAAGCATTTTGGTTAAAGGAAACACAATCTCCATTAGAAAATAAAATGTAGCGGTGCTAGAAAGGCTCCATATCTTTTGGCATTGTCATTACAAAGTGATTATTAGAGAACAAAATGGAGGAGTAGGAAAGCAAAGGAAGCAGAAAGGACTGTGTGGGAGGGAAACTGCATGGACTGAGTTGAACATTAAGATAGCTTGAAGAAATGGGCCAGATCCTCAAGGAAATGTGGGCTTTCATTTAACTCCCATTGAAGCTGTTGAGCACAGAAAATATCTTATGAGAAGTTCTCCAGAGGCTGTTGAATCAAATGCCCTGTACTCTAATCTTGCCAATCCCCATACTAACAGAATAGCATTACTTGAAAAGAAAAAGCAATATAAATGGGCAGGGTTGATTTTATTTTACCTTTAAACGTAAGCCTCTGAGGAATATGCCATAGTCACTATTTTACCAGGGAAAAAAGGAAACTCTTCAACTTTTGAAATGTTGTGATTGCAAACCAATTTTAACTGCTTAAATTTGGTGCTGCTGCAGTTGAATGTATATTTTAGTTTTTCACTGTTTACATATTCAGTGTGGGGGCCCTTCCAGGATTTGGGTTTACCTGAGGCATCCAAATGACTGGGATTTCCTAGTTTACTCTAGATTAATTAAACACCTGGCAAGATCCAGACCTTAATGTGGGTTCCTGATCTTTCCAGGTGTGGCCCTTTGAGGATTGACTCCCGATATTGATTCTGTGATCAGGGGATCAATCCACATTGTGATCTCAGTTCTTTGGGCTCCAAGAATCTGGAGTGAAGACGGCATTCCCGCCCTCCCCTCCCAGCCCCCTACTTACCCCTAAAACTCATCTGATGTGCCTGGTTGCATTCTCAGCCCCTTCCAGGAAAAAACTCCTGGCATGTCAACATGACACATTAGGATGTTAGGGTTGGAAGAAAACAGATTCTCCTCTCCCCAAACTCCTGACATGTCATTTTGATGCACCAGGAGCTTTCGCTGGAGGGATCTGAGCATGCAGCCAGGCCCCACGGATAAATTTGGGAGGAAAATGGGGAGCTGGCTCCATGCCCTCCCAGGTCAACCTCTAGTTGACTCAGGAGGACATGGAAGCACCCCAACCCCCAGGGAAATCTTGGGATTTTGACGAAGTGTGGGTCTGAAATCCCAATGCTCTCCCAGTGCCCTTCCAGACAGGTCTCAGTCCTGGGAGGAACTGGGATATAATATCACCTGATGTGCAACCAGACACATCAGGTGATATTATATCCCAGTTCCTCCCAGGACTGAGGCTTGTCTGGAAGGGCCCCGAGAGAGCATTGAGGGCGCTTAAAGACAGCACCAAAAACTGCACTGATTCCCATCCCCACACCTCCCGCTCAAAACCCGGGCTTTCCTGGGAGGAGGTGTCTATATGCCATCCCAGTAAGTACTAAGCCAGAAAACCCTACAATCCCTTCCCAAAAAGCCTTAAAATTAAAAAAACTTACCAGGCCACTGTCATGCTGGTCCTTCAGTCTTCCTGGCATGAAATGATGATGATGAGGAAAATCACTCCCCCCCCCCCCCCTCCAATCTCCTGGCATGTCATTTCTATGCAACAGGAGGACTGAATGATCACTTTAATGGTGGCCTGGTAAGTTAAAAAAAATTAAGGCTTATTTTTGGGGGATTTGATGGAAGGGGGGGGGGTCGTATCCCTCTCCTTTGGGTTCCAGGTGTCCAAAAGGTGCAAAATGGCAAATGGAGACTCACCCCCAGGTAGTTCTGGAAAACCCAGTTCTAGTGGGGTATTTATTGAATTTGGTTTTACTGGAGGAGTCATTTAGATGCCTCCAGTAAAACCAAAACAGGTCTCGCTTTAAAGGCCTGTCTGGATGGGCCCAGAGTTGAAGAGGGAAAAAAATTCAACACAGAAAGAAAGAGCAATTCATGGCTTTCTAGAATAAAAAGGATTTTACCTGCTTGGGGAAAGAAAAGGAGAATGCCAGTTTATTTTCTCTGAGCAGGAAATTATTGAGTTGGGGACAATATCTAAGACCTTCTGTGTTCCTACCAAATGTAACTATGAGAGTAAAATGCCTTCTCAGAAGATTTCAGAACTGATATATTGGATCAGGTCTCTGCAAAGCCAAAACTTCTGTAAACAATAAGTGTATGGTATTTTGATCCCAGGAAATTGTGTGTGATTTGTTCAATTTGTTTCATTGCATTTTATTCTGCTTCCTCCAGGTTTGTGCCTCACAGTTAGTTGTACAAAGCTGATTTTAATGCTTTAGTGTATATGTATAGTATGGACCAGCTACAATGTTTTAACCCTTCTCCAGACAAGAGTAAGGTTTCGTAGATTGAGGGAGGAGCTCTGCAGTTGAATCTATACTCTAGAATGAATTTAGGGTTAGGGTTAGGGCCCGGCTTACTGTTCGAATGTATCTATGCTTATGAACCACCTAGGTCTTCTGGGGAGGCCCTGCTCTCGGTCCTGACTTCTTCACATATTTGGTTGGCGGGAACGAGGGACAGGGCTTTCTCAGCAGTGGGCCCTCAGCTATGGAACGCCCTCCCTAGGGATATCGGATCGGCCCCCTCCCTCCTAACATTTTGCAAAAAAAGTTAAAACCTGGCTTTTTGAGCAAGGTTTCCCAAATGCAGTGTGGCTGACAAAATCTGATTTTTGGAACGGCTGGACAATGCGATTGGGTAACGATTTTAGTAATGAGATGCTGAGGACTCATACTTTTATCGGGTTTATTGTATTGTATCGAATGTTATTTATACCAAATGTTTTAATTGTTGTTAGTGTTGCATCCCAGTTCAAGAAACAAGACCATAAGATTAAATCGACCACTCTGGACTGTAGGAAAAGCAATCCTTGTTTATTGATGAAAAATTGGTTACAAAAGAAAAGTAAATGCAGAGTAAAAAAGCCGCAGAAAAACACAGTAGTCAAAAGGATCTCTGAACTTGAGCAAAACTTCAAAAGCCACAAAACAACAACCAGGAGTCTGTTAGCCTTTTACTAACCATGAACTTGGAAACAGAAGCCTCTGGGATTACTGGCCATGGAACACAGGAATTCTGCCAAGACCAGCCACCGTCCCGAACGTTGCTTGACCTAAAGAAGCACCCGGCAGGGATGCTCTTAAACCAAAGAAGCTATTCTTAGAAATGCCCCTTGACTTTTCTGTTTGGGCCTCTTTCTGTTGAAGGCGCTGTGATCTTCGTACAGACTGGGAAACAAATCTATCTCTATCTGTTCTCTCGGGACCTCATTATCTAGCCCAGGTGGGGAGATATCACGGCTAACTTCCAAAACATTCTCTTCTAACTGTTGGGTTTTTCTTTTCATTCTCACTGACCTCTGCATCAACAACAGATTCCACACTGTCAGAGTCAGGGAGAGCTTGCTCAGTTTGAAAAACTATCAGAGAATCCTGTTCACACAGATCAGGATCAGGCTGAACCCCAACAGTTAGGTTATTGCAGGTATCGAATTGTGCCTTTTGTAAACCTCCCTGTGTCACCCACGGGCTGAGAAAGGTGATATATAATAGGCTTGGGCAATCCATGGTTCTAAAGTACTTACAAAACTAAAGTTCTGGTGATGAAAATTTCAAAACTCTAACAAAACTCTCAAAATTTCATTATAAATGGCAGTTCCTAATTGGTTCTGTCATAAAAATTGCCAATAATGAAATAATAATTACATTTTGAAAGTTTTGTTAGAGTTCTGAAATTTTCACCACCAGAACTTTAGTTTTGTAAGTACTTTAGAACCATTTAGAACCATGGATTGCCCAAGCCTAATATATAAATATGGTTAATAAATAAATAATAAATATTTTAGCTGGACACCACTTTAACTCTGATGGCTCAGTGCTATGAGATCCTGAGTTTTATACTTTAGTGAGGCACCAACACCCTTTGGGAGAGAAGATCAAAGGCATTTTAAGATTACATCTCCCATAATTCTGGGGCGCTAAGCCATGTCAGTTTAAGTGGTGTCAAACTAAATTCATTCTACAGTGTAAAATAAATGCATCCTAAGGCAGGAGAAAACAACTGCTACACAAAATTAATGGACTCTTGGCTCCACATCAGTAATGCAGGGCAGTTGTCCTTGTTCATCAACCAATGTATGTTAAGTTCTTTTAATGCCCAGAAGCAGTATATAATCAAGAGGTTTTTTTGTTACTGGCTACTAATAAAGAATACTACTAATAGCAATTTTGCTAATCTGTGGCTTTCCTTAACAGCACAGAAACTGATTGAATTACCAGAAAAAAAGAAATCTGAATCAAAGTTACCCCCACCTATGACACCTGGATATAATTTGACAAAACGCCATCTAGAAGCCACTGCAAAGAGTTTTCGTGAAAAGGTGAATGAACTCTTTCCTTCACTAATGGGAGAACAAATAGAGTGTATGTGTGCGCGCACACACATACACACACACATATGGGTGCTGGGTACAGCACCACTGAAAATGTATATTGTTTAACAACAGGTGATAAATTTGTCACAATTTATAGATTCTGCTGCTGGACCTATTGTTAATCAGAAATAATAAGTATGATGATTCCAGTGTATGATTCTAAGTAATCTATATAAATAAAAATGTAATGTTCGTTTGTGGGATTAACGTAACTCAAAAACCACTAAATGAATTGACATCAAATTTGGACACAATACACCTGTCAGGCCAACGAGTGACCATCACTTATAAAAAACCCCCAAAAACTGCAGAAGTGACTTAAAAAGTCAAAAAACAAAAAAAACACATTACAACACATGCGCAAAACCACATCTATACACAAACACACATATACACAAATATATACACACACAAAACACGTACGCAAACTGGGCCACAGCAATGCATGGCAGGGGACAGCTAGTCTCTTATATAATAACTTTGCTTATGGTCCTTGTGCTTCTGTCACTTGAATCTCTGTATTGGGGAAGACTAGTCAAGTGAGGTTATCAATAACATTTCATGATAAAAATGCAGGGGAGCCTTATGACCATATCTAATAGGGATATGCGATCCATTAAAAATGGATGAAAAGTCATTACAAAATTGGGGGATGGATGGACTGGCATTTCATTTCTGAAGTGTTTCTAAAGTATAGTTTGTGATAAATCTATTACTGTAACAAGAGTAACAGAATTTCATTACTATTTTGTTATAGTAATTGCGCTCAATTACTATAATTGGGGAAAGTTCAGGAGATCCTTTCTCCCTCATTTTTAAAGCTAATGGAGTGATACGCACTACAATGGTAGAACACATTTACCACTGTTAGCACACCAAATTTCTAAGATTTCACTTACCCACAGATTTTTGGGGAATTTTCAAAGTTTTGATAAACAACATTTAAAAATAACTTACAAGAGCTATTTACTTGAATTTTATAGACAATGCACAAAAACAACAACAACAACTACTACTACTTTATTTTTGTATCCCACCTCCATCTCCCCAGAGGGACTCGGGGTGGCTTACATGGAGACATGCCCGTTCAACATAGTTAAAATATAACACACTAAACTTCACAAAACATCATAAAACAATATAAACAACCACAGCATAACATAGTATAAAACAACCACCAATAACCACAAGATAACCAGGGCATCAATCCCCAGAAGTTTCAGAAAGCTTCACATATCTACAGATTTTTGGGGATTTTTAAAAGTTTAGACAAAAAAAATTATCTTTCCAAAATGCGACAACAACAATTCCCTTGAATATCTGTCTGTCTTTATAACTCACAACTACATAACTTCAGCTTAGCACAGGTTTATATTATTACTTACTTACTTTAGTCCTCTTTGCAAATTCAATAATTTTATTTATTACTATTAGACGGCCTTAAAGGCTGGTGCCATTGGGGCTTTCTGATGCTGAGCACTGCATTCTGGGAAATGTAGTTTAGGGCAGGGCCTTTTGCATTCTCTGCCACAGGGGGGCTCGCTTCCCAAACTACATTTCTAAGAATGCTGTGTTTTTAGTCTCCCACCCAAGTCTGCAAGTCCTGTCCCTAGCGCTATCCTTATGGCAATCGGGCCAAAGAAAAACAGGATTGGTTTTGTAAATATGTTCTCTTGGCTTTATCAAAGTTGCTTAATTCTTATAATGAAAATTAAACTGACCTTGGGATGCACACAAATGTTACAGAATCTTAACGAAAAGGATTGGTGAGTGTTTCGATCCTTAAATCCCCCCCACACCTTTCCTGTATCTTTCTAATATTGATTTGTATGCATGAATTTAACTAATTTGATATGAAATATGAAGAATAATGATAATTTTGCACACCCCTAATATCTAATAGAGGGGAATATATTATTATCATCTCAAAAAGCCTCATAATCACGATAATCTTAACAGGAAAACAACTGTATTCTTTGCAGCTGCATTCAGCCTATCATCATATTGTCAAAGCTTTCAGAGCATATGATGTTGGACGGAGCGGATTTGTTTCTTTGGAATATTTAAAATCCGTTCTTAACACCTTTGTGTTTCCAATACGAGCTGATGTATTTCAAGAGCTGATGAACAGGTAATGCTATTTTACTTTGGACTTAGGGAAATTATATTCATAATGCAGGATAACACTGGCAGACTTTATACATTTTTGGTGTATAGAATTAAAAGCTCTTTTTATTTAGTTTTGTGATAAGGTTACTGTTCTTTTGAAGGTTGTTGTCCTCTGCTGGTTCAATAAAATATGTAAATATTCCTCATCAGATGTGTCTCTGAGTATATGGCTTCAAGTTATATGTCTATTCATAGCAACCCCATGAATTTCATAGGGTTTTCTTGAGAAGGAATACTCAGATGTTTTTGCAAGTTCCTTCTATGAAGTTTGTCATTGTTGACAGTGTTATATTAGGTAAAGGTAAAGGTTTTCCCCTGACATTAAGTCCAGTCGTGTCTGACTCCGGGGTGTGGTGCTCATCTCCATTTTTAAGCCGAGGAGCGAGGTTGTCCATAGACACCTCCAAGGTCATGTGACCAGCATGACTGCATGGAGCGCCCTTACCTTCCTGCCGTAGCGGTACCTATTGATCTACTCACATTTGCATGTTTTCAAACTGCTAGGTTGGCAGAAGCTGGGGCTGACAGTGGAAGCTCACACCGCTCCCCAGATTTGAACCTGCAACCTTTTGGTCAACAAGCTCAGCAGCTCAGCTCTTTACCCCACTGTGCTACCGGTGGCTCCAAGTGTTATATTACATGCCTATATTTAAGAATGGTATTGATTATACAAATTATGAACCATAATTCGCCTGTCTTAGCTTCTAAAGGAGCCCCCGGTGGTGCAGTGGGTTAAACCACTGAGCTTGTTTTTTTTAATTATTATTATAATCTTTATTGAGTTTTTTTTAGCTTACATTTAAAATAGAAGTATGTAGCCATAGCTACTAGAAAAAGATAGCGAAGGAAAGAAAAGAAAGAACAGGGAAAAAACCCAATAGAATAGATATAGATTTTTAAAAAAAGAATAAGAAGATTGTTTTGACTTCCAGGAATCTTCCAGAGGTCTGATTTCTTTCCTTCTTTCTTCTTCTTCCCTTCCCGTCATCTTGTCTTTCTCCTCTCTTCTCATATTCTTTCTTTCCCTTTTTCCCTTTTCATCCTTTCTTCCTTAGTTAGATCAGAATCTTTTTATTTCTTTGTTAAAAATATTCCATCACCTTTTCCCAATTCGTTTCCTTCATATTCATTCCTTTACTTCTTGATATAAGAAAGGTGAGTCTATCCATGTTCTTAATCTCCAGTATTTTTGTTAACCTCTCATTTTCGTCTGGTGTCTCTTTTTGTTTCCACTTTCTAGCATAGCATATCCTTGCTGCCGTTGGTATTAGGAAGTTTGTCAGAAATTTTTCTATTTTTAGATTATGCATTCCTAATAGGAATAATTCTGCCTTCCACAAGATCGTTATTTTCAAGATTTCCTGTAGTTCTTTCTGAACTCCTTTCCAATATTCTTTGGCCTTGTTGCAGGTCCACCACATATGAAAATATGAACCTTCTTTTTCCTTACACTTCCAGCAGCTTGTGCTGGTATTATTATAACTTTTCCCTAACGTCTTCGGGGTCATATACCAGCGGTATGCTGTCTTCACCCAGTTCTCCTTTAGATTAATTGCGTAACTGTATTTTATCTTTTCCCTCCAGATTTTCTCCCACTCTTCTTGCTTGATATTTCTTCTAATATTTTTGTTCCATCTCTTTCTATAATTCTTATCTTTCTTTGGTTCAAGCTTCCACTCTACCATTGAGCTTGTTGACTGAAAGGTCTCAGGTTTAAATCCGAGGAGTGGCGTGAGCTTCCGCTGTCAGCCCCATTTTCTGCCAACCTGGCAGTTCGAAAACATAGAAAGAGTAGAGTAGATCAATAGGTAGTGCTCCGGTGGGAACGTAAGGGCACTCCATGTAGTCATGCCGACCACATGACCTTGGAAGGTCTACAGACAATGCTGGCTCTTCAGCTTGGAAATGGAGATGAGCACCACCCCAGAGTCATACTGGACTTAACGTCAGGGGAAAACCTTTACCTTTACCTTAGCTTCTAAAAACAGATGGGATTTGCTGTCTTTATGGTATTTAGGTTTCCTCACTTATACCAAATTTGGTTGCAGCACTTAAATATTTACAAAATATTTGTCATTCAGTTTTGACGCAACTGGAAACACAGATGTTTTCCTGCCAGGATTGAGGGGAGGAAAAGAATGTTATCTTATAATCTATCCATTTTATTTTATAATCTATCCTGGAGCCCTTGATAAGGACTTTAACACATTCAATAAATAATAACAATTAAAACAATTACCATATTGAAATATTAGCTGCTTTGGCCTTCCTTTGGGAAGCCAAAGTGGGGTACAAACAAGAAATGGAATGAAATAGAATAGTTAATACTTCAATAAGATAGGATGTGTCAGTTTAGATTGGGTTTTAGAAATAAAAAAATGAGCCGTGGAAATGAGTGCACATTTTGAGGCTCTCTGAAGTTTAAATGTCTCACTGCTAATAAACATTTCATACTAGTGAGTATTGAGGGAGAGTCTGATCTGCCATGACCTTATTACATAGTACAGTCACCAAATAAATCATAAATGGCCTCAAGTAAGTCTCAACTGACTGTAACGGGCGATCAATTACTGCTTTTCAGAAAATGTTGCTGCTACTGTTCTGTTGCCACTTTTCCTTTGTGCTCTTAAATCTGAAGGCAAAATTGTGGTTTTATTTGCTTGCAGTTTTCCATGGGATGGGTTTTTTCCTTCCATCTTAGCATAGGAAAGTACATTGTCATTTTAATGATGGTATAAACAGAAATGTCTTTGCTGCAACTGCTATATACATTTAGGCAATAGTGCTTAAATAATGTAATTCCAAAGTTGCAGTGCTATGAATTCCGTACAATGACCATCCTCAGTGATGTGATAGAAGAATGAAACAAACAGCTAGCTTTCTTGGAATTAATAAATAATCCTTTGGGAAATATTTAAAATATATTTTGCCCACTGCTCCGAAGGTGTTCAACATACTGGCACCCTGCTTTTATATATTTCTCACTTTTTTACATGACAAAGTGGTGAAGCATTTGTAATATTTATTATACCAGTGTGATATTTATCCACCAACATTTTATTCTGTCTCTCTCTTGACATTTTTATTGCATAAAATCTGGGATTGTATATGATCAATGCAATACATGTTTCACTGGAGGAAGGCCTTATATTGCATGCATATATTTTTAAATGGTATTGATCATACAAAGCTTTCGTTTGCCCATTGTGTGTCCTTTTGCCAATGGATTTGTTTACTCTTGGTTTTTATAACCATACAGTCATAAAAAAGAGAATCCAGCACATCTAGCTCAAGTTCTGAGCTAGTCAGTGGTCCATGCTCTTGTTACATCCCGAATAGATTACTGCAATGCACTCTACGTGGGGTTGCCTTTGAAGACTGTTAGGAATCTTCAATTAGTCCAGCGGGCGGCAGCCAGATTACTCACCGGAGCGTCATACAGGGAGCATACCACCCCTCTGTTATGTCAGCTTCACTGGCTGCCGATCCAGTTCTGAGCACAATTCAAAGTGCTGGTTTTGACCTACAAAACCCTATACGGCTCCGGCCCAGCGTATCTGTCCGAACGCATCTCCCTCTACATCCCGCCTCGGAGTTTAAGATCTTCTGGGGAGGCCCTGCTCTCGGCCCCACCTCTATCACAAGTGAGATTGGTGGGGACGAGGAGCAGGCCTTCTCGGTGGTGGCCCCTCACCTGTGGAATTCACTCCCTGGGGAAATTAGGTCATTGACATCCCTCCTCTCCTTTAGAAGGGAACTAAAAACATGGATATGGGACCAGGCTTTTGGGTAATCTGGCAGATAGACAAAGGACAATGACGACTAGAATTGATAGGATTTGACAATGTGGAATGAATTTACGGCTTCTGAGTTGGCGAACGTTGAGCATTAGACTGGGTTTTTTTTATTATAATGTATAATTGATTATTTTAATTGCTTATAATTGTTGTCTATATATGTTCTATTTTATTGCTGTGTTGGCATCGAATTGTGCCTTTTGTAAGCTGCCCTGAGTCCCCCCTCGAGCATTGAGAAGGACAGGGTAGAAATACGCAAAATAAATAAATAAATAAATAAATAATAAGTTGGTTACCATTAAGTTAGGTACAAGGATTAAAGGGTTTGTCCCGTTTAGACACTATACCTGGTGACAGATATAGAGCTACATGGTTTTAGAAGCTGTTGGGTGAAATGGAGAGAGGAATGAAACATTCTCAGTCAGTATTTGCAAAAGATTGGCTGATGTTCCAGCCTTGTTTTTCCTCCTGCATTTCTATGTGGGAAAGAAGGAAATGATTCAAAAGTTGTTCTTGAAAATGTCATCTAAGAGTGGGAAAAGTAGAGGGGGAACAAAGCCAGGTACTCTAAGCTGGCATTTCCAAATGCTAGATGAAATTTCAGTCTTGTTTCTCCTCCTCCACCTTCTCTTCCTCCTCCTCACATCCGAAGCAAAAAAGAAAGAATTGAAATGAAGTCCACACTTTCAAGCCAACTGAGGTTAGCCAGTAGCATTGCCCTCTTCTCTGTTGCCCACATGAAAAAAGGGAGGAAGACGAGAAAACCCAAGAATGGAATTCACGATTTGTACTAGCAAGGTGGTTGCCTTCTAGGATAGCTCCATGAATGGGATTAGAGTAGAAGGCAGATCAATTCATCAAATGTCAACATGAGTTATATGAACAATATTGGCTGAATTATATTCATGAAATAGAGATTTCCCATCCCTGATCTATACCCATTTCAGTCCAATTTCAGGTCTCAGTTGGGCCCTGAAACTATCTTGGTGACACTTTTTGAGAACTGATAATCATGAATGGCAAAGGCAGAACAATACTGTTGACTTTCCCCAAGAAATAATGAGTTTCCAGATCTCAGATCTCATAGTAACTTTGGATGAAAATAGGAGGAAAGAGAGAGAAGGGACAGGTGGTACAGCTGCATGTGCACTTGGAGGGGGAGAGAAGTGTGGAGCCCCTCAATTTGCTTCCCAAAGCCCTAAGGGCTCCATGGAGCACAATTTGAAAATCGTATTGTCAAAGGCTTTCATGGCCGGAATCAATGGGTTGTTGTAGGTTTTTCGGGCTATATGGCCATGTTCTAGAGGCATTATTTCTTGACGTTTCGCCTGCATCTATGGCAAGCATCCTCAGGGGTAGTGAGGATGCTATCTCTGAGGATGCTTGCCATAGATGCAGGCGAAACGCCAAGAAAGAATGCCTCTAGAACATGGCCATATAGTCCAAAAAACCTACAATAACCCAATTTGAAATTCACTGCTCCATAGAATTTGGTGCTAGGGCAGTGTTTCTCAACCTTCCTAATTCCACGACCCTTTAATACAATTCCTCATATTGTGGTGACCCCCAACCATAACATTATTTTCATTGCTACTTCATAACTCTAATTTTGCTACCGCTTTGAATTGTAATGTAAATATCTGGTATGCAGGGTGTATTTTCATTCACTGGACCAAATTTAGCACAAATACCCAATACGCCCAAATTTGAATACTGGTGAGGGGGGGGGGGGGATTGATTTTGCCATTTGGGAGTTATAGTTGCTGGGATTTATTGTTTTAACCTACAATCAAAGAGCATTCTGAACTATACCAACACTAGAATTAGGCCAAACCTGGCACACATGACTAACAGAAAATACTGGAAGGGTTTGGTGGGGATTGACCTTGAGTTTTGGAGCTGTAGTTCACCTACATCCAGAGAGCACTGTGGGCTCAGACAATGATGGATCTGGACCAAGCCTGGCACAATTACTCAATATGCCCAAATGTGAACACTGGTGGAGTTTGGGAACAATAGACCTTGACATTTGGGAGTTGTAGTTGTAGTTGCTGAGATTTATAGTTCACCTAAAATCAAAGGAAATTCTGAACCCCATCAACAATAGAATTGGGCCAAACTTCCCACACAGAACCCCTGTGACCAACAGAAAATACTGTGTTTTCTGATGGTCTTTGGTGATTCCTCTGACAACCCCTCATGACCCCCCCCCCCCGGGGTCCTGACCCCCAAGTTGAGAAACACTGTGCTAGGGATTATATTTTTTCATGGTACTTGAGAGGATTCTGTTCTGGCTTCTATGTTATGCAGTAGCTTCATATAACTGCTATTAATAGCTATCTAGAATCATAATCACATGAGGCAGAGGAAGTTTTGAACCCAGGCTAATACATTAGAAGCTTACTGCAGACATAACAGAATTGCTTTTTGTTAGTGATTCAGTAGTTTCTGTAGGCATTATTCTGGGACCAAAGCAGACTCCTACTTAAGGAACAGTTTATAGTTTGGGACACTATTCAATTCAGCTCTTAATATAGATACACAGGTAACAACCACAGCATGGAGCACCTTTCATCTGTTTAGGCCGATATATTAGCTGTAGCATCTCCTTGACCAAGATAGTCTTGTTACAGTGCTGGGTGTTTTGCCATCTCAGAAGTCTACTGTTACCCTGCATTAGACATCAAAATGTTGACACAGGTCCCGTTTTACTGAACCTGTCTCAAGTTCAAACACCAATTTTGATGAATTTTAGCTAATCTTACCAAACAAATACATGTTTTGCATTTCTATGGCTATTCATATGGTTTGCTTTATCAAGGCCTGTTCCCAGGTTCACTCTATGCCTCTGGGGACGTAGACCAAGTCAACAAGTTTCTGCTACAACTTCTTTTTCTAAGTTAGTCTCAAAGATGCTACAATTCCAGACTAACACATCTATATATTGGAATTCAGTCAAATACATCGTTTTAAAACATTAATCTCTTGTTTTGTTGATCAGATTTGGAATAAAAATTTCCAAGAACATGGCTTGGGAAAGATTTTTAGATACGTTTCAAGACCCCTTGATATTTGATATGAGCCAAGCCTCTACTACAAAAAAACAAGTCGGGTAAGAGAGAGATTACACTAGATTACAGTCTTAGCCTACGATTTCAGTAAAATGTCCTTCCACATTCTACACCACATGGTGCAGTTTACACATGCTTGGCAGCATTTCACCAGAAATGAAGGCAGAGAAATACTTTTACAATATGTATCTTCGGAAATTACCTGTTGTGGTAATATTTTATATTTTAAAGTATATATTGGGAATATAATAAGAGTTCATCTAACATATAATGTCTACAAAATCAAAAAATAATGTGGTACAGGCTTTTCCTTCACCTGCCTCCACAATCCTGTGCTGTAATGTTTTTCAACTGCTAATCTACTGATCTGGAGCCCCCGGTGGCGCAGTGGGTTAAAGCACTGAGCTGCTGAGCTTGATGATCAAAAGGTCGCAGGTTCGAGTCCGGGGAGCGGCGTGAGCTTCCGCTGTCAGCCCTAGCTTCTGCCAACCTAGCAGTTCGAAAACATGCAAATGTGAGTAGATCAATAGGTACCGCTCCAGCGGGAAGGTAACAGCGCTCCATGCAGTCATGCCGGCCACATGACCTTGGAGGTGTCTATGGACAACGCTGGCTCTTCGGCTTAGAAATGGAGATGAGCACCACACCCCAGAGTCAGACATGACTGGACTTAATGTCAGGGGACTACCTTTACCTTTAATCTACTGATCTGCATTCTTTAATCTGAAACTGTCATTTGCAAGGCATCCTATAATATATTGTAGGACAGATAACTTTGTGCATGCAGAATGCCAGCCAGGGTGCGATGTCTCACTGTCCTACTTTTCAACCAGACCAAATATTCCCCTTGATTTTTCTCATTTTTCATAGAAAAAATGCTTCATGTTTTGTTTGGATAAACATATTTTGGACTTCAATAAACATCTAAAACATTAAAAAATATGTTTGGATATATTAATTTCTATTGAAATGTTTCCGAAACTATTTTTGTAGTCCTACTAGAAGGAACTATGGGTTAGTGTCTGTAACTGCAGTTCTAATATGCCTTCAACCACAGGGTCCTTCTCTGAACAGAGCTGCCTTTCTGTTTTCCCTATTCCCACAGTATTGCTCATACTGAGCCAGTAGATATTCCATCTGTTGGCTTTTGATTCACCACTGAGGAATCACTGTCTTATTTTTTCATACAGTATTAATCAGCAATGTCTACTGAGTAAGATCACTGGCTCTTGTTTAACTGTGTTGTTGGTAGGCAACCATTCCCTTGAGTGTTCAGATAAAAGACTTTTCTAGTTTTGTTTAGATTGAACTACTGAATTTCTGAGTTCCAAACACATGCTCCACCGCTGAGTTACAACCCTTTCACTAGTATTGGATTAAAATTGAGCTGTGGAGTTCTGAAATTGAGTGGATGGCCCTCGCAGGTTTATCCAGCTTCTTGATTCTATGACTGCTGCTGGAAATTTTGGATGCGAACTCATTATTTTCCTCCTGCAGAAGCAGAAAATTGGATGAAGATGTGGCTAGTGACCGAATTCTCATAAAACTGCACGAACATATCCAGGATGCCTATTCCTCCCTCAAGAAGGCCTTTCTAATGCTTGACACAGTGAGAATAATTCTTTATAAACATCATATATTACAACATTTTACTAGTCACTATAGCCTTCCAGAATCTTCTCATATGCATGAAGACTCGATATTTGCTTTTAATGGGGAGATATTGGAAAAACAGATATTTATTAGGCTTGGTTGATCAAGAAAAAAATGGTTCTAAACTCATTTTGTATATAGGGGTCGCTGGTGGCTCGATTTTGAAATTATTTCCAAAATTTTCTTTAAAAAAAGATCGAAAATACCAGGAAATACGAATCGCTTCCTTTGTTTCGTTAATGGAAGGTGCTCCTCCCTCCCTCCAGAACCATTAAAATCTCGCAGTTTCCCTTTCTTCCCTTGCGGCGAGCTTCTCTCACCTTTCCTTCCCTTCCCGGCAAGCTGTCAGTCATGTAGAAGGGAGAGGTGGGCGTGGCCAAGCACAGCGCTCCTTGGAGGCCACGCCCCCAGTAACCTCCAAGGAGCGCTGTGCTTGGCCATGCCCACCTCTCCCTTCTGCATGATGGACAGCTTGCCAGGAAGGGAAGGAAAGGTGAGAGATTTTAAAACTAACGCTGTTCTTACCCATCCCCACCTCCTTCCTCTTTGCATCAGCAGCTTTGCGAGGTGGGCTTTGCGAGGTAGGCGTGGCTACGCCCAGTTCTTCCGCATCGCCACTTGTCGTCGGTAGCCATGGCCACCTCGCAAAGCCCACCTCGCAAAGCCGCCGATGCAAAGAGAAGGTGGGCATGGGTAAGAACAGCTGTTCCTGAAGGCTATGCTCCCAGCATGTACGATTCACTGCCAGAAGTCATAAGGAAGATGGCGGACGCGGCTTCGATATGGCAAAAACACTTCCGGGTTGCCAAAACGCGTCAATATTATTTTATTTACGATTTCATAATGATATTAGAAATTAACGAGCTGGATCAACCAAGCCTAATATTTATTTATGCATATATTGTATGTACTTTACCAGCACTGAAATGTAAGAAAAATCAGGTTCTCTCTGTGTAAGAAAGCCAGCTGGACAGAAAAGGAATGTTGAAAGGGGGAGGAGAAGGGGGACCTGTTATCTATACATTCCAGATACAGAGACTGGTACAATATAGCACCTGACTTCTAAGAAAGGAGCCTATCCCCCTTCCTCCTGACAGGTCAAAGTAGCCCCCCTGACTGATGAATGTAAGCTGTAAGCTATATGCTGCTCTTTAGAAAGAAATACAGAGACATGCCTTTCGCATGTTGGAAGATAGAATTTGATATTTCTATGATGCTAAAGTGACACAGTGAATGATGTCAATGTATGTAGAAGCATGTTTCTTTGTTTGTCTGCATTTGAAGTGTATAAAAGGGAAAGTCAACGCATTTATCATTGCTCTGGTTGCTTTTGGACACAGCTCCACTCCAGGGTCCCAGCTGGAAATAAAAGTGTACTTTTCTTTCTCCAGAAAGGATCTCTCTTGATATTATCTCTCCAATCATGCTGCTCCACTTTTGAGCTTGTGATTTTAGCTGCACTGATTTGCCTTGAGGTGATGACTTGTTTCATGCAATAAATAACCCACAAGAGCGTTGTCAGAAATATTATGATGAAAACTCTAAACCTATATTTGGAGCAGTACTTAGCAGAGAGCAATGGATCCAAAACAGTGCTAGTCTAATTTGGTTAAATCAAGATTATCAGCTTTCTTTGAGTAATTTAATTTACTACAGTAACATTTGTACTTTTGCACTCATGAAAAGCAAGGAATTGGATTGTGAGGAACTGGTATAAAACAATCTTCCTGATTTCCTTCTGTATCTATAAATTAAAAGTGTACAAAAGAGGTTTAAATACCCATGGAAGGATACAAAAATCACTCAAGGTTGCTGTTATGTGTTCTGCTGGACTAGATTTAATTATTCTGTATTCTTTCTGGCTGGGTTTTTAAATAGCTGTTCTTTTGAGTAAATCCCAGATGTTTAATTTATGTAAATTATTGTGTTAAAATCTGAAGTATTGTAAAGTTTCAGAAGTAGTCATACCAAACCAAGAGTAGGCTGAATGTTTTTCCTATTAAAAAAAATATTTTTGGCAGTATTTAAAAGCATATTTTCCTCTTCAATGGTTTTTCAGAATATCATCCAACATGCTGGCTAACATTCAAAAGTATTAGCCTATGCATTGTCCTTTCTGTAATATGACTCTGTCCTTAATATGCACATAATTAAGTCTGATAGCATATAACAGCATCACACCGGCCATGTGATCCCTAATTGACTAGGATTAGCCAAGGAAGTAGTTTGCTGATTTTGAGTTAAGAATCACAGACATCAACGGGATTCATGTGTAGTGAGTAACTAGGAGCAGAAATGTAGCCTTACTTTTTTCCCTACTTAAGTTATGATGTTGTATGACATTTATAAGACAGAGGTACTCCTGGTCAGTCACAAGGCCGAACAGGATATAGGGTTATAGTCTATGTTGGACTAGGTTACATTCTCCCTGAAGACGCAGGTTTGCAGCTTGGGTGTGATCCTGGATTCATCGCTGAGCATGGATCCCCAGGTCTCGGCAGTGACCATGGGAACATTTGCACAGTTAAAACTTGTGCGACAGCTGTGTCCGTACTTTAGGAAGTTTGACTTGGCCACAGTAGTCCATGCTTTGGTTACATCCTGTATAGACTACTGCAACGTACTCTACAAGGGGTTGCCTTTGAAGACTGTTCGGAAGCTGCAAATGGTCCAATGAGCGGCAGCCAGGTTGCTAACAGGAGTGGCACTCAGGGAGCACACAACTCCTCTGTTGCACCAGCTCCACTGGCTGCCTGTTTGCTTCCAGGCACAATTCAAAGGGCTGGCTTTATCCTATAAAGCCCTACACGATTTCAGTCCAACTTGCTTATCTGAATGTATCTCTCCTTATGAACCATCTAGGACATTAAGACCTTCTGGGGAGGCCCTGCTCTCGCTCCTGCCTTCTTAGCAGATGCGTCTGGTGGGGACACGAGACAGGGCCTTCTCAGTGGTGGCCCCTCAACTGTGGAATGCCCTGCCTAGAGATATAAGATCGGCTCCCTCCCTCCTGACTTTTCGAAAAAAGGTGAAAACCTGACTTTTTGAGCAGGCCTTCCCAAATACGACATAGCTAAACAGAATTATGGAGCTACTTGATAACACAATGGAATAACAATTTGACATGGAGACTCTCAAGGTAATGTTTTAAGGCTTTGTAGGGTTTTTATAATTTTTTATATCATATGCTATTGTTTTTAACAGAATTTCTTGATTGTTTTTACTTGTTATAATTGCTGAGGCATCGAATTGTTGCCAAATTGTGAACCGCTCCAAGTCACCTCTAGGCTGAGAGGGGCGGTATATAAATATAGTTAATAAATAAATAATTATGCAAGTTATGATAAATCTGATCAGTACCATCTAAGGGAAGCCAAAAGGAAATGGTACAACAAGAAAGTTTTCTCTTTTAAAAGAGAAATAAAGGATACCAGATTACAATTAATAACTAAATAGTGATCGTGTATGTGGAATCATTTGGGAGTGCAGTCAGATTCACCACTGCATCTCCAGATGAAGTGTTTAATGAACTTTCTTCCTGCCCTTCCCCAAAACATTCTCAGCCAACATTTGCAAATATGAGAAGGCCAGCTTTGTTCTGTCTGTCTCTTCCTCATATGTGAAGCACTGCTTGAGAGTGAAAATAGAACATGGACGAAAAGGGGCATCTGGTTAGATCCGCTGGGGGAGATCATCTGGAGTTTCAGGATGCAGTGTCATCTGTACGCAGATGATGTCCAACTCTGTCATTCCTTCCCACCTGCTACTAAGAAGGCTGTCCAGGTCCTGAACTGGTGCTTGGCTGCTGTGATGGTCTGGATGAGGGCGCACAAATTGAAATTAAATCCAGACAAGACAGAGGTACTCCTGGTCAGTCGTAAGGCCGAACAGGGCATAGGGTTACAGCCTGTGTTGGATGGGGTTACACTCCCCCTGGAGACGCAGGTTCGCAGCTTGGGTGTGATCCTGGACTCATAGTTGAGCCTGGAACCCCAGGTCTCAGCGGTGACCAGGGGAGCATTTGCACAGTTAAAACTTGTGCGCCAGCTGCGCCCGTACCTTGGGAAGTCTGACTTGGCCACGGTCGTCCACGCTCTGGTTACATCCTGTATAGACTACTGCAACACTCTCTATGTGAGGTTGCCTTTGAAGACTGTCCGGAAGCTTCAAATGGTCCAACAGTCAGCAGCCATGTTACTAACAGGAGCGGCGCTCAGGGAGCATACAACTCCTCTGTTGTGCCAGCTCCACTGGCTGCTGGTTTGCTACCAGGCACAATTCAAAGCCCTAAACAGGTTTGGCCCAGCTTACCTGTCCAAATGCATCCCCTCTTATGAATCAGCTAGGATGTTAAGATCATCTGGGGAGGCCCTGCTCTTGGTCCCGCTTGCATCACAAGAACGTTTGGCGGGGACAAGAGACAGGGCCTTCTCAGTGGTGGCCCCTTGGCTGTGGAACGTCCTTCTTACAGATATTAGATCAGCCCCCTCCCTGTTGATATTTCGGAGGAAAGTGAAGACCTGGTTGTTCAAGCAGGCATTTGAATAGGCAGTGTAACAAATATAGGAATACGGAACAATTGGATGATGAGACTAGATTTCGATCTTAACTATGAGACGCGAATGAGATGCTTTATTGATTTATATTAACTGTATGCTACTGTTTTAATTGTTTTTAACTGTTTTATTATGTTATTGAGCATTGAATTTTGCTATTGTTAACCGCTTCAAGTCACCCAAGGGCTGAGAAGAGCAGTATACAAATATAGTAATAAATAAATAAATAAATAAATAAATAAATAAATAACAGGAATTTGCTTTTCTGCTCTCTATTAGCAAACAGTTCATTTGGGTTTTGCAAGGAAGCACCTGTATACCCAACAGGATAGAGGTCCCACTCCCATTTCAGATAGTGACACAATATCCCAGTGATTCTAGGGGGGAAACGGAGATTGACAAATATTCATTTATTCCTGATGCAATTTATTGTATATGTAGGCCTAGTTTATAGAATAAAATTGGGTATAACTTCTGGTTAATAATGTTGTCATCTCAATTGTCTATGATCCACAGCCCATCAATTATCTTTAGACTTTAGACTGAAGGGATAAGGCAACTAGATAATTGCTGGTTGAATGGTTTCCCATTTTGTAGAGGTGTATGTGAGAGAGTAGGAGATGGGTGATTATTTATAAAGAAGGCTTCACCATTCCGAAAATAGCTTTCTGATATATCAACTTTGAACTTGAACATGCTGTTTTTTCCTCCCTATGGTGGCCAAGTATAACTTGTTGTTATTTTAATTTGCTAGGAACAGTTCTTTCAAATTGTATAGTTCTTATTTGGCTTAGCCGAGCAAATGATAAACTAGAGGGAAAATTAAAGTCTGCACATAGTCTGGACGGCTCCAGCAAAATGTGCTGTGGGCATACCTTCCAAATTCCTGCTGGCATGTTTATTACAGATTGTTATATAAATGCTAGATTCCACTTAATGTCTTAGACACTTACATAACAATTGCTCTAACTTTTTCATCCACTCTGGCAGCATAGATTGTGCAGTAAATCCCTCACGAAACAGAAAATTGCCCTAACAATTTACAAAGTAGAGCTCTCTTGTTTTTCACATCTCAGTGCATAATGGTAACACATAGCATATTAAGTCCCTCATTGAAATATAAGATTAAATCCTACTGAAATTGCAGAGTGCTAAATACTTTAATGAAGAATGAAAAATATCAAAAAATATGGGAGCTTAACTACAGGAAATTTTGGGTTGTTTCATGCTACCTGGTGGCCTCTGTATGAGTGATCCAGCGAGGCGTGGCACTATTATTAGGTTTGGGCAGCATTCATGCAGAGGCATCACTTGTGTAAACTGCTACCTCTAATTGAAGACACCTTGCATTGCAGACAGCAAGAGTCATGGAGACAACTCCAGTATGGAGGTATTTAATAATGTCTGTATGAATCCTGCCTCTCCATAAACCCAATGATTCCTTCCATACCTAAGTCAATCAAGTGTGAGTTCAGGGAGGTTGTGTCACTGGCTAATGTTACCCAGTGTTGCACTCCAGGACAGGAAAAGCCCTCTGACTGTATTTATTTATTTACGCTATTTCTATCCCGCCATATCAGCCTGAAGGCAACACAGCGTCGGCACAATTTGATGCCATATATAAAATACATACATTGATAAAAAAGCAAAAAAGAAACATTACAGTACATTTAAAATCATAAAAACAATGAACAATAAAAATTTTAAAAAGCTATATCCTCTCGTTCAATCCTCATCCGTTCCATCATCTTGGCCATTCCTCGGTCATTTTCTGATTCAAGTTTGTCCGTTTATGCTGAGGTTCCAAAAGCTTGCTCAATGAGTCAAGTTTTCACCTTTTTTTGAAAGGTCAGGTGGGAGGGGGCTGATCTAATATCCCTAGGCAGGGAGTTCCACAGCCGAGGGGCCGCCACAGAGAAGGCCCTGTCTCTCTTCCCCGCCAAACATGCTTGCAAAGCAAGTGGGATCGAGAGCAAGGCCTCCTCCAACGATCTCAAGTTCCTGGTGGGTTCATAGGAAGAGATGCGTTCAGATAGATAAACACCACACCGTTGATAGGAAAACAATCCTTTTATTGAAGATAATTAAAAAGCAGCAAGTAAAAAAGCACTTAAAAGAAATAGGTAAATCCAATTAGGTAACAAGATAAGCAGGACCAAAAATAGTCCAGGGTAAAGTTCAGCAAAGGAGCCCCCGGTGGCGCAGTGGGTTAAAGCACTGAGCTGCTGAGCTTGTTGATCGAAAGGTCGCAGGTTCGATTCCAGGGAGCGGCGTGAGCTTCCGCTGTCAGTCCTAGCTTCTGCCAACCTAGCAGTTCGAAAACATGCAAATGTGAGTAGATCAATAGGTACCGCTCCGGCGGGAAGGTAACGGCACTCCGTTCAGTCATTCCGGCCACATGACCTTGGAGGTGTCTATGGACAACGCTGGCTCTTCGGCTTAGAAATGGAGATGAGCACCACACCCCAGAGTCAGACATGACTGGACTTAATGTCAGGGGACTACCTTTACCTTACCTAAAGTTCAGCAAAGTCCATAAAAACAAAGTCCACACCTTTCTAATGTAATCCAGAAAACCAGGAAACATTAATCCAAGGAATGAGTAGGCATTCATACAATCCAAGAATCCAAACCATGAAACAAGAAATACTTAAACAAGAATCTTCCCAACAAGGCTTTCATGAAACAAGGATGAGAACTACACTTGATTTCAAACGATGTTTCATTTGACTATATTTCCCGTACTTGGAACTTTTATGTCCTCGTTAAGCTATCCCAATCACTCAGAAATTGGTTTCACTTTAATTGAGATTCCCTTATCTTTTTCTGTCGGATTCTGGCAGACCGCTGAAGCCATTGTTCGGTCTACCTGTTCTGACTAATCTCCTGCCTCCTATCTATTTGCTCATTAAGTTTTGCAGCTGGGCCAAGTGTCCAGTTGTTTTCAAGCCCCAAATCCTGGGATCTTTCTGGTAACAATTCCAGGAGTACACCATCATCCCCACACCCTTCAGGGACATTCTCATGGGAAACTACACTTTGCACAGGTGTCTCCTGGTCCTTCTCTGCATCAGTATCACTGACCAAACCATTGCTATCTTGAAATTCATTAGCATCACTTCCCATATCCAAAGCACCCTGATCCTGAAACACAATCACAGGCTGAACTCCAACACTCAGCCCATAATTAACATGCTTTGGACCAATAGTAAAGCTTACGGGTTTTCTTATTTTTCAGGCAATTCTCCACTCAGTATATTTAATTAATTAATTTTGTTTAGGCATGTAGGTTCATAGAATCACACAGTTGGAAGAGACCACAAGGGATATTCAGTTCAGTCTCTTGCCATATAAGAACCCTCAATTGAAGCACTCCCAACAAATAGCTATAGGATATGATGGTGTAGCCTCATTATTTTCAAAGACATCCCTTGTATGTCTCAGTGAATTCCATACAAATATCATTCTCCATTCTTAGATGTTGGTAGATGCCACATATTTATCCCAAATACTTCAGGGTCATGGTTCTAGTGAAACAGTAGTTTGATAGGTTGAATTGGTAGTTTCAGAGACATAATCATGTGCCCTGTCAAATGAAACTGAGATGTCAAAAGAAATGTTTTAGATTTTGCATAAAAGTTGTTTAGCCAAGCTAATGAGTAGATAGCTTACCCCAGCTCCCTGGTTTGGGCAGTTAAAGGACTTTAGAACTAAGTAGAATGGCTCATCCAACACCTGATACTGCAATGTATCATAAGAGTAAGTGTGAATTGTACCAATCTCTTATCCCGTGTCTGCACAGGCCAAATAAAATGTACTGCTATGAGTAGTCCAGATGACATATGACTAGTTCTGTGGCACAAATGCTTCTTTTATCCTTCAAGGCAACACAAGAAGATGAACTGCATGGGATCCTAGGCAACCCAGAGTCTGCACATCAAAACAACCCAGTGTTGTTTTCCCAATCCAAAGCAGCTTGCCAGCAGAGCCTTACTAGTGATGTTGCTTCTGGTAATTACATGGCTGGGTACCTTGTTGTGACCTTACTAGAGGCAACATCACTATCAAAACTCTGCTACAGTTTTTTAAGATATATAATTCAAGAATAAAATTGGGGACAGTTTTGTTAGTGCTAGCAGAAGTATCGCAGAAGCTCAGAATAATGGACTCTGGAGTCACCGGTAAAAAGCAGGTTTCAGCTTTACTTGAGCAGTTCATAAATCCAACACACACCATCAGCGAGCAGACGCAAAGAGCACAAAGCGAAAGAGATAGGCACAAAAGACAAACTGCAGCTGGAAAGGAGTTATCTCTGACACTCCCTAATTCTTCACACAGCAAGAACTCAGGGTCACATTCTCACAGCTTGATTCATTTGCTGTTTAACTCTTCTATGTAAACATACATCCTGACCATACAAATCTATTACAAACACTATTCTCCTACATAAAATTACATTTAAACATACATCATACATCATACATGAAATGCACACTGACAAATTTCTGGGTAATAATATTATCATCTCAATTGTCCATGATCCACAGCCCTCCAATTATCTCTAGACTACAGAGGTGCATGAAGGGATTAAACAGCTAGATAGGTGCTGGTGGAATGTTTTCCCATTATGTAAGATGTGTGTGAGGAGAGCTGCTTCTGGCCAGCCAAATAATGAGGGTCAGCCCACAAGAGGAACAGGGCATGGGTGCCAATGCACTGTTTGCCCATGTGGACTGCTCGAGACACTTCCACCCTGGAATGAGTGAACCTCTTATGGTGTACCCAAGGGAGCTATGCAGCAGACTACTCTGGTGCAGGTCCCACAGGTATGAGGGCAATATTTATTTATTTATTTACTATTCTTGTATACCGCTGTATCTCAAGCCCGAGGGCGACTCACAGCGGTTTCCAGAAAGCAAAGAACAAAGACATTGATTGTACAATATTGTACTAAAAAGCAATAATATTAATATTAATAATATCTATGTTATGCTCTAAATTAATGCATTATAAGTAAAACTCACAGCAACCCATTACAAATAATACCAGCATTTCCCTGATTTGGGGCAAGGGGAAGAGTCATTTTTTTCTCAAATCATCATGGCTATTGACTATCCAAAGAAGAAATGTTGGATCCAGAAGTTTAGTGAAGGGTTGGCAGGCAAAATTCACCTTAAATGTGAACACGATAGTGGACCATGTGATACTGATCCAGTGTAAGGGTGGGTTGTCGACTAATAAATATATGATATTTCTTCGATTGTAAGATGTAAGATGCCATTGATTGTAAGATACACAAAATTTCAGTAAGGTAAAGAAAAAAGGTTTTCCTGGCATTAAGTCTAGTCATGTCCGACTCTGGGGTGGTGGTGCTCATCTCCATTTCTAAGCCGAAGAGCGGGCATTGTCTGTAGACACTTTCAAGGTCATATGATCAGCATGACTGCATGGACTGCCATTACCTTCCCACAGAAGCGGTACCTATTGATCTACTCATATTTGCATGTTTTTCAACTGGCAGAAGCTGGGCATAACAGTGGGAGCTCACCCCGCTCCCTCAATTAGAATCATTAACCTTTCAGTCAGCAAGTTCAGCAGCTCAGTGGTTTAACCTGCAGATTCGAACCTGCGACCTTCAGTCCTGCCAGCACAAGGGTTTAACCCACTGTGCCACCAGGGGCTCCTATGTTTTTAGAGATGTTTATATAGGGGAAACGTGTGCCCTAGAATTGAAGAAATACAGTATTTCTAAAGTCAGCATTCCTTATTCTTTGATTCTGCATCCTTGGAATATCCCTGGATTCAAACAATATCCCAAAAATAAACCTTAATTTTATATAAGGGACACCATTTTACTATGGCATTGAATATAATTGGATTTGAGCCTTCATGGATTTTTGAATCCACAGGGAATCAAACCCAGTGGATAGTATAGTGGTTGCCTTGTCACTTGTAGGTTTGAGAAACCAGAGTGTTTGGGGTTGTTCCACATCCTTTTAGAGCCCACAATGGTTGGTCATGGGCTGCCATTCCATGATGTTTCCTGGCTATCCCTGGCTTCCTTTCATACTGTCCCCAGCTTCTTCAGTGGGGAGACGGGTAGTCACCCAATTCCTCAATGCTCCCTCTTAGCTTGCTGCAGGGACAGAGCCCAATGGAGCTCCACCAGAAGTAGTCCTGTGTCATATAATGGGCTCCAGCGGACTTCATCCTGCCAACATGCCAGCAGCTCGCTAAGATGGGGAAAAACCGTATCTAATGACATAGTGTGTCTGCTGAACAGTAAACGAGAGAATAGCTTAAACTAAAGACTCTGTGTAAATCTGAAGCCAGAAATCATTGAGGCTGATGCCTGTGTGCAAAGTATTTTTTCTGTGCCCCCAACAACTATCCTGACAAAGAAGCCAGTGGTCCAAGAATAAACTTTTAACTGTTGCTGCCACCTAGTTATAATCTAGAATAAGTCCAATGTGATTTTTGAGGGGAATATCCCTTAACTGTAGCTTGAAGTCTCCATAGTATTGTTTTATATCCCAATAAACTCTGAAATTGTTGCTGCTTTCAAATATATTTACCTTAAAACCTTTTAAAATTCTGTCTTACAAGCAAAAACATAGATTACTGCTATTGCTGTGAAATGGTTAACTCATTCCCCCCAAAGAAGAAAATATTAGTTTTTCTTGCTTTGGTGTGCAAAAACAGAACTATATTCTTTCCAAACAACACCATAAGGAGCTGTGAAACATTTCCTTCACATTTTATAGAACCGATTTGAAGGATCTTTATAAGGCTTCTGCTTGACTTTTGGTGTCTTAGGGAAAGACAGGGGAGATTCAGAAAGGGCCTGACCCAGAAGGTATTTTAGGACCTGCAGGGGATTCTTTGGTTTTATTTTCGGTTTGCCATAACAACAGCTGTGGTGTCGGACAGTTTAGAATGGCTGTGGATAGTGAGATCCAAACCACTGTGGGTTTAGCTTGGTGAGAAAAAGAAGCTAATATTCCAGAATAAATCTCACCAAGTTGAAGCAGAAGCCATCGAGGTTTTATTTCTATTCCAGTTGGAAAAGGATGATGGCTGCATTAATTTGCTGTAGAAACCACCACGGTTGTTTTAGGCAGAAAAATACAGAATATATAGTTTTCAATTCATTTTTCCCTGTGCCCACCCCCTGAGATGGCTTTGCAGTGATTGGCTCTGGTGCCAGCAAGCTGGGAGGAGCAGTCGGGTACCGAGGCAGCTCATCCAATCAGAGCCAGAGCCACACTTTGGCCGCTCAGCCAATGATGAGAGAGGAGGCGGGCGACAGTGGAAACAATAAAAAAGTCATGATTATGAGTTATGAATGGCCCTTTCTGCACCTGTATGATAAGTGACCAAGGCGATAGCTTGAGCCTTCCAGCCTTGATCTTGGCTATTGTTCTGAGATTGCTTGAAATAACATTTCTGTCTGTGTTAGGGATTCATCTTCAGAAGAGGAAGGGGAGCAGGGAAGTGCTCAGGAATTGGAGGCAGAAGAAGTATCAGATAATGAGGTTTTGAAAGAGCCCACATTTCTAGAGAGATGAAAAGAGACAGAGCACAGATGGCATTCAGCTAAAATAGCTGCTAAAAACGCTGAGCTAATTGGGAGACACCCTAGCACCTCCTGCATGGGAAATTCAGGGCTATAAATCAGTAGCAGGAGCAGTCAGCTTTTTTCCCTGGAAGTCTACAAAGCTCTGCTTGGTAAGGGTCACTCGCGGAAGCCAGAAGCAATTGGTACCGGGTGCAGGGGCTCCACGCCAACAGAGGCAAAGGCAGACTGCCCAGATTAGACGTTAAGGATTTCCCCATTAGTTACAGTTATGAAGATAGTGCCTGTTCCCTGTGGACAAGATTGAGAGAGAGCCAATAGACTGTTAAAAAAGCCTTAAAGTACCTGTTTGTTTTCATTAATAAAGAACTTTGTTGAACCTTTAAGCAATCTAGAGACTCTGTTTTAAGGAAATCCAGGGGCCTTTAATCTAAGGCAGCCCTGGCGTCCCGTTGGACACATGGAATTTATATCCTGTCTACAGTCTTATGCACAGGCCCAGCGTGCGACAGCACAATGTCCATGAGCCCCATGCCCTAGGTGGTCTGCTCAAAGGCCTTCTGAAGTCCAGGAAAAGAGGCTATTTGCTTATTGTCCATGCTGATGGATTCTTTGCCAAGTCCTTTGTTTAGGGATTATTGGCTCAGGAAGTCTGATACCTGGGCCTTGGGTTGCTGAGAATAGGTCACTCTGCTCAATATTTTTATATAAACATACATACATATCATAAATGGGCATGAGGGGCATATACAGGGTTCACATGGGAAGAGGGAACATGCAGAATAGGAGAAAGATTTGTCCTAGTTACCCAAAGTTCATAAAAGTTGATATAAGGTCCATATAAGCACTGAGCAGCCAAAGTCCATCCATAAAACAGGAGGTTCATTCAGGAAAAAGGAGTCCAATTCATAAAAACAACCAGAATGGCCTGATGCTGCCCTGGGTCACGGGGGTAACACAGGAGGGGGCTTACTGGGGTCAGCAGGCTGCATGCCAAGGCAACGCATACAAGAAGAAGGAACACAAATATCGTTGCCATGTGGAGCTGTGGAATCCATGGGGAAAGGTCTTAGGCTGTTACATGGGGGCTATGGGCTAGTAGTTATGGAATGGAAAAGACAGAAAAAAGAGGAACAGAAGAGGGCTTGAGATGTGAAAAGACTATATGTGGGTGTTTTGGTGGGATATGTTTTTGTCTATTATCAGCCTGGCGTCCTTGGCAAAACTATGATTATAAACTATTTTGTATTGGGGGGGATCATGTTCGGCATCAGTTCTAGTGATAGGGCTTGGCCTTATTTATTTATTTATTTAGCAGTTTTGTATACCGGTCTTCTCACCTCCATTCAAGGGACTCAGGCCGGTTTCCAACATCAATATTACAGACAGTCATTAAAACATCATATTCTAAATCACACTAAAACATTAAAATAGCCAAATACAATCATATATAATTACAGTGGTCAGTCATCATAAAAAATCATTATTTGTCGTCATCCATCCATATCACAGGATCATGGCTCATTCGTCGAAAGCCAATCCCTAAAGCCAAGTTTTCGCCTGTTTCCTGAACGTTGAGATCAAAGGGGCAGTTCTGCTCTCCAGTGGAAGGGAATTCCAGAGTCGAGGGGCCACCACCAAGAAGGCCCTGTCTCTCGTCCCCACCAGCCGCACCTGTGAGGCCGGTGGGATCGAGAGCAGGGCCCCTCTAGACGATCTTAGCAATCTTGATGGTTCATAGGGGAAGACACGTTTGGACAGGTAAATTGGGCCGGAGCATTCTCATTGTTTCTGCCAACAGAGTATCATTCCATCACATTGTGGAGAAAAATTGGTGTCAGACACACTCATTAAAAACTAGAAACACATTCATCTTGTTGAATAAGAGCACTGTGACTTTACTTCATCTGCCATTGTTCCAACTTCTGAATTCCTGGGATTGACAGAATCATAGAATCAAAGAGTTGCAAGAGATCTCATGGGCCATCCAGTCCAACCCCCTGCCAAGAAGCAGGAATATTGCATTCAAATCACCCCTGTCAGATGGCCATCCAGCCTCTGTTTAAAAGTTTCCAAAGAAGGAGCCTCCACCACACTCCAGGGCAGAGAGTTCCACTGCTGAACGGCTCTCACAGTCAGGAAGTTCTTCCTAATGTTCAGATGGAATCTCCTCTCTTGTAGTTTGAAGCCATTGTTCAAGAAGGAGCATTTAGAATTCTTCCGAAAAGTTCTAGCACCTTACCAAATTACGGATCCCAGAATTCTATAGGATTCAGGCATGGCAGTTAAAATGGAATAATCTAAATAAATAAAAATATAATACTCATTTGTGGGATTAACATAACTCAAAAACCACTGGACAAATTGACACAAAATTTGGACACAATATACCTATCAGGCCAATGAGTGACCATCATTCAAAAAACACTGAAAAACATAGCAGAAGAGACTTAAAAAGCCAAAAAACAAAAAAATTACAACATATGCGCAAAACCACATATATACACATATACACAAATATATATACACACAAAACACATATACACAGATTGGGCCACAGCAACGCATGGCAGGAGATGGCTAGTAACACTATAAAGGTATAATATGAATGGGCCCAGGTTGCACAAAATGGGGTGGGTAGACAAAATTCTAGAGTGAAATGAATAGTTTTCCCAATTCACTTACTCTGGGCATTTTTGTTCAGCAGTGTTTTAACAGTATAGCCAATAATTTTGTTTCTTCTGCATCTTGTTTATGATCAACTTGTTTACCGCCAACTTGTTTATCTTTTCCACTTTTCTCCTCCAGATGATTTAATGCAATAACAGCAGCCTCCATGGAAAATTCTTAAAGAACAGTAATAGTTTTGCAAAGCTATTATCTCTTGGTTAGAAAATAAGTGTCTTACAACTCACTATGAAGTAAATTGTTTGCTGCATTATTACAGTGGCTTTGACTCGCTGCGGGAGAGCAAAAGCAAACAAAAAGTGTCTTTTGTTAACATTGTCCCACGCATATGAATTGAGGCAGGGATGCAGAGAGCAGCAGGGAGGAGAACACTGGAACAACAAATCCTTCCAAATGCTGAGCTCTGCTCCCTCTATAGCATCTGCCACCGCAGAATGGCAAGGAGAGCTGGGAAGAGAAGCAATTTCTTCCATCCTCTGAGGTGTCTTTGCTTTTCCTTCTGCAGCAATGTTGCCGAAGCATAAACCGATTTTATATCCCTCTTTTCACTCTTAGCTGCCCCATAGTATTTCTGAGGGGTAAACGAGATACCACATAATAGTATGCCTAGAGCTTGTCTACACTGGTTCCAAACACTGTACTCAATGCAGATAGATCCCCATACTGCACAGAGGCTCCCATTGAGTGTATTGTGGATTGCTTAACTTTAAACTGGTTTTGTTCCCTTTGGGGGAGAAAGGTTGGAGATATCGCGGAGTTCGTTGCAAACTCCAGAGTATCCCAGAGCTTTGGAGCAATCGGAACAGTGGGACTGGGTCCAGTTTGGCCCACCACCCTTTCTCTGTTTCCATCAGTACAGTTAAACAGGATTGATCCTGCCCATGTTGCTGCCACTACTAGCCAACCATCGCTACTAGCTCCTGGCCATTGCAGGTGTCTGCTGATGTCAGAATGAGACATTTGAACAACCAGCAAAAAAAGGGGGAGGTCATGTCCCAGGATGTTTCTGAACACTTGTTTCCTAAGCAAACAACAACACCCTGTATTCCTGTATATTTATTTATTATTTATTTATTTACATTATTTATATTCCACCCTTCTCACCCCACAGGGGACTCAGGGTAG
This sequence comes from Anolis sagrei, assembly GCF_037176765.1. Lineage (NCBI taxonomy): Eukaryota > Metazoa > Chordata > Lepidosauria > Squamata > Anolidae > Anolis > Anolis sagrei. The sequence goes on along the minus strand of NC_090025.1, from coordinate 98,359,532 downwards.
ATCACAATGTACATATATATGGCAAACATTCAATGCCATAGACACACAACATATATAGATGGACACAGAGGCAATTTAAAAATCCAGCTAATCTTGAGGATATTCTGGCCACCAGGGGAGCTGTCCCTTCACCAACCATTTGTGACACTGATGAAGTACTTCCTCATTCTTTGCATGCTTGCTGGAGATGTTTATGGCCTTGTAAATTAATTAAATTTGCCTCCCCACATAAGCGGTACCTGTTGGGGTTCAGCCTGTGTGTGAACCTGAACCTGATTCTCTGATTGTATTTCCTGATGCCAATTCAATGTGAATTCTGAGGCCAATTTAGATGATGATGGTTTGAGTAGTGAAAATCCTACAGCCTTGGAAAGTGAAAGTCAAAATTCCCATGAGAACATGCATTCCGAGCTGAGCGGAGAAGTTTCACTCCCTTTTCCTCCCAGGCTTAGTTCTCCAGAGAATCTGACACCTGGTCTGCCTAATGAGGATAGGCGGGGGCAGATTTGGCAGAGCCGGGGAGAAGCACAAAGTTTACGTAGGTCAGCTCGATTGAGAGAAATGCAAACAAAAACTTCAGGCGTGTCTCGCAATAGATTTCTCGGCCTTAAGTATGCCTGGTCTGAATGCAGCTTCAGACCAGGCATCGTTCCAGATTCATGTGCAAGCTTTTGCAGGTCTCCTGATTCAAGTGGCCTTGTTCCTCGGAGGTTTTCTAGTTGTTCCAAGTACAGTTAGTGGATTGCTAACAGGTTCCAGGATTCAGCAGTTTTGCTATGGGTTTTATGATCTTGTTTATGGACATTTCTTGTTGCTGATTTTTACTGTGACTTTTTACCTTTGCATTTTCCCTCTATTTTGTATTCATCTTTCACCAATAAAAAAAGGATTGTTTTCCTGAAGTCAAGTGTGGTGGATTGTTGTCTGAGGGTCCAGTTTCCTGCTCTGGGTTGCAACAGTACCTAAATTTCTTACTTGACAGATGCAACTGTCTTTCGGGCTGCAAAGGTCAACAGCAAGCTAGACAAAATTGGTCACAAATATGGTCAGAAGCTCACTCTGGCCCGGGCTGACTTCGAACTAATGACTTTCGGTCAGTAGTGATCTTAATACAGCTGACTCCCAGCCAGCTGCGCCAAAGTCCTGGTATAGAGAAGATTCCCCAAAAGTGTGAATATTAGGAAAATATTCTGTAGAGATTCTGCACTGGAGAGAATGCTAGGGAACCTATTAATCCTTGGAAAAAGAATGGTTTATAGCTTTTATCCTTACTTTTTGAGACTAGGGAGAGATGTCAGATTGAGCCCTTGCATTGAGAGCCTTAGCACAAATTAAGTACTCTTATAAGTTTGAATGTGCAGCATAATACAGAACATTGCATTCATTCTAGGGCATATTTGTGTACTACAAATTGAGTATGCCTTAAATGAAATGTGTACAACCAAAAGTGTTCTGTACTTTTTTTGGGGGGGGGGGAGTTGTAATGCTTGCATCTATAAATGTGGTAGCTTGGAAATGGGACCCAAGTCAGAACATGACATTAATTCATGTTTCATAGACTCTTTATGCACATAGCATAAGGTAGTGTTGGAGACAATATATTTTAATAATTTCGTGCAAGAAACAAAAAATGGGGTACATCAGTGTTTCCCAACGTTTTTTTTGACCAGAGACCACTTTCCAGGGACCACTTTCCAACATTAGTACCAAAAGGGTTACGAATCAGTTTTTGGTCAACTTTAGATTTGGTTTGGTTATTTGGGGGTGCTGATTCAGAAAACTGCATTGGATAGGCCACATCAGCTCTAGTTTCTGATACAGAACATATGCCATCCAATAGTTGCCATCTACTCACCTACAGAAAACCATATTTAGTTGGCACTATAATGGGGTTTTGCGAGACCAGTCACTCTCATTACAATGGTGTAGTGATGGTGAGACTGTGGATCATATTTTAGTTGTTGCAGATCACTGGTGGTCCATGGACCATATATTGGGAACCACTTGTGTACATTAGCCCATCAAAAAGCAAAGGTGTCACTATCTCAGTCACCTATGTTTTGGAATTTGGATTATTTTGGACTTCAGTATTTCAGATAAGTGATACTCAATCTGTCCTGTTGATAATGATTGGTAAGTCAAATGCACATTTATATAATGCACATGCCATTCATTTCTTTTTGTCAGGACTGGCTCTAGCCAGCAAATGATGAGGGACAAAATGCAAAGAGCTAAATGTGCCCTGTGACATTTGCTGTTCATCCTATCCTGCTCTGCTACCCTTCCATTTAATGGTTGTCTTGTTACTAGATGTAATTGGTAAATCTGAATGTTTTGGGTTGTTCCACATCCATAGGCCAATGGTGATAGTTGTCTATAAGAGATACTTCCTTTCTTACATGAGACATCTTTAAAATGCCCATTGCCTGTTTCTCAAGAAAGATCACAGAAACCAACGCTCAGTTTGAGAAAGCACATATGGCAAGGGTCAAGAACAAGTTTTGGCAGATATATTTTACATTTTTTAAAATAGATTTTTATTGGGTTTTAATTCAAAGAGAGAACAAACATCGAAAGTGGGGGAACGATTTCCAAATAGGAAAGGAGGAAAAAAAATAGATGAGGGAAGGAAAAGAAAAAAAAAAAAAACAGACTTCCTTCTATTTTTTCCGTGGTTGTAAAAAAAAATAAAAAAAATGTTCAGAATAACTGGAAAGTCTGCTACTACCCCGTATTTGCCCTCCCGTGACTGCCATGTTTCAGATTGTCAAAACTATGTTGAAGTGTTTGAAGTAGTCTTTAACCAGGTCCCAACTGTTTTTTTTTTCAGAAGACCTAAATTAGGAGTGATCCAGTAGGTTAATTTGTCCATATTCATTAGTTCTAGATTTTTTTTCTTCCAGTCTTCTTTTTTTGGTATTTCTTTCCATCTCCAATATTTAAAAAACACTATTCTGGCTGCTTGGTTTTGTCTTCCAGTACTTCTAACATTCCTAGTAAGAAAAATTCTGGATTTTTGTCAATCTTTAAGTTTAATATTTTTTGTATGTGTGTGAATTTCCGACCAACACTTTTTCACGTCCGGACAAGTCCACTGTGAAGTCTCGGCCTAGTTTTTAGCCCTCTGTTTATTTCCCTAGAGGTGGACTGTTCCATTCTGCTAAGCGTTAGAGTAGTAGCTTTGGATCCTCCTAGATGCCAAGCTCTGTTGGTTCAACCCATTCTAGCTCAGAGCTTGGTAGAAAGACTTTTTGCTCCATTCTTTTTGGACATAGCTTATAGTAGTTAGCCAGAAAGTGTCTGGTCTGGCTTAGCAGTCTGGAACAGGCAATCCTTAGCACGTATTTGCCTTAGAGTCTATAGATTATAGTTTATGCTATAAAGAATAGCTGTATTTGCCTCATAGATTAGAAAGTATTTGCCCAAAGAATATAGATGCACATGCCATAGTTAATAGCTGTATTTGCCTCATAGATTAGAATGTATTTGCCTTAGAGTCTATAGATTATAGTATATGTTATAAAGAATTCATCTGTATTTGCCATAGAATTATCTGTATTTACCATATAGATTAGATAGTACATGCCCCAGAGTTTATAGAGAATGCTTACCTCATAGAAAATATAGTTGTTGTTACTAGGCCTGGGTAACAACGGAAAAATTTGTTTCTAAAATCGATTCGTTTTTTGGGGTTTTTTTGCGTTTCGTTATTTAAAATAATTACAAAATTTTCCTTAAAAAAAGTTCGATATTTACGAAATTTCGTAAATGTGAAAAAAATTACAAAACATTAACTAATCGATTTCCGAAACAATAACGAATCGATTCGTTAATGGCGGACGCGACCGCGAAATACGCTAAAAAACCTCCAAAAACTTCTGAAGCTTCCCTCTCCCTCTGTTGTTGACTGTTGGTGTGATATTATAATTTTTTTTCACTAATTAAACAAAAAACAACTATAAAACTTGCCCCAGACATGCGGAAATAATAACGAAACGACCTCAAACCAATAACGAAACGAATACATAACGAAATACGAAGCATTTACTAAACGAATTGAAAAATTCGTTTCGTTTTTAAGTTGCTCCAGAATGGTTCGTTATCGCTTCGTTAACAAAAAAATAACGAATTTTTAACGAATTACGAATTAACGAAACGAAACCGCCCAGCCCTAGTTGTTACCTCAAAGCACATACCACCATTATACCTCATAGCCTCCTGTTATCTACATTTACCTCAGTTATACCTTATACCTGTTCCTTACTATTCTAATTCTATACCATCAAAATTCAAACTGCACCTTTGTATACCTTGTTTTGATTCACCTTGATTATTCAGTAAACTTAATTGGTTAATTTTAGTCTCGTCTCTAGAGTTTTATTTTGGAGGTATTAAAGTATATTTAGGACATACCGATGATCACTGGGAAATTAGCCGTACACATATAATTTTCTCTTCATCTTCCCGGTGTGCCATCATATCCACCATACATGGTAAAAGGTCCTTGTTTGTTGGGCGCATTTATAACACTTATCTGATGTGTTTTTATAATCTTTTGAAATCTTATGTGGAGTAAGGTACCACCTATAAATAATCTTCATCCAGTTTTCCCTCAGTTCGTAAGCATATGTGTATTTGATCTTTTGATTCCAAATCTTTTCCCATTTCTCTAATTTTATTGTATGTCCTACATTTGATGCCCAATTGATCATGAAATCCTTTATTTGTTTCAGTAGTCCATTCCAATATTTTATGATATATCTTGGTTATTAATTTGCTGTCTGATTTCATTATGTTGTCCCAAAACAAGTTGTAACTAGCAAAAAGCAAAATTGGAATTTATTTATTTATGAATGACTGTTTAGAGATCTATCACCAACTTTTGGGGCATTGCAAACTCTTACAGGAAATAACCATGCATGGTAAATGATTGAAAAAAAATCATAAAACAAATTTGAAATTCACTAAATAACTCTGGAATATTGGAGAAAATTTTTCTTGAAGCAGAACGTACTTTTAAAAGTTAACATCACAGTGTAGTAGAATGACACAAAAAATCTTTTCTACTCGCTTGCTTTTTAAAAGAATCATGATGGAAAGATTACCAGGAATGAACTCCGTCGCATTTTAGATTGCATCATGTTCCGAATAAGTGATGATGACTTCCAAGAATTAATCAAGATAATTGATCCAGAACACACCGGAGAGCTCAGCTACAATATGTTTTTGAACCTGTTTGAAGACAAGGATGCACTGGTAAGTGTTCAGCAGTACATATCTGTATCATCAGTAGAACCAAACAGTAAGTAATAGGCCTGGGTAACAACGCAAAAATTTGTTTCTAAAATCGATTCGTTTTTTGGGGTTTTTTGCGTTTCGATATTTAAAATAATTACAAAACTTTCCTTTTTAAAAGTTCGGTATTTACGAAATTTCGTTATTATTAATGAATCAATTCGTTAAAATGGCGGACGCGGTTGTGCAACATGAAAATATTAGTTTTAAATAACAGTTTTAATAATAATAGTTTTTAATAATAGTTTAGACATGCCTAGCTCTTTCAGCTGCTCCTCATAGGGCTTAAATCTCATAGGGCTTAAATCATAGGGCTAATAGTTTTAGTCCGCCCCCTCTCTATCCCTCCCTCCCACCCACGCGGTCGCCTCCGTCTCGCGCACGCAGCGCGCGCACAGCCAGAGATAGAGGCGGCACACATACCACTTTAGAGAGAGGGAGAGAGAAGAATCGGGTGGTTGCTCCGCTGCTGTTGCTGCGCCTCCTCCTGCGTTTCCTTTTCCCGGCGGGGGAGGCGATCGGGGGAGTCAGCGGCCTTGCCGCTGCTGCTGGGCGGCGGATGCCAGGGCCCCGCCGAGCAGGCACGCCGGACCACCCCTGCGCCGGGCTGGGCATGTGTGGGGTGTGCGCATGCCCAGGTGAGCCGGGAAAAGGGGGAAGAAGGGGGCGGGGGGAGCCAGGGGAGCGAGGGGAGGAAGCCAGGCCGGGAAGGGAGCTTGCTCGCTCAGTCTCTCTCTCTCTCGCCTGCCTTCCCTTCTCCTTGCCCCTGCTCGGGCCCCTTTGCAGCCAGGAGCTGAAATAATAACGAAACAATTACAAAACAATTACAAAATAGCTTTAAAAATTCGTTTTTTTAAAAAATTGCTCCAGACTGATTTGTTATCGTTTTGTAATTCAAAAATTAACAAATTTTTTAACGAATTACGAATTAACGAAACGAATTGCCCAGCCCTAGTAAGTAAGTCTTATGCTTTAAATATAGCTCAACCATTGAAAATTTTTAAAAATAGAAATATTTTTATAGAAATGGTTCAAGATGCTAAGTCCTTTACCCATCCTGAGCTGAATAAACTTTTAGCAAGTGTCATGAATTTTCAACTTGTGCTTTGATAAAGGGCCAAGAAGGAAAGAATTAATTTCATGGGGCAAACTGCAGGAAACTGTAAAAGTAGATGTTTTACTTGGTCTCCCAATATAGCAAAAGACGCTGTGCAGCAAAGCATTATGATATTTTTCTTTTTTGCTTTGAAAAAGGAGCACTCAAAGGGGTCAGACACAATGTGAAAGAATTTACATTTACCACACTGTGTGGGAGGTTATGGGAACCATATTCCTTCCCTGACTGTTTTCTAGATCTTGTATCCCAGGGGTCTTCAAACTAAGGCCCGGGGGCCGGATAAGGCTCTCCAAGGTCATTTACCCGGCCCTCGCTCAGGTTCAACCTAAGTTTGAAACTACTTGAAAGCACACAACAACAACAACAACAACAACAACAGTCCTATCTCATCAGCCAAAAGCAGGCCCACACTTCCCATTGAAATACTAATAAGTTTATAATTGTTATAATTGTTCTTCATTTCAATTATTGTATTATTTAAGTGATTTTTGCACTACAGATAAGATATGTGCAATGTGCATAGGAATTCATGCTTTTTCCAAATTATAATTCGGCCCTCCAACAGTTTGAGGGACTGTGACCTGGCCAGGGGTCAACAAAAAAGTTTGTTGACCCCTGTTGTATCCAGTAGCTGCCTCTGAGGATGGTAGCATATATCTGGAAACAGGATGTCCAGCAGCATCTTGCAACAATTAAAATTTGCAGTGGTATCCTGTATCACTTCTAAACAATATGTCACAATTTAGATTAAGGTTATGGCTTCTTTCTTTGCTCCATTCGATCTTTGTGATTGAATTGGGACAACTTTTTCACAATGCCTGCTATAAGCTACATGCTGAAGGTGACATGTGCATAGGTTTTTTCTTAGTTGTCCTGCTGCTTAGAAATTATCTTCCTTGTATTGTCGAAGGCTTTCATGGCCGGAATCACTGGGTTGTTGTAGGTTTTTTCAGGCTGTATGGCCATGGTCTAGAGGCATTCTCTCCTGACATTTCGCCTGCATCTATGGCAAGCATCCTCAGAGGTAGTGAGGTCTGTTGGAACTAGGAAAAAGGGTTTATATATCTGTGGAATAACCAGGGTGAGACAAAGGACTCTTGTCTGCTGGAGCTAGGTGTGAATGTTTCAACTGACCACCTTGATCAGCATACAATGGGCTGACTGTGCCTGGAGCAAACTTTTGTTGAGAGGTGATTAGATGTCCCTTCCTACTTCCTCTCTGTTGTTGTGCTGTTGCAACTTTACTTTGTGTTGCTGTAATGTATCGCTGGGCTTGGCCTCATGTAAGCTGCTCTGAGTTCCCTTTGGGGAGATGGTGGCGGGGTATAAATAAAGATTATTATCATTATTATTATTATTGACACAAAAGCACAGTATGTCACAGCAAACGAGATCTATGTGCTGGATTTCGTATCACAAAATCACACGTCGAACACTTCCCAAGCGTCTAGGACTGTGTGATGTTGTTATTATTATTATTATTATTATTATTATTATTATTATTTTAGAACTATGTGTACTGTTCTCTATGATTCGGCATTCTTATGATTAAACCTGTACGTGCTATTAATCACACAAATTAGAGTGAGGAAACATCATATCTTCAGTTCTACTAAACCTCTGATTATATGGTAAATAGTATTTGCTGGACTGCTGTGGCTTCCATTCTGCATGAAGCAAGAGTTCTTTCAGATTAATTTGGTTATATTTTCCAAAAATGCTGCATGGTGTGGTTTATGATAGCAGAGCAATGGCAGTGCTAAATCTGGTGCAGGAGAGACAGCAAATATTTTTGGGGCACCTTAAACACTGATGGGTTTATTGTTATATATGTTTTTATAGACTACAGCCCATTGCATCAGGTGTAGATAGTGTTGTCTTTGGTTTTATCTTCAGTTGACAAATATCTCGGTACTCTTATTCTCCTGTTTATTGTGGTTATGTAGGCTCTATATCTATGTATTTATCTACCAGTCAATCAATTGCTTTATTTATACTGCATATTTCTCCTGGCACAAAGTCTCAAGGCATTTGATAGATTAAAAGGACTACCAATAACCAATAAAGCAACATGCAAAAATCAAGATCAAAACCTTTTAAAACATTAAGAGCATAGAACAAATGTTTTGAACACTAAAACAGAAATCCCTTGCATGTGAAACAATCAGTTCCCAAACACCTAGTGACAAAGAGATGTTTTCATCTTCCAAGAGGGAAAAAAAGGACAGCAAGGAGGGAGCCAGCCTAGCCTTAGTAGAAAGGGGGTTCCAGAATATGGGAGTAATTGTATTTCATAGTATTGAAAATCTGAAAAAAAAATAGTTTTAAAAGGTTCCTTATTCACAAAACTTCAGAGAAAATGATAAATAATACAGAACTTTACATTCTTTAAATGTGAGGAAAGAGAATTTGGGATGAATATTACTATCTGTTATAGATCTTTCTATATTTTTCCCCAGTTCAAGTGTCACCAATAGCTATGCCCTAGTTCATATTGTTCCCTCTCCCAGGATCCTGGTTTGCCTTACCTGTCAGCCGCTTAAGGTTGCTTCCCTTTGCATTTTTCCCAGGGCAGCTGCAGTTTTGCAAGAGTCTTAAAAGTTAATAGTATCGGTGTCTGCAGGCCTCTTTGCAACTATTGGCTTAGAGACCAGCTCTTTCAGTTTAGGCACTGCTTTTTCTCCCAGGGAAAGATCTCCATTTTAGATTCTCCCCTGCCTTTTCAGTTTGAGGAAAGATTTCAGGCGTGCTTGATGGTTAAGCAATTAGCTCTGGGAAAACCATTGCAAAAGCTACTCTTTAGATAAGTATTAAGCTAAACTGAGTAAGCTATATTGAGATAATATAGATAGTATATTGTGTTTTGAGCTTTTTTGAGGTATTATAGACAGATAAGCTTAGTTGAGAAGATTGAGTTATATAGTTATAGAGAGAGAGTTGTGACTGCTTTGTCTCCAGGACTGACCTTAAGTTATAGATAGGGAAAACGTCTGCCTTTTTCTAAACCACAACAGCTTTAGGTTAGGGTGTTAAGATTCCAGAATCTTATCTGCCATCTGGAGAAAGGGTTGCCTCTGTTACTATAGAAAATAAAGAATATTTTTGTAGCTTCATCTATTGACTGTTTGCTTGCAACCGTATGAACTGTGCCAAGTCTTCAAGGACTTTGTGTAAATAAATATTCTTTTTTGATGTTTAAAACCAGTACTAGTCTCAGTTGCTTAGTATCTTAAGTTTTCAAGATAGACAACTGCAGTTCGCTCAGCTATATAGAGAAGCACATTGCAGTCTTATTTTTTATATATAATTTTACCTGAAACCTGAAGCTCAGTAGTGGTTTTGGCCCTCTCTGCCCCCAAGAAACATCTGGATCTGCATTTATATTTAAGGGATTCCCAATTAATAGTTATATAGTTGTTTTATTCTGCATTTATATTTATGCCTCCCAATGTGTTTTCAGCAATTCCATATGGTTTGTTGCTATGTGTAACTTTTTATGGGACTTCGGAAAACACAAATTACGTGTGTTGTAAAATACTGGATATTTTATGCTATCTAGTGGATTGTTTATTATTTATTTATTTATTTACTTACTTTATTTATATACCGCTTTTCTCAGCCCTCAGGTGACTCAAAGCGGGGAACGACATCGATACAAAACATCACGAAACAAATATAGGGCAATTAAAAACAATTGTAACATAAATCATTAAACATCAGTATAACAATCATTAGCGCCTCAACAGTAAAATCAGAATCCAGTTTGTGTATATGTATGTGGGTGGATGGGACTATTCTCTCTTTGTTTGCAACATGTGTAGTTTCCACAGAGGAAATTTCACTGGTAGGAATTACACTTGTCCTTTTAAGCATCTATTCCAGTGAACCAAGCAGTGATTAATTTTAATTCTTTTGGAAATTACTAATAGGTTCTTCTTAAAAACAGGTACAATTGAACCTCTACTTAAGACTATTCCAACTTAAGAGCCTTTTAAGTTAAGAGCTGTCCCTCGGCCCTGGTTTTGCTTTGACATAAGAGCAGTGTTTTGAGTTAAGAGCTATAGCCAGAGGGAGTGCTAGTGTGAGAGTACAGGGATTTAAGGCTTCAAGGGAGCAGCTTTCATGCCTCGTGCTCTTGTCTGTTTTTCTCTTGTCCGCTCTGAGGAACTTTGTGTTAGTAAGTTAGTTGAATTTGGTGGTTTTTATACCTGGTATGTTTGACTTCATGAAGAAAGAGAGGTGGAGAGAGCAAGAGAGGGAGGGAGACTGGAATGTGTACATTATGAAGAAAATGATACTTCTCCCTCTTCACTTTGTACTTTGAGCTTCTATCATTTTAAAAGTGATCTTTCTTTTTTATTGTTCCATGTCAATGTGCAGGTTTTGCCTTGCGGGTACACACATTTTGTTGCCTCAAATGGGTTTCTTTGCCATAACTTTGTACTTCTACCATTTTAAAATGTATCTTTCTTTTTTAGTGTTCCATGCAAATGTACATTTATTACATTATTTGTTATTTATAAAGTACATTTTCTTATTTAAAAACAAGTAGCACAAATTGTGTTTTCAATGGGAAATTTTGCTTTGAGATAAGATCATTTTGAGTTAAGAGCTCAGTCACAGAGCAAATTAAACTCTTAAGTCAAGGTATCACTGTTTATATTCTCTTGTAAATATGAACGTTGATTACTACTTTTTCCAAGTGATGTTAAGATGATCAAAAGTCGACAAGCAGAGTACTCTTGTAGATACTCTGTTGACTTAAATAAATGATCTTCAGATGGTTGAAAGGCTCTGGTATTCTGTAATAACTCTAATGCCTGTTGTAGGGTTTAAGCTGCAATTCCCATCAACCTTCACCACTGGGCCCATCTACACCTATATTAAAATTTGGGGCCAGCCCGAAGAAGTAATACTCCATATTTGTCCTGCATTAGGACAGAGTCCAGCTGATTCCTCCTAGACCAGTGGTTCTCAACCTGGGGGTAGGGACCCCGAGGGGGGTCACAAGGGGGTGTCAGAGGGGTCGCCAAAGACCATCAGAAAGCACAGTATTTTCTGTTGGTCATGGGGATTCTGTGTGGGAAGTCTGGCCCAATTCTATCATTGGTGAGGTTCAGAATATTCTTTGATTGTAGGTGAACTAGTAGAGTTTGGGGAAAATAGACCCAGCAACTACAACTCCAAAATGTCAAGGTCTATTTTCCCCAAACTCTACTAGTGTTCATATTTGGGCATATTGAGTATTTGTGCCAAGTTTGGTCCAGATACATCATTGTTTGAGTCCACAGTGCTCTCTGCATGTAGATGAACTACAACTCGCAAACTCAAGGTCAGTGCCCACCAAACCCTTCCAGTATTTTCTCTTGTTCATGGGAATTATGTGTGCCAAGTTTGGTTCAATTCCATCATTGGTGGAGTCCAGAATGCTCTTTGATTGTAGGTGAATTATAAATCCCAGCAACTGCAACTCCCAAATGACAAAATCAATCCCCCTCCCCCCCCCCCAGTATGCAAATTTGGGCATATGAGATATGTGTGCCAAATTTGGTCCAGTGGATGAAAATACATCCTGCATATCAGATATTCATATGACGATACATAGCAGTTGCAAAATTACAGTTATGAAGTAGCAATGGAAATAATTTTATGATTGGGGGTCACCACAACATGAGGAACTGTATTAAGGGGTCGCAGCATTAGGAGAGTTGAGAACCACTGTCCTAGGCCATCACCTTACCTTTTCTTGGTGGCCCTTACTCATTGACTGGAATGAAGTTAGTTGGGGCACAAAGGCAATCTGAGAATGGAGAAGGGGGAGGAAGGGCCATTCCTCCCCTCTCCTCTCTCATGTTGCTGTGGTGTCCTGGTTGACATCACTCTATCTCATGAGCAATGACCACCAGGCATTTCCTGTCTGGTCACAGCTACACTCCAGATCAACCCTGAAGAAATGTGGTAGTGAGAATGAGGGTGGTAAGGGTCGTTCTGCAGTGGCACCAAATCAGGTTTGGTGATACCACATGATCATAACTCCTGCCTCCCTCCTTATTGGCACAGAGTCTGGCCATACAGACTTCTCACCAGGCATGTAGCCGGGGGGGGGGGGAGGGGGCTTGGGAGGCTTCAGCCCCCCCCCCCCGAAATTCTCATGGTGGTTCGCGAAAAGGCCTTACTGGTGCATTATTTAAACTGTTATGTTTATTCATATCATGATCTGATCACCATACTCAATATATCCCATATGCATGGGGGTATTGGGGTAATGATACAAAAGGTTTGCTAGGCTAGACCCTCTTTCACTCAGACTCACCCCCCCCCGAAACTCAGCCCCCCCCGAAACCCCCCCTGAAAATCTTTTAGCCCCCCCCCCCAAAAAAAAAAACGAAATCCTGGCTACGGGCCTGCTTCTCACATTCTGGATTGACCCCAGGGTAATGTGTAGATGCAGCCTTAGTACAATTAATGTTGTCTGGGTTTAACAGCAGCATTTTCAGTTTTAGTGGACATATCTTTGCAATGACTTGAAATTTAAAAGGGTGATATCGTCCTTTTTTAAAACACGTATGCACATACAACCTTTTCCTGGAACTATAATATGATGTGGTTGAAATACAGTGTAGCTTCTGACCATAATTTTTATTCAGCATCTTATCTTCTTTGGAGTGAAACTATGCTATCAGTATTTTTACTGCTGCATTATACTAAGATAAACAGCCCCTCCACCAAAGGTTTTATAGTTTCATCAGAAGCTTTCATGATATTTCATGTTTATTAGATTATTTTTAGGGTCTCGGTACTCAAATAAACACTGATTTACTCTTTGGCTAAGGCAAATATAAGCCGATTTTTGAGGAAGGGAGAAGGACTTGGTGATAATTAGATGGCATACCCAGAATGCATGGTGCAGGATTTCCTGTTAAATAATAAGTTGTTTCAATTGTTCTGCAAAAAATAAATAAATTATGGAACAGCCTGGAATCATTCAAATTCAACTTCAAGAAGGTTTTTTTTCTTTAAAAAGTTCATAGTTTCAAGACATTTGCCCCGAACCCTTATCTCAGTTTTTGAGATGAATCATGCTTTTGCAGAGAGCATCTTCATATCTTACGAAACTGTCATCTCTCACATATTTTAGCACTGTTTGACCACCTTTTGCTGCTCTCAGACATCTATGTAGAATGACATATGTGTGGAAAACATGAAGCGATATGCAACTACACAGAGAGCTCAAGAAAGGAGGGCTCTATAAACATGACCCCAATTATTTCCATTGCAGAAAATGTGGTTCCATGATATCTAAGAAGACCCCCCGTAACAAAACCTGGGCCTTCCTTGTTAGTCTCTATCTTTGGTAAAATAATGCAAGAGGAGCTTCGTTCTTATGGGGAATGATATTAGGATCTGAGATCTAATTTTTTTTATACCTTGTATCAGATCCTAAAGGACTCTGGACAAGACTCAAACTTTCAGCACTTTGTAAATTCCATCTACAGTGCATGTGCTGGTACGGCTGTACCAGGAGCTCCAACTTCATTTTTTTTCCTATTAAATGTCTGCATGCATTCTAAGGTTTCAGGCATTCTGCAAAGGTGACTTCCCTTGGTTTGCATTTATAGGGCCAATGACCCATCAATCGTTGTTAAGTTTTGGTTCCCCCCCCCCCTTGCCCCAGGGCCCTGGGAGGAGAGGGAGCCATTTTTAGTTCAGTCTTACAGAAGGAAATTAAGCTACAGGACGTGGACCAGCTCCACCTACAGAAAAGCTTCATTTCCTACAGCTTCGGGGGAAACAGTTTCCGGGGTGAAATAGTCCCAAAGCTCTGGCTGGGAACTTACAGCCTCTCAGCCTTACAGCATTCAGGGGAAACAGTTTTACAGACCCAAAGAACTCCAGCTGGAGAATCTACAAAGCCTTGACTGGTAGGTCTACTCGGGACCCAAGACGTAGTTTGGAACCGGTAGTAGGACCCACATCAGCAAAGCCTAGATAGTAGATTACCTGGGAGAGGTTAAAAAAGGGTTTTCCTTTCAAAGGAAAAGAAACAGTTCTCAAAACCAGTTGCCTGTCCCTTGTGGACAAGATAAAGAAAGCTACCAGTCATTTGTATGATTGCCATTGAAGATTGAAGAAGTATTTGTTTAATTTGTTCAATAATAAAGGACTTTGTTAAACCTTTCAAGCCTCTAAAGACTCTTCCAGAGGAAAATCCTTAGGGCCTCTCTATCAAGGCACCCTGGCTTCCCGCTGGGCACAAAGTGCACGTCCTGTTCAAAAGACAATTATTACAGGCCCAGCACGTGACAGCACAGTACATGAAATTTATTTTTACTGGGTTTAGAAATACTGCATAAATATCCTAGACATACGAAAAGTCAGCACTGGGCCAGATCTGTGGGCTCATTGATAATTGGGATGAGTTGGTTGACGCCTGGATGCAGCCACATGTATGGGCGAACCCTTATATACATCTGTAAACAAAGAAAGTGGTGTCTTTTTTCTCCAAACTGTTCTGTATGTCTGGTATTTGGATTTGGTGTTTGGAGCACATCTCACGAATTACACAAATCCAAATAAAGGCTGACTTTTGCTTTTATTGGCAAATGAGGCCCTACTTAATAACTTCCACTAGGTATTTCCTTTATATGTCTTCGGGTACATTCAACTCAAATATTAATTTGGGGCTATTCATTTTTTTATTCATTGCTGATTTTAAACAGTGCCAGATGAGATTTTAAAAAATGCACAAAAATTGGACTTCATCTTTGGAAATGTTCCACTGGGAAAGTTTTAATTCCATACTCATTTTTACTCAGGCAAGTTCCAAATTGATTGGTGATTCAAGGAAGGCTAAAAAACCAACATCTGTCCTCGAAGCATGGAAGATTGTAAGTAACCTAACCTTGCTTTTTAAACAAAAATTAAAAATTATTTTCATAATTTTGCTATACAAAGTCGTACCATTCTTTGTAAATCTATGAATTCCTTGTCCAAATGCTTGCATAATAGGCAGAAGATGTATTGGCTGAGCAAGTCAAAGGATATTGGAATGAGTTTAGCAAAGCACTGCGGGCATTTGACCCACAAAATAATGGCATTGTCAGCAGAAATAATTTCCGGAAAGTTCTTCAGCTATATTGTCCCTCATTAAATGACGACCATTTTATTGCGTAAGTAGCCAGTACAGGAGATATCAATCTTGTTTTTGAAAAAATTGTCATCTCTTTGTGAATCTTTGATCATTACAAACAGTGATACGTAGTGATTGTACACCCTTTTCCAGATATCATTTCTGTCTGCCAGCAGCAATCTGGAGTTTAATTTGTGTGTCTTTGTCAAGATGAATCACATTACTCCAAGGAACAGTGGATGGCAGTGTTCCTTCATAAACATTGTCCTGACAAAGGATTCCTGATCCAAGCTGCTGCATTTTCACTTATCAGGTTGACATGATTCCTTAAACATGCTGATTTTGGACATAAGCCTGGCAGGAAGTGTCATAACCACGCAGGGGGATTTTAACATAGCTTTAGGAAATGTGATATTAAAGAGAAGATTTCCAGCACTGAAAAAAAAGAACAAACCACTTTTGTAAGTTTTTATGTTCTGTGACGTTGTTACTGACTTAGAAAAGTTGAGATAAGCCCCTGTTGTAACCAGAGTGCAATCTACTAGGGCTGGGTGGTTTCGTTTTGTAATTTCGTAATTCGTTAAAAATTCGTTATTTTTTTGATAACGAAGCAATAACAAACCATTCAGGAGCAACTAAAAAACGAAACGAATTTTTAAATTCGTTTCGTAATTGTTTCGAATTCATTTTGTATTTGTTTCGTTATCGTTTTGAAATCGTTTCATTATTATTTCTGCATGTCTGGGGGAAGTTTTATAGTTGTTGTTTGTTTAATCAGTGAAAAAAATATATAAATATCACACCAACAGTCAACAACAGAGGGAGAGGGAAGCTTCAGAAGTTCCCCCTGTTCCATTTGGAGGTTTTTTTAGCGTATTGCGCGGTCGCGTCCGCCATTAACGAATCGATTCGTAATTGTTTCGTATTGTTTTGTAATTTACAAAATTTCATAAATATCGAACTTTTTAAAAGAAAAATTTCAGAATTCTTTTAAAAATCGAAACGCAAAAACCCCCAAAAAACGAATCGATTTTAGAAACAAATTTTTCCGTGGTTGCCCAGCCCTACAATCTACCACTTCCTTCAGTTAATAACAAGCAGATTGATAGTCATCTTGGCTGCAGATGGCTTTCTGGCAGGTGACATTCCCACTGAAGAATCAAGTTGTAAATGCAAATTTCATTGCATGCGGATCTGTAAATTTCATTTCATATTTGTAGCTGTGTTCTCTGTATGATGTGATACAGGTGTAACAACTGGGATGAGAATGATCCACATTGGAAAACTGGATTTTATTTATTTAGAGTATTTATATTCCACCCTTCTCACCCCGCAGGGGACTCAGGGCGGATTACAATGTACATATACATGGCAAACATTCAATGCCATAGACACACAACACATATAGACGGACACTCAGAGGCTATTATAATTATATATATAATTATAATGTAATATAATTGACTGGTTGCCCTGACATGACAAATAAATAGAGGCTATTTAACATTCCAGCTTTATGAGGTTATTCTGGCCACCAGGGGAGCTGTCGCTTCACCGTCCATTTGTGACACTGATTGAGTACTTCCTCATTCTTTGTATGCTTGCTGGAGATTTTTTATGGCATCATAAATTAGTTAAATTAGCCTCCCCCATATAAGTGGTACCTAAATTTCCTACTTAACAGATGCAACTGTCTTTTGGGCTGCAAAGGCCTACAGTGAGCTACACAATGGTCGGAAACTCACTGCGACCCAGGCTGGCTTCCAACTCATGACCTTTCGGTCAATAGTGATCTAATGCAGCTGACTCCCAGGCAGCTGTGCCACAGTCGCTGTGCCCTACTTCCTGCTCCCCAAATTTTAATTTTTTTTCAAGCATCATATCTTGAAAGACCAATTTGTTCAAATGAAGCTTGCCATTGCCTTCCTCTTGAGGCTGATTTGGGCCCCTTCCACACTGCCATATAATCCAGATTATCAGAGCAGATAATCCAGATCTGCCTTGAACTGGATTATATGAGTCTACACTGACATATAATCCAGTTCAAAGCAGATAATCTGGATTTTATATAGCAGTATAGAAGGGTCATCCAGTGGTTTTCTACGGTTGAGCTGCCACGCGCTGGGCCTGTAATAATTGATTTTTTAAACAGGACGTGCTCTTTGTGCCCAGCGGGGAGCCGGGGTGCCACAGGTGAGAGACCTTCAAGGATTTTCCCATACACAGTCTTTAGAGGGCTTGAAATGTTTAACAAAGTTCTTTATTATT
The DNA here is from genome assembly GCF_037176765.1 of Anolis sagrei. Classification (NCBI taxonomy): domain Eukaryota; kingdom Metazoa; phylum Chordata; class Lepidosauria; order Squamata; family Anolidae; genus Anolis; species Anolis sagrei. The sequence goes on along the minus strand of NC_090025.1, from coordinate 98,341,722 downwards.
GCTTAGGTCTTCAGTAAAACAACAAACACTTCTTGGATCTTCAACAGGTTAGACAAATGCTTCTTAACTTGCCCCAAAATGGACAGGCACCTTGCTTGGAGAACTATTTCTTTTTTTAACAAGGAAAACCCTTTTTTTTAACCCTTCCCAGGTAATCTACTGTCTAAGCTTTGCTGATGTGGGTTCTACTACTGGTTCCAATCTGCGTCTTGGGTCCTGAGTAGACTTACCAGTCAAGGCTATGTAGATTCTCCAGCTGGAGTTCTTTGGGTCTGCAAAACTGTTTTCTTCTGAAACTTTAGGACTGTTTCCCTCAGATGCTGTAAAGCTGAGAGGCTGTAAGCTCCCAGCCAGAGCTTTGGGACTGTTTCCCCCTGGAATTTCTGCCCCGGATGCTGTAGGAAATGAAGCTTTTCTATGGATGGAGCTAATCCACGTCCTGTAGCTTAGCTTTCCACTATAAGACTGAACTAAAAATGGCTCCCTCTCTTCCCATGGCCCTGGGGAAAGGGGCGGAATGATAGACAGGTGGCTAGCCCTATGATTGCAAACCAAAGGAAGCCACCTTGTTGCAAATGCATGGAACCTTGGAATATATGCAAACACTCAATAGAAAGAAAATGAAGCTGAAGCTCCTGGTACAACCGTACCAGCACAATGGTGGAGCAAAGATTTGAAGCCTGGTCTCTAGTCATAGTCCAAAACTCCATCCACTACACCACTTTCATAAGATACCGGGATTGTGGCACAGCTGGCTGAGTGTCAGCTGCATTAAAGATCACTCTGACCAAAAGGTCATGAGTTCGAAGCCAGCCCAGGTTGGAGTGGGTTTCCAACCAATTGTTGGAAACCTGTTGGTAGCCTGTTGTCAAACTTTGCAACCCGAAAGACAGTTTTATCTGTCAAGTAGGAAAATTAGGTACCACCTTAAAGTGTGGGGAGGCTAAATTAACTAATTTATGAGGCCATAAAGAAGACTCCAGCAAAGCATTCCAGTGGGGAAGCATGTGGGGAATGCGGAAGTACTTCCTCAGCGTCGCAGATGGACGATGAAAGCAACAGCTCCCCTGGCGGCCAGAAAAAAGTTAAATAGCCTCTGTGTGTGTATGTATATGTTTGTATGTCAAAAATTGGCATTGAATGTTTGCCATATATGTGTACACTGTAATCCGCCCTGAGTCCCCTGCGGGGTGAGAAGGGCGGAATATAAAAGCAGTAAATAAATAAACAAATAAATAAATAATGGGAGGTTTCCTTAGAAAATGTACGATTTGTTCAGGAAATGTTAATAATAATTTTGAATATGCTCTGTCTAGATTATATCAGAAATACCAAGATGATACTACAGAAGGAGTCCTATACAGGATGCTGTTACATAGTCTAGGAGTTGCCGATTTGCCAAAAGAATTAATTGTCATGGCCAGCAGCCCTTCCTCCCGAGAAAGTCAACACAGAGAAGGAAAAAAACCAATGGATCATACAGAGAGGTATTGTATAAGTGATTGCAAGTGTACGCAGTTCCCTGCTAAAGGTTTAGATGCAAAGGTAGAAAAGTGCAGAAGTCTCTAGAGGATTACTTATCATTGTCAAGATTTAATCTTCCCTTGATGATTTTTTCCTACTTTGCCTGGGGAAAGACCTTTACATTCTTTCTTGATGAAATCTAGTGATATTTTGGAATTGCATAGCATCTTCTGTCCTTTGAGGACCTTCTGTTTTTATCTGCTACACCTAGCATTTAAGCTGTTGTGTCTAGCATCCTTGAAGTTATATTTTATGAATTAATTCATTCCTCTCTTAAAGCTATCTTAGAATCGGTCTGGTGATATGCTTATATGATATTTTTAGAAGATATAGTCCTCCACTAGTGAAAGATTACTCTTTGCTGTAGCATGTTATTTTTCCCACCTATGTATTTTGCATGGTTTGTTTGTGATTGGCTTTAAAAAAATTAATCTCCTTAAAATCTAATTTAACTCAGAGCCATAGGCTATTAGCCTATTGTCTGATAACTATCTTCATAAGTTAGTGGTGCTTTAGGTTTACTGCTGATCGATTTTACTGAATGACACAAAGTTCTGTGTGACAAGTGGGCTGCAAATGATTCTTTTTTATTTTATAATTTTTAAATATTTTATCATTGTTGTTCATTTGTTCAGTTGTTTTATTATAATGTATGTACTGTACTGATTTTAGAGGGAGAAACCGTGGAGGCCGTGACAGACTTTGTACAGGGTTAGTCAAAATGAATAGGCCAATAAGAAAATTAATTTTAGACGAATGTATGTTTATTGTAACCAAACTACAGCTACGTATCGACAGATAAATTATCAAAGTTTTGTCTCACCTTCAGAGATGTTCGATATGAGCGCCCCGTGTGACACGGCAGACGTCCAAGCGATAGTCCAGTTCATTCCACATCCGTTGCAGCACATCCGACGTAATGGCATCGAATGCAGCACATATGCATTTACCCTTGCATAAGCAGCCCGTCTCCTCAAATTGCTTTACCCACCTCGCAATGGAATGTCGATGAGGTGGTTCCTTGCCATACTTGGCTCGAAATTCTCGCTGGACCGTAATTACTGACATTGTTTTAGCAAATGTCATCACACAAAACGCCTTCTCTTTGCCTGATTCCGCCATTTTGAAAACAGCGACTCCTAGCGACGCCTAGCAGCATTAACGTACATGTGTGTTGCTCAAAAAAAACTTTGATAGTTTATCTGTTGCTACGTAGCTGTGGTTTGGTTACAGTAAACATACATTCGGGTACAATTAATTTTCTTATTGGCCTATTCATTTTGACTAACCCTGTATTTCTAGGCGCAAAGATTACTGCAGATGCAGACTGTGGCCAGGAAATCAGAAGACGCTTACTTCTTGGGAGGAGAGCAATGTCCAATCTCGATAAAATAGTAAAGAGTAGAGACATCAGACTGGCAACAAAGATCCGTCTAGTCAAAGCCATGGTATTCCCTGTAGTAACCTACGGATGTGAGAGCTGGACCTTAGGGAAGGCTGAGCGAAGGAAGAGAGATGCTTTTGAGCTGTGGTGTTGGAGGAAAGTTCTGAGAGTGCCTTGGACTGCGAGAAGATCCAACCAGTCCATCCTCCAGGAAATAAAGCCCGACTGCTCACTGGAGGGAAGGATACTAGAGACAAAGTTGAAGTACTTTGGCCACATCATGAGGAGACGGCAAAGCCTAGAGAAGACAATGATGCTGGGGAAAGTGGAAGGCAAAAGGAAGAGGGGCCGACCAAGGGCAAGATGGATGGATGGCATCCTTGAAGTGACTGGACTGACCTTGAGGGAGCCGGGGGTGGTAACGGCTGACAGGGAGCTCTGGCGTGGGCTGGTCCATGAGGTCACGAAGAGTCGGAGACGACTGAACGAATGAACAACAATACTGTACTGATGGGCGTGGCCTCATGTAAGCCGCACTGAGTCCCCCTGGGGGAGATGGAGCAGGGTATAAATAAAGTATTATTATTATTATTATTATTATTATTATTATTATTATTATATGCTGATATTGTACTATGCTAATAATATAATATATTGTATGCAATATATACCTTGTAAGCCACTCAGAGTCCCCTTCGGGGTAAGAAGGGCAGCATATAAATGTCATAAATAAATAAATATAAATATAATTTTATTTATTTATTTACTTATTTATTTATTATTCGAACTTATATGCCACCACTCCTCTGGGGTTTGGAGCGGCTTACAAGAACAGGCTCAAATTCAACAACAATTTAAAACAATTTAAAAACAACAATATAAAATATCAAAGGCCTGTCGAAACAGATATGTCTTACATGCCCTGTGGAAAGCTGATAAGTCCCGCAAGGCACGGACTTCAGGTGGCAGAGTGTTCCAGAGTGATGGTGCCACTGCTGTAAAGGCTCTGCGTCTGGTTGCTGTGAGACGCAAGGTCTTGATACTGGGAATTTCCAACAAATCTTGGTCTTCAGAACGGAGGGATCTCTGGGGTTGGAAGGGGGTGAGGCGGTCCCTCAGGTACATCGGCCCCAGACCATGCAAGGCCATCACTTTGAAAGTGATCCGGTGCTCAATTGTTAACCAATGCAGCTGCAGTAAGATTGGTGTTATGTGGCATCTCATCGGAATTCCCGCAAGAAGCCGAGCAGCTGCATTTTGTACCAACTTGAGCTTCCGGATCACCGACAGAGGAAGGCCAATGTAGAGGGCGTTATAGTAGTCCAGTCTTGAGATGACCGTAGCCTGGATCACTGTAGCTAGGTTGTCCCTGGACAGATAGGGAGCCAGCCGTCTAGCCTGCCGCAGATGAAAAAAGGCGGTTCTGCTAACGGCGGAGACCTGGGCCTCCATCGTCAGCAAAGGGTCCAAAAGGACTCGCAGACTCTTTACCAATGATGACGGGCGTAGCGCCTCTCCATCCAGGGTAGGCAGCTGGATATCCCCACTGCCCAGTCGACCCAGCCATAGGATCTCCGTCTTTGCTGGATTCACCCTCAACCTGCTGGCACGCAGCCATCCAGTAACGGCCTCGAGGCACTGATGGAAACAATCAGGTACAGAGTCTGGTCGGCCTTCCATCTTCAGCACAAGCTGAGTGTCATCAGCGTACTGGTAACACTCAAGCCCAAAACCTCGAACCAGCTGAGCAAGTGGTCGCATATAGATGTTAAACAACAGAGGGGAGAGAATGGCCCCCTGAGGAACCCCATAAGATAGAGGGGACCTCTCAGAGACCAGGCCTCCCCTCTCCACTCGCTGTCCACGGTTGTGAAGAAAGGAGGACAGCCAATTTAAAGCTGCCCCCCCCCCCCCGACAGCAGCAAGGTGGTGGGTCAAAAGATTGTGGTCAACTGTGTCAAATGCTGCTGTGAGATAATAAAACAAGCAGCGCTGACCCACCAATTCAAGGCAGATAATCTGGATTTTATATGGCAGTGTAGAAGGAGCCTGTGTCACCTGTCAGTAGTGGTTATATAGCCCAACCCATGATTGATGTCCAAAGAGAACTCTATTCATGAGCAAATCACTGCTAGCTTTAAAAAGGCACCCTGTGTTTTTTAGTAGAGGCCCCCAATTCCATGTGTGCATTTCTTGTCATGTAGCGTCCACTGCCTCTACTGAACTGAAGTTGGCTCCTGGTAGACTGGGTATCTCTATTTGTGTGGTGGTCTAGATAAGATTATCTCAATGTTCAACCTAAGTAAATCTTAGCAGAGTCCCTGACATCTCCAGGATTCTCTTGTCATACAATCAGCTTAATAGTTGCCTCTACATTAATTCCCTTTTCAGATTGATCATGTGGCCCTTGAAAGCTGAAGAGCTGGTAATTATAGCTTTATAAACAACTGTCACTTCGCACAAAGCTTGTAAATGTGCGTATGTGCTCTATGATTGCAACCGTACAGATCATTAATGCTTAATCAAATATTTTATAGTACTGTATTTAAGATGCCTCTCTTCGTTGCCCATTTTCCAATTTTAGAATGAAACAGATTGAAGACCATCCCTACAGAAACACCAAGAATAGAACTGTTGATGAAGTAATTGAAAGACTGAGGGATGGTATCCTGAATCAGGAAGCCGGCATTAGAGATGCTTTTCTTGTCTACAACAAGCAAGCGAGTGGGAAACTGAGTAAAACTCATTTCCGAAAGGTTAATTTAATTTAATTTGCATTTTCTTTTTCGTACTGGGTAGGAATGTATCAGATTGAATGAAAATGGAAATGTTTTGTGTTGAAATCTCTTGGTATCTTGTAAGATTTTGGGGAAAAGCACTTTTTAAGACAGTAAATCCTAGACTCTCCCAGCCAGAATGACTTGTGAATTGATAGCATAGCCATAGGTCATTTGCCTGTGCTGCTAATATACTGGCATAAAGGGTGAACAAAACATATTTATATTTTAGACTTCCCTATTCTGCCTCTCATATTATTTTGATATAGCACCACTTCTGTTAATGCCACAACAAACAAATCTTTATTACAGTCATAGACCAGCATAAGGAGAGTGGGGTACAGTCTCATAAAAGTATTATATATTAAAATCATTAGAGTCTAGGCTAAAAGATATAATACAGAGGTATGTTAAAAGGCTAAAACACAAAATACTATTTAGAAAAAAAAATACTAGAAGAAAATGGAAAGGGAAAAGGAAGACCAAGAGGGCGACCAACTAGCACCTCCTGAACTAAGCTCCTTAAGGGAGAGGAGCTCATACTACGAGGGTTGAATGAAAAGTAATGCCTTGACCTTCATAACTCCTCAACAGATGGCAGTACTATTATGCGGCAGGTACTGGCTTGTTCAGTAGACTCTCCTCTACAGTTCCATTTTGGCAGGAAGCATTAGCACTGAACGTTTGTGTTGTTAAAGTGTAAAGTATGGAACCCTGCGCAGACAGTCGGTCAGTGCGACTTAAGCAACGTGCAGTCATTGAATTCTTGACAGCAGAAGGTGTCACCCCAAAGGAAATTCATAAGAGAATGCAAGCTGTTTATGATGATTGTGTTGATGTGAGTACTGTGCATCGTTGGGCGAGTAAGTTTAAAGATGTTGAGGTGGGAGCATCTGACTTGCGTGACAAACAAAGAGTTTGGACGTCCTGTGAAAGCAACCACTGAGTTTCACAAGCAAAAGGTTGACAGATTGATTGAGGTCAATCGTCGTATCACTCAGAGAGAAATTTCAAGCATAATCGGGATTTCACAAGAACATGTGGGTCACATTATGGATTTGCTTGTCTATCAGAAGATCTGTGTACGGTGGGTTGCAGAAACAGAGTGTCGACTTCCTCCGCGATGGCTTCAGAAAACTTGTTCATCGTTGGCAGAAATGTATCCAATTGTCTGGTGATTATGTGGAAAAGTGAATAGTGGTAGTTAAAGAGCACATTCTAAGCATTATTTCTGCGTTTGATTTATTAAAATATTCCCATTCAAACCCAAGTAATGAAGGTGGAGGCATTACTTTTCATTCAACCCTCGTAGATGACCCAAGACACACAGTCCAAAACGCCACCCAGGGGGAAGAAAATAACTCGGACTTGCCCCAGCAATTAAACAGGAACCCACAAATCAGCCAAAACAGAGAAACAGATTAGAATTGACTCCTACCTTCCAAACTTCTACCATAAATCCAGCAACAAGTAGACTGGCCTACCTCCAGCCCTTTGGGGATCCAGCCCAGGACATTCTCCAGAGCAGGAAAGTAGCTAAGATAACTTCTTGGATCACTTACCCAGCTCTCCCCGAAGTACAGCTCTCCCCAAAAATACATCACTCAGCCTTGTCAAGAGATATGCTGACATTTGTCAGAAACTATGATCCTTATTTTGCACTGGCTAAATAATACTGCAGACAAGGTGGAAAACTTACAAAAACTCCTCGACCAGCTTTCCCCCCAGGCTTTCAGCATATTCTACAGAAAACCCAGCTCTTACTGGAGATCCACCAAAATGAATTTAAATAGAGCAGCAGGCAACATATTTTAATGTCACTATCCCAACTACTAAACTATCAACAAAGATTGATCAATCTAAAAAATAATCACTACTTGCCAAATCATGCTGGTTCCAAACGTATACTTTTGACCTTCCACAATCCCTAATATTTTGACTCTTTATGGCTCAAACTTTCCATTGATATTACTGGGGACTTTGAAGAGTTATTAGTCTGTGACTTAATCACTAGAAGAGTGCATGACGCTGCAGAGGTTCCCAAATCAGAAACTCAGACAGGACTCAGCCGTTTGAAAATTAAATTAACACAGTTAAAAAATATGATTGCACAGTCACCTAATCCTAGTGACATGGAAACTCAGCATGAGCCCAACACAGCTGCTCTTCTGAACTCCCCTCGCAAGGGAAAGAACCACAGGAAATTATCAGTTCATTGTACTAATGTATCTGTAAGTGACTCCTCTGATGACAGTGACTCCACTGAGACTCTCCAAACGCTGGCAACAACCAAAACCAAAGGAGTTAGCACTTCAGAGAAACAGACTGGAAGTCTGGCGTCTTCCCCTACTCAGAAGGAGCTAGTCTTACGGGAGAAACAACCTCCCTCACTTTCTTCTGTTAATGCCATCTCCTTCATCTTGTAGTTGAAACCTATTACAACTTGTTATCAGCATGGATGCAAGCCACCACACCTGTGTTATAGCCATTTTGGCAGGCAATAGAACAAAACAAAACAAAGATCTGATGAAACCATGTGTGGTCCACCATGTGTCACCAAGGGATTGAGGTCAGCTTTATGGTTCTCAAATAAAGCAGGCTTATTGAAAACAATATCATGTCCACGTGATATTGGAACTTCTCTGTGCAACTTTAGGCAATGTCTCTGTTGCCCTCCAGGACAGGAAAAGCCCGCTGACTTTAAACACCACACTGTTGGATGGGAAACAATCCTTTTATTGAAAATAATTAAAAAGCAATAAGTTAAAAAAAACACTTTAAATAAATAGTTAGATCCAATTAGGTAGGAAGGTAAGCAGGAACAAAGTAATCCAAGGTAATAGTCCAACAAAGTCCGTAAAAACCAAGGCAAAACTTTCCAAATAACATGCAAAGAATCATGAGCCCAAGACATGAATATAGAGCATAAAATCTAAGAATCAAAACCATGAAACAAAGGCACTTAAAACATGAATTTCCCAAGCAAAACTTCCATGAACAGGAATGAAATCTTGACTTGATTCCAAACGATGCTTCATCTGACTACATATCCTGTACTTGAGACTTTTATCTCCTTGTTAGCTAAGTCTCTAGCATTCAGAAACTGGTTTCATTTTAACTGAGAACTTCTTATCTTTTTCTCTCAAAGCCTGGCAGACCGCCGAAGCCACTGTTCAGCTCTCCTGTTTTGACTAATCTCCTCGCACCTATCTATTTGTTCATTATCCATTTGCTCATTAATTTCTGCAGCTGGGCCAGGTGCCAAGCTGTTTTCATGTTCCCTATCATGGGAACTCTCTGGTAACAATTCAGAAAGCGCACCATCATCCCCACATGTTGCATTCCAGAGCTGGAAACAGGGCCCTCTTTCCATTAATACACCTTGGTTTAGAAAAAATACAATCCTTTTTATTGAAAGATGAATATAAAATAGATTGAAGTCCAAAGGTTAAAAAGCCAAAATGAAACAGCAAACAGCAATGTCCAGAAAGCTTGCAGAAAATCCAAAGCAGTAATGTCCAAATAACTCTCAATAGAAATCCATGAACAGATTAACCCCTAGCTAATCTCACTTGAAGCCAGAAATTCCCTAAGAGACCAGACCACTGGAAATTGGAAAACCCAGGAGGTTTGTACTTGATACTAAACGATCCATGGTCTGAGGAAATCCCCCTCACGGGCACTCTTAAATCCCAAAAACTGATTCCGTCTAACTCTAATCTTTGGTTTCAGTTGTCGGATTCTCTCGGACCTACGTAAACATTGGGCCTCCCTGCGGTTCTGGCTTATCTCCAAGCTGTGCTTGTTATCATTGGCCCAACCAGGTGTCATCTTGCAAGCTCGGACCAGGAGGAAAAGGGAGTGAATTTTCTTCTCTCGGTCTGACAGAAACTTTCTCATGAGAACTTGGCTTTTCTCTTGAGGTCTCTAAATCAACGCCTGTAGGAGTTTTACTGCCCAAAGTGTCTCCATCTTGAGCCTCGTCCTCATTGATCACTTCAGCCTCACTATCCAAACTAGGCCCAACAACATTAGCATCAACATTGGCATCAGCATTAGGCAATACAATCAGAGATTCAGGCTCAGGTTCACACACAAGCTGAGTCCCAACACCACAACCCTCAGGAACAGTCTCATGGAAAACTACACTTTGAACAGGGATCTCCTGGTCATTCTCTGCATCAAGATCACTTACCAAACCATTGCCATCTTGAAACTCATGGAGATCACTTCCCACATCCAAAGCCCCCTGATCCTGGAACACAATTATTATTATTATTATTATTATTATTAAACTTTATTTGTACCCCGCTAGCATCTCCCGAAGGACTCGATTCGGCTTACAAAGGCCAAGGCCTCAACACAACAACAGCATAACAAGACACTCAAAGCAAAATCAAAAACATAAAGCAATAACAACAAAACATTACACTATAACACGGTAAAAACAAGGGCCGGGCCAAGTAATGGGTACTGATAAAAAAGGCTGGGTGGGACAGGTGATATGTTGGATTTCAGGGCAAGTGCAATGTGCAGAGAATCTTACATTCAAGTGCTTCTGGGACATAATGCTGGAGTTTTCCTATTCCAGAAAGGCACATTGGAATAGCCAGGTCTTCAAGCTCTTCCTAAAGACTGCCAACGTGGGTGCTAATCTGATGTCTTTGGGGAGGGTGTTCCAAAGTCGGGGGGCAACCACAGAAAAGGTCCTGTCCCTCGTCCCCACCAAACGCACATGCGACACAGGTGGGATCACGAGCAGGGCCTCTCCGGATGAACGAAGGGAACGCATGGGTTCATAAATGGAGATGCGGTCATGCAGGTAGGCAGGTCCCAAACAGTTTAGCGCTTTGTAGGTAAGCACCTGCACCTTGAATTGGGATCAAAAGGTAAATGGCAGCCAATGGAGCTCCTTAAACAGGAGGGTTGACCTCTCTCTGTAAGGAGCACCAGTTAACATCCTGGCCGCCGCCCATTGGACCAGTTGGAATTTCCGAGCCGTTTTCTAGGGCAGCCCCACGTAGAGCGCATTACAGTAATCCAATCTAGAGGTGACCAAGGCATGGACCACCCCAGCCAGATCACAGGCTGAGCTCCAACAGTCTCTTTAGAAACACAAGATCTAATCTCTTTTAGCTCATGGACTCAGTTACCTTGCATGGTGGTTTCTGGGGTCTTCATAGAGATACATGGTTATCATGACTATCTGAATTCAGATTCAAACCCAGATTCAAACTAAAGAGCAAGCTGGAACTCTGTAATTTGATCCTTCAGTAAGGCTTACATCTTCCTGATTTACTTGATGTAAAGAGCAGCTGGACTCAATCAAGTTACTATAGCTTATTAACAGCATTTTGTAGTTTGTTGTAAGAGCTATGGAGGCTTCCCAGTTCTGTATAAACAAGTCTAATAAAACATCTTCCCTTGTTTACTGTTTGAGCCTGTCTGCATGATGAGACAAAGCCTGGCCACCTTTATCTTGGCTGTGCTTCTGTGTATTGTTAGTTGACTCAAATACCATTTGCAGTCACACCTTTGCCTTTCAAGTGAGATGCTGAAGCTGTGCCATGGTTTTGATGTACAAATTGAGCCTTTGCATAGGCTTGATAGGAATCCCATTTAAGTCCCACTGGCTCTTGATCTGAAGGGCGCACCATTAATTATCAGAGATGATGGTTGTGTACTAATAAACCGATTGAACAGCTTCCTGTAGGCATGAAGCAACAGAAAATGCTAACCTTACCCATTGGAGTTCACCCTCCACCCCATTCATGCAGTTTCTATAGTCCCCCCAATGTTGGAGTAACCACTTATGTGGGAGCTCTATCACACTGTACATGGAACTTGGCTCAGAGCCATTCATACCAAATAATATTGTACAGAGAGAGAGATCATATTCTTTATTATATTTATGCGACAATGGCTTTCTTTGTGTGTCACGCTCCTGTAGTTCCAGAATTAAGCACACAATCTGATAGGAAAAGCCTGTACGAAAGCACCAAGCTGCTAATCTTTTTTCAAAAGCTTTTAAAATCTACTGCAAAGAGTGATAATTTGCTAATTAGAGCATTCTCACTTTTTTTACATTTTTACACCATTCAGTCATGCAACGCTTCTTTTTTTCCCTTTTAATCTCCAAAGCTAAGTAAGCAAAATAGAAAAGAATAATCACCACTGAAGCAATTAGAAGAAGACAAAAATATATATAAAGCACAAGTACAAAATAATATGCCTAAATTAAAAATGTTGGGATAATTTATGAAGCTTAAAGTGGTGGTGAATTGCACGGCCACAAGTTTGAAACCAATTGCATTGTGACTTCCACCTATATGTAGTTTCTAGGGCTGGGTGGTTTCGTTTCGTTAATTCGTAATTCGTTAATAATTCGTTACTTTTCTTGATTACGAAGCGATAACAAACCATTCTGGAGCAATTTTTTAAAAGAACGATTTTTTAAATACGTTTTGTAAATGCTTCGTAATTCGTTATGTATTTGTTTCGTTATCATTTTGAGGTCGTTTCGTTATTATTTCCGCATGTCTGGGGCAAGATTTATAGTTGTTTTTTGTTTAATTAGTGAAAAAAAATTATAATATCACACCAACAGAGGGAGAGGGAAGCTTCAGAAGTTCCCCCTGTCCCATTTGGAGGTTTTTTAGCGTATTTCACGGTCGCGTCCGCCATTAACGAATCGATTCGTTATTGTTTCGGAAATCGTTTCGTTAATGTTTTGTAATTTTTTTCACATTTACGAAATTTCGTAAATATCGAACTTTTTAAAAGGAAAATTTTGTAATTATTTTAAATAACGAAACGCAAAACCCCCCCAAAAAACGAATCGATTTTAGAAACAAATTTTTCCGTTGTTACCCAGGCCTAGTAGTTTCAAATAGATGCTAACAGCTATGCTACTGTAATTGATTCTATAGTTTTAACTTATGGGTAGTGTCTGGAAGCTCAAGATGCTGTATAAAAATTCTTATAGTGGAATCTGTGCATGTCTGTTCAAGTCCAATGGCTTTACTGTTAAGTACGAAGAAGAATTCAGTCTTAGCTGATTAATTCTCTGAGTTGTGATTCCTTGATCATCGAATCATAGAGTTGGAAGAGATCACATATGCCATCTAGTCCAACCCCCTGCCATGCAGGAAAAGCACAATCAAAGTACCCCCGACAGATCAGTTTATTTATTGATTTAAATCTGCATAATATGACTAATTGAGAGAGTTGTTAAAATACTTTCTTTGTGAGATAAATATGTATGCCATAGCACATGTGTTCATTATCATCTTTCTGTGAACAAAGAACATGCTGCTACTAAAATGATAGTTTCCGCATTAAATTTGTATAAACGTGTATTCTAAAAAATATTTTAAAATGTAAAATCTGCTTTCCCGCTAACCAGAGGCACATTTTCACTCATTGTTTATTTAAATTAATTAGGTAAAGGTAAAGGTTTTCCCCTTACATTTAAGTCCAGTCGTGCCCGCCTCTGGGGGTTGGTGCTCATCTCCATTTCTAAGCCGAAGAGCCGGCGTTGTCCGTAGACACCTCCAAGGTAATGTGGCTGGCATGACTGAATGGAGTGCCCTTACCTTCCCACCAGTACGGTACCTATTGATTTACTCATATTTGCATGTTTTCGATCTGCTAGGTTCGCAGAAGCTGGGGCTGACAATGGGAGCTCATGCCGCTCCCTGGATTCAAACCTGCGACCTTTTGGTTAACAAGTGAAGCAGCTCAGCACTTTAACCCACTGCACCATGGGGCCCCCAGTTAATTAAATTAATTAAATTGATTAATTAATGTAATATGCGAATTATTACCTTTCGGTTAACAAGTTCAGCAGCTCAACAGCCCACTGCACCACGGGGCCCCCAGTTAATTAAATTAATTAAATTAATTAATTAATGTAATATCCGAATTACTAACTGTTGCAGCCTCTTGTACAATGCTGCTTTCTCAAACAGCAAGGCTCTTATCTTGTCTCTAGGGAAGCAGAAAACATGCTTGCTCCATCCTCACATATTTATACATGGCCCTCATCATGTCTCATCTCAACCTTGTCTTCTGCAGGTTAAACATGCCTAGCTTTTAAAGCCGCTCCTCATAGGGCTTGTTCTCCAGACCCTTGATCAGTTTAGTCATCCTCCTCTGGACATAAATTGAATCCCTGATATGACCAGGAGCGCCTCTATCTTTTCCAGATGAAACTTCAGTTAGTCCTCCTTCTTTCAGTCCAACCTTTGCATTATTCATGAATTCAAACTTCCCTCCCACTAAAATAAAAGGGGATCTCGATGCTGTATGTTGGCGGAATAAAGCCCATTGTCTATCTTTCTCAAGATAAGAGCCTTGCTGTTTGTCTATCAGCTCCAGCTCCTCATGCGGGGACATGAGAGAAGCCTCCCACAAAGATGATAAAAACATCAAATCATCCAGGCGTCCCCTGGACAATGTCCTGGCAGACGACCAATTCTCTCACACCAGAAGCGACTTGCAGTTTCTCAAGTCGCTCCTGACATGATTAAAAAAAAACAGAGATTGGATGGCCATCTGTCAGAGGTGCTTTGAATGTGATTTTCTTACTTCTTGGCAGATGTTGGACTGGATGGCCCATGATGTCTCTGCCAACCCTATGATTCTATGATTTTATTATGCTAGGTGGGATAGTTGTTGTTCATTCATTCAGTCACTTCCAACTCTTCGTGACCTCATGGACCACCCTACGCCAGAGGGCCCTGTCAGCCATCACCTCCCCCAGCTCCTTCGGAGTCAAGCCAGTCACTTCAAGGATACCAAGACGGGATAATAAGCACCCTCAAAACTCAGCTTCATTATTTGGTTACTCTGGTAGCCAGAACTGATACTTTGCCTGAGGAAAGTCCTCCTCCCCTAACTTGCATTTTATAATTATGAAGATACTGCAGTGGAAAAGAAACAAAAGGAACCCAAGAAGAAGAAGACGAACACAAAGAAGAAGAGGAGGAGGAGGAGGAGGAGGAGGAGGAGGAAGAAGAAGAAGAAGAAGAAGAAGAAGAAGAAGAAGAAGAGGAGGAGGAAGAGGAAGAGGAAGAGGAAGAGGAAGAGGAAGAAGAGGAGGGGGGGAGGAGGAGGAGGAGCCGGAGGAGCCAGAAGAAGAATCAGAAGAACTAGAAAAAACAAAAAAAAAAGTGGACAAAATGCAAAGACAACAACATACGGTTATTACAATTATTTATTTTGCGCAAAAAGCATTGCATAAATAAATAAGTATAAAAGTAAAGGGTAAAGGTTTCCCCTGACATTAAGTCTAGTTGTGTCTCTGGGGGGTTGTACTCATCTCCATTTCTAAAACGAAGAGCCGGCGTTGTCCGTAGATGCCTCCAAGGTCATGTCGCCGGCATGACTGCATGGAGCGCCATCACCTTCCTGCTAAGGCAGTACTTATTGATCAACTCACATATACATGTTTTCATACTGCTAGATTGGCAGAAGCTGGGCGTAAGAGTGGGAGCTCATCCTGCTCCCCGTATTCGAACTGCCAACCTTTCAATCAGCAAGTTCAACAGCTCAGCAGTGTAACCCGCTGTGCCACCAAGGAATCCTCAAATAAGTAAAAAACTGATGAAATAAAGGGAACATAAGCACAATTTATTACAGTTAAAGTGTGAACAGTGCCCATTCTTGGCATTATGGAGCCGCCGGTGGCACAGTGGGTTAAAGCCCTGTGCTGGCAGGACAGGTTGCAGGTTCAAATCCAGGGAGAGGCGGTTGAGCTCCCTCTATCAGCTCCAGCTCCTCATGCGGGGACATGAGAGAAGCCTCCCACAAGGATGATAAAACATCAAAAATCATCCGGGCGTCCCCTGGGCAACGTCCTTGCAGACGGCCAATTATCTCACAACAGGATGCTCCTGACACGACAAAATAAATAAATAAATACATTCCTGGCATTGTCTTCTTTGGCCATGGGAGGCACACCTCAACTGCACACAGTTTTGATTCCTGCAACACATTGTATGAGGGACTGACTTCAAAAGGTGTTAGGAAACTTTGGCAGATGACCTAAACTAGTCTTAGGCCCCATCTACACTGCCAGACAAAATCCAGATTATCAGTTTTGGATTATATGGCAGCGAAGACTTATATAATCAAGTTCAAAGCAGATAATTTGGATTATTTCATTTGATAATCTGGATTATGTGGTAGTGTGGATCCAGCCTCGGTGTTGGATGTAACTTGCTTGCTTGGGTCCAGGCTTTTTGGAGAATCATATTTTCCCATACAAGACTTTTTAGGCTTTGATATCTTTGGAAAGGGTTCCTTTTTTGCTTTTCCACCTTCTGAAGTATATTTATTATATATTTATTTATTTATTTATTTATTTTTATTTATTTATTTTTGGAGTTGGGTGCCATCTTTATGCGGATGACGCGCAACTCTACTACTCCTTTCCACCTAATTCCAAGGAGGCTTCTCGGGTGCTGGACGAGTGCCTGGCCGCTGTGTCGATCTGGATGAGGAAGAGCAAGCTGAAGATCAATCCCGACAAGACAGAGGTCCTCCTGGTCGATCGTAAACCGGACCGGGGTATAGGGTGGTTACCTGTGTTGGACGGGGTTACACTCCCCCTGAAGCCACAGGTCCGCAATTTGGGTGTCCTCCTGGATTCTTTGCTCACACTTGAGGCTCAGGTGTCGGCGGTATCCGGGAGGGCCTTTGCACAATTGAGACTTGTGCGCCAACTGCGACCGTACCTCGTGAAGGCTGATCTGGCCGGGGTGGTCCACGCCTTGGTCACCTCTAGAATGGATTACTGCAATGCGCTCTACATGGGGCTGCCCTTGAAGACGGCTCAGAAACTTCAATTGGTCCAGCGGGCAGCAGCTAGGATGCTAACTGGAGCTCATCATCAGGAGAGGTCAACCCCCTGTTCAAGGAGCTCCACTGGCTGCCATTTATTTTCCGAGCCCAATTCAAGGTGCAGGTGCTCACCTACAAAGCCCTGAATGGTTTGGGACCACCCTACCTGCGTGACCGCATCTCCATCTACGAACCCACACGCTCACTCCAGTCATCTGGGGAGGCCCTGCTCGTGATCCCACGTACGTCGCAAGCGCGCTTGGTGGGGACACGGGACAGGGCCTTCTCTGTGGCGGCCCCCCGACTTTGGAATGCCCTTCCAAAAGAGCTTCGTCAGGCCCCTACTCTAGCAGTTTTCAGAAGGAACCTAAAAACTTGGCTGTTCCGATGTGCCTTCGCAGATTAGGAATCCCCATCCCAAGTCCTAGATGCACTTTAGCACAACTATTGTTGCTGCACACCGCACTTTTAATCTTACGTTCCTCCTGCCATCTCAGCACTTTTAACCCTGTACCCCATTGCGCTGGCCGAACCAGTTTTAATAGTGTCTTGATGTATTGTCATTGTGGTTATTTTGCTTAATTGTTTTGGTTTGCTTTGTTTATTGTTGTGTTATGTTTTCTATTGTATTGTATTTGAGGCTTCGGCCCGTGTAAGCCGCATCGAGTCCTTCGGGAGGTGCTAGCGGGGTACAAATAAAGTTAATAATAATAATAATAATAATAATTTATTATGGACTTTAAGAAAGGGGTTTTTGATGGCCTCCCCCAACTTCTCAGTCTCAAACCAAAAATGTTAATTCTATTGCCTTTCTTTTGATAGCTAAGAAATTGTTAGCCAGGGGGTGGGGGTCGGGATTTGGAAACCAACCTCTATTGCTACAAAAGGAGCTCTTAACTGGTATAACTCTCTATTTTCTTCTATTAGTGTGTTATGAAATTGTGTTTCATATTTTTCTTCTTTTATTCATTTCAAAATTTAATTTTGTTTCTTCAATTTTATGGGAGGTTCTCCTTAGTTTCATTTTTGAGAGCAAGATGAGATACAAATCCAGTAAATAAAACAAAACTTCTTGTTGAAATCAGTGCTACTTTTAAAAAGTGATTGGATTTTTACTAGTGTTTAAATAAACATCATGTTTTATTTCTCCGACAGCTGTTAGATGATATTGGGATGCCAATGGATGAAGATCAGTTTGATTATCTCATTGCGAGATTAGGATTTCCTATTGGCGGGCTGAGTTATCTTGATTTTGTGGCAATATTTGAAGGTAACTGGATATGTATTTATAGTGTAACAATAATATTTGGCTCCATAAATGTGACTTAAATGGGATAACTGTATAAACCAGGCATGTAGCCGGGGGGGGGGGGGGGGGGGCTTGGGGGGGCTTCAGCCCCCCCCCCCCCGAAATTCTCATGGTGGTCCACGAAAAGGTCTTACTGGTGCATTATGTTATGTTTATTCATATCATGATCTGATCACCATACTCAATATATCCCAATATATCCCGTATTGGGATAACGATACAAAAGGTTTGCTAGGGTAGACCCTCTTTTGCTCAGACTCAGCCCCCCCGAATCAAACTCAGCCCCCCCCCCCGAACCAAAATCCTGGCTACGGGCCTGGTATAGACTGATGTATTGTCGAAGGCTTTCATGGCCGGAATCACTGGGTTGTTGTAGTTTTTTCAGGCTATATGGCCATGGTCTAGAGGCATTCTCTCCTGACGTTTTGCCTGCATCTATGGCAAGCATCCTCAGAGATAGTGAGGTCTGTTGGAACTAGGAAAAAGCATTACAACAGCACAACAGAGAGGAAACAAACAAGGACATCTAATCACCGGAGCCCCCGGTGGCACAGTGGGTTAAAGCCCTGTGCCAGCAGGACTGAAGACCGACAGGTCGCAGGTTCGAATCTGGGGAAAGGCGGATGAGCTCCCTCTATCAGCTCCAGCTCCTCATGCGGGGACATGAGAGAAGCCTCCCACAAGGATGATAAAACATCAAAAATCATCCGGGCGTCCCTTGGGCAACGTCCTTGCAGACGGCCAATTCTCTCACAACAGGATGCTCCTGACACGACAAAAAAAAAAATCTAATCACCTCTCAACAAAAGTTTGCTCGAGGCATTGTCAGGCCATTATATGCTAATCAAGGGGGTCAGTTGAAACATTCACACCTAGCTCCAGCAGACAAGAGTCCTTTGTCTCACCCTGGCCATTCCACAGATATATAAACCCTTTCTCCTAGTTCCAACAGACCTCACTATCTCTGAGGATGCTTGCCATAGATGCAGGCGAAACGTCAGGAGAGAATGCCTCTAGACCATGGCCATATAGCCCGAAAAAACTACAACAACCCACTGTATAGACTGAATTGCAGAGAGTAAATAGGTGCTGCATTGCTTCATTACAAACCTACAAAAATCTGAGACCGAATGTAGATATACCGTACATTATGCAATTGATTAAACATTATAGCAGAGACCAAATGAAGCAACAAGTGTTGTTGCCATTTCCAAATCTATTCCTGTCATGAGGCAATGAGAACCTTAAATGTTAGGTGATACTCAGAGCCAATGCAGGAGAGTAATAAATTGGTATCTGGCCCCTGATCTTTTGACAGTCACACAGCTTCACAGCCACTAATCCATTCACTTTCCTTTCCTGGTTATGCAGATACTTTTGCACAAGGTCCCCTTTGATGGCCAGGAGATCTCACTGAGCTCTGTGGTTGTCTGTTGGCGGGACACGGGTCTGATCCATCCCCTTTTTCCTGCACTGATAGTGCTTAAGCTACGGGGTTGCTCCAGAGTTAAAGGCAACACATATATTGCTGATTTCCAGACCCTTTACTTTGTTCATTTCTCTTTGAACACATTCCAGAGTGGCCAGTATCTTTCTTGAATTATGACATCTAGAACTGGAAACAGTATTCCAGCTGAGGTCTGACCAACATCAAATAAAATTGTAGCATTACTCCCCTCCATCTAGATCAGTGGTTCTCAACCTAGGGGTCGAGAGCCCGGGGGGGGGGGGGTGTCACAAGGGGGCGTCAAAAGGGTTGTCAAAGACCATCAGAAAACATAGTGTTTTCTGTTAGTCATGGGGGTTCCTGATTGTTTCTTGTCTGGAATTCCCGTGTTTGAGTTTTGTTTTCGAACTGCTAGGTTGACAGAAACTGGGGGTGACAGCAGAAGCTCACACCGCTCCCTGGATTTGAACCCGTAACCTTTCAGTCAACAAGTTCAGTAACTCAGCCGCATCGAATCCCTTGGGAGATGCTAGCGGGGTACAAATAAAGTAATAATAATAATAATAATAATAATAATAACCCACTGCACCACCGAGGGCTCCCATTATTTAACTGTCAGGTTTTACAATGTATTGTAATGCAATATAGCTGAGTCATGCACTGCTAATAGGCTTCTATTGGAAATGCTGAGTCGTGCATTAACTGTATATAGGGAATCATTTGGGGAATGTGTTCTGGCCTAGTCCAGGTGATTGTGAATGATGTAATCCTGGGTCTGAGTTAAGTTAATGAGTTGGGAACCAATCAGAGATTGCTATGTGCAGGCATGTATCCGGGGGGGGGGGGGGTGCTTGAGGGGCTTCAGCCCCTCCCCCCCCCAATTCTCATGGTGGTTCGCAAAAAGGCCTTACTGGTGCATTATTTAAACTGTTATGTTTATTCATATCATGATCTGATCACCATGCTCAATATATCCCATATGCATGGGGGTATTGGGGTAACGATATAAAAGGTTTGCTAGGGTAGACCCTCTTTCACTCAGACTCAGCCCCCCCCCCGAAACAAACTCACCCCCCCCCCCCCCGAATCAAAATCCTGACTACAGGCCTGGCTATGTGTAATTGTATGGAATTGTATATAAGGAAGTCATGTACAGTGTATATTCCTCTCCTTGTGCTGTGATGTTGTTCGAAGGCTATATGTAATTGATTAAAAGAACCTGTCTCCTAAGACAAGATATAACTGTATGCTGTGGTAAGTTTGTAATGTCATCTAGACTGGGGGAAAGACAATGGTAAAACTGACAATGGCCAGGCATGTGCTCAAGTGTCTGTAAAAGGTTCCAGAGTGACTGCAGGCTGTGGGAGCAGTTGACTGAAAATACTGTGCAGGAAGAAGCTACTGGAAAGCGCTGAAGTTGTGCAACTGATCTGCTGCTGAATTGTGAAGTTAATCTCAACACTAACACTTCATAATTCCATTTTATCCAATATCCAGTTCTATAGTTGATGACAGTGTTTTTATAAAATCAAGAAATGAGTAATCACTTGATTAATGTATTTATACTTTGCATTTGCACCTCACAGTTCCTCCAAGGACCTTGTGACACATGTTCTTATCCCCAAAACTTACCTGCAAGAAAGCTCAAAAGTAGGGGCCCAGATTCATCCTGTGATGTTCACAGCTGGGTCTTGTAGTACGGTCCAACAATCTGGCCACTCAATACTTTGAGAAAAAATAGGTCATTAGTTGCTTTATTCTACTACACTAGAAATGTTTAAAAAGAACCTTAAAACCTGGCTCTTCTGCTGCGCCTTTGGCAAGTAGGTGCACAATACGACACTATTGCTCCCCTCAACGCCTTTGTCACTGGAGTACACATGTGTGTCCCCTTCCCAAATGGGAAGCTTAGTTTTACAACCCTGTGAGTCTTTATGATCTCCCTGCAAATAACTTGCTCCTATTTTTATCTCATTAGAGTTTTAACATTTTATCTTGTACATGTGGCCCGCCCACTGTTACTACGACTGTGTTTTTGTTCATTGCAATGTTATTTTGTTACTGCATTTTTTCTTCTTCTATGTAATTTTGATGATGTTGCTTGTTGTTTATGTTTTGGTTGTATTTTGATGTAATATGTTGTTCGGGCTTGTCCCCATGTAAGCTGCTCCGAGTCCCCATTGGGGAGATGGTGGTGGGGTATAAATAAAGATTATCATCATCATCAATATTATTATTATTATTATTATTATTATTATTATTATTATTATTTCAGATTCCAGGTTGAGTGGACATGGTCCAAATCGGCGAGTCAATGCCAACAAGTGTCGCTTCATGTCTGCTGAAGAATGCCTCAGCCAGTATAGCGATAAGCTTTCGGAAGAATATGGGGTAATGTCATCTCAATGACACTCTTCATCAGCATCATAACTGATCATTTTGTGATAACAGTGTCTTCACACATTTTCCTTATGTGCAGTTCTTGTAAAGAAAAGGATAGGCATCGTAGGGTCTATTAATTCATTCTTCTTTGTAATTTCCTTCCTTTGTAGGCTCAGATATCTCAGAGCAGGTCTGATTATCAGTGTAACCCATATAATGCAGTTTGAACTGCATTGAACTTTATTATATGGGCCTTCACTGATCATATGCAGTTCAAACTGCAGTGTAGATCCAGCCTTTATTGAGAGTTGTTTAGCGATGCTTGTACAGAACACTAAGTTTCCTCAGCAAAGATTTCTAGTTGTGTCTCAGCTATTAACCTTCCTTCACCTTCCAGGAAAAAGAGGGTCCCAGCTTATAAAATTCCATAGCAGTAATCTCATGTCAGAGATAAGGACTTGTCCCACTGTGAGAGCCATTCAGCAGTGGAACTCTCTGTCCCGGAGTGTGGTGGCGACTCCTTCTTTGGAAGCTTCTAAACACAGGCTGGATGGGCATCTGTTAGGGGTGCTTTAAATGTAATATTCCTGCTTCTTGGCAGGGGGTTGGACTGGATGGCCCATGAGGTCTCTTCCAACTCTATGATTCTATGATTCTATTTAGATCAGCGTTTCTCAACCTGGGGGTCAGGACCCCTGGGGGGTCACGAGGGGGGTGTCAGAAGGGTCACCAAAGACCATCAATAAGCACAGTGTTTTCTGTTGGTCATAGGAGTTCTGTGTGGGAAGATTGGCCCAATTCTATCATCGGTGGGGTTCACAATGCTCTTTGATTGTAGGTTAACTATAAATCCCAGCAACTACAACACCCAAATGTCAAGGTCTATTTTCCCCAAACTCCACCAGTGTTCACATTTGGGCATATTGAGTATCCATATCAAGCTTGGTCCAGACCCATCATTATTTGAGTCCACAGTGCTCTCTGGATGTAGATGAACTACAACTCCAAAACTCAAGATCATTGCTCACCAAACCCTCCCAGTATTTTCTGTTGGTCATGGGAGTTCTGTGTGCTAAGTTTGGTTCAGTTCCATTGTTGGTAGGGCTCAGAATTCTCTTTATTTGTAGGTGAACTATAAATCCCAACAATTACAACTCCCAAATGACAAAATCACTTCTCCCAACCCCACCAGAATTCAAATTTGGGCGAATAAGGCATTTCTGTCAAATTTGGTCCAGTAAATGAAATATCAGATATTTACATTACAATTCATAACAGTAGCAAAATTACAATTATGAAGTAGCCACGAAAATAATTTCATGATTGGGGGTCACCACAACATGAGGAACTGTATTAAGGGGTCACAGTATTAGGGAGGTTGAGAACCACTGATTTAGATTTTCCTAGGGTTTATCAGCAAAGAGGAATAGCAATGTGTGATGCATACTAGAAGATGTTAAACCTTGGTTTGTAGCAATGGGATTCCTGTCAAAGTGCTGCTACTGTGAATTTGATATGTTGGCACCCCTCTCTTTTTGGGGCTTCAAGGAAGTTGATGGGCAAGGCAACACTTCAGAAATGTGTGTGAATGCGAAGGAACCCCTCATGTTTATACAAGCAGGTCTAAACAGTATTCAGAGGAACAGTTTTGAATGCATGTGAGGCTCCAGTATCTTTCACTTCTGACTGTGATAGTAGCAGCCCAGATAACCTGACTTTTTACCAATTTGACATAGGGTATTGTATATTATTTGCTCAAATTACAAGGAACCAACTGGATCAGTGAATGTAATCTGAGTCAGAATATCTATTTCATAAATGATCCTAAAATATGGTTGTAAAACCTGGTTTTGGAGATCAACAACAACAACAACAAAACTTTATTTATATACCACTCTATCTCCACAAAGGGACTCAGAGTGGTTTCCAAGTAACATCATCAATACATACAAAGAAAACAGAATAAACATAAAATTAACAAGACAATATAAGCATTAAAATCACAATAGCACACACACACACACACACAAGCTGTACCCACCAGTGTTGCTGTGGCCAACCTTCCCTCCCTTTTTCTGTCTTTCTCTCTTTCTTTCTTTCTTTCTTTCTCTCCTTCCTTCCCTCTTTTTCTTCCCCTTGTACTTTCCCTTCTTCTTTCTTCCTTCTCTACCTGTTTCTTTCCTCCCTTCCTTTGCTCTTTGGTTCCATCTTTCCTTGTCTCTTTCCTTCCTTCCCTCCCTCCCTCTTTCTCTCTTTCGTTCCTTCTCTCCTTCCTTCACTCTCTCTTTCCTTCCTTCTCTCATTTTTTGTCCTTCTCTCCTTCCTTCCTTTCTTTCTTTCCTTCATTCTCTCCTTCCCTCCTTCTTTCCCTCTTTCAATCTTTCCTTTTCCCCCCTTTCTGTGTATATGTGTTTTGTGTGTGTATATATGCATATATGTGTGTATATGTGTGTGTGTTTGCATATGTATGTGGTTTTGCACATGCATTGTGATGTATTTTTTGTTTTCTGGGTTTTTAAAGTCTTTTCTTCAGTGTTTTTCAATGTTTTTATGAGTGATGGTCACTCGTTGGTCTGAGAGGTTTATTGTGTCCAAATTTGGTGTCAATTCGTCCAGTGGTTTTTGAGTTCTGTTAATACCACAAATGAACATTGCATTTTTATTTATATACATACTAGCCATCCCCTGCCACGCGTTACTGTGGCCCACATGGAGGTTTGGCCCAATTCTATCGTTGGTTGGGTTCAGAATGCTCTGTGATTGTAGGTGAACTATAAATCCCAGCAACTACAACTCCCAAATGTCAGGATTCTATTTTCCCCAAACTCTACCAGTGTTCACATTTGGGCATAATTGAGTATTTGTGTAGAGTTTGGGCCAGATCCATCATTGTTTGAGTCCACAGTGATCTCTGTATGTAGGTGAACTACAATTCCAAAACCAAAGGACACTGCCCACCAAACCCTTCCAGTATTTTCTGTTGGTCGTGGGAGACCTGTGTGCCAAGTTTGGTTCAATTCCATTGTTGGTGGGGTTCAGAATGCTCTTTGATTGTAGGTGAACTATAAATCCCAGCAACTACAACTCCCAAATGACAAAAATCAGGGTTTTTTTTTGAGTGAAGGACATACATTGGGTTGTTAGGTGTCTTGTGTCCAAATTTGGTGTCAATTCGTCCAGTGGTTTTTAAGTTCTGTTAATTCCACAAACGAACATTACATTTTTATTTATATAGATAGATATAGATATAGATATATAAAATAATCTTGCCTGTTCAAGGTAATTTAAAAGGCCGGGCCGAGGCTAGTGCAATTTGTAGAGGGCCTGGGAAATTAGGTAGAGTCTATGGCTGTTCAGTTTCGGGGCCCAATAGGAGGAAGTAACCTGGGTAATTGGTAGAAAAAGATATGGCCATATTCAACAGTATCTGGGGCTGAGTTAGAACTAGTCGTTCTCAAAGGCTTGTTTAAACCACCAGGTCTTTAGGCTCTTAAGAAAGGAGGGGAGGGATGGGCGTGGCAGAGGAGGGGGCCACCACTGAGAAGGCCCTCTTTCTCATCCCCACCAACCGTGCTTGTGATGGTGGTGGGAACGAAAGGAGGGCCTCCCTGGAAGATCTGGTTCATAGAGAGAGATGCGATTGCGAAGATCATCCCCATCCTATGTGGACTGTTTCCTAGATAGTCTTAAATTTTCCCTATATGTGAACCATCTGGTACAAAATAGACTTTAGATGTACTTTGGGTGAAAGAGTTAGTCTAGTGATGTTATTAGTGATCTGTCTGTTTATGAAAACAAAAATGTTAAAGTGCTGATAGTAAAACAAATGTTCCTTTTTAGGATCCATACGTTGCCTTCCGTAAAATAGATCTGAACAATGACGGCATTGTGACAATGCTTGATTTCCGACGCCTCCTGCACAGCTTAATGATCAGCATGACAGATGAGGAATATGGACGTCTGCTTAGTCTCTTGGGACTGAATGTCACTTCTACGCTAAACTATCCAGAATTCCTTCAAGTGTTCCAAGCACATGCAATGAAAGAGATGCGCCCTTGGCTAACTCCATCTTACAAGTAAGAAGGACAGCAGTCTCATAGAGTTAGATAAATTTACATTATTGTTATAGGTAAAGGTAAAGGTAGTCCCCTGACATTAAGTCCAGTCATGTCTGACTCTGGGGTGTGGTGCTCATCTCCATTTCTAAGCCAAAGAGCCAATGTTGTCCGTAGACATCTCCAAGGTCATGTGGCCGGCATGACTGCAAGGAGCGCCGTTACCTTCCTGCCGGAGCGGTACCTATTGATCTACTCACATTTGCATGTTTTCGAACTGCTAGGTTGGCAGAAGCTAGGGCTGACAGCGGAAGCTCACGCCGCTCCCCGGAATCGAACCTGCGACCTTTCGATCAACAAGCTCAGCAGCTCAGTGATTTAACTCACTGCGCCACCGGGGGACAAATATTATATTTGTCTAATAATATGGGATGCAACCTACATAGAAAAAGCTATGCAAAGAGATATTGTGGCCCTAACAGAAAGAAAGACGTAAGTCACATAAAAAGAGAGATATTGACAAGCTGGAATGTGTCCAGAGGTAGGCAACTAAAATGATCAAGTAAAGACTCAGTAAATGTCCTTCCCTGGTGTTTAACCTTTGCATGGAAATGCTGTGCCAACAGCAGAGCTATGTGGCTATGGTGTGGCAAAATAACAGGATTATTTTGTGTGACTCGCTAATAACCAATACCAAACCAATACCAAACTTGGTACCCTCCAAATGTTGTGGTTTTCAAATCCTATCCACCCCAAACAGCTCAAACAATGGTCAAGAATTCAATGAAGGATCCAAAATGTTGTGGTACTGTTGCTAAATAGATTCAAGGCTTACTCTTCTTCTATCTAGTTCTCTCTGCCATATAAAATTAGTCTTGTGTACTTCGCTTAGTAGGAAGGTGGGCAAGTTATTAACTTGCCTGCCTCCCACTGAGGTACTTGAGCAGCTCTTACAATGTGATGAAGAACAGCGGATGAACACTTGACATTAATTCACTCTTCAATACGCCTGAAATTGCTCAAAGCTAATGTGTTTGAAAATGTGGGGATATGCTTGATGACATAAAACAAGCCTACTCAACTTCAGAATAATATTTTCCCACTTTGATGCCTCCCATTATGATAAATATCTGGGTTAATTTCTCTTTACTAATGGCTTGCATTGAGAGCCACCACTAGGTAGGGAGAGGCCACAACCTCATCCAGATTTTTAATACAGCAATCGGTTATTAGACATAGTACTGTTGTATTTTTACTGCCAGGGCTTCAGTTCTAGATTTCAACACTGAGTACTATGCAACCTCACCTTCACATTTGCTGTTCATCAGGAATTAAAATGTATTGGCCCAACCATGGTAGCACTTCAGCTTGTCACATTAGGGTTTTTTTTAAAGACTAATTTTTATTCAGATTTTTTTTAAAAAAAATAAAAGAGCAAAAATAGAACAAAAAGAAGATTTTTTGTGATATATATTGCTAAAACTTTGACCTCTCTGCCACGACCGTCCCATCTTGGGTGGCCCTTCACGGTTTCACTCG
This sequence comes from Anolis sagrei, assembly GCF_037176765.1. Taxonomy (NCBI): domain Eukaryota; kingdom Metazoa; phylum Chordata; class Lepidosauria; order Squamata; family Anolidae; genus Anolis; species Anolis sagrei. Next base: position 98,314,460 of record NC_090025.1, on the reverse strand, counting down.
TGACATCATAGAATCATAGAATCATAGAATCATAGAGTTGGAAGAGACCTCAACTCTATGAAGAGTTGAGGTCTCTTCCAACTCTATGATTCTTGAGCATCATTGAGGTGCTCAAGCACCAGCGCCACGACAAAGCGGTGATCCTTTGCTGGAGATGGCAGGGATCTAACAGAAGCTGAAGAGATCAAGAGAAGGTGACAAGACTCTACAGAAGATCTGTATAGGAAGGATAATAATATCAAGGATAGTTCTGACGGTGTGGTGAGTGAATTTGAACCAGACATCCTGAGGAGTGAGATTGAATGGGCCTTAAGAAGCGTTGCTAACAACAAGGCAGCAGGAGACGACGGGATCCCAGCTGAACTGTTTAAAATCTTGAAATATGATGCTGTCAAGGTGATGCATGCCATATGCCAGCAAATATGGAAAACACAAGAATGGCCATCAGACTGGAAAAAAATCAACTTATATCCCCATACCAAAAAGGAAATGCTAAAGACTGCTCAAACTTCCGTACAGTGGCCTTAATTTCTCATGCCAGTAAGGTAATGCTCAAGATCCTGCAAGGTTAGACTCCAGCAGTATATGGAGCGAGAGCTGCCAGATGTTCAAGCTGGGTTTAGAAAAGGCAGAGGAACAAGAGACCAAATTGCCAATATCCGCTGGATATTGGAGAAAGGCAGGGAGTTTCAGAAAAATATCTATTTCTGTTTTATCGACTATTCTAAAGCCTTTGACTGTGTTGATCATAATAAATTGTGGCAAGTTCTTGGTGGGATGGGCATACCAAATCACCTTATCTCTCTCCTGAGGAATCTGTACAAGGACCAAGTAGCAACAGTAAGAACTGACAATGGAACAACAGACTGGTTCAAGATTGGGAAAGGGGTACGGCAGGGTTGTATACTCTCCCCCAACCTATTCAAATTGTATGCAGAACACATCATGCGATGTGCGGAGCTTGACTAATGTGAGGCTGGGGTGAAAATTGCTGGAAGAAACATTAACAACTTTAGATATGCAGATGACACCACTTTGATGGCCAAAAGCGAGAAGAAGCTGAGGAGCCTTCTAATCAAGGTGAAAGAAGAAAGCTCAAAAGCTTGGTTGCAGTTAAACATAAAAAAAACAAGATTATGGCAACAAGAATGATTGACAACTGGGAAATAGAGGGAGAAAACGTGGAGGCAGTGACAGACTTTGTATTTCTAGGTGCAAAAATTACTGCAGATGCAGGCTGCAGCCAGGAAATCAGGAGATGCTTACTTCTTGGGAGGAGAGCAATGACCAATCTTGATAAAATAATGAAGAGTAGAGACATCACACTGGCAACAAAGATCCGCATAGTTAAAGCAATTGTATTCTCCATAGTCACCTACGGATGTGAGAGCTGGACCATAGGGAAGGCTGAGTGAAGGAAGATAGATGCTTTTGAACTGTGGTGCCTTGTTCTGAGAGTGCCTTGGACAGCGAGAAGATCCAACCAGTCCATACTTCAGGAAATAAAGCCTGACTGCTCATTTGAGGGAAGAATAGTAGAGGCCAAGATGAAGTACTTTGGCCACATCATGAGAAGAAAGGAAAGCTTAGAGAAGACAATGATGCTGGGGAAAATGGAAGGAAAAAGGAAGAGGGGCCGACCAAGGGCAAGATGGATGGATGGTATCCTTGAAGTGACTGGATCGACCTTGAAGGAGCTGGGAGTGATGATGGCCAACAGGGAGCTCTGGCGTGGGCTGGTCCATGAAGTCACGAAGAGTCGGAAACAACTGAATGAATGAACAACAACAAGCAATTGCAAAAACTAATAAAACAGCATAAACTAAATCAAACCAAATGCAAACACAGGAATCAAACACATACCTACATTAACATACATTACAGAAACTATTCTAAGATAAACAAGATTTATCTTAGGCATACGTTTCAAAAGATCACAAATGATTTTCGAGCTCTAGGAGCAAAGCTAAAAGAATGTAATGTACAGGTGGTCTTTTCATCCCTCCTCCCTGTTGTAAGACACGGACCCACAAGAGCCAGAAAAATAGTACAGGTCAATGACTGGCTTAGAAAATGGTGTCAGGAGGAACGCTTTGGCTTCCTCGACCATGGCCTGCTTTTCCAGGAGGATGGCCTACTGGCAAGGGATGGGGTGCATCTCACACAAGTAGGAAAACACCTTTTTGCTCACAGACTCGCAAACCTCATTAGACGCACTTTAAACTAGGTCCACCGGGGGAGGGGGACAACAGCCTTGCGAACACTACTTTACCCACAATATCTGGGAATCGCCAGAAGGCTAAACGGAGGGCTGCACAAACACAACAAGGACCAAGTACCCAAAGCACAATAATCCCAATTAAACAGCTCAGGGGAAGATCTCAGGGGCTCACATGTCTTTACACTAATGCACAGAGCATGGGAAATAAACAAGACGAACTCCAACTTTTAGCACAACACCACAAATATGATATCATAGGGATCACTGAAACCTGGTGGGATGACTCCTATCGCTGGAATGTAGATATTGAGGGGTATAACCTCTTTCACAGAAACCGAACAAAGGGGAGAGGAGGCGGAGTAGCCTTATATGTCAAAAACTCTTATGCTGCAGAAGAAATTCAAGACAGCAATCTGGGAAACCAGCTTGAAATCATCTGGATAAGAATCAAGGGAACTGGGACTCAAAAAGATGTCGTTGTAGGCGTCTACTACAGACCCCCAAGCCAGGAGGAAGAACTTGATGAAGTCTTCTGCCAACAGTTGACCAAACAGGCACAGAGAAGAGATGTAGTAGTCATGGGCGATTTCAACTATCCCGATATTTGCTGGAAAACAAACGCGGCCAAGAGTACAAGGTCCAACAAATTTCTCGCTTGCCTTGCAGACAATTTCATGGTCCAGAAGGTAGAAGAAGCAACAAGGGGATTGACTACTCTTGATCTCATCTTAACAAATGCGGAGGACCTGATCGATGCGGTCGAAGTGGTAGGATCCTTAGGGGCAAGTGACCATGTGCTCCTGCAATTTGAGGTACAAAGGAAGGCCAAAACTAAGACAAGTCAAACCCGCATTTTGGACTTTAGGAGAGCTGATTTCCAAAAAATGAAGGAAACGCTGAGCAGCATTCCGTGGACACAGATACTAAAAGACAAGGGAGTTACGGATGGATGGGAATTTCTCAAGAGTGAAATACTCAAGGCGCAATTGCAAACTGTGCCAACAAAGAGAAAAAATAGGACAAGTGCAAAGAAGCCAGAATGGATGTCCAAAGAACTTCTAACTGTGCTAAGACACAAAAGAGACATGCACAAGAAGTGGAAAAAGGGAGAAATCACCAAAGAAGAATTCAAACAAATAGCCAACACCTGTAGGGAAAAGGTCCGCAAGGCTAAAGCAAAAAACGAGCTCAGACTTGCCAGGGACATTAAAAACAATAAAAAGGGCTTCTATTCTTATGTCAGTAGAAAAAGGAAAAACAAGGAGGCGATAGGACCTCTTCGAGGAGAAGATGGGGCAATGATGACAGGGGATAGGGAAAAGGCAGAACTACTTAATGCCTTCTTTGCCTCGGTCTTCTCACAAAAAGAGAGTCTTCAACCTCAGCAAGATGGAGTGGATGAGGGTTTGGAGGACATCCAACCCCAAATTGGGAAAGAAGTCGTTCAGGAATACCTGGCCGCTCTTAATGAGTTCAAGTCCCCAGGGCCAGATCAACTACACCCCAGAGTATTGAAGGAACTAGCGGAAGTCATTTCGGAACCATTGGCAACCATCTTTGAGAGTTCTTGGAGAACGGGAGAAGTTCCAGCAGATTGGAGGAGGGCCAATGTGGTCCCAATCTTCAAGAAGGGAAAAAAGGATGACCCAAACAACTACCGTCCGGTCAGCCTCATGTCGATACCGGGCAAGATTCTGGAGAAGATTGTTAAGGAAGCGGTCTGCAAACAACAAATGCAGTCATCGCTAATAGTCAACATGGATTTATCAAAAACAAGTCATGTCAGACTAATCTGATCTCTTTCTTCGATAGAGCTACAAGCTGGGTAGATGCAGGGAATGCCGTGGATGTAGCATACCTGGATTTCAGTAAGGCCTTCGACAAGGTCCCCCATGACCTTCTGGCAAGGAAACTAGTCCAATGTGGGCTAGGCAAAACTACGGTGAGGTGGATCTGGAATTGGTTAAGTGGACGAACACAGAGAGTGCTCACTAATGCTTCCTCTTCATCTTGGAAAGAAGTGACAAGTGGAGTGCCGCAGGGTTCCGTCCTGGGCCCGGTCCTGTTCAACATCTTTATTAATGACTTAGATGAAGGGCTAGAAGGCATGATCATCAAGTTTGCAGACGACACCAAATTGGGAGGGATAGCCAATAGTCCAGAGGACAGGAGCAGAATTCAAAACGATCTTGACAGATTAGAGAGATGGGCCAAAACTAACAAAATGAAGTTCAACAGTGACAAATGCAAGATACTCCACTTTGGCAGAAAAAACGAAATGCAAAGATACAGAATGGGTGACGCCTGGCTCGAGAGCAGTACGTGTGAAAAAGATCTTGGAGTCCTCGTGGACAACAAGTTAAACATGAGCCAACAATGTGACGTGGCGGCAAAAAAAGCCAATGGGATTTTGGCCTGCATCAAGAGGAGCATAGTGTCTAGATCTAAGGAAGTAATGCTACCCCTCTATTCTGCTCTGGTTAGACCACACCTGGAATATTGTGTCCAATTCTGGGCACCACAATTCAAGAGAGATATTGACAAGCTGGAATGTGTCCAGAGGAGGGCGACTAAAATGATCAAGGGTCTGGAGAACAAGCCCTATGAGGAGCGGCTTAGGGAACTGGGCATGTTTAGCCTGAAGAAGAGAAGGCTGAGAGGAGATATGATAGCCATGTATAAATATGTGAGAGGAAGCCACAGGGAGGAGGGAGCAAGCTTGTTTTCTGCTTCCTTGGAGACTAGGACGCGGAACAATGGCTTCAAACTACAAGAGAGGAGATTCCATCTGAACATGAGGAAGAACTTCCTGACTGTGAGAGCCGTTCAGCAGTGGAACTCTCTGCCCCGGAATGTGGTGGAGGCTCCTTCTTTGGAAGCTTTTAAACAGAGGCTGGATGGCCATTTGTCAGGGGTGATTTGAATGCAATATTCCTGCTTCTTGGCAGGGGGTTGGACTGGATGGCCCATGAGGTCTCTTCCAACTCTTTGATTCTATGATTCTATGATTCTATGATTCTATATTGTCAAAGGCTTTCATGGCCAGAATCACTGGGTTGTTGTACGTTTTTTCGGGCTATATGGTCATGATCTAGAGGCATTTTCTCCTGACGTTTCACCTGCATCTATGGCAAGCATCCTCAGAGGTAGTGAGGTCTGTTGGAACTAGGGTTTATATATCTGTGGAATGACCAAGATTCTCACACTCATTTCTGTTGATATTATTCTACTCCCTTTATATAATAATTTATAGCTACACTTCTACTTTAATAACATTCCCCTCTCATTAATAAATTCTACAATTGACATTTGTCCCAATCAGTGTTGGGGGAAAAAATAAAGAAGTCCCATTTTTTCTTGAAATTCCTCAAAGATTTCTTCTTGGTCAGCATCATCAGTTTGTTCATCTCAGCTAGTTCACAAATATTTGTCAGCCATACTTCTTGCATTGGGATAATTGTTTCCTTCCATCTCTGTGTATAGACTATTCTCGCTGCAGTGGTCATATACTGTAGCTTTTAGGTGCTTGTTTGTAGGTGACCACATTAATTTGCAACTAAATTCGTTAAAAATCAAGCAATGTGATTTTCTGGATGTGTTTTCTCATGTTGTCTCTCATAGGTGAGGTCTACCTATGATGTCAATTGCAGGTCTCTCCCATCTTTTTAAACGGGAGAACTTGTACAATTGGTATCTGACTAAATACTTTCCCCCCCACTATATATAATGTTACTTTTTGGTTGCACATATAAACTGTATATAAAACATAAATGAAGTTTGTATTCAGAATTGGGTCCTATTTCCCTTATTCAAATCCAAATTTTCCAAAATCCAATACAGTATTTTGGATAAGGGATCCTCAATCTGCAAATGGTTTGTTCATTACAGAGCTATGGAACATTTTTTTTATTATGTCCACATTCAAGTACAGAAATCGATATCTGTGCGATGGAAAGATTCAACAAAAGGGGAATATCAAAGACCTTCTTCTTAGCCCCATGCCAGGACTTTCTCATTGGCCAATAACTGTGCAGCCTTACCTACGTTATAAATAGAAAAATTCCCACAATCCACCTTAAATTTAAAAAAATAGTTTCATCTAAATCAGCTCAATTTAAAAATAGTTTATTTGGGCCTTATTCTGGTCTTCCTTGCCCATCTTTTATGTTAAATATTAAGGCTGGGCAACCACGGCAAAATTTGTTTCTAAACTCCATTCATTTTTAGGGGATTTTTGCGTTTCGTTTTTTAAAAGAATTCCAAAATTTTTCTTTAAAAAAGTTCAATATTTACGAAATTTCGGAAATTACGAAACAATTTCGAAACAATAACGAATCGATTCGTTAATGGCAGACGCGATTGCGCAATACACAAAAAAACCCTCCGAGTGGGACAGGGGGAACTTCTGAAGCTTCCCTCTCCCTCTGTTGTTGACTGTTGGTGTGATAATTTATTTTTTTATCACTGATAAAACAAACAACAACTATAAAACTTGCACCAGACATACGGAAATAATAACGAAATAATAACAAAACGATTTCGAAACAATTACAAAACAATACGAAATAAATTTTAAAAATTCGTTTTGATTTTTAGTTGCTCCTGAATGGTTCAATATCGGATCGTAAGCTACTTTAAATACAAATTATTAACGAATTACGAAATTAACGAACGAAACCGCCCAGCCCTATTAAATATAAAGAGACAGTTAGTGTGCTGAAACATATTTCTCTCCCATGACCACTTTGATTTTGCTGGCTCTCCAAATCACGGTGTTACTTTTGTCGCTTCATTCTGACACACGCGTGCACCTTATGCAAAATAAAATGGTGTGTGAAGAGTTATGTATTTTTATGTTACATCCTTGGTGCGGCTGTAGTGATGAAGGATTCTCATCTCTTATTGTATTGAATGGTTGACACTCCTTTGAAATGACAAACGAGGCGGAGACGTGAGGCTCAGTAAGAGAGGCACGTGCTTGCTGCAGCAGGTGAAGCTTCATCTAGCCCATATTTTTATTCTCTTCAGCTATTCAAGACAATATGTCAAGTCCTGTTTTTTTTTTGTCTGAGAAGCCTATTCAGTAGACACCTTAGAAGGCAAGGCTATTTTCACTGACAGGAACCTCCAGTGAAAGCATATGAATTGTGATTGTTTATGCCAATTCCCCACCATACTTGTAGAACAAAAGCTAAGGGGAATAAAAACTTCTTGTATGTCTTCAAGTTGCAGAATAATCACAGGATGTCTTAAACCTACACCTGTTGATAAACTCTACAAGCTAGCTGGTATTGCCCCCCCCTGAAGTGCGATGGGAAGTTACATTGATACTAAGGCAAACCATTCACAGGAATTAGTGGGGTTGAGAGTGTGTAACATGGCCAAGATCAACCAGTGGATTTCCATGGCAGAACAATTAATAGAATCCTGGGCTTCTCTTCCTTGGACTTCTGGGGAGGAAAGAGGGACCAGCAGAGTGAACTTATTGCCCTGCATGCAGCTCCCTCTTGGTGACACTTTCCCCATTATTATTGATTTTGTATCAAAAGCATTGCGTAAATTGATATAAAACTGATACAAATAGGAGGATCGCAGGTAGCTAAATATCTTTTGACCAAAAATGGGCAACAGCAATGGCATTGTCTGTAGCCTCCAACAATTCTTCCTCTGTATGTGAGGCAGGGCATAGTGGACAAGCATACAGATGTGGAGTTGTCTGTTCTGCTCCACAGTCACATAAGGGGTGGGATTCCTTTAGGTAGTGCCATTTTGCCAGGTTGTCTTTTGATCTGCCCACTCCACTTCTGAGTCTGTTCAGGGACTTCCAAGTTGCCCATTCTTGGTTTGCCCTGGAGGAAGACCCTCGTGGGGGGCCATTCAGTTGGGATTTTCTAGTCTAGCTGCCCAAAGGGATACTCTTGCTGTTGCTGGGGGGATGCCGAGGAGTGGTAGTTCTCATAAAGCTTTTCCTTGATTTGAGTCTACTGGGAGAAGGCTGGTAGCCATGTAGTGGGTAGCTTTCACACTATTCAACCTTATTTCTCTCACAGTTAGCAGCAACTTCCTGTCGCATGTCAGGAGGGGGGGGGGAGCAATGCCAGGCAACTTGTAGAGTTTATCAACAGGTGTAGGTTTAAGACACCCTGTGATTATTCTGCATGTTTCATTCAATGCTATGTTCACCTGCTTTGCATGGGCAGACCTATGCCAAACAGGGCAGGCATATTCAGCAATTGAGTAAGACAAGGCTAGGCCTGATGTTCTTACTAATTTTGGGTCTGCACCCCATGTGCTGCCAGTAAGTTTTCGCAGGACGTTATAGCGTGCAGCTACTTTGTGCTTGGTGTTCAAGCAGTGTTTCCTATATGCTAGTGTTCGATCTAAGATGACACCGAGATATTTAGAATGAAAACAATGTTCAAGCTCTTAACCTTCCCAGGTGACTTCAATTTCCTGTTGGCTTCACGGTTGCATAGGTGGAAAGCACATACTTGTGTCTTGGCAGGGTTAGGCTTCAGCTGGTTATCTTTGCAGTAGCTGGGGAGATCTTTCAAGGCATTAGTTAAGTTGGATTTCAACTGTTTCAAAGTCTTTTGCTTGTGTTGTTAGGCCAAGGTCATCAAGAGTGCTCTTGCGATTTCTTTAAAGCTGTTCTGTTCCTTTTTAAAAGGTGTTCTGTTCCTTTTAAAAGGTAGTGCCATTTTGCCAGGTTGTCTTTTGATCTGCCCACTCCACTTCTGAGTTTGTTCAGGGACTTCCAAGTTGCCCATTCTTTGTTTGCCCCTGAAGGAAGACCCTCGTGGGGGGCCAGCCAGTTGGGATTTTCTGCCCAGAGGGATATCCTTGCTGTTGCTGGGGGAGGGGGGTGCCAAGAAGAGTGGTAGTTCTCATAAAGCTTTTCCTTGATTTGAGTCTACTGGGAGGAGGCTGGTAGCCATATAGTGGGTGGCTTTCATAGTGTTCAACCTTTTTTCTCTCACATTTAGCAGCAACGTCCCGTCGCACATGGGGGAGGGGGCAATGCCAGCTAACTTGTAGAGTTTATCAGCAGGTGTAGGTTTAAGACATCCTGTGATTATTCTGCATGTTTCATTCAATGCTATGTTCACCTGCTGAATCCAGCAGCCAGGATGGGCTTCTTGCAGTTGTAAACAACCTGTGGGATATTGCACAGTTGACCCAGAATGAACTTGAGGTTAGCCTGATGGAAGGTTCAGCTAATAGCCATGCTGACAGTAAAGCGTCACCATTGCGGGAAGCCAGCACAACATGAGAAGTCAATTTGACATACAATGTATACAGACATACACAGAGGCTATTTTAACTTTTTCTGGCCGCCAGGGGAGCTGTCGCTTTCATCGTCCATCTGCGACACTGATGAAGTACTTCCGCATTCCCCGCATGCTTTTTGCTGGAGTGCTTTGCTGGAGTCTTTTTTTTATGGCCTCATAAATTAGTTAATTTAGCCTCCCCACACAAGTTGGTACCTAATTTTCCTACTTGACAGATGCAACTGTCTTTCGGGTTGCAAAGGTTGACAACAGGCTACACAATTGGTTGGAAGCCCACTCCAACCCAGGCTGGCTTCGAACTCATGACCTTTTGGTCAGAGTGATCTTAATGCAGCTGACACTCAGCCAGCTGCGCCACAATCCCGGTGATACGTTCACTCCAGTTGGGGGTGTAGCCTATGTCAGAAGTCACATGACATTATGTGATGTCCGACATCAGTCTCTGTCCCCCAGACAGGGTGAAAGCATCCTAAGGACACTAAAATCACCCCATTTCTTGTGGTGGCAAGGCTCCATAAGACACACCAAGAGATATTAGGATATAATTATTCCACATTTTCCATACAATTTGGTACATCTAAATCCAGGCTGCTTTGTGTGGTTATGTGTTCAAATTGTAGATTGTCACCTTCAAAGTCCTACAAATTTCCTTTTAAAATGTGCATGTTAAGTTATGAATTACATTTCTCAAATCCTTCGATTTGAAGAATAGAACAACAGTAGTTACATCCTGTATAGACTACTGCAACGCTCTCTACATGGGGTTGCCTCTGAAGACTGCCCGGAAGCTACAACTAGTCCAACGCGCGGCAGCCAGATTACTAACAGGAGTGGGGTACAGGGAGCATACTACTCCTCTGTTGCGCCAGCTCCACTGGCTGCCAATCGGCTTCTGAGCACAATTCAAAGTGCTGGTGTTGACCTATAAAGCCCTAAACGACTCCGGCCCAGTTTACTTGTCTGAACGGATGCTCCCCTACGAACCATCAAGGTTGTTAAGATCTTCTGGAGGGGCCCTGCTCTCGGTCCCACCATCTTCGCAATTGCGTCTGGTGGGGACGAGAGACAGGGCCTTCTCGGTGGTGGCCCCTCGGCTGTGAAACTCTCTCCCGATAGAGATTAGATCTGCCCCCTTCCTCCTGACTTTCAGAAAGATGGTAAAATCTTGGCTCTGGAACTTAGCATTCTCAGATTGATGGTCGAATCAATAACTGTTGACTACAAGGCGGATGGTGGTGAATTTGTGACTTACCTTGACGAATTGGCTTTATGTAATTCTTGATCTGTATTTTAATGTGTTTTAATGTATTAATGTACTATGTAGGCCTGGGTAACAACGGAAAAAATTGTTTCTAAAATCGATTCGTTTTTTGGGGGTTTTTGCGTTTCGTTATTTAAAATAATTACAAAATTTTCCTTTTAAAAAGTTCGATATTTACGAAATTTCGTAAATGTGAAAAAAATTACAAAACATTAATGAATCGATTTCTGAAACAATAACAAATCGATTCGTTAATGGCGGACGCGACCGCGAAATACGCTAAAAAACCTCCAAAAACTTCTGAAGCTTCCCTCTCCCTCTGTTGTTGACTGCTGGTGTGATATTATAAATTTTTTCACTAATTAAACAAAAAACAACCATAAAACTTGCCCCAGACATGCGGAAATAATAACGAAACGACCTCAAAACAATAACGAAACGAATACAATAACGAAATACGAAGCATTTACAAAACTATTTAAAAATTCGTTTTTTTAAAAAATTGCTCCAGAATGGTTTGTTATCGTTTTGTAATTAAAAAAATTAACGAATTATTAACGAATTACGAATTAACGAAACGAAACCGCCTAGCCCTAGTACTATGATGTTATTATTGTTTAGTTTATTTGTATATTGATTCTCTGTTGTTAGCTGGCCTGAGTCCCTCCTCGGAGGTCGAGAAGACCGGGTTATAAAAGCTCTAAATAAATAAATAAATAAACAAACAAATAGTTGGGATTGGGACTCACATCACTCTCTTCACTGTTTCCCGACCTTTGGAGCTAAAAAAAGGGAAAAATACGAAATTGTTACCAATTGAAATCCCTTATTTTGAGTCCTTGCCCATAGAGGCAGGTGAGTTTAACCAAAAAAAATCAGCAGAGGAAGAATTAAGTATGTGGAGAAAGATAGATGCTGATTTGAACCTCTGCAAGCTTACCTTAAAGTTTAAAAAAACCCAACAATTTAGTGACATACTGCAGATTTTATATATTGTGTTATTAAAGTTTCCTGAAGAGGGCTTAATGTTTACTGGATTGCTCCCAATGACTTTAACTTGTGTGCATGATTGAACTCTCCTGTGTTTCCTGTAAAAAAAGATAAAATCAGAGACGAGTCCAACTTTTTAGAGAAAATTAGTAATAAATTGCCTATGCAGCCTCAGATCTCACAGGGATTTTTTTTCCTTTTATGTTATTGCTTTGATTTATAAATATTTTCCCCTCATATTTCAGCTGCAATTAAGCAATTTGACCAATCTGCATGTGCAAATGATAACAGGGATTAACAGAAATTTTAAAGACATCATTCCTAACTTGCAGCTGGAGAAGGATGATAGTATTTATAAGGAATTCATTTGTATGCAGATGTTTGTGATGAGTCTTTAAAGCTATCGGCACAAAAATACATTAAAAAGCAAGGAAACAAACAAACAAACCTTGTGGGATATTAATGATCCCATTAAAATCAGACCACAGTTAGTTATTATAATAATTCTTTCTTTCTGAGACCCAAACAGATAACGACGGATGCAGACTTAGCTTGTGAACAAGCTCATTACTATCTTAGTATCAAAGCGCAAACCAGATGGAATGACCTAGCTGTGGTAAGCTTCATGTAGTCTTTAAGTAAATACGAAAAAAGATTTGAGAGCTTTATACAATGTTTATCTTTGATGCTATAATTTTTTTTAAAAATCAAGGATTTTATTTACAATAAACAGATAGCTCATTAATGATCAAAACATGTAATAAGTTTTAAAATAATGTATTTTCAGTATCTGATTTGAAGCAACTGAACTAGCTTTTTAGCCATTAAAATGTAGTAGAAATGGCTCCTGCTGTAGACAAGAATGCAACATGGTGTCAGCACTGCTATTGAAGCAGTAGAGATGTTGTACCTGGTTGGAGCTGTCAAAGACACCATTTTGAAACCTCTATTAGCTGGATGAAATGTAGAGGGTACACTTCAGCATCTTCGTCAGCATCTTCGCCTTGAGTTGGACTCCAATTTCATCACAGTGCCAGGGGAGGTGACTGAGGCATCTGCTTGTCCAATTTTGTGGGATTCTTTTAGGCCTCTTCAAATTCTGCAGCACTGCTGGTCACAGCTGGCCTCCAACCGGAGCACTCAAGGGCCAGGGCTTCCCAGTTCTCAGTGACTATGCCAGAGTTTTTAAGGTTGGCTTTGAGCCCATCTTTAAATCTCTTTTCCTGTCCTCCAACATTCCGTTTTCCATTCTTAAGTTTGGAACCGAGCAACTGCTTTGGGAGACGGTGGTCGGGCATCTGGACAACATGGCCAGTCCCGCGGAGTTGATGGTGGAGGACCATCACTTCAGTGCTGGTGGTCTTTGCTTCTTCCAGCATGCTGACATTTGTCCACCTGTCTTCCCGAGAGTTTTGCATGATTTCCAGAGGCAGCGCTGATGGAATCGTCCTAGGAGTTGCATGTGATGTCTGTAGACAGTCCATGTCTCATAGGCATATAGCAGGGTTGGGAGGACAATAGCTTTATAAACAAGCACCTTGATATCCCTATGGATGTCCCAGACCTCAAACACTCGCAGATCTCAGGCAGTGTAGAATTTCAGTGTCAATGTTGATTTGACTGCCAAGGTAGCAGAAACAGTCAACATTTTCTAATGTTACACCATTAAGCTGTATTTCTGGCATTGGGGAGGGATTGCCTGGTAACTGCTGAAAGAGCACTTTGGTTTTCTCGATGTTTAATGACAGGCCGAGCTTCTCGTATGCTTCTGCAAAGGTGTTTAGAGTGGCTTGTAGGTCTTCTTCTGAATGTGCACAGACAATGTTGTCATCAGCATACTGGAGTTCTATAACAGATGTTGTTGTAACCTTGGTTTTGGCTTTCGGTCTGCTGAGGTTAAATAACTTGCTATCTGTCCGATAGATTATTCCCACTCCGGTGGGAAGCTTCCCATCAACAAGGTGAAGTATCATAGCGATGAAGATGGAAAATAAGAGCTACATAGAGAGGGGTATGGGAAGGAAGTCTTGATTGCATGGGTGCATCATTTAAAGACATTTTATATTTCAGCACTTCCATGACTATGATAATGAAGGAAATGGCATAATTCTGAAAAAAGAGCTGAAAGACGTTCTGTATAGATGCTGCATCCCTCTGAACCCAACAGAATTTGAAAAACTCTGGGCAAGGTAAGATAGTCATAGTCATTCCTTTTCCCACCTCTTTCTTTACCTGTGAATGTTCATGCCCTAAAAAGAGAGTCTGTATTTTTGCGTTCTTGGTTTGAACTGCTCTCTTTAATACTCAATTACTGATGTCAAAGCTAAGTTGATAGCAGTGGTATGAGAATGGACTAAGCTATATTTACACAATTACTTTCATATTATCAGTTCAGAGCTTTGCCACTATGAGTTTTTCAAAGATTTACCATGTTGCTCTGTCTGAGTGTGCCTGTTTCGATTAAGAAAAGAATAAAATATATCAACTCAGCCATGGTCTGAGAGCTGAGCATCTTAATCCCCTAGTGGTCTTATCCAGGTCTGTACCATTCATGATCCACCAAGTCAAATGCAGTGTTGAGATTAATTTCACAATTCAGCAGCAGATCAGTTGCACAACTTCAGCGCTTTTCAGTAGCTTCTTCCTGCACAGTATTCTCAGTCAACTGCTCCCACAGCCTGCAGTCACTCTGGAACCTTTTACAGACACTTGAGCACATGCCCGGCCATTGTCAGTTTTACCATTGTCTTTCCCCCAGTCTAGATGATATTACAAACTTACCGCAGCATACAGTTATATCTTATCTTAGCAGACAGGTTCTTTTAATTACATATAGCCTTCGACGAACAATATCACAGCATAAGGAGAAATATACACTGTACATGACTTCCTTATATACAATGCTATACAATTACACATAGCAATCTCTGATTGGTTCCCAACTCATTAACTTAACTCAGACCCAGGATTACATCATTCACAATCACCTGGACTAGGCCAGAACACATTCCCCAAATGGTTCCCTATATACAGTTAATGCATGACTCAGCATTTCCAATAGAAGCCCATTAGCAGTGCATGACTCAGCTATATTACATTGCAATACATTGTAAAACCTGACAATCACTTATTTACTGAAGCTCACCTGGTGTCTAGGAAACCTTTAGTTTTTGCCATCTCAAAAAGCTGACTATTATTAACAGTTTGACTCCAAGTAAGCAACAGTATATGGCCGAAGATTGCATTCAGTTTGATGGATCACAAAAATAAGCACACGATCTAATCCAACAACGTAACCTTCAACTGGATTATGATACATAGGTGTGTGTGGAATCTAGAAGATCACCAAAGAGGAAATAGATGAAAAACTCTAACAGAAAAAACTCGTAATGCAATTATGCTTTAAAAATTACTATAAATTCTATACCGTAGTCTAAAATAAACATTTCAAATCAGATGACATTGAAAAATACACTACAACTGTACCTTTGGTTTGCTTCTGATGAGATAATTAAAATCTGTATTTCTAAGGTTGTTAATGTTTCTTCCAGCAATTTTACCTTGGATTCATCAAGCCCCACATGTTGCATGATGTATTCCGCATACGAGTTGAATATGTAGGGGGAAAGTATACAGCCCTGCCATACTCCTTTCCCAATCTTGAACCAGTCTGTTGTTCGATGGTCAGATCTTACTGTTGTTACTTGGTCATTATACAGATTCCTCAGGAGACAGATAAGATAGCTTGGTATCTCCATACCACCAAGAACCCGTCACCATTTATTATGATCCACACAGTCAAAGGCTTTAGAATAGTCGATAAAACATAAATAGATGTTATATATACACACACATACATGGAGTTACACTTTTAAAAGTATATTTTTCCAAATTACATACACATTCAACTTAAGAACAAACCTACTGAACCTAACTAGTTCATAACTTGGGAACTGCTTGTGCATTAATGAAGAAAATAGGAACAAAAAGGGTTTTAAAAAACACTTTTTCTTTATTAGTTGTGAGGCAGTAGATCACAAGCTTGGGGGCTCTTTCATTAAGCTCTTCCAATGTCTGTCTGGCACAGAATTATGTTCTTTTGGAAATGTTTGTCTCCCACGCAAAATTTCTGATTAGAGACGTTGACATGCAAAGCAGTCCAGGTGGTAAACATTGTCCTTGGCTATTATCACCACCTCAAAGCGGGGATGTGTTTGCTGCAGGCAGCACAGTTTTGCATAATGCAAAATAACCTCAGGTTATGTATTACTTTTTCTGGTTGATGTGTGTAGTATCCTAATATAGTTGCATGTTGTTTCTTCAGTACAATAATCTTCAAGGCTAGTGAAATTTTAACAGGAACTACAATGGACAGAATTAATCTATCATAATGATTCAACATATAGTTTCTATTATGCGACTACCAACCATAAGCACACAGGACTTGAGTCAAGGCCAGGGGTCTTCAAACTTTTTAAACAGAGGGCCAGATCACAAACTGTTGGATTATAATTTGAAAAAAGCTTGAATGAATTCCTACGCACACTGCACGTATCTTATTTGTAGTGCAAAAAATACTATAAAACAATACAATAATTAAAATGAAGAGCAATTTTAACAAATATAAATGTCAGGTTTTACAATGTATTGTAATGTAATATAGCTGAGTCATGCACTGCTAATAGGCTTCTATTGGAAATGCTGAGTCATGCATTAAGTGTATATAGAACTTCATTTGGGGAATGTGTTCTGGCCTAGTCCAGGTGATTGTGAATGATGTAATCCTGGATCTGAGTTAAGTTAATGAGTTGGGAACCAATCAGAGATTGCTATGTGTAATTGTATAGAATTGTATATAAGGAAGTCATGTACAGTGTATTCTCTCTCCTTGTTCTGTGATGCTGTTTGCCAAAGGCTCTGTGTAATGTCTTAAAAGAACCTGTCTGCTAAGACAAGATATAACTGTGTACTGTAGTAAGTTTGTAATATCATCTAGACTGGGGGAAAGACAATAGTAAAACTGACAATGGCCGGGCATGTGCTCAAGTATCTATAAAAGAGTTCCAGAGTGACTGCAGTTTGTGGGAGCAGTTGACTGAAAATACTGTGCAGGAAGAAGCTATTGGAAAGCGCTGAAGTTGTGCAACTGATCTGCTGCTGAATTGTGACATTAATCTCAACAATAAACTTATTAGTATTTCAGTGGGAAGTGTGGGCCTGCTTTTGGCTGATGAGATAGGATTGTTGTTGTTGTGTACTTTCAAGTCGTTTCAGACTTAGGTTGACCCTGAGCGAGGGTTGGGTAAATGACTGTTGTGGCTCAGCTAGAGCCCCAGGAAGAAGAAGATGGGTTTCAGGTTTCTGAACATGTTCCTGTTGTTGATACAGACAATGTTTTTTTTTTTTTTTTTATAAATTATTTTTATTGTTTCAAATATATATATAAAGTGAGAAGTGATACAATGGAAGGGTAGACAAACAAGAAAATAACCAAACCACAAACCAAAACAAATAGGGCTAGCAATACATAGTACAATACACATATACATAAGACAGTGCCCTTATGCCCCCCTCCCACCCTGCTAAAACCGACTTCCCCTCATCACTCATTCGCAATATCAAAGTCCTTTTTTTTGTTTAAAGTATCATTACTGATTTTCTCTCCTCCCTTTTTTAACCTTAGTACACTAGCTATACATCCTTCAGAACTTAGCATATTTTTCTTCTTTCTGTAAAACAGTTTGTGTTACAATCATAGTATTTATAGCATTTTATGACATTACATTACATAGCATTGCATTTGTTATTCAATACATCCACATATTTCATTCTCAATGTAGTCTTTAAGCAACTTCCAGTCTGTCATCTCCACTCCTTTTCCAGCATTGTGGCGTAGCCAGTGGGTCAATTCATCCATCTTTTGGATTTCCAATAGTTTTCCTAGCCATTGGGTTTTAGTTGGCGTCAGATCTTGTTTCCACATTTTGGCATATGTCAATCTTGCGGCTGTTATGAAAAAAATAAATAATTTTTCTGTGTTATTGTTCGGGAACAATTTTGAGTCAAACATTCCTAGTAAATATATTTCAGGGAGCATGGGGATGTTGTTTTAAGATCTTTCTACAGTCTTTGTGTATGTATCTCCAATATTCTTTCGCTTTTGGGCACAGCCACCATATGTGATAAAAAGACCCTTCCTTTTCTTTGCATTTCCAGCATCTATTATCCGTATTTCTATACATCTTTGCTATTTTCTGGGGTGATAAGTACCAACGATGCAGCATTTTCAGCCAGTTCTCTTTTAGATCAGATGAATAAGTATATCTTAGGCGTTTTCTCCAAATTATTTCCCATTCGTTTAAGTGGAGGGGTTTTCCTATGTCTTTTGCCCATTGGGTCATGGAATGTTTGACCGTCTCTGTTTCTGTGGCCCATCCTAGTAGGTTTTGATATATGGATGTTACTATTTTCCTGTCTTTCTTTTGGATTTTTTCCCACAGGCCGTTTTCCTCACCGAAGCCTATTCTCTTATCATCTTTGAAGCTCTCTTTGATTTGTGCGTATTGGTACCAGGAGACATTCTTAAAATCGTTGGCTATATCTTCCTGTGTTTTTAGTTCTATTACTCCGTTCTTTTTGTATAGGATATCTTTGTAGGATGGCCAATGGGTCCATCCTAACAATCTGCGTTGTTTGGCCTCCAGTGGGGAGATCCATAGCGGTGTTTTATCGTAATAGAATCTTCGGTATTTGTTCCAGACTTTCAAAATTGAGGATCTAATGAAGTGATTTCCGAAATTGCTTTCGGTTTTCTCGCCCTCGTACCAAAGGTACGAGTGCCAGCCTTTACGGAGGTCAAAACCTTCAACTGTAAGCGTTTTTATATTGGTGAGTCTGGTCCAATCCCTTACCCATAGTAGGGCACACGCATCATGATATAGATGCAGATTCGGTAGACCAAAGCCTCCTTTGCTGATTTGCATTGTCATGACGGTATACTTTATTCTCGGTCTCTTTTTCCCCCAGATGAATTTTGTGATCTCCTTGTCCCATTCCTTAAATACTTTATTATTCCTTATGATTGGAAGATTCTGGAAAAGATAGAGCATTTTGGGAAGGGCATTCATTTTAAAGGCCGCTATTCTGCCCAGTAATGATAGGTTCAGTTTACTCCATGCTTCCATTTCTTTCTTAATTTCTTGCCATTTTGTTGTGTAGTTGTTTTTCAGTAAGTGAAGATTTCTTTGTGCTACCCAGACTCCTAGGTATTTAATCTTGTTCGTTGTCTTTATTCCTGTAAGCTTTTCTAGTTTATCCTGGTTAGCTTTTGTCATATTTTTGGGTAAGAGTTTTGTCTTTTCCTTGTTCAGCTTAAAGCCCGCTGCCTTTCCGTATTTCTCGATCACCTCCAGCCACTTAGATATGTTTGCCCTCGGGTTTTCCACCACGCAGATGAGGTCGTCTGCGAAGGCTCTGATCTTGAGTTCTTGCTTATCCAACTTGAGACCTCTTAGTGTCTTGTCCTCCCTCACTCCCCTCAGTAGGACCTCGAGAGCGAAGATAAAGATAGACGGTGAGAGGGGGCACCCTTGTCTGGTCCCCTTCTCAATTTGGAATTCTTCCGAGTATAGCCCATTTATTATTAATTTGGCTCTCTGATCTTTATAAATTGCGTTTATCGCATTTCTGAACTGGAAGCCAAAATCCATCTCCTGGAAGAGTGTCTTAAAGAAAAACCAGTTGATATTATCGAAGGCTTTCTCGGCGTCAATGGCGAGGAGTGCCATTTCCTTTTGATGGTTAGTATCGTAATATTCCAATGCGTCTAAGATGATCCTCATATTATCCTTGATATTCCTACCTGGCAAGAAGCCGTTTTGATCTTCTCCAATCCACTTTGTAAGGAAGGTTTTAAATCTATTAGATAATATATTAGCAAATATCTTGTAGTCATTATTCAGCAAAGAGATTGGTCGGTAGTTCTTTATCTCCTCTTTGTCGGTTCCTTCCTTATGTATTAAGGTGATTTCTGCCGTCTTCCAGGACTCTGGGATTGAGCCTTCTAGTAGTGCTTTGTTCATCACTTTTTTTAGGACGTCCACAGTCTCATCTGCCATCGCTTTATAAAAGCACGCCGTGTATCCGTCAGGACCCGGGGCTCTGTTATTTTGTAAGCCCTTGATCACTTTTTTAATTTCATCAGCGGTTATTTCTTTGTTTAGCAGATTTCTTTGTTCTTCTGATATTTTTTCTAACTTCTGGTTGCTTATATAGTTTACTATTTCTTCTTCGTTTATCTCATTTTCCCTGTATAAATCTTGGAAAAAGTCCTGGAATGCTTTTATTATCTCTGTGTCTTTTATCAGGATTTTATCTTTTATTTTGATCTTGGAGATTCGTTGTTGCTGTGTTTTCTTCCTAATTTTCCAGGCTAGAAGTTTCCCTATTTTATTAGCATTTTCAAATTCTCGCTGTCGGATGAAGTTTAGTTGTTTTGCCATCCTTTCGGAATCCAATCTATGTTTTTCTTTCTTCATGAGTTCCAGCTTTTCTTTCGCTGCCTGGTTGTCCGGGTTATCTTTGAGATCTTGTTCAGCATTTTTTATCCGTTTTTCAATCTGCTCTTTTTCTAACCTTTTTACTTTATTTCTAATTATTTTCTGTTGGATCAAGTGCCCTCGGAGGACCGCTTTGTATGCATCCCACACCGTTTCTATCTTTGTTTCTTCTTTGGTGTTGAGTTGGAAATACTCCTTTGTTTTCTCTTTATACCTCTTGATGTCTTCTTCTTGCTTAAGCAGGTTGTCATCCAGTCGCCATTTCCTGGGTCCTTGTTTATGGTTTATTATCATTGTTACTGGTCCGTGGTCTGAATAATCCCTTGGGAGTATTTTTATTTCTGATATCTTTGTTGTGATTGACCGTGTGGTCCAGATCATGTCTATCCTGGACCACACGCGGTGTCTATTGGAGTAATATGTATAGTCTCTTATTCCTTCATTGTGTATTCTCCAGGCATCTTCAAGGTCATATTCTTCCATGTAGGACAGGAGGTTTCTCGGGAGTGTATTGGTATTTGTGGTCTTGTTCTTGTTCTGAGGGGTGGTCTTATCTAATTTGTGATTAATGATACCATTAAAGTCCCCCAATATTATCAGATGGTTGTACTCCTCAGATTCTATCTTTTCCTTTAGGGTTTTCACAAATTTCCTTTTCGGGCCGTTAGGGGCGTAGATATTGCAGATCAGTATACTTTCTGACCCTATCGTTATTTTGACACCTAGCATTCTCCCCTCCTGGTCCTTGAATATGCATTCAGAAGGAATGTTGTTATCTATGTACAGTACTACCCCCTTCTTTTTCTCTGGACCTGAAGAATAGTACATTCTGCCTAGCTTTTTGTATATTAAATGTGCGGTGTGGCGTTGCGCTATATGTGTCTCCTGTAGGGCTACTATATTATATTTTCCTTTTACTATTTGATTGAGGATGGATTTCCTTTTACTAGGGGAATTTAAACCGTTCACGTTGTTTGAATAGAATTTTACCTCTTGTATAAAGTCATCCATCATTTTCTTCTATTTCGTCCTGGTCCATGTCGCCATCGTCCTCGTCCTCTTCTTGTACTCCTTGTGTTGGTTCATGATCTTTGGTTGTTCTGCCGATGTCAGGGGATTTACTTCTCTTCCTCTTGGACTTTTTCCTTTTCTCCTCCAGTCTCTGGGTCGTTCTGATTTTAGCCTCCTTTTCCAGTTTTTTATAAAATTCTCTGGCTTTCTCTTCCGATGTAAGCCACCATCTTTCCCCTTGGTAAGTGGTCATAATCCCCTCCTGTTTCTCCCATCGGAACCTTATATTTAACTTTTTTAATTCATCGGTCGAGAAAAAATATTTTCTTCTTCTACTTAGTGTGTTTGGCGGGAATTCTTTCAATATTGTTACCTTGGACCCTTTGTAGTATACAGGCTTCTGGCGGCTTGTTTTCAGTATTTCATCCCTAGTCCTTTTTCTAACCAAATTCACAACTATATCTCTAGGGGATTTGTTTCTTTTGGCATAACTCGTTTGGATCCTATGGACTCTATCTATTCCATTGTCGATTTCTTGTATCGGCACCTCCATTAGTTTGTTTAAGAGGTCTATTATAATCTGTCTTATGTTTTCGCTCTCTTCTTCTATAACATTCCTGAACCGAAGTTGGTATTCGGTCTCATTTTGTTCTAGCTTTTCCTGTGTTCTTTCTAGTCTTTGATTTTGTTTCTCAATATAAGATAATCTTTTTTCCATTTTTATCTGTGCCTTCTCTATCTTCGTATTATTCATTTTGACTACTTTTATCTCCTGTAATGCCTCCGATATTTCTCCTTTCATTATATTCATGTCTTCCTTAAATTCCTTTTTAATTTCTAGTATCTCTGTTTGTATCGCTTTTTGTTGTGCTTCTTGTTTTTCTGCTCTTGTCTGAAAATCGGTTTGGAGTTTATCTTGTTTTGCAGATAGACCTTGGATTTCAGTTTGTATTTCCTTTAACAATTCTTTTATCCCTGGCTCTTTGGGTCCCCCTTCCTTTACACTAGAATCTTCCAGTGGCCCTGCCATAGAGTGTCTCCTAAGGGAACCCTTCGGGTCTCTCAGATCTTTTGGTTCTTTTATGTCTGGTTTCCCTTTGGGATTTGACATTTTTATTATGGCCCGTATATGGGTTCCTATGGGGGGAAAGGGAAAAAAAAAAGGGAGGGGGGAGGGAGGGGGGGGAGGGAGCAGGCGAGAAGGCGCGGTGTTCGTAAAGGGAGGGGTGCAGGAGAGGGAATACTGTTTCCCAAGTATATTAGTCCATATTTAGGTGGTCTTTGAAAGTCTATATCGTTCCCACCCCTTGCCGGTGGGTGTCTCTTCTCTTCCTATCCTCCGTACTGCCTTCTATTTTCTTCTTTTCTCGCCTTCCTCCCTCCCCCTCACCCCCCCCCCCCGTAGCCCCCTCCCCCCCTCCCCCCCTCAGTTCTCACTGTCCTTCCTCGGTCCCACGTTGTTCTTCTAATCGTCAGTCCGTATTGTCTCCTCGCCGCAGCTTTCTCGCCTCCCGTTTAAGAGGGGTGTGTGGGGCCGCTGTTCCAAGCAGGCCTCCCCCCTCCCTTTCGGGTTCTTTAGCTTGTCACTGCTCCAATCCTCACTCCCGGCTTGGATTCCAGGCCGGTTCTTCTGCTATGCCTTCGCTGAGCCGCTGAGCCGCTGAGATGCTGCGTAACGTCCGGGTGTCGGCTCTTCCGCCCTCTCTCCGCTCTCCCGTCTCTCCTGTCTCTCCGCCGCCACACAGCCGTCCGCCGCCGCTGGATCCCAACCCTGAGCACACTCTGCAACCACTCCGCACCACAGCTGGGCAGGCTGGGTCAGTTTATCGCTAATTTAATTCTCTGTTATATTTAGCTTCCCCCAGCTTGCTGGGCTGATTTGGCGGAGTTCCCCTGCCGTTTGTTATTTGCAGCTGTTTTCCCTTCACGTTAGGTTGAGGGGGTTGGAATTGGAGTCGCTGTAGGCTATCGAATTTAATTAGCTTGATTAGCTTTGTTGATTGTGGTAGCGTGTGGTTTCAGCCCCTTATTGGAGGCATGGAGTTTTATAGAATATTTGGCTTCCACTGTCCCTCTATAGCACCGTCTCTCTAAAGTATTTGATCAGCTCAGCCTGTTTATAGTTTTACAAATCTCTTCTTTGTGTCTTCTTTTCGGTTTTTGGTTCACCAGTCCCAGGTTTCCCCCTTCCAGCTTCCAGATTACCCCTACAGCTGTTTTTAATTCCTCATTCGTTGTTGTTCGTTACTATAATACAATTTTACTACAATACTACAATACTACAATACAATACTATATTTCTTTGTCTTCTTTGTATTCTCCGTCACTCTCTGTCGCTATAACATCTTGCTGGTTAGTATAGCTTTTAATTTATGGGAAATAAAGAACCATCAAGGAATTCTTGTTTGCAAACAATCAGTCCCACCAATAGTCCCTGAGTAAGTAGAAATGCCTTGAGGAGAGTAACGGCGAGTGAGTGGATGAGTTCGTTCCTTCTTACTCACGCTTGTTTGCGTAGCGCATTTCTTCTTCTTCTTTGTTTATGTTCTTGAGATGGCCGTGGAGGAAGTAAATACAGAGTTGCCTCCGCTTCCCGGTACTGGGCTTGCCTGCCGTTGCCAAACTGGTAGGACCTCGCCGCCCCACGCCACCCCACTCAAGGAGGCGGGAGGGGGTTGGGGGTCTGGGACAAAGGGCACAGCAAAGCGAACCTCTATCCCCTCGCTCCAGGACAGAGAGGGGGGTTTGTTATCCCCCCAAGACCCAGAAAATCGGGTGGTTTGACGAGAGCTCGTCAAGCCTGACCTTCCTCCGCGCTCGTCCACCGGAAGTCAGTTGATACAGACAATGTTGATACTGAAGATGAGGAGTTTCAGTTTCCCATGGCAAGGGATGTTTTGGAAGATGTTTATGATCTTAGTGAAACTTCCCAGGTGCAGGTGGAGGAGGCGAGCTCTCAGCCTGCTGATTACCAGGCTGCCGATTCTCAGGGTAATGAGCTGTCTGACCTTGAAGACTCTGCAGATTTATATAGGGAGGATCGCTTGCAATTCAGGGTTCGCCGCAGTGCAAGGCTTGCTAACAAGACAGAGGTTAGAGGTCAAAGGAATGCGTTCATGCTGGGAAAGTATATTAAACGAGCTGTTTGAAGTCAACTCTATGTCAGTGCAAACACCGTGGTAACTTCTCTGGATTGCCTTGGCTTTTGGCCAATGCTTTTGGCTTCTTGGGACTTTGTCTTGTTCTTGGCTCCTTGGGACTCTGTCATGCTGCCATGGAATCTTGTTTGATCAATGCCTTTAGATTATGCTTCATGTTGTTTGCCTTTGAACTTTGGAAACTTTGCCTTTGCATTTAAGACTCTGCTTTTGCCATTGACCTTTTGAAAGCTTGCTTTTATGTTAAAGACTTTGCTTTTTCTTCAATAAACTACAAAACCTTCAGTCTTGGTGTGGTGTGGTGTTCTGACCAAGGTGAATCTTTCCTGAGTTGTGACAATGACCTTGGAGGACTGTATCTGGCTGCTGGGCCTTAGTTTAAGGACCCCTGGTCTAGACCATGTATGTGTTGTCCCAACTCTTTTGTATCCTACAGTCTGTTTCTTAATGCCACAGTTCACTTTTCAAAATATAGAATCATAGAATCAAAGAGTTGGAAGAGACCTCATGGGCCATCCAGTCCAACCCCCTGCCAAGAAGTAGGAATATTGCATTCAGATCCCCCCTGACAGATGGCCATTCAGCCTCTGTTTAAAAGCTTCCAAAGAAGGAGCCTCCACCACACTCCGGGGCAGAGAGTTCCACTGCTGAATGGCTCTCACAGTCAGGAAGTTCTTCCTCATGTTCAGATGGAATCTCCTTTCTTGTAGTTTGAAGCCATTGTTTCGCATCCTAGTCTCCAGGGAAGCAGAAAACAAGCTTGCTCCCTCCTCCCTGTGGCTTCCTCTCACATATTTATACATGGCTATCATATCTCCTCTCAGCCTTCTCTTCTTCAGGCTAAACATGCCCAGCTCAGAAATAGGTGTTGAGCTACAGAGTTCTGGGACATATATAGTATATTAATTGGAATCATACCCAGTTCTTGAGCTCTAAAGAAGCCCATAAGACCACTTAGAATCAAAATAAAACCTAGGACTTTAGGTAGAGTGGGGAATAATAGGGGAAAGAGGAGGAAAGTGGAGGGAATCGTTTTACCCCATTCCCTCCCGTCTTTCCCCATCTTGAGGGATGGCCAGCCATCCTATGTCCCTACCCGTCTTTTCCCTGCTTTCGCTCATCTTCAGGCTGTTTGGAATCAGGTTACACCCGACTCATGAAGATGGATTCAAGACCTACCGTTTAAGAAGCTTTGCTATAGCTTAAATATATATTATTTATATTTATACCATTTTAGATTTAGCTCAGCAAAAACATTATAAAATTCTTAAAACCCTATTAGTGATGTTGTGATATTTAGAGATGATAGGAATAAGATAGCTCTAAACTGTGTCCAACTTTCAGAAATAAGACATGCCTAACTGTTAAAGACTGTCAGGTCTTTACAACTAGTATTCATACAACATCTTGTCAATTTTGATACCTGTGTTACGCACAACTTCTCTGTTCCTTGAATGAATACTTTCTGACATATTTTGGAATGTGTATAAATAACGATGCACCAGCATGCATGAAACTGTTTTATACATAAGAAACACTCTCTGAAATAATGATTTTATATTATCTTGTGGTTTTCTTTAGAAATGTTTTTAAAGTAGATTTTAGGAACCTCATCAGATGAGTGTAGGGCTCCGTTTCCATGCACTGTGGAAACGGAGCCCCACAGGGGTTCCATGGTGGCATTCACATGACATAAGGGCACTTCCAGTGGGACTCTCCATTTGGCTTTGTTTCCGCAACACATGGAAATTGAGTCCTTTATTTCAGAGAGTGTTTCTTATGTATAAAACAGTTTCATGCATGCATATATATCTGGAGTCACAGACAGACCTAAACTTTACTACTGATTTAGGATTGACTGCTCTCCCTCATCTCTTTTAAAACCCTATATCAGATATATCCTAACTTGTTCACGCCCAGCATTTATTTTTAATTTTTTAAACTATTACATTTGGCCTGGCCATAGGTTTTTAAATCCTTCTGTGTTGTAGTTTATTGGTTATTGTTTATATGTGATTTATATTAACTGTATTGTATTTATTGTTTTTGTTTATTGCTTTTTGTTTTTATTGATGTGTTGTTGGGCTTGGCCTCATGTAAGCCGATCCGAGTCCCTTGTGGAGATGGTGACGGGGTATAAATAAAGTATTATTATTATTATTATTATTATTATAAATCCCAGTAACTACAACTCCCAAATACCAATGTCTATTTCCCCCAAACTACATCTGTGTTCATATTTGGGCATATGGAGTATTTGTGCTAAGTTTGGTCCAGATCCATCATTGTTTGAGTCCACAGTGCTCTCTGGATGTAGGTAAACTACAACTCCCAAACTCAAGGTCAGTGCCCACCAAACCCTTCTAGTATTTTCTGTTGGTCATGGGAGTCCTTTGTGCCACGTTTGGTTCAATTCCATCATTGATGGAGTTCAGAATGCTCTTTGATTGTAGGTGAACTATAAATCCCAGTAACTACAACTCCCAAATGCCAATGTCTATTTCCCCCAAACTCCATCTGTGTTCATATTTGGACATATGGAGTATTCATGCTAAGCTTGGTCCAGATCCATCATTGTTTGAGTCCACAGTGCTCTCTGGATGTAGGTGAACAACAACTCCCAAATTCAAGGTCAGTGCCCACCAAACCCTTCTAGTGTTTTCTGTTGGTCATGGGAGTTCTGTGTGCTAAGTTTGGTTCAGTTCCATTTTTGGTGGGGTTCAGAATGCTCTTTGATTGTAGGTGAACTATAAATCCCAGCAACTACAACTCCCAAATGACAAAATCATTTTTTTAATGATGGTCACTCCTTGGGTTAGTAGGTGTCTTGTGGCCGAATTTGGCAGCAATTCATCCAGTGGTTTTTGAGTTCTGTTAATCCCACTAACTAACATTACATTTTTATTTATATATATAAAGACAGTTGGAATTGTTGGCTGACTTGTTAGACTATCAGAAATGTAGTCCAAAATACTTTGATTACTAAAATCCTTTGCATTAGGAAATGAAATGTACCCCCTAATCTTTGAAATAGAACAGGTTGGGCGTCCTTTGTCTGGAATTCTGGATTAGCCCCAAATCCATATTTGTCCACATGAGTGGCTGGAATAGTGATACTTTTGCTTTCTGATGGTTCAATGTACACAAACTGTATTTCATGCCCCAAAATTGTGTGTCAAATGTCAAATAAACTTACTTCATAATAGGGAACAGTAGAGAACAACTGTTGTGTTTATGTGTTTAGGGGAAAGATTTCCAGACGCCATCACGAATAAGTGTACATGGGTGCAGAATGCAAAGTAAATGTATTAGTATTCTATGTACAGTATACCTTCGCCTTCTGCTTCTATACATATAGAAAAATGTGTAGCATACAACTCAGGTGTATATTGTCTTGGACTCTAAATGTCTTGCCTGTATGGTTTATTTCCTAACGGTGATTCATCACTGAATTATTTTCTACCCCATTGCTTTTCAGTTCCTTTTCTTATTCCTTAAGGATGCTTTGCGACAGAGTGTCTTTAGCATTAAGCCATCTGCTACACATGCTCTACTTTAGATAACTGGAAAACAAAATCTAGCTTCCCTTGTGATTAAATCAAGTAATGGAAAGCAACTTGGAAAATATGTAGGGAGTGGAATAGAGCGGAAATGAAATATTTATAGCTAATTAATGAAGCATAGATTAGAACAGAATACAACAGAATAGACTGTTGTATGTAATAGGATGTATAGAACAGAGAAACAAAATTACATCATTATTTTGAAAACTGGGATGTAGCCATTGATAATTGAAATCTGAGAATGTATTTATTTATTTAAAGCATTTATATCCCATCCTTCTTGCCTGAAAGGGGACTCAGGGCGGAGCACAACATAAGTACGGCAAACATTCAATGTTAGATTATATGTATATAGATTATATGTACCAGTTTAGCCAGACCCGAGCCTAAATTTAGTGATCATAATACAACACATTGCATATGTATCACATACATTGCCTTTCTCAGAAACATTTCTATTTATTTATTATATTTATTTATTTATCGTGTCATCCACAACCAGAATGTTGTATTACATTTCTAACAGAACAAAACAAACCCACAGATTTTTTTTAAAAAACCCACAATTTTTGCAAACTTGGTAGTTGATTAAATGTCCTTTGACCAGTATCTGGTCACTTGGAGTGCCTCTGGTGTTGCCGCAAGAAGCTCCTCCATTGTGCATGTGGCAGGGCTCAGGTTGCATTGCAGCAGGTGGTCAGTAGTTTGCTCTTCTCCGCACTCACATGTCGTGGATTCAACTTTGTGGCCCCATTTCTTAAGATTGGCTCTGCATCTTGTGGTGCCAGAGCGCAGTCTGTTCAGCGCCTTCCAAGTCGCCCAGTCTTCTATGTGCCCAGGGGGGAGTCTCTCATTTGTTATCACCCACGGATTGAGGTGCTGGGTTTGAGCCTGCCACTTTTGAACTCTCGCTTGCTGAGGTGTTCCAGTGAGTGTCTCTGTAGATCTAAGAAAACTATTTCTTGATTTGAGTCGTTGACGTGCTGGCTGATACCCAAACAAGGGATGAGCTGGAGATGTCTCTGCCTTGGTCCTTTCACTATTGGCTGCTACTTCCTGGCGGATGTCAGGTGGTGCAATACCGGCTAAGCAGTGTAATTTCTCCAGTGGTGTAGGGAGCAGACACCCTGTGATAATGCAGCATGTCTCATTATATTTATTTACTATATTTATATACCATTCCTCTCAGCCCGCAGGCGACTCGGGGCGGTTCACAGATGGGTACCAAGACCATAAAATACAATCAAAACATTAACATATTATAAAACCATAGCAACATTGAAACAAACATATATCATTAGCATCTCCTTACTGAAAACATTGGCCAATCACATCATCTAATCGTTCCATTTCTATGTCAGTCACACTGTGCTTGCAAACACTTGCTCAAAAAGCCAAGTTTTGACTTTCCTCCGGAATGTTAAAAGGGAGGGGGGCGATCTAATATCTCTAGGGAGGGTCTTCCAGAGCCGAGGGGCCACCACTGATAAGTCCCTGTCTCTCGCCCCTGCCAGTTGTGCTTGTGACAAGGTCAGGATCGAGAGCAGGGCCTTCCCAGATGATCTTAAAGTCCTGGAAGAGTCATAAGGGGAGATGCATTCAGACAGGTAAGTTGGGCCAGAACCATTTAGGGCGCTAAAGCCTAAAGCCAGCACTTTGAATTGTACCCAGTAGCAAATTGGCAGCCAGTGGAGATGATGCAACAGAGGAGGTTTATGCTCCCTGAGCGCTGCTCCTGTTAGCAATCTGGCTGCCATCCGTTGGAAAAATTGGACGAACAGTCTTAAAGGCAACCCCACGTAGAGAGTGTTGCAGTAGTCTATGTAACCAGAGTGTGGACTACCGTGGCCAAGTCAGACTTCCCAAGGTACGCAGCTGGCACACAAGCGTTAACTGTGCAAATGCTCCCCTGGTCACTTCTGAGACTTGGGATTCCAGGCTCAGCGATGAGTCCAGGATCACACCCAAACTGCGAACCTGCGCCTTCAGGGGGAGTGTAACCCCATCCAGTACAGACTGTAACCCTATGCCCTGTTCGGCCTTGCGACTTACCAAGAGGACTTCTGTCTTGTCTGGATTCAATTTCAATTTGTTAGCCCTCATCCAGATCGTCACAGCGGCCAAGCACCGGTTCAGGACCTGGACAGCCTCCTAGTAGCAGGTGAGAAGGAGTGACAGGGTTGGACATCATCTGCGTACAGATGGCACCGCACCCTGAAACTCTGGATGATCTCCCCCAGCAGCTTCATGTAGATGTTAAACAACATGGGGGACAGTATTGAACCCTGAGGAACCCCACAACACAATGGTTGTGGGGTTGAACGGGAGTCCCCCAATAATACCATCTGGGAACGGTCCTCTCAGAAGGACCGGAGCCACTGCAGAACAGTACCTCCAAGGC